>NC_140557.1:31418000-32018000 GCF_057381845.1 Rhamphochromis longiceps | reverse complement strand
CTTCCTGTGGCGTTGGCTTTGTGTTCATGGCTGCAACCAAATTGTACAACAACAACAACAACAATAAAAAAGAAAAACTCCAGAAAACCCTAAGAAGGCTGAGTTTTCAGCAGCTTTAGCCCTCCACTGATTGACTGACTTTCTGATTTCTGCTTTATTATTCAACCCGAGAAGGACGCGACTGCTCATTCACATTTCAACATTTTTGTCAAGACATGTCAGCAAACTGGGGCATTAGGAGAAACGCTGTGGAAGCATCAAAGCTGGCATGACTTCTCCACCGGGAATCTTAAATGTCTGCACACATTTTCATTTTCGTCCATGCACTCATCGAGGTGCTGCAGTCTAAACAACCCGGTGGAGACGGACCCTGCCTGCTCTGCAAATAAGACAATTCTATGAATTCATGTCTAGGAATTATTTTTTGTGACAAAAGCTGTGACCCCTTCTCACTTAAGGGTATATAAAAGTTTAACATCTGCCTTAAATTGTGCATGTGAGCCTGCTTGCACTCAGCTCAAGGGTCTCCTTAAACGTTTATATCAGATGGAAGGCGGTACTCAAAAACCTGAAGGTGCTCTGCTCATCAGCTAAGTATGCCAAACCTTTATGTAAATGATCTCTGAACCACATCATCTTAATATGTGAACAACAGGAAGTGAAGCTGAGACACATTTTAAGCCACAGAGCGACATGAAGAAAGTTTTAACCGCTTGCGACAGAGGAAAAGTTTGTTTTTGGTTCATCTTATATTGATTCTGTCGTCTGACCTCACTGCAGGATTTTTTTGGTGGGCCACTGGCAGTCTGTGCCGTCTCCAATTTATCTTCTGACACAGGTTAAAAATAAATAACTAAAATAAAGAAGTGCTTCAAAGATGTATGGTTCTGAAATGGGAATCTCAGCAAATTCTTTAAACTGGAAGCTAAATTATATTTGATCTTTCTGTTCAAAGACAATCATTTAGACATTTCCAAGCTCCCTGCTGTCTGTAACATCCACTGTGTTCAAGGAACAAGAGAAAACTAGAAAATCCACTTACATTAGTCAATCTATGCTCCTGTTACTGTATTTGTCACAAATTCAATTCTGTTCTATTTATATAGCACCAAATCACAACAGCAGTCAAGTCAAGGCACTTTGTCATAAGATAAAGAGAGAAAAGCCCCAACAATCAGATGACCCCCAGTGGGCTTGCACTTTGAAATAGCAGGAAAGAAAAACTCCCTTTTAAGAGGAAGGACCAGGCTCAGGGTGGGGGATGGGTAAGAGGCGGGACAAAAAAAACACACTAGGGAAGCGAGCAAACAACTAATGTTTAAGTGCAGAGTGCTGTGTGAACATATGAGAGTAGTAACAAGAGTAAAGAAGAAACACCCCCAGCAGCCATTGCAGAGTAACTGAGGGATAATTCAGAGTCCAGTCGTAACTATAAGTTTTATCTAAAAGAAATGTTTCAACATTAATCCTAAAAGAGAGTGTGTCTGTCTCCCCAATCCAAACTGGGAGCTATTTCCAAAGAGGGGCCTGAAAGATGAAGGCTCTGCCTTCCATTTTACTTTTAAATACTCTGCCTCTGAGAGTGAAGTGCTCTGTTTGGATAATAAAATACTATGAGGCCATTAAGATATGATAAGGCCTAATTATTCAAGACCTTGTATGTTAAGAGAAGGTTTTTAAATTCAATTTTGGACTTAACAGGGAGCCAAATGAATAGAAATACTGTGCATTTCTTTGTAATCTGATATTATTTACCAAACACAAATGTCTGCTAATGAAATACGTAAATTATTTAAACTGCTTTTTAAAAAATGACATTTTACAATGTGAGGGACATATATTCTTCTGTGCAGAAACCCCCCAGCTCTTCATTTGTCGCCACTCGCCAGACTTCTGCCGTGTCCTTTTAATGCACCGGGACAGTATTATCAGTGCTGGCATCACAATTCAGCATAAAGAGAGGAAGAGTTGTTCTGGATTGTAAACCAGAGTTTACAAAAAGCCCACGTTGTGGAAAAGCAATTGGAGCAGTATTAAAATAGTCAGTGCTGTGTGGTTTGTATTTTCTCACTCTCAGCTTGAGAAATGTAAAGAAAAAATTACTGAAGCCAAAGTTATTTTCTGCTGCTTACAAACTGCGCTGCAATCTGGTATGTCAGTTGATCAGTGGCGATTTAAAGGACCCCAGCCAGAGTTTGATTGATGACCACATGCAGGGGAGTTTGCCAGGTCAAACTTTTTACCTCACATGGCTGGTTTAAAGTCTGACCACACAGATTTTGTTCACTGAAGCACAAGATGGGAATAAATACTTGGAATTATTTAGAATTTGAAGCCTTTTTAAAGTCGTCTCAATGAGTCAAAAACCCTGTGTTACACAATAGGATAATGCATACTGTATGATCACAAATCACAATACACAGAGACACTACTACATGTGGAATGATGCAGATGTTAACATGCTCACATAGTCAAGTGTATTCGCTCATCAGCCACTTCATTAGGTACACCTTGCTTATACTAGGTTCCCTTCACGACTGCATTAATTCTTCATGACACGCATTCGTCATGGTCCTTCAAACATTCCTCTGAGATTTTGGCTCATGTTGACACGATAGCATCACAGAGTTGCTGCAGATTTGATCTCTCACCACATCTGAAAAGTGCTCTGTTGGATTGAGATCTGATGAGTGTGGAGCCCATTTACAGGGAGTACAGGGAACTCACTGCCATGTTCAAGAAACCAGTTTGAGCTTAGTGATAACATCCTGCTGGAATCAGAAGATGGATACACTTTAGTCACGAAGGGATGGACTTGATGAGCCGTGACACTCAGTTAGGGTGAAATATTTAAACATTTAAGGGGCAATAACTTTGCCAAGAAAATGCCCTCACCATTACATCCCCCACCAGCCTGAACCATTGATACAAGCCAGGATAGATCCACGCTTTTATGATGTTTGCACTGGGTCAACTGACTCTTTTATCTGAACGTGGCAACAGAAATAGAGACTCATAGGTAACCTTTTTCCAACCTTCTGTTGCCCAGCTTTGGAGAGCCACAGCAAACTGGAGCATCAGTCACCTGTTCTTCGCTGACTCAGACCAGCCCAACACCAGCAAACATGCCATGTTCAGAGTCTCTTGCTTGATTTGAACATCAGCACATTGGCCATGTCTGCGTGGCTAAATGCACTGAGTTGCTGCCATGTAATTGGCTTACTACATATCTGTTTCCCAATGAGCCATGACAGTGAGCCATGATGCACAATATCCAGATACAGTTATGAGCTTTCAGCGGCTGCAGTTAAGTTGTTTTTATTAAATATAAGCCAACCCCTTCATGATAAGGGAAAATATCAGATACACGTAGTAGATTAAATCAGTAATTTTCAATGAAATACTATTATAAGTGCCGTCTTTCCAGTGAATCAGTTAAATTTGTTATATTCGCCTTTTTCTTTTCCATGACAGCTATTTTCAATTGGGCCAGCTGGGAAAGCACAGGTGAACAAATTTCATTCATGGTGGATCAGTTCCATCGAGTGTCTCGGAGAGCTGTGACACAGAGCCAGCATACACAATACTAAGACGCTGGAACAGGCTCAATGAAATGAAATGCAGTCATTTTTAATATTATCAGTTACACCTGTGCTTTTGCTGTGATGAGATGCTGCTGTGGGGGAAAAAAAAGGTCTAGGCACCCTGGCCAACTGGGACTGCTGTCATAGTGAAGTGGAAATGTCTGGCAGGTATGAGGCTCAAATGTGAGGCAGGCAACATCACAGACAGCGAGAAGCACTTTAAAATGATAACACACACACACACACAAATACACTAGACGAGTTAGCATCAATAATAAATGTTAGTAAGTAGTCGCTGAATTTCTAGCAAAGATGTGTAAATAAAAATCAGCGATCAGAGAGCAGTATTAAAAAATGAGGAGGTTCTGATTTATTCATAAATATCTGTGACTCATCAAACTCACCACTTTCTTCATGAATCATGAACTGGCACAGAAATTATATAATAATGACTTTTTTTTTCATTAGTCGGTGCCTCAACATCACTTTTGTACCCCGGAGTCAAGTAATACATCACAGTGAGTTGACGCCAAGTGTTACCTAATTACTGCTCGATTATCTTACTATTATCATCCCCTGTAGGAATGTGGATGAACTGGAACATCAGCTGTGAGCCAGCGAGTGAAAGTGGGCCATGATTGGGCCAGAAGTAGCATCTCCCCCTGCAGCCAGATTCTAAAATAGAAAAGCAAATGGAGAGCCTCCCAGAGGAGTGGAGGATGATGCAGCAGCAGGTTATTTCTTATGGTTTTGGAGCAAGATCATATGTAGGTGTAATGTTTGGGTGAATGAATGCCGATGTGAGATACAGAGGATCCTAATCAAATCACGTAATCGTGGAGGTTTTTTTTTTTTTTTAACACTTTGATGCAACACATTTTAACATCTGGCACGCAGAACATTTAATTCAATTCAGTTTTATTTATATAGCACCAGAGCAGAACAAGAGTTGCCTCAACGTGCACTATATTCTTAAAAACAAACAAAACAAACCCTAAAACAAAAAACGCCTGTTTTATTTAATTATTAATTTTTAAAGCTTTAGTTTTTCACTCTGTCAGTTTTCTTTTTCTTTGCAGTTTGAGGATAATGATCACCACCAAGGTTAGAATACTTTCTAGTTTCTGTATGGTTGGAGGTTCTGAGCCATTTTAGGCAAAAACGTTCAATAGTACAGAGAAAACCCCAACAGTCTTGCACTTGGTCACAATGGGAAGGAAAAACTCCCTTTTAACAGGAAGAAACCTCCATCTGCAGCCGTCTGCTACCACCAGTTGGGAGTGAGGGGACAAAAGACACCCTGTGCTGCATCATATTAGTCTGTTTTGGATTTGCATTTTTAAGAATTTAACAGCCTGAAGTTAAACTTCATTTATCTTACTTTGTTCTCTGGTGATAGAATATTTTGGATTGTGCCTCCTCTTTCTTGGAGGAAACTTAGATAAAGGTGTCAGAGTCTGGCGGAGGGAGACTGTATGTATTGTGAAGAGTGGACCCAAAATACAGACTCCAAGGAACAGGGAACAAAACTTGAATGTTAACAAAAAGCGAGCTGTTTAATATGGCTGGTAAAAAAGGTACAATCAAAGGGCAAGGCAAACTGAAGTAAAACTAACATTAACCTAAACTGGGAGAACTAAACAAACAACAAGAAAAACCTTGACATGAAACTTGGAAGCATGGCGTGGACAACTGACGACCTGACAATGACACACTGAAAACAGAGGACCTAAATACACAGGAGGTGATTAGGGGAAATGGGAACACATGGAGGAACAGCTGACTGACATGAGCCTAATGACAGGACAAGGGAAGTGAAACTACATACAATGAACAAAGAACACACGACTCCTTCAAAATAAAACAGGAAACACGAGACAGACATAATACAAACCTGATAACATAAGACACACAGCATGAAACACAAAGGGTGAGGGAAACTTAAATACAGGGGAAGAAAACACAAGGAGTCGAATAACCAAATGAACTTTGCTAATCTAATGAACTTAAACATAAACAAAATGCAAATAAACTAAAACTTAAAACGCTGGGTCAACAGACCCAGGAACATGACAAAAGGTTGGTTTCTCTAAGTGTGTGACAAATACAAGGACTTCCTTTTGCTAACCAAATTAGAGACGCAACTCACGCTGGTGAGAGATGGCCTGGATTGTAGTCATTTTCTCCCACTTTGAAAAGGCCATCCTGTTTTATCACCTCAGCGGGGACTCAAGGATTTCGCTCTGGGAGCGAGACAAGAGGATTGAGGGGTGTAGGGAGCAAGCACACAGGTATGTTTTATTGATCAAGCACAAGATGGGAGAAAGTCCACGAACATGAGCGTGAATAATGCATGTGAAGGTTTGGGGGGGGGGCAGAAGTGCTAAAATACTGAGGTGAATTTGTGAGGAAACAGAGGGACGAGGAGGTGAAGAGGCATTGGGGTTTGGAGAAGGCTTGCTGTGTTGAAAGCAACCACATTTCTCTGCTAATGGAACTGGCACGTCGCACCACGCTTGTTTTAGCATTGCTACACACACCTGTGGGCTTTTTGCAGCTGCTGATTTGTCACTTTCTTTGTATCCAGACTATTGCAGTCTGACCGTGGACAGAATGTGACACAATGGGCTTCACAAAAGCCCTTGACTCTACTACACAGGTGCAAGAAAGTGAAAGAGACACACACACACTAAAAAAAACAAGTGTTTTCTGTCTTTTTGATCACATGTCCCTCGTCTGATCCTCTGACGTGAATTTGTAGTCATTTTTCATTTATTTTTGTGTGTTTTTTCCAACTGAAACCTCAAAAAAGGGCTGTCTATCCCCTGATTTATTTTGTTTAAAGTTTTAAAGATTTAGTTTTTGGAATTTAAACCTAGCTCAGCATGAACCTTGCTTTTACACTTTACCAACACACTGTCTTTTCTTTTTCGTTGCGGTTTGAGGATAATGATCGCCACCGGGGTTAGAATATTTTCTATTTTCTGTATAATTGCAGGTTCTGAGCCATTACAGGCAGGGAGCGGGAATTTTAATATCCAAATTGTTTGTTGAAATAAGGTTTCAGCCGTGGCTGCTTTCTTTCACCGAAGGACCGAGGACTATAATTTTCATGTACTGTTTGCATTCATTGTTGGTCCAATAAAACCTACAAAAACAAGGTAATAAAGGTCCAATGTTTATAACTGACAAAGCTGAAATCAATGTGTAAAAAATCTAGGGATATTTGTTTTGATATTAGTGAGCTGAGGAAATTCCCACACATGTCTAACCAATTTAACAACATCTTCGTTCTTGTAAGAGCAAGTCAGGCAAAATGTTAAGGAGCGGCTGTGTGCAAGCAGGAAAAGGACCCAAAGTGCAGACTCCGGAGACAGACGTGAACTCAAAACAGCTTTAATGCTGAACTCAAAAAATGTAACAAAACTGAGACTCCAAAAACCAAACTCAGGCAAACAGACAGAACACACAGCATCGTAAATGGTAGATCACAACACAGGCAAACTGAAACACAGGGCTTAAATACACAGAGGAGTAATCGGGGAATGGGTAACAGGAGGGAAACACAACTGGAGCAAATCAGGCCTAACGAGACAAAGGAAGCACAACCAGAAGCATTTACATGAGACAAGGACTTTCAAAGTAAAACAGGAAACATAACACAGACTGAACTTACAGACATAGACTCACAGGCAGGCACTGCAACAGAGGGAACAGAGACGTGGGACCAGGGCAGACACAGAGACATAAACCATAAGATAGAACTCTAACAAAGAAACCAAAGACTAGAAATGATAAATGATATAATAAACTCAAAACACTGGGTCAACGACCCCGGCATCCTAACACACAAAAAAACAAACAAACTCAAATACAAGCCCAAGATATGAGATCTTACTGTGGTCCACTGTTTCCAAAACCGCAAAATTTTCAAACTTACATAACACAGAATCCCGAACCGCTGTGTGCTGACACCATTCTGAGTCTCCTTGTATTCTCATATGTATTAAATTTCTTATTGAAATGTCACATTTGCGTGTCTTTGACATCCTGTCAGTATTATCGGTGTCCTTGCTGGATAGTTAAGTTCAATTACATGTTCTAGAAAAATGGAAGTGCTTGTTGAAAGTGTGCTTTGTATGAGATTTACTTGAAAATGCTTCAGTTTAACAGGGATATACCACATGAATAATAAATGTGTGAATGTGTGAGTGAAAGCTGCTTCTGTCTATGTGGGCCATGGGATTGACTTGTGATTGTTCCATCGTGTTTCCTGTCTTTCACACATTGCATGCTTGGATCCAACACCGCTACTGGAGTGCATACTTTTGACATAGTTCTCATGCACTATTTATGTGTGAAAAGCAAGCAGCAACCTCCAGGGCTGGAAAAACAAAAGCTGCAGTTCCTCTAATGGCCACTAGAGGCTGACTCCAAAAGCAAGTGAGTCAGTCATCATAGACTTGCATGCTGTTACAGCATGCTGCAGAGATAATTTTGGTCTCTGTGGCTAATTTTCTTCTTCATAATGACTAGCAATGGGGATTTTGTTAGAACAGAAAGTCAGGATTATGTCTTAGGGCTCATCTCCCCTAATTAGAGACATTGAACTGAACCTCTAATATGGTGCTTATCACTCTTGCCCAGATATTGGGTCCAAAAGTCAAATGTGGTGATGGCAAAAATGCTAATCTTGAGGCTTCAAAGTGAGGAGGGATCACTCAGTGATATCCTAGCTAATAATGTGTAAAACCCCATCTTTGCTTTCAGAACTGTCTATATGCTTTGTGGCATCTATTCCACAAGAGGCCGGAAACAATCCTCACCAGTCTGAAGTGATGTGAGCTTTGTATCATGATACGTTATCCTGCTGGAAGTAGCCACCAGAAGATGGTACACTGTGGTCCTAAAGGTCTGGCCACGTGCAGCAATGAGATTTAGTCTTTGGTGTTTAAACACTGCTCAGTTACTAACCTGGGCCCAAAGTGTGCTAAAGGAAATATCCCCACCACCAATACACCAACAGCAGCCTGGATTGTGGATACAAAGCAGCATGTATTCCTGCTTTCATGTTGTTTAGACTAAAATTCGTACCAGGCAACATTTTTCTGTCCACCCTCCTATTGTCCAATAGGAGATTGTTCTGTTCTTAGCTGCCAGGAGTGGGACTTGGGGTGGTCCTTTGCTGCTGTAGCCAAGCTGCTTCAATGTTCTGTTTTCTGCATTCAGAGATGCTATTCTCCATACCTTGGTTATAATTTGAGTTAGTTTAGCTTCTTTATGAGCTGGAAGCAGTCTCGCTTTTCTCCTCTGACATCAACAAGGCATTTTTGCCCAGACGACTGCCTTTCACTGGATATTTTCTCTTTTTCAGACCATCTCTCTAAACTCCAGAGAATGCTGTGCCGGAAAAATCCCCGTATATCAGCAGCATCTAGCACCAAGGACCATGCCACGTTCAAAGTCACTTAAATCACCCTTTCCCCATTCTGATGATCACTTTGAATTTCAGCAGGTCACCTTGACCCTGTCTGCATGCCTAAATTTATTGCTGCCATGTGATTGGCCGGTATATATATATATATCAGTAATCAGTGAATATTGCTGTACATTCATATCAATTGGTAAAATAGCAAGAATTGTAGTATTTACATGCCATTTATGTGAACTTGGGGCAAGTAATGCACGCTCAGGTCCATTACATGGATGCAAATGGAAGAATGAAAAGCGAGCCATGACAGGACACCCAGTTCTGACATGCATTAAAAGGTCCACAATATACATTTTTGTCGCCGTATTACTTAAAGATTTTATTTCTTCTCAGAGCCTTAATGCTATCTTTAAGTTCAGCTTCTTCCTCTCTGTAAAATAGTGCCCGTTTATGCCTCTCAGGTGCAACCATTATCTGCAACTCTCTGGTGGGAAAGTGGTTTAACACTAAAAGCTGTTTTGAAGATATCTCCAGAATCGTTAAAGGCTCTGTCAGTTTATTGCATTTCCTATTTCCAACATTCCCATAATCCTGTACATATATGGTAAAAGAAACACTTGTGTATATGTCTGAAAATGGTCCATTTGGATTCATATGAAAACAGTAATGAGGCCTGTAGCTCTACCTAGCTGCTGACTGTAATTTCTTGGGTTGATTTCAGGAGGGCTATTTCCACATATTTGATAATGTTAGAACTTTTGCCCTTTGAGGTCATGACTTTGTAATTAAAGAAAATAAAAAGAAGCAATGGACCAGAAATCACAATGAAAGCAAAAAAGACTTCCAGCACCTGCAGCACTTTAAATTACAGATGAAAACAAGTCTTAAAGCGTTTTCCCCCTTTGGGGTTATTTAATCAAAGGTTGTCTCTGGTGTACACACTCGGTGTATTTCTTGTATTATAGTCGACGGTCCAAGGTGAGGAGAAAAAAGGAACTTAGGGAGTCATAAAAGGGCGAGAGGAGACTTTAAAGATGAGTCTTTGTCATTGGTGCGTTGATTGGTGCTGGAAGGGAAATTGCCCCAGGGCAGTCTCAAGGCTCCTTCTACTGTACTGTTCATTTAAATTCCTCCTTTTATTCCCGTGTCTCATGAAAAACTCCAGCCAATAAAAAAATAAAAAAGTCACAAGCTTCAGACTTGGTCACAGGTTTCATTAAAGTATCTAATTAATGCCTGATTAGTTAGGCGCTACAAAATGTTTTAATGCCGTGGCAGAGAGGCCAAATTAACAATTTTACGTGGCATTTTTTCCCTTTTATCCATTATTGCTCATGTTTAGTATCCAGGATACCAGGCAGAAAAAAGCATGACTACACATTAAACCAGAATGGTGTTTTCTGTTAAGGAATGACAAGATAAGGTTGAGCCAAAACATTTAATACACATCATTGCAGGAGACATGCACTTAAAGCACTTTACACAGTGCACACTGCTCAACTGTAGCTCTCGTTTTGAAAACACATACAAACCATAAAATAATTTAAAACCGAAACACAGATTTTAAAAAAGGGGTTACACTGGATTTTGTTTTGTTTTCTTTTTTATACATGTTCGTAATACTGTTTCATAAAATGTATCACAGAAATTAGCTTTCGACACAGAGCAAACCATAGGAACTCAGGTATTACACTGACACTGTGCTTGTTGATAGTTAGCAAGAAAACTGACCGGTGACATCCAAGAGCGAATGTCACAGAGAGGACAACCGCTGGAAAGAAGAGGGGGAAGGGGGAGCAGGTGGAGAGGCAGGGAGAGAGGAACGAGGAGAACAGGGTGGGTCTATGGCCGTTCCTCTCTGATGAATAACAATCCAAGTGCGCCAAAGGGTGGAAGGGAAGGGTCGATCGCTAGGCGTAGAAGGTCTCCACTTTCACTGCCTGACAGAACATTGTCATGGAGAAGACCAGACCCAGGATCTGCACAAACACAACAAAAACAGGCCGGCCATTAAAGGGTTCAGAGATCTGGGAGTGAAATATAAAAGGAACTTTTCATCTCACTTTTTGGATCGCTGTGTACCTGCTCAACCATACATGACAAAAAGATATTCTCCCACTGTTACAGCGAACTCTTAGTGTAGCTAACTTAACTTATTGGACAAAGGATGGTGAAGACAGAGCTGCTAGGGAAGAGAGAACGATCACAGATCACCTAGAGGGTTCCTGTGACAGAGAAGGATGCTAGTAATAGACTGAGGAGGCAGATGTGATGATTCGCTGTGGCGAGCAGCTGAAAGAAGAGGAAGTGTATCTCTGATAATGATAAGGAGACAGTCCCAACACTCAAATAAGTGTAAGATATGTTGGCTAAATATTCTGCTTTATCTTTTTTAAGTAAGACAAAAACAGAGGTTGAAAGTCAATATCACATATCGGTTATAATATGCTTATTCAGGCACCTTTTCCACTCACTGTGTGCTTTTACACCTCTCTACATTTAATCATTACTTATTATTAATCTCTGGCTCGCTTCCACAGCATGTCTTTTGTGCTGTCTTCCTCCCCTCACCCCAACCGGTCACGTCCAGTGGCCGCCCCTCCCTGAGCCTGGTTCTGCTGGAGGTTTCTTCCTTTTAAAGGCGAGTTTTTCCTTCCCACTGTCGCCAAAGTGCTTGCTCATAGGGGGTCACATGATTGTTGGGGTTTTCTCTGTTATATTATTGTATAAAGTGCCTTGAGGCGACTGTTGTTATGATTTGGTGCTGTATAAATACAATTGAATTAAATTAAAAATGATCACTTTTATTCTTCAACACAGTCTGAGCTCTCTTAGTCAAGTTTTGTCATTTCTTTAAGTAGTCTTCAGGATGTTGGTTGACTTTTTGTTCAGTTCTTTTTCAACACAATCCCACACTCCTTCAATAATCTCGAGTGTCGAGCTCTGGGAGGCCAATCCATGACTGATAGTGTTCCACTGTGTTTTTCTATCCAGCTATGCTTTTATTGTGATGGCAGTGTGTTTGGGATCATTGTCATACTGAAAAATGAAGCTGCTGCCAGATGGTATTGCACAGTGAATGAAAATCTAACAGTACTTATCTGCAATCAGAATTCAGTTTTGAAGAGATCATCAACACTACTGGCTGAAATGCTTCAGAGAACAGCTTAGTTGAAAGTCCAGTGTCAGCTATGTGTCAGATTTCTGCTGGATTTTTTACTATTCATTTAGGATTAATTATAAAGGACACACTGCATGCCATTCTAAGATATTTCAAGTTTCCAGCTATTAGCTATTTGGGAATCTCATTGTTGGAGTTGAAAATACTATTTCAAGTCTGTAAAACTATGCTATCTTTGGTATTTTTCATAGATTCAGCTAAAGAAATGAGAACAGATTATAATTTTTTGTGACCTGCTGCTAGTAACAAAGTGCCCAAAGATACAATTTAAAATGAGTTGTCTGTTATTTGTAGACACAGCACCATCCCCTGAGTTAGATGACTTATTTATTCTTAAATGTTCGTCTAACAAAAAACATTGCCCTGAAAATGGTCAGGTATAAGGACTGGACTCAAAATGAGTACAAAGAATAACTATAATAGAACAATGACTCGAAAGTTTGGCTCCTTGTGGGCAAAATATAAAGAAATAAGAGGTGGCTCGACACGTTTGTACATGATATCTATGATGCAATACATCATACAATATGTATCCATAGAGTCGTTATTTTATACAATACAATCTACAATTATAGTAACACAAATGATACTAATAACAATGAAACATCACAATAATTATGATGCGTTTGATACCAGTAAAAAGTAACGATCAATTTACAATTCACTGACACTGGTATAAAGTGTTATGCAACCTGAGATCACACACATTATCCCACACAGACTCATTATGATGCATTATAGATATGGCTGAACCTGTGTGGTCCTTTACACAGCGATAAAGCCAGTCAGCGGAAAGTTATTCAGCAAATTTAGGCAGTGCATTTGTTCTCAGCCTTGAAAGAAACTTTGAAAAAAAACTTTCAAGTTAGGTTTGAAAACCTCTGAAGTGATTCATTATTAAAGGACATAGTTCTACTTCTGATGACTTTGTTCTTGTACCACTAAAATCAAACTTGTGCATCTCAATGGTTCTCCACTTTTTTCAAGGTGTAACACATCACTTGAGGATGCAGTCTGTTAATTAAGTGGCAGTTGTCTTCTATAATGAATTCACTAAGTGTGAATTCACTTTAGAGCGGGAAACTGGCATCTAAAGTAAAATATCAGTGGATTCACTGGGTAAAAAACCTCACTTTTGAATGAGACTGAGTTGGAAAGACTTGATGATATTCGGGCACTGTTAGCGCTCGGTTATTTGTGCAGGTTTGCACAATTTTTCAAGTTTTTGAATCATTCACTTGGTAGTTATAGAGCCAGTATGCTTCTCATCTGCATGCCAATAAAAAACTAGTTAAAGTAAACAAAGGTGCCTTAATTTAAAGTTAAAGACTAAAATAAATTCTCGTGTTTCTATGTAGGAGGACGTCCACATTAAGCCAGGTAAATTGTAAATGTGTCTCTTTCTCTCTGTTTCAGCTCTCCGCCCAGACATTCAGACTAAAAGAGCCTTTTTCTCCCCTGAAAACAGACCTTTTACTAAATTGGTCTCTGGAGTGTTTAAAGCTTAAAATGCCAGAAAAGTCGTTTCATTGTGCACGGGGGACAAACAGAGATGTTGCAAAATGGTGGCATTCAGACATTTCACTGTGGACACAGAAATGACACCGCAATGCTAATGTGCGCGCAAATCACTTTGGCACACACACACAAAAAAACTGCTTTTCAGATTTAAATGGCTCAATGCAGATGCAATCCAAGTGTGCATTTGCCTGACTGCGAGTGAATTAAATGATGCAGCTCCATTAACATAGTTCGAACTTTTTAGAATAATAAATCAACATCGTTTCATTATACAGAACTGGCCCTTATTGTTTCTGATTTGTGGGAGAGTCATAATTCAGTGAGCTTGCTTAATGGCTGCTGTTACCAGTATCTGTAACCCATTTTAAAACGTTCCTGTAGACCCTGCTGTGTCGCACGCACCGTAGGAAACCCTGATTAAACACTTCTCTCGAGCCTTGACCATAAAACTTCCCTAAAGGTATCTTGTTTGCCGGAATATGAAATGAATTCCTTCCAGGTGTAATTTTGAAAAATTTCAAATGTCAAAATACTGAAATAATTTCTCATTGTGTTGCTGGGAAGAAAAAAAAAAAGTGCACTAATACTTTTAGATTTTTTACACCCTGCAGAACTATTGTGGAATTGGATTACTAGAAGATTGCAGTGTTGCTTTCCTCTCTTGCCTTTCCAATACCACAATTATCCGTAATTGCGTAGGAAGATGGAGACGTGTGCGAACGCTGACAGGGTGATGTGAAGATTTCAGGCAAATGCACGGAACACATGATAGCCCAACTCAAAAGGAACGATGAGTGCTCCTCTGTGTACTAGTGATAAGAGCAGCCATCTCTTTCTTAAATTAGAGGCAGAAATGAGCACAGCTTACGCCGTGAAATTACACTGAAGATAAAATTTGATGGAAAACTGTTCTTGAGACCACTAATGCACGCCCTGCACAATCATTTCCGCCCGATTGTGTTAATGATGCAGTGCCTCTAATCGCGTTAACTTCAGATGGGACTGGTTTTGATGCTCGGGTGTACTGCATGAAATATTCAAATTGAGGTGCCCTACATTAGGCAGCAAATCTTTTTTTTTTTTTCAGTTTATTTATTTATTTTTAGTTGACTGGAGGCAAGTGTCTGATAACACCGATTTTCTCTGATAACCATGCGGAGATTGTAATCTGGTAGTAGTCGTGCACTCGCTCAACAGCAGGGAGACAAACAAGAATCACACAGCTTCCTGTGGCGTTGGCTTTGTGTTCATGGCTGCAACCAAATTGTACAACAACAACAACAACAATAAAAAAGAAAAACTCCAGAAAACCCTAAGAAGGCTGAGTTTTCAGCAGCTTTAGCCCTCCACTGATTGACTGACTTTCTGATTTCTGCTTTATTATTCAACCCGAGAAGGACGCGACTGCTCATTCACATTTCAACATTTTTGTCAAGACATGTCAGCAAACTGGGGCATTAGGAGAAACGCTGTGGAAGCATCAAAGCTGGCATGACTTCTCCACCGGGAATCTTAAATGTCTGCACACATTTTCATTTTCGTCCATGCACTCATCGAGGTGCTGCAGTCTAAACAGCCCGGTGGAGACGGACCCTGCCTGCTCTGCAAATAAGACAATTCTATGAATTCATGTCTAGGAATTATTTTTTGTGACAAAAGCTGTGACCCCTTCTCACTTAAGGGTATATAAAAGTTTAACATCTGCCTTAAATTGTGCATGTGAGCCTGCTTGCACTCAGCTCAAGGGTCTCCTTAAACGTTTATATCAGATGGAAGGCAGTACTCAAAAACCTGAAGGTGCTCTGCTCATCAGCTAAGTATGCCAAACCTTTATGTAAATGATCTCTGAACCACATCATCTTAATATGTGAACAACAGGAAGTGAAGCTGAGACACATTTTAAGCCACAGAGCGACATGAAGAAAGTTTTAACCGCTTGCGACAGAGGAAAAGTTTGTTTTTGGTTCATCTTATATTGATTCTGTCGTCTGACCTCACTGCAGGATTTTTTTGGTGGGCCACTGGCAGTCTGTGCCGTCTCCAATTTATCTTCTGACACAGGTTAAAAATAAATAACTAAAATAAAGAAGTGCTTCAAAGATGTATGGTTCTGAAATGGGAATCTCAGCAAATTCTTTAAACTGGAAGCTAAATTATATTTGATATTTCTGTTCAAAGACAATCATTTAGACATTTCCAAGCTCCCTGCTGTCTGTAACATCCACTGTGTTCAAGGAACAAGAGAAAACTAGAAAATCCACTTACGTTAGTCAATCTATGCTCCTGTTACTGTATTTGTCACAAATTCAATTCTGTTCTATTTATATAGCACCAAATCACAACAGCAGTCAAGTCAAGGCACTTTGTCATAAGATAAAGAGAGAAAAGCCCCAACAATCAGATGACCCCCAGTGGGCTTGCACTTTGAAATAGCAGGAAAGAAAAACTCCCTTTTAAGAGGAAGGACCAGGCTCAGGGTGGGGGATGGGTAAGAGGCGGGACAAAAAAAACACACTAGGGAAGCGAGCAAACAACTAATGTTTAAGTGCAGAGTGCTGTGTGAACATATGAGAGTAGTAACAAGAGTAAAGAAGAAACACCCCCAGCAGCCATTGCAGAGTAACTGAGGGATAATTCAGAGTCCAGTCGTAACTATAAGTTTTATCTAAAAGAAATGTTTCAACATTAATCCTAAAAGAGAGTGTGTCTGTCTCCCCAATCCAAACTGGGAGCTATTTCCAAAGAGGGGCCTGAAAGATGAAGGCTCTGCCTTCCATTTTACTTTTAAATACTCTGCCTCTGAGAGTGAAGTGCTCTGTTTGGATAATAAAATACTATGAGGCCATTAAGATATGATAAGGCCTAATTATTCAAGACCTTGTATGTTAAGAGAAGGTTTTTAAATTCAATTTTGGACTTAACAGTGTCGCACGCACCGTAGGAAACCCTGATTAAACACTTCTCTCGAGCCTTGACCATAAAACTTCCCTAAAGCTAACTTTTGTGCACAGCCAAGATGGATGAAAATATGGTTTGTACACTCTCATAATTCAATTTTAGTCAACATGGTGTCTTAAAATATAAGTACCTTTAAAATTTCAGTTGCCTGTGTTTATATGAACTACTATTATGATAATCCCTCATTTATCCGAACTGTCTAGTCACTGGTTTGTTGAATTTATGGATATATTTGGGTTTATGTATAAGCAGATTCTAGGTTTTAAGTTGCTTTACTGTCACGATTCTCTGTCTCTAATGCTATGAGTAAAAAAATATCTTCTGGGGTTTATCTAAACCTCATCCACTCCTAAAATGTTTATTCCTAAAGTGCCTCCTAAAACACGCTGCACTTTAAGGGGTTTTCAGACATCTCTCTCGAGCTGTGTGCAAGCTGTGTGTTGCTAAATAAAGAGATGTCTGCGAGCCTTTAAAAAAACTATGCAAATCTTGCCAAACTGCAGCCACTGATGTGAATAATATCCACTGATGATTAATGAAAAATCTTGTGTAACATAAGCAGGCAAGCCTTTTGTTAGATCAAGCAGTAATATCATTAATATCGGTTGTGCTCCATCAGTTCATCTAATGTTTACTAACATCAACTATCGTAAATAATTATATGTACCCACAGACTGTAGATAAAAGATGGAGGTCTATAAACATGGAGCCAGTGGAGAACTTCCTTATGTGGCTTTGTGGTTGGTAAGAGCATGCAGTGCCTTCGGTTTCTCAAATCAATATGGTAACAGCCAAAATGCTGTAGCAAAGTCCACTGTTTATACTGGACTGAGATCTGGTGAATGTGGATGCCGAGAAACCAGTTTGGAATGATCTGAGCTTTATCCTACAGGGAGGAGCCATCGGAAGATGGGTACGCTGTGGTCATTAAGGAAAATGAGTGATCGTCATTTGGTTCGAAGGAGCCCAAAATATGATTTCATGATGTTTACACCAAATTCTAACCCTAACAAACTGAACTGTGTTCCAATCCTCCATCCGGTCGTTAAGTCTGACGTCACTAGCCGTGTCTGGGCCTAAACTCCGCTGCGGGTCCATATATCAAACGATCACTATGGCATTACTGAGAGTTGAAAAACTGTCTAAAGTCTTTCATCTTTAATAAAATGATCAGCGTTCTGCTCTACCAGGTGTAACAATTGAGTTTAACATCCAGGCATCCATGAAAACGGAATTTATGACATTTAACGGAGTTAGAAGTTAGCAGGGAGTTAGCTCGCTAGCTTCTATCTAAATACAATATAGCATGTCCTGACTGCGGGGTTTTGGAAACAAATTAAAACGTACAGCTCTGTTATCACTTCCAACATAAATGAAGACAGAAAACTAAACAGCAGTGACGTTTGTAGGGTTACTGAAGTTTGGCTAGCTGATATATAATGATGTGCTACGTGACCGCTAGCGACACAGCTATGTTAGCATAATATAAACAAGCTAACTTTTTTTCCACTCGATAAAAGTTAACGTGAGTGTTCTCGGTGGTCAGGAACAAATGTAATCGCATGGCAGGATGCTGTAAAAGGACCAAACTTCAGCCAGGAGAACAACTGAGATAATCCATCCACAATACGAGGTTAGTCATTCATATACTGCTGCATGGGCTGGGCTGTAGTTACATCCTAAGGTTTTAAAAACTGAGCTCTAATAAATGATTAGCGGTAATAAAAGCCGAGGGAGGTCAACAGTGATCACTGACTGTTTTAGGAGCTTTTTGAGATTAAATAGAAGAAAATATAAAACATTAAACATGTTAACAACACAAAAGCCATATTAAACGCAGACTACTTTAGGCCCGGAAGTAGGATTCGTCACGTCATCACTTAATGACCGGATTGCCCAGTTTTGGTGAGTTTGTTTGTAAACTGCAGCCTGTGGTCTTCTGCTGCTGAAGCTCATCTGCTTCAAGGTTTGATGTGTTGTGCATTCAGCGATGCCCTTCTGCATGTCTTGGATGTAATAAGTGGTTTTCTGAGCTACTGTTGCTTGCCTTTCAGCTTGAAGCAGTCCACCCATCCTCCTCTGACCTCGGACGTCAATAAGGCTGTGTGTGAAAATCCCACAGGAATCACTGAAATCACTTTTCTTCCCGATTCAGACGCTCGATTTGAACCTCAGAATAGAGTTTGCTGAGTTGTGGCGATGTGATTGGTTGATTACATATCTGTGTTAACGAGCAGTTGAACAGGCGAGCGTGGAGTCTATGATTACACCACAAGTCTCTGCACGTTCTGTTAGATATTCACTCGGTTTTTCACTTGTAAAATTCTTACTTGCAATTATTTAAACCGTAAATAACTCCTTGTGTTGTACTGTACCACAGATTATTTACGACAAGACCGGAAGCTCTTCATTCTTCGATCTAGTTTTCATTTTGCTCTGTGTAGGTTTATCACGTAGGATGTTGCATGCAGGGTTTTCAAGGGCACTGAGACTCTAATGGGTGACTAAAAATCAGCCTACAGCCACACAGGAGCCTCGTGTGATCGATGTTCTCAGGCAGAGCATATTTCTCCACCCAGATTGTGAAACCACATCACGTATCACTTGGCTGGAAAGGAGATAAAAGAATTTTATGGAAAGTCAAACCTCCCTATGTGGTCTTCAGCAGTAACACGAGGCTTATATGGGCTCAAGCTGTCCACAAAAATCCTGCGTTCCTACGCTTAATGCAAAGGAAACAGGCAGTATTAGATTTATTTATCTCAAAGTAGGAGCCTTTTTCTGAAGCAGTGCCATAGATAGCAAGGATGGAGCTAAAGGGTCTTGGGGGAAAAAAATAAAAATCACACAGCTTTCCAGCTGTAATTACCTGAGTAAGTGCTGTGCATAGTGCAAAGATCCAAAGTGCCACCAGGTTCTCATTAAGCCAGTCCTTTACCCGCTCGTAGCACGGCTGCGGAGACACACAGAAAAAAAATATGCACATGATGAGCAAACATTAGCCCCCAAAAGTAAACTCACTATTAAGATGTCTTGTAATAAATACACAGGTGAAGGAACCCTTACAACGACTCTTTTCCTACTGTATAAAGAAACCATGATAGAAAATACTCCTAAGCTAAAGGATCCCATGTGGCAACATCCTTATCTACTAATCCTTTCTCTCTGACCTAATATTCTTTGGGAAAACTTTTTAAATTCGAAGCCCTGCTGTCTCTGTCTCCCTTCAGCAGTACAAACAGCAGTAATGTGAGTACAGGAGCAGCACATATGCCGTCTGTATCACTTCGACATGAGAAGGGCCTGAATTTTTCATGTCTGACGTTGCTTGAATTTATTCTGAAGGCAAGTTGACAGAAAAAAAAGGAGAACCCTCTCTCTACCCTCTCACTGCTTCGCCGTTTTTTGTTTTTGTCTCCAAGACAGTTTCAACATCCAGACTAGATTTAAAAATCACTTTTGAATGTACAATCTTTGTGTACCTGAGAGGCAGGAAGAAAAGAAAGTTAATTATTAGTCTTAGTTATTCTGATGCTCAGAAGTTTACGCAAGTAAAGAGAAGGAGATGGATTATCAAAAGCAAAGGAAGTGGCTGTCTCTGTGCAGATGAAAGCGGACATCAGAAGTAATGGAGTGGCATTTGCAATGAAAGCTATGTGACACACGGGCACTGCAGACATTTTAAAGCCGGGTGGTGAGCTCTGTGTGTGTCAATATGATAGATACACAGGAGAAAAGCCTGCCTGACACACTGTAGTAAAAGGGTAAGTGCTATCATAACAGGCTACAGTGCTGTTCTAATTTAATTATTCATTTCTGCAGACTTAACTTCCTGATTGTGCTATTTTATAAATGTCCTTACATCAAGGAGCTGAGTCAGAGCCAGAGAAAGCAAACACAATCAACTCTGCATTTCACTGGTACCGAAAAATATATTTTTTTTTTCCTTGGTGTGCGGCAAAAGAGTTCTCGGCTGGATCAATATGGAAAGTCATGCAGTAAGCCAAAATTTCAGACTGCCCGAATGTAAACCCCTTGGACCAGAAAGCTGCATCTGAAAATATATAAATTCATATTTTTATTGTCTGACATCCACTGCAGACTCTCATAAAACCTAGGGGGGGGGGAAACCCCACGTTAGTAAACCTGAACCTGCCATGCCAGACACTAAACCCATCAACAACGTTCCAGGGCAAGCTAAAAAAAAATGTAAAAGAAACCGCAATCAATGTCTTTGCAACAATTCTTTGGCTATTGTAGCCACTACTTAGTGGACTACACCACGAATTTCACTTTCCTTGCTCTTAATGTGGGATTTGGCAGCTTTGTGGCTGCTTAGTTGGCCAACACAGAGGAGGATTTAGCAGGTAAAGTTATTAGAATAGAAAACTATGACTGCTCAGCTTAAAAAACACTTATAAGTCCAAAAATCCTTTATTGCAAATTTAAAGCCCCATTCAACACATTTAAGAAACACTGTGCATAACAAGCACAAGTACCACACTGTCTTAAGTAACAGCAACAGTTTAGTTTAGAAAAATCCTTACAGTGGCACTGAACTGTAAGGCTGTGACCTGTACAGTCATTACTACCCATGCTGTAGTGGCAGGCCTGTGATATTGCCTGTGGGGATGGATGAGTGTGCCTGTGAGAGGCTCTAATGAAGAGTCTATGGATAGTGTGTGTGTGGGCAGTCGTGATAACGAGAGCATTGTGAGTAAAAAGAGCTGGACTGGAAAAGTGATGCGTGTGTGATCACAAGTCATTGCATGAAAGTCCTGCCAAGGTCCACGTCACCTGCATTTTCCACTCATCCTGGTTCATGAATATCATCCATTTCCAGCGAGCGCTGCAGCAGGTTTACATTGATGTTGACAGACAGTCTCTTTTTCACAGCTCTGGCCTTTTCAAGAATTCTGTGGTGTTCAAGTGGTAGGTGTTAACTCTGAACTCTGTCTAAAAGTGCAGCGTGTGCCGAATTTGCACTTTCCGTCCTGGTCTCAATGGATTCTCATGAATCTTGTTTTGGACTGTACTTTCCCCTGGACCGCCTCCACCTTCATCTCTGCATCATTTTCCTCACTGTGAAAAGATGCTCTAACGTGTCAGTTAAAAAAGGACTCAGCTCAAATACGAACTAGATGATGTACAGCTGGGTTCAGACTTCAACTTCTGTCCTTAAAATAAAATCAACAGACTCTAACTGCCTTTCAAAAATTCTTTAACAGGGTAGAAAAAAAAAAGAAGAAGAAATGCACATCTATTTTCAGTACATCTCTCAGGTACCCAAACATACTCTATGAGTAGTTTTCAATTTCAGTTGATTTTTAGTCAGTGGCAGGATTATTCCTTTGCTTACCAAACACAAATGAACTCACTTGTACACCTCAGAAATGGTTCAATTTACCATATTCTCAAGTCGATCTAAGAATACAAAAAACAGTATATACACATTATCATGTGCCAGCATGCTACGCCTGGCTGAAGTTAATCGAGGCCAGCCTATCGGCATGCTGGATGCTTGCATGCGTATCTGAGCTGTAGCTGCAGCCTTGCATGTCGACGAGAGCAGCATCTTTGATCTGATTGTTCTTGGTGGAAATCTTACTGGACTTAGGAACCGAGACGAGGTGCTTCAACCTGACCTTGTGCCACTCTTATGGTTGCACAGCGATGTCACGGTAGCACAGGCCTTTTTGGATTGGGAGTATATCCAGACACTTCCTCGGCCACTATTTAGTCTTCTGTTGATATATATGATATTTTTGTATTTTCAGCATAAAAGTGATAAAAAAAAAAAAGTGATTTTCACAGTAAAAAAAAAAAAAGAAGATTTCTACATATTATGACTGTAAAAGTTGAACTGATGTATTTTTGATTGATTTATGGCTATTAAATGTTTCTGCAATGGCGATATACCATTTTGCATTTTATGGTCTAACACCGTTCCCATTGAATTCTCACCGTAATTTTAGAAATACTCTTTACAGCCAAACAGAGAAAGTTTGGCAGTTGCACAAACAAGTGGTGAAAAAGTTTGCTTGCTGTAATTTTTCCTTCCCTTTGTACTAGCAAAAGAATATACATATGCATATATATATATATAAATCCATTGCTAGTGTAGAATCATAGATGTGCCAATAACAGGTGTTAGCGGTTACTCAAATATGGCTTCTACCTTCTTTTGGTTCCTTTGGCTTTGAACTTAGTTAAAGCCTCTGCTACTTGTTTCCATTCAGTATTTTTATTCCGTTTGTGATTTTAGACCTCAGACCATCACATAAAACGTGTTTCCTTTTCTGGGCTTCTACAATGATTGTCTGAAGTTCACAATTTGTTGAAATTGCACTCCGGTGCTGTTGTTTCCATTGCCATGTCTAATAACCTGGTGGTGGTGCAAACAGAACCTGTCTATGCCAGCGATTCATTTACTGGCGACGGCCTCTGGGCTGGCCTCGTTGTCCTGTCCTTATTTGCTGTGTCTTTCAATTTCTTACAGGAAATTGGTGGGTGGAGCTGACCTGGTTAGAGATACAGCACACCTAAGCAAGTTGGGCTCAAAAGACTCTAAAGCATGCTGGTTGACTGACTGACATTCACACACTACTGTACACATTATTTACTCTGCATGATTAAAACACTGTGCAGTCTCCTTTATTTGTCACGTAGGTTTGAGTCTAACAGTGACATTAAAGAATCTCTGAATCCATTCATCCACTGGCTTCGGATCAAGCCAGTGGAGTGGATATCTCAGCCTGTGTGGCTGAGATATCTAAAAGATGACCCTGTGCCTTTGTAATTCTGACAAAAGCAGAGTTTATTCAACTCTTCGCCCTCTCGCATAAACAGTTGCAGCTGTGATGTAGTTGTCTACAAAGGTTTTCATAGATCTTAAAAATTTTCAGGGCTTTTAAAATGTGACTGCGTCTTTGTGTGTGAATGCTGTCGAGCCTTTGTTTGAACCTGTCATTCCAACCTCGTTTCTGTTCGCCTGTCAGTGAATGCATAGCGGGATTTTTTTGACATTGTTTGACACCGTGAACACTTAACCGCCAATGACAAGAGCCACAAAAATACAAACCAAGACAAAGCAGCAGACCTTTATTCCTCCAGTATTACATGCATTATTGAAATATTTACTGAACGGTACTAAGAGGCATTTATAAAACTTGAATGTGGGGAAAAGAAACACTCCCATCTGCTCCGAGACACTTGAGCAACGCAAACCTGCCGGTGGCCTTGAACAGCATCTGATTTGTACTTGTCGCTTGGAACCCGACAGAAAAATCACTCGAGTATAAAATGTGTGACTTCACACTGGGAAGCTGTTGAAACTGAATTCAGTTGGACAATACTAACACACTGAGGGCAACATCTGAGTACGCGTTCAATTGAAGCGAGGTATGCAACAGATATCCACATTCAGTGCAGAAGTGAATGCAGGTATTATTGGAAGAGAGAGCTGCTGTGCTTCACTGAGAACTACAGGGACAGAATCCTTGATCTGCAGACAAACATGAATCAAAATATAAAACAAGCCACATTAATTTATTGTCAAAATGCCTTTCAAGCCGCAGGCGCTAGTGAAATTCAGAAGGCCAACAAGCAGTCACCTGAAGGGCGTAAATATGCCTTATTTTAAAAAAAGCTTTCAGTGGTTTATGCAGAAGCTGAGCTCACAAAGAGAAATAGGAAAAGCTTTCAAAGGTTGCACGTTTTCATTTTGAAACGTGAAAACCATTGTCGTTTGTCAGCTTGGCCCTTTGTGCATAATGGCACCGAATTCAAATTCTGCAGTTTACGAGAGGAAACCAAGATTTATTGGTGACTGCTGAAGCTCATGTCTTCAGTTCAGTACCTGTCATCTTCTGTAAGAGTCTTTGTTTCACAGTTCACATTTGACAACTCTATCTGTAAATCCTCTTCCACTTATCCAATTCAGGGTTGCAAGGGAGGCTGGAGCCCAACCCAGCTGCCATAGGTTACCAGTGTGTCACAGGCCTGACAGAGAGACAGACAACCGTTCACACTCATGTTCACACCTATGGGCAATTTGCAATCTGCATGTCTTTGGACTGTAGGAGGAAGCCAGAGAGAACCCACGAAGACACAGCGAGAACACACAAACTCCACAGAGAAAGGTCCCAGCAGCAGGTGGTGGAGTCGATCCCAGAACCTTCTTACTGTAAGACAACAGTGCTAACCTCCAACATTTGATAAATCATAAACCAATAAATATAAATGTAATCTTTCTTAATATAATGACTATATTCTGTAGAATGATAACAAAACATTTATCTGACCATTTAGTGGGAAATCAGGAGCATTCTGTGCATTCTGGCTGGCTAATGTCCATCAGCACATTCATCTAAAAATTGTGGAAATTTAACGTTTGACAGTTTGAAAAAGTTCAGAAAAATGCTGGTTTGAAAAGCAATCATTTTGAGGAGCTCTTATAAGTACTTTCAAGGAATAAAAGGTTTAGATCAGAATATCAAAATTATACTCCTGAACTTGCAACACTAGCTATAGATACAAAATAAAGTCACCTCACAAGCTTTGAAATGTTCAAGAGATTCACAGCACTTGTTCTACAGCAAGAGTGGGTAATTCATTTCCTCAAGGGGCCACATGAGAAACCGGGACTGTTGTGGAGGGTCACACAAAGAAGCTTAAAGGAGACTAAATTAATACTGAGCAGAACTGAGCTCAGCCCTCCACAATAGTCCCAGTTTCTCGTGTGGCCTCTTGGGAAAATTAATTGCCCACCTCTGATCTCGAACCATGCAATCTGTGGCTGTTTCTGCAGGCAGCAGCTGGCACCCTTGATATGATTTCTGAAACGGCCCATTTGCTATTTTGTTGCAATAACTTAATAACATCAGACGCCGAACGGAACAAAAATCGTTGCCATTACTGTTCATCGCCTTCACTCCTAATGATGTTGTATGACTGGCTTAGTGCTGCTGGACTGCAGGAGTCTCGGTGTGTGAGGTGACCGTAACGCTCTCTGTCCTTAATGATGACGATCAACTTCAAATCTTATTTTTATCTCCTCCATATAGGATGATAATAATCAGATGCTGCAGTTGGCACACCTGTTGTCTGCTGGGAGCTGCGCCTCTCTTTTCTTCTTTTTCATTAAACATAATAGCTTCATTACGCTTAAAGGCTCACACCTTATACAGCCACTGAGACACTTTGCCAGTGCCAATTATTCCATTTATATTATTTGACATTTTCTTCCCATTAAAAGCTACTGAACCCTTTCTTTTGCAAAGAGCGGGTGCAACAATCACATTTGATGGATATTCCAGAGAATATCGTGTCCACCGTGGAACGGTCAGACCAAAGTTAGGATTTTCTAAACATGGAGATGAAACGCAAAGAAAATGGTGGGTAGGAAAAACTTGAAAGCACTAGAAAGCGATGCCTGTTAATGCAGAAAGATTCAGTGGCAGCACCTGCTGTACTAACAGCAGGGAGACCCCACCATTCAGCAGGCCAGTGCGCCCCGGCACACCACAAAAACATCTCGAAGATTGCAATAGAGAAGCCGCTGCACTGATCCTTCCAGTCGAACAAGATCCTCTGGAACACGTCTGATGCACAGAAGTATATGCTGAAAACTGCAGGATCCAGGAGATCTGCTGCTAATGAGCTACATATTACTGGGCAGATGGTTTTAACACTGAGGTCGATGGGCGTACATATATAGAAATTCATGCTGTTTGCTAAAGTCTAGCCATTATTGTTTTAATCTGTGCAATCCAAAGATCAATTTGGGTCACCAAAGGTTACTAAAACATTAGAGCATGTGTGACAGGCTAATAATAAAGGCTAGCTGTAGGGGACAATTTGATGCATCATCCGCCAATAGGAACTCATTAGTCATCAAGATGTAGCCCGCTGAAAGACTACAAATTTAATAAAATTCAATAAAAAACAGTTTGGAATGAGAGATAATTCTGAAAATAAGTGCACGGTTGTTCAGGGATGAAATTTCTTTAATATAGGTGCACGACTGTTATATGTATGTATGTAAAAGAAAAGAGGCCAATTTTCTCACCAATTCATTAAACCTCCAGATTGATTTAACGATTGAAGTGCTGAGACTAACTGCGTTCAAGAACTGTGTTCATGGCAAATCTAACGGAAGAATATCAAGAGAAGAGGTAGCTGCTTCAGTTCAGAATAATTATGTTGCAATGACACTGCAGTAATGTAATGATACTGTAGTAAAACATTCAGTGGAGCACAGTTTTACAGGGTGATGAACAGGCCACAAGTAGGTGGGTTTGAATGAATGTGCTATTAATACCAGCTGTCCCTCCATATTATCACAGCATACTCAATTACCTCTCCAGAAACAACATCCAGTCTTGCTAAATCATGTGAAGCTTTGCAAACTGTCCAGACAATAACACGTGTTCCATTTTTATTCAGTCAAACCTGCAAAAATGATGTATACTATATATACTACTACTACTATTTACCACTGCAATCCCACAGCTTCCTCACCTTTCTCACCGGTGCACGGACAAGCATCTATTTATCGTAGTTCTGGCCTTTTGAACCTTTTGGCTTTTTAAAATCCTTTTTGTGTGCGATTTTGCAGCAGCCGAAGTGCAAAATAACACAAAATAACACTGACTTATACCAACTTTTGCCACACAATGCAGCTGCGTCTCTGAAAATAGAATTAGGAGAAATCCTCACAGTCGCAAGCAAAAAAAAGCTGGATCTCTGAAGATGAAAGAAAACCCTGCTTTTTGAATTCTTCCAGAGATACATGAATCTACTGAAAATTCCCCTTTGATATCAGGCAAAGACAGCCTTATGAAGCCAGCAGTAAAATACATTGACTTTTTCATTAAACCTTTCTTATCTTTATTACCTGCTTTTGTTCAGGACGCTACCAGCATGCTTAACAAGCTCAAACAACTGGAAAACACTCACACACATACAGACAATTTCAAAACCATGCACATTAAGTAATTGTACACAATTATAGATCATGTGCAGGGCCCAGCAGCACTCGGCTACTTTTTTGGTGGTCGCCATAATCCCATGACAATTAGGAGTGATGGATGTTCATCCGAGGTAAGCACATTATTTTTCAAAGCAACAATAGACCTAATCTTAAGCTATCTTTAGATAACAGCAAGAAGAGAATACAGCACTTACATCTTACCATCTTTGTACACATCTGTATTTAGAGTTTTCATCCAAAGTGGCTGGAGGAAAATGCCTCTTACGGTCAGTTCCATGGAAAATTTGCAACGTGGGTACAGAAATAACAGAAACTAACCTACAAAGAAATGTTCCCGAACCAACAGAAAGAATGTTATAAATTGGCACAAAGTGGGGGTATGATTGAAAAAGATGATGTATTGATCCAGATCTTACCTGACCCACCAGTTTTAGCAGGTCTTTGACTCTACAAGATGAACAGCTACACAGCTATCATGATTGGGTCTAACACCTAGGGGAGGGGTCCTACAAGTGCAATCAATGAAGTCGTTGCACAGACAGATCTCCATCTGGCACAGATGGAGATCTGTTGTTTTCTCAAAAGGAGTTTACTATTAATCATTTCAGTTACTGCAAAACCTCATCGATCATCTATAGGCTAGAATGTCCCAGCTGCAAAGTTGTTTACACGGGAAAAAAATGAGACATTTACAGGAGAGCAGAGCACAAACACTCCACATGCACGGGCAATATTAGTTAGCCCATGGCTAGACACTACCTGGACCTCCATATTAGTAACCCATCTATACTGTAGGCCTTTGGAAGTGATTACATCATTCTTTCCATACAAAGATGTGACACATAAAGGAGACTTAACCAAAAGGAAGCTTTCTGATTTTATAAATTACAGGCCTGGGTTAAATGACGACTTAGATTTTACTGTTTTATTCAATCTTATTTGAATCTTATTCAATTTAAATAGTTAGATTGACTAAGATTCAAGTTACACTCATGGTATTATAGCAGTATAATACAATTACACTAGTGATTTGCATTCGTATTCTTCTGAGCTTCAACACCTGGCTTAGGTTTTTAAGTTTGCCATTAGTGAAATCCCCCCAAAAAGGAACTGTTTCCATGAAATCTGTTCCCTGATGAATGCCTGTATGCTGAAATGGAAAGGAGCTTTTTCAATCTGAATTAAACATGGCCAAGCCGTGAGAGTAAAAGTACTTTGAATGTTATTTAAAGATGAGAGTACCTTGAAGTGCTTTGATTTTTAAGCTAAATTGCACTGCTGGCTTTAACCTGGCCAGAATGTAAGATCCCGATAAAAGAAATGCATGTGAAATGCATTTATTCTGTTTCATGCTTCTTTTCTTCTAATGTGCTGAAATCCACAAGGAAAACAAAAACTCTCTGTACGGTCCAGCTGCTAAGAATTAAAAATATGACACTAATAATACATTAGAAAAACATTAGTAGTACCAGCAGTCAAGTCCTTCTGGAGAGAGGTGATTAATTCAATAACCACTATAATGAACACAAAAATCTCCCAGGCCTCCTGTTTACTTGGTGAAGTGCTGGGCTGCTGAGGTTTAAAGGCTTCTCCTTTTTTAACTGCAAAATGACTGCTGACAATTTGTGAGTCAGACTGTTTTGAAGCAGATGAATTAGACGTTGATTGTGGTCCTGAATTGATTTCAGATTCGAGATCAAGCAAAGAATTGCCCGTTAACATCCCAAATTACAATTACTTACCAAGTACTTGGTATGCTTGGATAATCAAGCGTAGGTAAGAATTCTGATTGGATGCAAAAGCAGCTTTATATGGATTGAACTTTTAGACATTTTAGTAAATGTGAGCTCAGAGGCATCATGAAAGAGGCTTATTATGCTTGTCCTTATTTTCTGTCACATATACTATATATACATACATGGGGATGCTCAGGCTGCTCTACACTCTCGGTTCCAGACAGTTCTGTCTAGTCTTGACTCTGTATGTCGGTGAGCACAGAAGCCTGTTGTTCAAACCTTCTGTTTGGGAGGGGCAGCCAATTAGAAAACAGCCACTTTTAAGGTTGAGTGAGAGAAGCTAAAGTAGTCCGTTTCAGAGAGCAAATGAACCGAGCCTTAGTATAAGGTCATTAATGATTATTTAGAACGATGAATCATGTAAATATAATCTAGTAGAGTCATTTTGTCTCAAATCAAACAAGCCTTCTGCTCGACAATCGCCGATTTGGATGACAATTTTACAGCAGAACATTTGAACATTTATGATGGTAGCTGTGAAATTTTAGTTTCATATATCAAATATTTTCAAGATACATTTGGTTTGAAAAATATCCGTCGACCCAATTTTTTTTTATTTTTTTTTTGAAAATGAATATATCAGAAACTATTAGAGACAAAAGCCTGACATTTTCATTGGTCTTTCTTACCATCAAAATGAATCAGAATCTGTAATTTGGGAGAGATGCATGAAAAAAAAAAAAAGTACTGGCTAGGTAAAATGTGAAGAAAAAGGCCTGCACAGTCCTGCAAAGACTCAATTTTGAGCACACACTATAACCCCCCCCCCTGCAAATTCGACATGGTGTATTACAAAATGCTGTATTACAGCATGGTGTATTACAAAATAAAGCATGTAGAATCTTTTTAATGTGAAATTCACACATAGATGAAGAAAAAGTCGTTTTCAGTCAGCGTCCATGTTGGATTGAACGAATATGATAAGTTGTGCCACAAAAACAAAGGTATCAGTAGACTGCTCGGTCCAAACAGAGGAAAATACTGGAGGTACTCTTATTATAACTAAGAAAATTACACATTACATATGCTTAATAACGTTTTGAAGTTAAGACTATTAGCAAAGTAGGATATTGACTAGATATTTACCTGAATCAGAGAACTGTGACACGTAATTGCTCCTCTGAGTTAAGCAAAACCTCTATCATTAATACTATCTCCATCATTATCTAACAGTAGGCTGCAATGCTCTCAAGTTTTCCAATTTTCAAGTTTACAACACTACATTTAATTCGTCTTAAATCTTTTAAATTTTTCTCACGTGCAGTTGTGTTTATGATTTTGCAGGTGATTAAAATGATACGTGGCTGCGCTGACTCTTTACACACCAAATGTGTTTGAGGATGGGTTTAGCAAACTAAATATATCCTCTGCAAAAATAAAATTGTGGAAAAAAACACCACAAAAGAAGGAATATCAGTAGCACAATTTGAAGTTGTTGTATACTTGGGTTTATATGTCTGAACTCACCGCTGTCCACCATGTTCCCGGGTTGTCCAGGCCACAGTTGTCGCTGTACTCCAGGCAGCAGGAGTCTGGCACGCGGCTGGCGTTGTAAACCTCAAACCAGTCTGTGTGGTTGGTCACTCCACAGCAACGAAACTGCGCCGGGAGAAAAACAATGAGCCTTCAGAGTCTGACCTTTTGTTATCATCACACTGAAATCCTAATTCACGGCAAAAGAAATATACATCCTCCAGTGATGGGCACGAAAGCTGTTTACCTCGCACGAATTAAAATTCCTTGGGTAAAATAACTGATATGTGCTGAGCATATAAAACACCTCATCCGCCTGATATTGAGCTGTAGCCGTCTCAAAGCCTTAAAATAACTTTCTAACTCGCCCCACTTTTCTTTTAAATAAATATTTCCCCGCTTTGAGATTGGTATAGATTTTTTTTATATAAGGCATCGTGGCTTTCACCACAATTCATTTCATCAGTGTAGTTGAAAAGATTAAATGCCTCTGAAAGAGATTTTTTTTTTCATCTGGTGGACTTAAATTCCACAGGGGAATAATGCTGTCTGCGTGGGCACAGTTGGGGATTTTGTGTTAATTTAAAACTTACTCACTTCCTTAAACAATGGAAGCACTAACATGAGGAACTACAGAATTCAAATCACCAGAGAGAGCTGGGAAATAAAGATGTAAACTTCGGTCAGAACACACAGTCAGAATATTCAGATGTTATCACCTTGGAAAGTTAACGACCAGTACAGATTTATTATACCGAGGATTCATTTAGTGCCTTTTGGAGCTCTTTCCTGCTCTGTCTAAGGTAGATCTACGTCTACATGCATGCATACATAGCTCCATAGGTGGCCATTAATAATATTCAGGGTGAACTTTGCTCCAGGGACATCTGCTGCATTATCCATTCAGTGAGTCAGCATATATGTAAGAGGCTTGGGAGGGAGTGACAGAATGAGAGCTGCCGTATAATGATCTTCATCTCAGCCAGACTCTGTGGAGACCCATACATACACACAGCGGCTGATCTGACAAAGGTGTGTGTGGGGGGAAATGCACGTTCACGCTCGTGCTCTAGCATTTTCAGGCAGCGGTTCATTCAGGCAGATTCTTCTTATGGCATGATCCAGTGTGCAGGAAGAAAATCAAATGTGCGCATTTACACCTACACGTATAAACACACCTGGATTTGCATACAGTATTTGCATAGCAATAGATTTCTTTGTCATCATTTATGTCTTATCAGTCACCACGCACACACACATTCACAGGTAAACACGCACTAGACACACGTATACACACCAACACAGAGCAGAGCCAAACAACCAGCATGCACCGCACATTTACTAATGGTACAAAACTACAAGCCATAACACAGGATCTGTGATGTAAAAAAAAAGAAGGTCCAAAGAGCCCCTAAGTCTGCGATCTATCATTTGATGTCTCCCAAACGCATTTTCTAACAGCAGCATCCGTCCTCTGCAATCCTTAATTCCAAATCTGTGTTTTTCACATTGTGTTTTCTTTGGAGAGATATATAGAGGAAGAAAACACACATATATATAAATATTGCAACAGGAAAATGCACATCAAAGTGAGAGCTGGAGACAAAGATTACCTCCGAGAGTCTATGATGTTTGCATTAATCTCTCTGAAAACATTTTACCACAGCATTTAAACCAGGAACGCTTTAAGTGTTTATTACTGTCAGTAGAGTCATTTCAAGACACGTCTTCTGGTGCCATTTCTCAGATTGATGGTGTTTCTTTTATTAGCCGACTTATAAATGTCCAGATCCTATTAACGGCTAAAAGGATTGCAGTATTTTATTCGTATATTACCCTGAAAGGAGAAATGTAAAACGAAATGGTGTTTCCGCATTTCACTATTCACTTATAATTTAACGTGATCCCAGTGGCACAAACCCCCCCCAAAACAAAACAAGAAAAAGAGACAGTGAAACTCTTCCAATAGCAAAGATGCAATGTACTATAACAATGAATAATTGTTAGAGATTTTCTACATTATACATTATAACCAAATCTCTATAATACAATATAATCAAGTGTGCCTTATATTCTAACCAAGTATGCCTTATATTTTGTGTGTTCATATATTTTCACATAAACAAGCCTATTGTTGAAGAATCACCTAACCAAGTCTATTGTTAAAGGAAAACTGATGCATTCCTTACCTCAGTGTCTGAGATGTTTGACAGCATGATATAATGATGCATTCTTTTCCTTCAGTGTCTGTGATGTCAGATAAAGCATGATATACTTCTGTATTCTTATCCCAGTGTGTGAAAGATCAGATAAGTTGATTTAATGTTTAACCTCTTCCCTGACAGTTAAAAGAGGAAGTACTATGTAACCCATTTTTGCCTTATGAATAAAGCAAGCGAGCCTGTGCTCGGTGTGTTTTGTCTTCTCAGAGACATTCACCCGTGCGCACGTTTTCTAATTACACTCTGAGTCGGTCTGCAGTTGTCTCATTTCTCTTACTTGTGTTTGAACAAATGTCTACCCTTGACATTTAATTGGTCCTTCGAGCCGGATAACTGACTGTTAGTTTAACGTCTAGTTTTCCACAGACGGTCTCCATCGGATCCTGACGTCGTGACGCCTGCGCTGGAAGAAATCTGATCAGTAAAACGAAAAACCCGGACACGTGAATTCGATCTCCGGTCAGCGTTCGGCCTTCACGGCTCCAGGACCCGATGAGCACCGGATCAAAAAATGCAGCGCCACAGTAAGGTGAATATGAAACACTGCATTCCATCAAGCGCTAAAATACGTTGATATTGAGATTTTCCTTTAAAATAGTGTGTAAACCTGGTTAGCGCCGACAGATCTCAGTCCAAGAGGGGCTTAGAAAACTTCATCAGAAAAGACTCTGCGGTGGTTGGATGCATCAGCAGGGATGATGAGACAGAGTACCGGGCTGTGGTCGACTCCTTTGTCACGTGGTGTGAGCAGAATCATCTGCAGCTCAACGTGGCAAAGACCAAGGAACTGATCGTGGACTTCAGGAAGACCAGGAAACACTTGACCCCTGTTTCAATCCAGGGGGTCAGTGTTGACATTGTGGAGGACTATAAATACCTTGGAGTACACATTGACAATAAACTGGACTGGGCTAAAAACACCACAGCACTTTACAGGAAGGGCCAGAGTCGTCTCTATTTTTTGAGGCGACTGAGGTCCTTCAACATCTGCCAGAAAATGCTGAGGATTTTCTATGAGTCTGTGGTGGCCAGTGCGATCCTCTATGCTGTTGCATGCTGGGGGAGCAGGCTGAGGGTCGCAGATGCCAACAGACTTAATAAACTGATCCGTAAGGCCAGCAATGTTGTGGGGATGGAGCTGGACTCCCTCAAGGTGGTGTCGGAGAGGCGGATGCTGTCCAAGATAAAGACAATGTTGGATAACACCTCCCACCCACTCCATGACATGTTGGTCAGTCACAGGAGCACGTTCAGTGAGAGACTGAGATTACCGAAAAGCACCACTGAACGACACAGGAAATCATTCCTGCCTGTGGCCATCTCCCTGTACAACGCATCCACTTAACACACTGTTTGCTGCTACAACTACACATGTTTCTTTTCCAAATATTTATTTATAAGTGACTTATGTATGTATGTATGTATATATATGTATATATTGTACTATTCTTAGTTAGCGTATTGTCTGTCTTGTCTTAATGTTGGTTTAAAATGGAGCACTGTAACAAAAAATAATTTCCCCCAGGGATCAATAAAGTATTCTGATTCTGATTCTGATTCTTAGGAGACAACAGGCAAGAGCGAAATTCTAGAAATCGCTATTAAAAGTTCCGGTCGCTCTGGGAGTGGCTGCAACGGAACAGGTTGAAGGTGTTACATGAAATAGGCCTACGGAAAATCTCAATAAAAATTATAAAAACGCGCTTTGTTTGTGTTGAAATAGAGGAGTGAGTTGTTTTTACGACCCAATAAGCGGTCGAACCACTTCTCAAACTGTTTTCCTGTGTACACTCACGTATTGGTTAAAGTGGAAAAAGGGTTGTGCTTCATCACGTAAAATCAATAACCGCTCTCTCGGATAGCGGGAGAGTAGAAGCCTGTTATTGAAAACCCATTCCCACTTTTTCATGCCAAAGAAGGTGTCACAGTTCTGACGTAATTAGTTCAAAATGGGTAATTCTAAAACTAAAGTAAAATTAACAGCAGATGAAGAAAAGCTTGAAAAAAACTGTCAAAACGCAGGAAGAGTCAGTGCAAATAGGTGGAGAAATCCACATAAAATTTCTTGTCCAGCCTGGCAAGGCAAATGCAACCCAGAGTCAATAAATGCTTTAAAAACCGCTTTGCAAAAAGAGCTATATGAGGAAAAAAGTCAAAAGAAAGTAAAAAGCAGGACAAAGAAGGGACAAAAGAGAGATTAAATGCTGTAATTGTGGAAAAAAACGGGCACTTTGCTCGAGACTGCAGGAGTGTAATTCAGGAACAGGAAAGTGATGAATGACTAGCACGAGAGGAAGGAAGTGAAACAGATGAAGTGGAGGTTTACAAAGTAGAACAACTACTGTTAGGTTCAGAAGACAAGCCAACAGTTGTAATATATGTGAAAGGTGTGCCGTTAAAAAATGTTTTGGGACACAGGAGCGTGTAGATCTGTTTTAACTGTAGAAGTCCCAAATGTAACATTCTCAAAAAACACTATAATTGTGAAATCAGCCTCAGGACATGTGACAAAACAGCATCTAACCGATCCCCTTTTATGTCACATAGAGATAGTGGCTGTGGCTGCAAAAATCAGTGCATTTATGACCCAAATGTTAGAGATTTTCTACATTATACATTATAACCAAATCTCTATAATACAATATAATCAAGTGTGCCTTATATTCTAACCAAGTATGCCTTATATTTTGTGTGTTCATATATTTTCACATAAACAAGCCTATTGTTGAAGAATCACCTAACCAAGTCTATTGTTAAAGGAAAACTGATGCATTCCTTACCTCAGTGTCTGAGATGTTTGACAGCATGATATAATGATGCATTCTTTTCCTTCAGTGTCTGTGATGTCAGATAAAGCATGATATACTTCTGTATTCTTATCCCAGTGTGTGAAAGATCAGATAAGTTGATTTAATGTTTAACCTCTTCCCTGACAGTTAAAAGAGGAAGTACTATGTAACCCATTTTTGCCTTATGAATAAAGCAAGCGAGCCTGTGCTCGGTGTGTTTTGTCTTCTCAGAGACATTCACCCGTGCGCACGTTTTCTAATTACACTCTGAGTCGGTCTGCAGTTGTCTCATTTCTCTTACTTGTGTTTGAACAAATGTCTACCCTTGACAATAATGCAGTCAAAATGTCACAGATTCAAGCTTGTGTTGTTGTATTTACTATTATCGGCACAGTTATATTATTTCTTTTAAAGCAGTTAAATCTAAAATAGATGCATCCCAAAGCATCGCCTACTCCCTCCGGTGATCTCACAACTTACATCAGTTTGTACTATCATCCAGGCGTTGGTCAAACCCACGTTGCCCTCTGTGCCAAAGAGCTGCAGACCCTTCTTCAGATCTCTTTGGGCGTAGTGGTCAATCTGAGAACACAGGACAGGAAACGCGGTTATTTAAGGCAGGACAACAGGACAATTTACTTTAACAAAACTACTTTTTGCTACTGTGTGGGTGAGATGTTATAAAGGACATCTTCTCTATACATTTCAGAGCAGCTGGTTTCCATTTTCATCAGCGGAGGACAAATGTGATTTAAACTCAAGTGGCAACAAATAACCACAGAATCAGTTCTCATTTGGGAAAAGCACAATCTGTCAGGAGTGAACCAGAACAGAGTGTTTTTGATACCATATATTTTGATTTTGACTTGACGAAAGACAGTACTAAAATGTTTTTTATGAATATATATTGTTCTATTGTTTATCGCAGGTTTTCTATAATTAAACATACTTAAAATAGAGAAGAGAAGAAATTGCTCCGTTCTTTCATCAATGCATGAATGTGTCTTTGTCCCACTTATAAAGGCAGCAAGTATAGTAAAATAACACAGCTATAATTAGCAATCCACCTACATACATACATACTGAAAGCTTACAGCACGGAAATACTCAGTTCATCCTCAGCTACTGCGTATGTGAGTGGTGTGGTAAAATTACACATAAGGCGTCCTTTGGTATTGTAAAGTAAAACCCTTAATAAATGGGAAGGATTACTGGTGTGAAGTGATGCATTTTAACCTAAACCGCAATGTTTTTCCAAACCAAACACCAGACCTAAACGTAATCAGCTGATTAAAGCTACTTAGATTTAGGTTTAGATTCTCAAACAAGATAAGAATCATTGTTTTCTAGGTGATAAACCTGCAACGCCTATCACTCCTCCAACCTAATGTGGACTTAAAAAGGTCTACAAAAGGGGGGTATTATCTTATCAACCAATATTTCCATGGTTGTACCTTCTGGCATCAGTGCCAACAAACACCTTGGAGTGAGAAAAAAAGGTAATATTTAATAGGATGAAAACACATTGTCTAAAACTACTGACTGGTACTGACTGGGGGGTTATTGAATGTCAAGAAAAAGCTGTACTGTTTTAAAGAGTTTCATTTGAAGGCAAAAAGAGTGCTGTGCTCACAAGTTAAACATCTGCCTACGACGTAGCCTACAAAAGTGGTCAACAGTACGCCACAGCTTATGAATGACTGACTCTTCACTGATGACCACAGGTTACGTTATGAGCCAAGATGGCTACCATCTGCGAAGGATTCAGTCATATTTTCCTCGTCCCAACCTGCCACACCTGCGTAACTCGTGCCTTTTGCTTTCTGTATGACAGTTTGAAGTAGAAAGTAGGAGGTTAATTTGGTTAATTTTCTACATGGATCACCCCTGTTGTATTTTGGTATGCTTGCTTTGTTTCTTTGTTTTTTCATGAGCCCCTAGACTGTCAAAAAAAGTTAGATTTAGGCACTAAAAAGTACTTGTTTAATTTTAAGAAATCATTGTGATTTAGCTTCAAATTTGTCACAACATTAACTATTTGTGAAAAAAATTGTCACGACAACCATCCATCAGTCATCTTAAACGATGGTGCCAGCAGGCTAAGCAGGGTATTCCAGAAGTCGTTCTCCACAGTGTGATCAGGAGATATTTTATTTTGTATTCTCATAATTAGTTATCATTGATTAATCATTTACCATTGTGGAATCTGATGACAGTATAATCTTTGTTTTATATCTATGGTAATCTGAGTAAAGATTAATGTATGCATATTATCATCATTGTAACCAAGTCTCAAATGGTATCCACAGCATTGTATTCACCGTCCATAACTGGAGGGTCCAGCAGGACCTTGTTCTAATTCATTTGCAGGCCTACATCAGAACATGCACATAGAGAGTTATGTAAACACGCACGTTCACCCTTATTTACACAGGGAGGTCATGTCAGGACATTCTCTAGTTGGACACACAGGCTCACAGAACTGCACAACATGACATGTCACACACTTCTTTTTCTCTAAAGTATCATCTGATGTTTGTATAAGGAGAACTTTGGACTATGGGGAGACTGTTATCATTTCCAGTAAGGTCTAACTGTGTGATGTCATCATGGGTTATATAAGGATGGGGAACGGTCCACTCTTTGGAGATCTGTGGCTGTACGCTTGTCTTCCCATGCTTCTGTCTTAGAAGTGTGTAATAAAATCACTATTTTTGTCACCTACACGGACTCGGCTGTTTTTCCTTCTTACCCAAACTGAACCAGACGTAACAACTTGGTGCCGAAACTCCGGTTGGGGAGGAAGGGAGCTTGCAGCTATCGTGTGGGTGACAAACAGGGGCGAAGGCCAGCAGCCTATCTGAGTGACGCCAGGCGACATAAGAAAGGTGAGTGCCACCTGTTGATTTTTATCCAAAGGCGCTATATTGGAAGTTAAAACTAAATTTAATTAAATAATATTCACTCAGTCTGGGTTTCTGGTGTTTGTCCATAGTGATTTTTTTTTGGGTAATTTGTGTTTAAAGTTTGGGGAACATTTGACTGATAACATTTATTGCTGTTCATTGTGGGAGCGAATTTTAAGAGGTTTAAGAGGTTATATGAGGTTAAAATAATACGGTTTAAGGTGTGTGGAAACCGATGTGGGTGGCTGGATGCCAGCAGTCACCTGGGTAGTGTAGGGGATTTGATCCAATCGATTAGCAGAGACTGGGTCTCGGGCTTCAGATAAATGAAACTGGATGGCAGGGGTCCAACAGTGAGGCTTTTAAAACAAGTAAATTCGTTTAGGACTGAGAGCTAGGCTCTCTAAGAATGCAGTTGTTCAGCAGGTGGCACTGACCCCTAATCGCGGACGCGTGGTTAGGTTTTAGCCCGGTTTGGCCTCCCGCTGGGGACTTGGGACTCCCGGTTAATTGGCCAGGTAATCTACGAGTGATTGCCTTCTACTGCATTGATTGATCGACAGAGTTGGACTCGGCCGGGACCACACAACGTCGTTGGCCTGAGAGTTTTAAGTAAAGCTGAAGGCGTGGGTTTGATACTAGCGCCAGAGGTGGAGCTCCTTTCCAGCTACGGGAAACGGTTATAAAGTAATTAGAATTTAGTAATCTGACCGTTTTCAAGGCGGCGTACTTGAAACGTGTAATTGACCAGCAAGGCTAGGCCTGGGCTATAGGTGCTTTTAAATTAGTCAAAAAGTTAGGTGTAACCTCTTCTGGCATATGACGTCTATGCGGGCCCGTGTGTATATAGATTATAAATTACCTGTGTGTGTAAATAAGTTCTATAAATCTGTTAAATCTGAAACTCCTGCTAAAAACTTCCTCCTCTTGGTATAAACTATAACTATAACTTCCTCTCTACAAACTCTTTTCTTTTCTCTCCCTCTTTCTCTCAGTTGGGATTCTGTGTGTGTATGTGTGCTGGAGAAAAAAAAAAAAGGAAAAGGGTCTCTCTCTCTGTCTCTGTGAGAGAAAAAAGGTGGGGGCCGAGGGAGCCCGCGGGGCCGAGCGGGTCCGCGGGAGCGAGCGTGTATGCTGTATAGAGGAGAATGAGGAAGAAGGGAGTGAGAAGGAGCGAGTGAAAAGAGTAACCGAGTGTTTGGTGATTTTTTTATTATTTCAGAGGCTCTGGGTAAGAGTTTTGACTATATTGATTTAATTCTGTGGGTTTGGAGTTGGTGGCTTTAGCTGTGAGAGTTGTGAAAAGAGCAGGTTTTTCTTTTGTTGTGATGTTAAGTATAAATTCAATAGACTGTGAGTAATCGGTGTTTTTCTGCCTAGTGTGCTGCGTGGAAGACACAGAAGTGTAGAAATGTTTGTGGTTTATCTTTGTTTGACGTTTTATAAAGAGTTGGTTGATCCAGGGTGATTTCTCCCGTTTAAGGGAGGAGTTGGATTGTGGGTATGTTAAAGCTTTGCTGTAGGGGTATGAGTGTGAATTTGTGCTGGCTTCACATGTTTAAATGGATGCATAGAAGTTTGTGAGTGAGAAATTGTTATGGTGGGGTTTAAAGTTAGTAAAGAGTTAAATCAACCCTCCTCAAGAGTTCAATAATTTAGGCAGTTATGTTTATACGAATACTAAATGTATGTTTAGTGTCTTCATACAGGTGTTTTTTCTTAACCTGGAAACCTGAGTACGGCAGCAGAAGACAGGCCAAGCTTTGGCTAAAAATTCACGGCTGGACACCAGAGTTGTCCCTACCCCTCCCGGAAAAAAAAAAGAGAGAATGAAGTTTTAGGCAGGTTTTTCTCGCTGAACTGCTCTGGGTGCTGTGTCCCTGAATCTCACCAGTGTTAACCTCTGGCGGAAGACATGGAGAAAAGGAAAAGATGTTCCTGGTAAATGACTGAAACAAATAAAACCACACACAACCAGAGAAAGGTATGAGAAGTGTGAGGAACAGACACATGTGCGTGTTAGAGAAATGCCTCATTTGAGAAGAAGTTAAATTAACCCATACACTGCATTTCGTTGCCCTGTACCTGTGCAATGACAATAAAGTTGAATTCTATTCTATTTTATTCTATATACAGACGCACCCATACATGCAATGAAGAAACAGCTTACATACATGTGCACGTACATGCAAGATTAAAGTAGCGACACTTAACATACACCTGTTTTTAAATGATATAGTTTATACATGACTGACAAATAAACTCTCTGGGTTGCAAGACAACAACTTAACGTCAAAAGACAAAGACACTGGTCTGATGATTAAGTGAGGATACGACAAATTTAGTGGTTAAATTGGGACATGTTTTTGTTGATTGTTTAAGACAAATGACTACTGAATGGTAGAAAATTCCTTTTTAGGTTTCTAAACAGGATCTTAAGAATTTTAACACGTACCTGTGTTGTCCTGTCAACTTGAGGGGTTATGAGTTGATTATGTGGTGAGAAAAAACAAAAAAAAAAGGGGGGAAAGGAGACCTCGTTGTTTCTCCCCTCTCGGGATAACACAGCCAACACAGCACAGCCAACACAACATCATTTTCCTGTTCGCCTGTTTTGTTTTGTTTTTGTTTTTTCTGAAAGCCGAAGCTGACCTGGACTCCTACCCTCCCCTCTACCATCGTTGCCCTCTCCGCGACCATCTTTGACCCTTTGACCCCTGAAGGCCACAGCAGCTGGACTCACAACAACAACTTGAGGATGTCAACAGTGCTGCAAAAAAGCGATCTCATGCAGCAGAGACGGAGAGCACTAAACCTAAAGCCCGTTTCACTACACGGGGGAAATTCCCAGACTGCGTCAGCTGACAGAGCTGTGACGAGACGCGCATTAAGCCCGGAGGAAAAGGGAGGGTGAGCAAAAGAATGCTGACCTCTGAGAAGAGCCGAACAGCAGAGCTGCAGAAGGCCGTGGAGCAGAGTAAGGACAACATAAATAGACTCTGATCTGACGTGGAAGGAAAAGACTCTGAGGTCTTTGCCAGAAATTGAGCATGGCTCCGGAGGAGCTGGCTGCTAATTGAACTCATCAGTCAGACTTGGAGTTTCACGTACAGGACTTGTAATCAGGCGGAAGCTTGCTGGAGCAGGAGGTCGTCAGACTTGACGCAAAGTTCCAACAGCAGGAGTAAACCCTGAAAGAGCTACAGAAGCAAAAGGGTCAAGTTACAAGGAGAAGATGCAGGCAGCTGCAACAACGGATGAAAACAGACCCAAAGAGGAGGGGAGGACCCCAGGGCATGCTTCAGGCCGCTGGTTTACCTAAACTACAGAACAGGAAGGTGATGAACACAAACATACACCAACACACGAACACACACTTCTGCAGGCGCCGACTTAGAATGAAGAGAAACACACACATGAACACTTATGCACTCGTTGAGGGAGTGAAAACTGATACATACCCATGCACCAAAATCAAAATGTTGATTTAATTCACTAAGAAGTGACACACAATGCTCCAGCTGCTGCAATGAAGAATGCTTTACTGACAAAGGCTCAATGCTGCACACGACAAAGTCAAATACAGAATTTGTTACAATAATAAGCCCAGAGGGCATTTGTGTGGTCTGGGGAGCAGAGTCCGGAGCGGTTTGGTTATGAAAACGATGCCTGTGCGAGATATCTGGGGCTTAAGGCCTCGACTCAATTGTTTACTGTACACCAAAAAGAAAAGAAAACAGCCTGAGCAGTGATGCAGAGTGAAAACGATGAATTAACAGTGTGAGTCTTATTTCAGAGCGCCACATCATTGTGATGGAGATTTAATAAAAGGAGGAACACACGGACAAAGAAGAAGAGAAAGGGGGGGCAGCCCTTGAGCACGATTGCCTGAGGTATTAAAGTTCTGTACTAAATTCTGGTTTCCAGTGTGAGAAAAGTCACGCAGTGCCAGTAGTAGAGCTAGGTTGAGTGATGATTCTAAATTACTGTAAGTAAATCATCGTACACCCGTTCAAGTTTCATGATAACGGGGATCTAGACTTTGTTGAACCCTAGGCAATTTGAACAGGTAAGATTTGAGTGAATAAAAGTTATTGAATAAGTGTTGAGGTAAACTGGCAGAATTAAGAGAACTAAAACATTTCAAGAGCTCAAATTACTTAATATGGAAACGGTTCAATTTTGTTTCACGAACACAAAAATATATAGGTGTATGAATATGAAAAGGTTGAGGTGGTGTTGATTTGACTCTGTTTAGGTTTAGGTTTGGCATTTTTACTGATAGGAGGAATATTCAGTGACAAGTCCTAAGACCTGGGCGTCTGCATTTTTGTTTTTGTTATCTTTCATTTTATTTTGTTTTATATTTTGAACAGTGCACTGATTTTTGTTTGTGAATCTTTTCTTTAAGCAGATCTGCACATCGGAAATTACAAGCGTTACACGTCGGCGAGAAAATTGTTGTAAGTGAGTTTCTCCGCATTGAAATTGGCTCTGGAGGAAACCACTTATGGGGACAATTAGAAAATGAGAGTCCCTGCCCAAAAAAGGATTCAGCGAGGTAATCCGATCTCAAGTTCTTCTTTTTCTTTTTGAAATGAGCTCATTTTGCTGAGGGCGGAAATCTAAATGCGGCGATGGTTTCCGCTATCAGCAAAGAAAGAAAAATGGATGAATGAATGAATGGATGAAAGACTGGAAATAAAACAAACGGACTGACTGGTAAAAGCTGACAAGACTTGACTACGACTTAAGGTTAACCTCCACCGAGATAGAACAAGAGGGTGGATGAATTTATGTGTGATTCTTTTTACAGGAAATCTTTTTATAGCACCTCTGGAATGTGGATGGGCTGCTAATGTTTGCTTTGCTGTGTTAAGAATGTGTGAGGAGGGTGCAGTAGAAAACAGACAAGTGACATGAAAACAAGTAATAATAACAAATAACTAATTTGGGGACAGTTTGACAGAGCTCACTAACTGGCCAATTAGGGAGCTCTTGGTAGGGATACACAAGTGGAGTAACATTGCCCAAAGGGTGAATAAAACAAATTGTGGCAATAATAGTGATTTAATGATCAGAGAAATCCTGAACATGATACTTGTCTGTTGTGCTGAATCTTTTATTACTCTTATGATTTGCAGGTGGTTGTAAATAAGCTGTTTGCTTTAACAGGTTTGCTTTTTAGCTGAATTGCAAAATACAACTAGAACAATTAATTGAGACTAATTAAAACTAACCTGACACTGAGGAGGTTCTATATAAGGAAGAATTAAAACAGGTATAAAGTGCATTTGATCTTTAATTGCAGGTGTGACCATGAAGATTTTTGGTACGTATTGCAGGTTGTTGCTCATTATAGAATTGTGCTCAGGTTCATAAAGGCAAAAGCTATATAGGGGGTCTATGATTTGGTTTGTGTTTTAATAATTTAGGTATGGCAAAATTAAAGGTTTTTAGACAATTTACGGGACCAGTGAGAAGCATAATTAGATGATCAGAAACTGAGTACTACACTTAAGTTGGAATTAAGAATGCCCAATTTGTTTGAGGTCTGTTGTTCACTTTTATACACACACATTGCAAATGTTCTTATAAGGAGACGGGATGGTCCAGTTGACGAAGGATCGGATTGATATATTGGAGGTATTGACTTCAAGTGAAGAGGGTTAAATGCATGCACGCTTACACACATAGAATCGGAATCAGAATCAGAATCAGATAAATCAGTCACATAGGCATAGCATAGGATTGGAATGAACAAAGTCAACAACATTAGGTTAGGAGAGCCAGCGAGGGAGATGTGTTGGCTTTCTGTCTCTTGCAGAGAAAGGAATAGACACCAGAACAATGAGGTCTCGGGGAATGCTTGGATGAGACGTGAGCGGAGAGGCGTCAGGGATCATCTTGAGCAGAACAGCGGAAATGGCACAGAGAGCTGTGCTACTGAGCTTCCAGGAGAAGGAGGGAGCGTGCCAAGCTCCGGAAGTAATAGTTCTGTTTCCGGTGGTCTCAAGGTGAATGAGCAGAGGGGAGCTCAGGGAAAAGCTCATTCCAAGTCACAACACGGGTGGTAAAACAGAGGTAGAATAATCCTCTGCAACGCGGCTGGCTCACTCAGTAGTCTACCTGGGGAGTTGAAGAAAGAAGAATCCGAGGGCGTTTCTTCGCTCCAAGAGGAGGTGGCAAAGAGGCCTGAAGCGTGACAGGCTGAGACTCGAGTCTGAAGCTAAAAGCTCAGCTGGGTTGTGGGGAAATTGGAAAATAAAGGGGGAGTTGACATGTATGAGTGTTGCTACATGTTTGGTTGTTTTTGACAGACGGGTGAATTGCCCAGACGCAGAGGTCTACCCGCTCGAGAGTCCAAATTGATTGAGTCGCCGGATGGGATGGCTCAAATTGCTAAAGAACAGCAAGTAGATGATTGACACAGTTTACTGAGCCCGCTCCTCTGTATCCAGAGGATGACTGGGGTTATCAGTGTATTTTGAAATTAACTAGAGAGGCTGTGGACACAGGTAACTGCACCACCTTATCAGGTTTATATCCGCGAATTGACAAACGTACGCAAACACGTCGATCCACGCCTAAACGAAAATATTTACACGTCTTGAATTTGCGACGGACGTGGTGAAAAACACTTTAACAATGTATGTACATCCAAGTGTGAACACGGCGCTGGAGGATCGGATGACGTCTGTTTTTGGGCAATGAAAAGGGAGTGTTTATGTCTGCCATGTTTTCTTTTATGGTTTTTCTAGGAATGTTGATGATCGGGTGTTGTTTCATTCCTCTGCTAAGGCGTGTCTTGGTAAAATTGGTAAGCAGGGCCCTAGACTCTGGTCCAGCTGGGTCAGCTGGTCCGGAACATATGATGCCGTTGCTTGGACGGAGGAGTGACACAATATCTCTAAATGTTGGCCTTTTTTCTAAAGGCCAAAGAGGAGGAGTGTGATCAGGAGATATTTTATTTTGTATTCTCATAATTAGTTATCATTGATTAATCATTTACCATTGTGGAATCTGATGACAGTATAATCTTTGTTTTATATCTATGGTAATCTGAGTAAAGATTAATGTATGCATATTATCATCATTGTAACCAAGTCTCAAATGGTATCCACAGCATTGTATTCACCGTCCATAACTGGAGGGTCCAGCAGGACCTTGTTCTAATTCATTTGCAGGCCTACATCAGAACATGCACATAGAGAGTTATGTAAACACGCACGTTCACCCTTATTTACACAGGGAGGTCATGTCAGGACATTCTCTAGTTGGACACACAGGCTCACAGAACTGCACAACATGACATGTCACACACTTCTTTTTCTCTAAAGTATCATCTGATGTTTGTATAAGGAGAACTTTGGACTATGGGGAGACTGTTATCATTTCCAGTAAGGTCTAACTGTGTGATGTCATCATGGGTTATATAAGGATGGGGAACGGTCCACTCTTTGGAGATCTGTGGCTGTACGCTTGTCTTCCCATGCTTCTGTCTTAGAAGTGTGTAATAAAATCACTATTTTTGTCACCTACACGGACTCGGCTGTTTTTCCTTCTTACCCAAACTGAACCAGACGTAACAACAGCAATACTTTCTGAGGCATTCCCAGATGAGGCATATAATCATCTGGCCTGGAGGGAGGCACATCCAAAGGGAGACTCTAGCACTTCACCTGAACTGGCTCCTTTCGACATGGATGAGCAGCACCTCGACTCTGAGGTCTCTCCAGATGTGCTTATCAGCCTATCTCTAAGGCTAAGCCGAGTCACACTAGAGAATAATTTGCTCAAGATTTTTTTTTTGGTGAGCATCAGACCGTTGATGACTGATAAATCAAGAACTTTGTCTCTTAGCTTAGCTCCATTTTTAGTCTGCATGTCTCTCTGTCCCAACCCAATGGAGAACTCCACTGTTTTGCAGCAGAGAAAAACATTGGCATGCTACTGCAAGTAAGAACCACCAAACTAATGCTGTAACTTCATTATTTTTGATATGAGAGGACAGCTGGTGCACATCTCTGAGACACCAGTGGCTGTAGTGGCTGTAGTTTCTGAGACCGCTGGAATGATCCCACTTGTTTTCTAGTCTTGTTTGTTCACTATATTGATTGGACTGATTAAAGTGGTTAAACTGCTGCATGGTTAAAGGAAAAACATGATAGGAAATTATAGTTTATGGAAGACCGGTGTTGGTAGTTGCATGCTTTGAAGGAATATCACCACTAAACATCGTTTGGATACATGAACTTTGAGCACTGAGCTGCTGCAGTCAGATCCTCACTCTCAGGCTATATTCCACACCACTTTTCACATGATATTAAAAGTGATAAACTGTGGTCAGCAGTGAGAGGACTAGATTGGATTTGGACGGCAGACCACTGAGCTGGTGTTCGGTAAACAGGCTCCATGCGGGTTTAGTTTAGAAGGTCTGGCTTAGCAGAGTGAACCTAAACAAACAAGATAAAAACCCTGAACAAAATCAGCTTTTGCAGTGAGCTTTGAATCAAGAGAAAACAAACTGGGGGCGTGAACACAGTCACAGAGGTAAACATGATTAAATACCCTCAAGCCTTTGAAGTTCATAAAATCTGAAGAAAAAAGAGAGCATGTGCGCTATACACACTGCGGGCAAACAAAAACTCCAAAGCCGCTCAGCCTTATTTACACATTTAGATGGTGGACCCCATCAAACATCAATCACATTGATCTCCACTGACCTCGTGCTTTCCTACACAGTAGCCTTTTAGCATCTGCTTTGCTCCAGACACATAACCCTTACATCAAGCCTGACTCAAAGCACTCAGATACTCAGTGAACACGGTCTTCATTTGACCAAACGACATTTAAATGCTCAATGTGCTTTGCTCCATAGCTCTTCTGGCTTTCTGTGTGTTATTATATCAAATATGAGAATATTTTGCTCTCTCCACAGACACTCTCTCCAGTTTGACATTTCCACGAGAAGAAAGTTATTTTAAATTGATGGCAAAATAGATAAGGGCCATACGTCAGTCTTTTAACGCTGTGCCTTCATCCAGCTGCATTTAGTGGCTGATTTTCTCCTTAAATACTGTCTGAAACTTGTTTAAAAATAGCAGAATGTCATCATAATCAAATGCAGATCCTATATTCGAGGATTCATTAAAGGTCATTAATGCCTGCTTGGCTGATGACTGTGTGAAGCTGTTTTATCAGTCTAGTGGCTGTGGGGGGGGAGAGAAATGTGCCACTACCTCCGGAGCAATGAACCATGTGTTTTGCTTATAATCTCGTCATTGTCGTTTACAGTCACCCCTAACATCGACACAGATGCTATTTTCAGAATGTAGTAAAACACAAAGAGGCTAATGTTGTGGCCAAAAAATAAATAAATCAGCTCAAAGTGAAAGGACATGGGGGCGCTAGCGAGCCAGCAATGGAGTAGGACGTGTTTCTGAAGGCTCCCGCTAACAGAGTTTCAGAAATAGTTTTTTTTTCAACCTACAAAGTCTCATTTTATGTCACAGGGGAAGCTAACAGTTTTATATACTATATTAAAGCTTCACTCGAGACAAAATGGCATCGAACCTAAGGAAATACAAGTACACCGGAGGAACTGCGGCTAGGCCCGGCGCATCATCGGGCGAGAATACCAATGGTGGCCCAAGGGCGGCGCCCGGCTCAGCGACCACTGAGGAACGGGCTCAGCAGAGCGATGGGCGCTTTGTGGACACTGATGCCCTGAAATTAGAGCTTCTTCAATCCATTAAAGATGATATCAGCGTGGTGTTAAAAGAAGAACTCAGGAATGCACTGAAAGAAGATTTTGATAACATTAGGGCTGACGTGCAAGAAGTGAGAAATGAGATTGCTAACAATACGGCGGCAGCGCGCGCTGAAATGGATGGAGTTAAGGCCACGGTGAAAGAAGTAGAGGACGGGCTGTCAATGTGGAGCGATGAGGTGGTCACCTTGCAATCTACGGTGAAGACTTTGAGGAAGGAGCTATCTGACCTGAAAGATAAATGTGATGACATGGAAGGCAGGATGCGGAGATCCAATATCCGTATCATGGGGGTCCCGGAGGGCCCGGATTCGAGCTCCACCACGGCCGTATCCGCGCTACTACGTGAAGCGCTGGGTATGGATAAAGATGTTATTGTCGACCGCTCACACAGGAGTCTGGCCCCGAGAAGGCCGGGTGGTAACCCGCGGGCCATCATAGCCAAGCTTCATTACTACCAGGACTGTGTGGAAATTCTACGCCGTGCCAGGACCCAAGCTCCGCTGAGGTTCAATGGACAACCGATTGCAATATTCCCGGATTTTACGACCTCGGTGGCCCGAGCTCGGGCTGCTTTTACAGAAGTCCGGAAACTTCTCCGTGAGCAGGAAGGTATCCGTTTTGGGATCAGGTTCCCAGCGCGACTTTGTATCACGCACAACGGGGAGGAGAAAGAATTTCTGGATGCGGCGAAAGCAATGGAATATGTTAAAGAACATATTATCAACGTTTGAGGAGGCTGCGCCTGTCGCTCTATGTGGGAGCGCCAGTGCTACGGTTGGTTGTCTCAGTTACGGCTGAGTGTACATGACTGTTTGTTGTAGCGTTCGCACGGTGATGAAAAGCTTGAAGAGACACTTCTTGTTCAGACATTTAAACTTATTTCATAAACACATTTTGGTTCATTTTATTTCATGGCAATACCATTGGGTTTAGAAAAGTTCTATACTTTGTTTGGATGTCGATATATGTATGTGTATATATATATTTTCTTTTTCTTTTTCTATTTTATTGACTATTTTTCTTTGTAGGATATGTTATGTCAAGCGGCCAGCGGGAGCCTAAGAGTCTGGCTTATAGTAACCCAAACAAGCACTAGGCTATATGTGTGGATCTGTTTGCAGGGGGTTTGGCAGTCACCATGTTCGATCTGGTGTAATTGCTCATTGTGTTCTTGGTTTGGGCTTCAGCCAGATATGTTTATTTTACTTATCAATGTGTTTTTTGTTTTTCCCTTCTTTTTTTTTTTTTCCTTCTTCTTCCTCCCCTCTCTTTCCTCTTCTCCTATGCCTGTTGTGCATCTGGAGCTTTCATATTTTACTATTTGAGCAGGGATGAGCACAGCACGATCATTTAGTGATCGGGTGGTAAATTTTGTAAGCTGGAATGTAAAATCACTCAACCATCCAGTCAAGCGGAAAAAGGTTATTACTCATTTACAACGACTTAGAACGGATATAGCATTTCTCCAGGAAACGCATCTGCGTACCTCTGATCATCTTCGAATCAAGTCTGGATGGGTAGGCCAGATATATCACTCTAAATTTAATTCTAAAGCTCGGGGGACAGCAATATTGATAAGCAAAACTTTACCATTTATAGCCACAACTGTAGATGAAGACCCTGCAGGCCGTTTTGTTGTAGTTGTAGGACATTTATATGGTTTCCCCTTGATTTTAGCGAATGTCTATGCCCCTAACTGGGACGATCATAGTTTTTTCACTAATGTCTTTGCACGGCTTCCCAACATGGCAACGCATAATATTATTCTTGGTGGGGACCTAAATTGCTCATTATCTGCTATGGACCGCAGCTCGCACAAATGCACGCCTATTTCAAAATCAGCACGTGTTATACAGCGTTTTCTTCATAACTACGGGTTAGCTGATGTATGGAGATTTCGTAACCCAACTTCAAGTCAATATTCTTTTTTTTCTAATGTCCATAAAACATATACTCGTATAGATTATTTCTTTCTGGACAAAAAACTCCTCCCTTTGGTGACAGACTGTGATTACAAGGCCATGGTGATTTCAGATCATTCACCTGTTGTTCTTTCACTGCGTATTCCCAATGCCTACTCCAATTATCGGCCATGGAGGTTCAACCCAGTATTGTTAGCAGACGAAGAGTTTGTTAATTATATTAGGTCTCAAATAGATTTCTTTCTTGCCATCAATCAAACTCCAGAGATGTCACCATCAACTGTTTGGGAATCTCTAAAAGCATATCTGAGAGGCCAGATAATCTCATTCTGTGCGAACAAAAGGAAGAGGGATACTGAGCAACTCTCTCTATTGGCTGACGAAATTACTAAACTAGACGCTGTATATAGCCATTCCCCTGACCCGGTATTATATAAACGTAGGCTGAAATTACAAACTGAATATAATCTTCTATCTACAAAACAGGCTGAGTATCTAATTTCGAAGTTGCGTAGCTACTCGTATGAGCATGGAGAAAAAACAGGCAAGCTGCTAGCTCATCAGCTACGACAAAGAACAGCTAATCAAGCTATCCCTGAGATCCGGAATGACCAGGGAATAAGATGCACGGATAACCAAGGTATAAATAATAGTTTTTTTAGATACTATCAGACTTTATACAGCTCCCCCCCGGCTAAGGATGACCTGGCTCTAGAAAATTTCTTTGAGAAACTTGATATCCCTTCCTTAGGAGAAGATGCGGCCACCAGTTTGGAGGAGCCCATTTCTGATGCTGAAATTGAAATGGCCATACGGAGTATGCAGTCTGGAAAATCACCTGGCCCCGACGGGTATCCTTCCGATTTTTTTAAGAAGTTTTCTAACCAATTGAATCCATTGTTAAAATCGACTTTTGAAGAATCTTTCCTCTCACAATCCTTGCCTCCAACAATGCGTCAGGCAGTGATCTCCCTAATTCTAAAAAAGGATAAGGATCATTTAGATTGTGGCTCATACCGTCCAATATCTCTGCTGAACACCGACACCAAAATCCTTGCTAAAGTGTTGGCCCGCCGTTTAGAGAAACATCTGCCCTCCATTATCTCACCTGATCAGACAGGCTTTATCAAAAACAGGTACTCGTTTTTTAATATTAGACGTTTATTAAATATAATCTATAGCCACGTCAAAGGTACTGTATTGGAAACTGTTATTTCACTTGATGCTGAGAAAGCGTTTGATCGGGTGAGATGGGACTTTCTTTTCCATACGCTTGAAAAATTTGGCCTCGGGAGTAATTTTGTATCCTGGATAAACGTATTGTACTGTGACCCTGTAGCGGCCATTCGGACCAACAATAGTCTGTCCCCCTTTTTTCAGCTTCAGCGTGGCACACGACAGGGGTGCCCTTTGTCACCTCTCCTTTTTGCCATCGCAATTGAACCGCTAGCTATTGCTCTAAGACACTGTGTTGAGGTTGAGGGAATACGTCGTGGGGATATCGAGCATAAAGTCTCTCTTTATGCCGACGACATGCTCTTGTTTATTTCCAACCCTTCAAATAGCCTCCCTAAACTTTTAGATGTACTTAAGGAATTCGGGACAATTTCCGGATATAAGGTGAATTTCGGGAAAAGTGAGGCAATGCCTTTAGGTACAATAACCGGGGAACTTTCGTCTATTTTAGCACCTTTCAAGCTCAGCTATAACAAGTTCAAATACTTGGGCATTTGGATTACGCAGAATCATAGAGACTTGTATAAAACTAATTATCTTCCTTTATTGTCTAAACTAAAGGAGGATTTTGGAAAGTGGGAGTCCTTGCCTCTTTCGCTGGGTGGTAGATTAAATATCATTAAGATGACTATATTCCCGAAATTTCTATATCTTTTTCAGTGTCTTCCAATTTTTTTAACCAAGTCTTTTTTTAATAATCTAAATAGTCAAATCTCCTCCTTCATTTGGAACAAAAAACCACCTAGGCTGAAACAGAGTGTATTACAAAGACCGCGGAGCGCAGGAGGCTTGGCACTCCCAAATTTTCTGTTTTATTACTGGGCAGCTAATATAAGAGCATTATTGTACTGGATGAAAGACCATGATAATTTATCATCATCATGGGTAACACTGGAGCGGCTATCGGTGAGTCAATCCTCCCTGGTGTCTTTGCTGTGTGCCAGATTACCTCTGGCGAGACCGATCTCCAGCTTCACCACGAATCCTCTTGTTGTCCACTCACTGAAGTTATGGTATCAGCTCAGACGGCACTTTAAACAGACTGAACTCTCTCTTAATGCACCACCGCATAGACATTGCATGTTCTCCCCATCCTTGACGGACGAGGCATTTAACATATGGACAAAGCTGGGAATAACGTCAATGGCTGCTCTTTTCACGGACAATATCTTTTCCTCATTCGAACAGCTGGTGAACAAGTTCAAGATCCCTCAGTCACACTTTTTCAGGTATCTATAACTCAGGAATTTTGTTGCTTCTAATACTGACTGCTTTCCGTCCTGTCCACCACCATCCCTTTTGGATGATATTTTTGATTTTAAGCCAAATGCTAAGCGGGTTATAAGTGATGTTTATGAGCTGTTGAGTGATTTTAGGCTGTCCACATTGCAATCACTTAGGGAACGATGGGGAAGTGATCTTGGCCAACGGATTACAGATGAGACTTGGCACAAGATAATCAATAGCATTTCTTCATCATCTATTTGCCTTAAACATGTGGTGATTCAGTTCAAAGTTGTTCACCGTCTCCATTGGTCTAAAACTAGACTGAGCAAAATCAAGGATGGGTTTCACCCCACATGTGACCGGTGCAAACGAGAGCCTGCTTCCCTATTTCACATGTTCTGGGCGTGTCCAAAACTGGGTAGCTTTTGGAAAAGCATATTTGAAACCATATCCAACATATTTGGTGTTCCAATTGCACCCTGCCCGTTTATAGCTATTTTTGGAGTGACGCCTTGTGATGCCAGTCTTTCCAAATCACACTCTGATCTTCTGGCCTTCTGCACTCTTTTGGCCCGTAGAATGATATTATTGAAATGGAAAGAGCCACTTCCACCTGTATATGGGCAATGGGTTAAGGATGTCATGTACTATACTCAGCTGGAAAAGATCCGCTACACTGTAAAAGGTTCGGTTCGGCGGTTCTATGACACATGGCAACCTTTTCTTACTTACTTTGAAAGATTAAGTCCGGATACTATTGCTTAATGTGCGTGTGAGTGGGGTTTTTTTTTTTTGTTTGTTTGTTTTTTTTTTCTCTTGCTGTTGTTCATTTATTTTATTATTTACTTTGTATCTGTAACTTTATTTTATTTTATGTTATTTTGTCTCTCCTTTCCTCTCTGGCTGGGTTTTAGTTACACTGTTCTGGGGGGGTGGGGGCACAACTGTCTGTTAATTTTGCCATAATTGTTGTTGGAAGCAATTCTTTGTTCAATAAAAAGACCTTGATCAAAGTGAAAGGACATGTGCATAAACAGTAAAACACGGTTAATGGTGACAGCTTAATATATTCACAGCGAAATTTTGCTCAGTAAATCTGTCACACACAGCTTTGTGTGGGGGTGGTGAGTATATACCAAATCCCCAAGTGCCAACAAGATACTTTACCAAAAATAATTACTTTCTTTTTTTTTTTTAAATTAATTTATTTTTTAATATTATTTTCAAGTGAGCGCTGCACTCACAAATAGTCCCAGCTGTTTCTTGGTATGATCTTTTGGACCCCTTAACACATAACCATTATCTGTTACCATGGGGACAACAATCACAGAAGTGAAGTGCATTTTTATAATACTTAAAATTGTGACATCTTCACAAATTAAATGGGGAAAGCAGCCCCTCCTGCTCCTGTCATGCAGTAAACTGCATCTTTTTTTTTGTTTTTTGGAATCTGCATTATGTTGTGTGGCAGAACTTAACTGGAAACGTTTGGTTTCACAACATGCGTTTTCCATCTGGCCTCTCTCATTCAGCCAGCATTCGATGTGTCCTCATCAGACAAGTGAACTTTACTGCTGACCTCTCATACAAGTGGAAATCTCAGAAAAAGAGAACAGCAAACCAACAGAGAAAAACAGAGTAAACCTTTACATTTAACATTTTACCCCTGCAGAGCACACAGGATGCCCTAGTTCTGAGAAGTAGTAACAGAAGACCTCAAAAGACACTACCAGAAAGGAACTGCTCCTTCTAACTCAATAAGCTAAGAATTGCTCTGAAAGTACAAAAGTATTAAAAGCGAAACAGGGACACTAGGAAGGAGAAAATCTAGCAACAATCTGACAAACCTAAAGGCCTGAATTATTGTTGCCTCTAAATAATTCTGTTTCTAGGCCTCCTGATTTATTCTACTTTATCATTTATTTGGAGAGGACAGAGAAACGCCTGTTTCACGTAGTTCAAATGAATCAAATTTCTCCCTTTATTTTTTGCCCTGCTTTGGTCTCCTCCAAACCTCTATGTAACATGAGCATTTTGAGGCTACGATGTTTGACTTCCTGGTAGCAGATACCACACTGTTCTTTTGGATTTTTGCAGCATTTCTTGAAGACCACAGCTTTCAGTTGATGATAAGAAAATAACAGAATGATTCACACGGCAACAAAAATGAAAAGTGGGAACAGTTATAAGCAAAAGAAAAAGACACAAAATAACATTATATTTTAAAAAAAGGAATAAACGGCTTATATTTCACAGGGATAAAGACATAAAAAATACACAATGGACATCAGTCGCGCCTTCTTCGAGGTGTAGTGATACAAATATACCAACAGACCAATTATAGCTTCACTCACCACAGGTGTGCAATAATATTTACATCAATCATTTTCTTTAGTTTCCAGGGTCAATGGTCCGTTTCTCTAGCCTTTAAGCGCGTCACCCAGGAAGTACATAGTAGTTTTTTTTAAAATACTAATATTCACATACTAAGAAATACTACCAAAAAACAAGAATTCGAGCAAAATTTGTAATATATAAGTACCAACAGTGTTGTCTTCACCTCCTCCAGTTGACCCACAACTTTACACAGCACCACTGCAGATGTCAGACAGTAAAAAACACATGGATCCATTGCAGAAAAATCTTAAACCTGCATTTTATCTTAAAAAAGCATGGTAGAAACCATTGATGTAGGCTCATGTCTTCAAAACTGGGTGATATAACGATAGCAACATCGACCTTTGATACCATCTATGGGTATGTATGATGCAGCTAGGCAGCAAACGTTATCAGTCCTGCTAATCTGTAACAGACAGCGTTTATTTATCAGGATAACAAAAGAATTTGTGTCTAAAAACATCAGGATTCGCTTAACACTAGGAAGGCCCAGAGCCCAGCCATTTGGCTTTTCTACCTTTAAAACCCGGAGAGCAGCCAAATGGCTGGTAGGCTTTTAGCTAAGCTTTAGCTTCAGGCAAGTGGAAGCTAAATTGGCTAGTCATTCATATGTAAATTGGGTTGTTACCTGGGAATTCTGGAGGGAGGGGAGTGGGGGTGTGTGGATGAGGGGGTGGGGGAGCTGCTAAAAGCGGTGAGCTTCCTTTTGTTTCATCTTGATGCATTCTCAATCATCCAGGGAAACAAATCTCCAAAAGTCACCAACTTGGAGTGTTTCAGTTTGCCATCTTAGGGAGAAATCAACACACATGGGTGTATGTCCTTTGTTGCTGAGATTTATTGATAAAAACAGTACAAAAAATCAACCATTTGTACACATTTTTACAAATAATTATAAAAAGTGAGTGAGTACATTTCAACATTTTCAGCAATCACTCACAATCCTGGCACTGCCATGGTATCTGTAGTCTGCATTTACCTTGGCTTGGCTTCCTGATCAATTGTCCACTACCAAAAGGAAGCCAAGCCCTGTGATCACACCTTGTTTTGTTGTAAAGGGTGGCAGGGCTTGGCTTCCTTTTGGTAGTGGAGCATTGATCAGTCGTCCATTGTGGCATCAATGTGATCACACCTTGCTCCGTTTGCTGTGCATGTTGAACAGTCCATTCTTGAATGCTACGAAGCATGTCAAGAGTGATGAAACACAGGAAGCTCCGAAGGCGACTCGTGATATTTCTCCTGGCCTTAGCCGTTGGCTCTCCATCTGCAGCGTACGCTTCTATTGGGGTGAAAGGGAGACAGGTCCCCACCTGTTCTTCACGCCACACTGTGCCATCTTTCGCTGTCTCAGTCCCCAAACAAGCTCTCTTTTTAGGTGCAGAAGCAGTCTCCTCATCTGCAGTGTGAACAAATTCAAATTGTGAGCAATGGGAAGGTCCAGTATCTCCTCCTCTGTATCAGAATAATGTCTGAAATATCTTACTTACAAACTACATCCACTTACTTATTTGAAATGAAATAGGAAATAACATGAAATGCAACTAACCGGAAGACTGATCAGACAGCTCTGAGTCCGAATCCGGCTGAACTTGTAGGTCTTCTCCATCCGAGTCACAAGGGTCGACTTCCCTCAGGATCATTTCCAAGGCCTGCTGAGTGGTGAGTCTTCTCTGCATTTTCTTTCCTTGGAGAGGAGGTCCGTACACCACAGAATTCTTCAGGGCAATGAAGGATTAGGCTAAGTGTAGTGAGATTGTATCATATATATAGGGCTTGGCTTCCTGATCAATGCTCCACTACCAAAAGGAAGCCAAGCCCTGCCACCCTTTACAACAAAACAAGGTGTGATCACATTGATGCCACAATGGACGACTGATCAATGCTCCACTACCAAAAGGAAGCCAAGCCCTGCCACCCTTTACAACAAAACAAGGTGTGATCACATTGATGCCACAATGGACGACTGATCAATGCTCCACTACCAAAAGGAAGCCAAGCCCTGCCACCCTTTACAACAAAACAAGGTGTGATCACATTGATGCCACAATGGACGACTGATCAATGCTCCACTACCAAAAGGAAGCCAAGCCCTGCCACCCTTTACAACAAAACAAGGTGTGATCACAGGGCTTGGCTTCCTTTTGGTAGTGGACAATTGATCAGGAAGCCAAGCCAAGGTAAATGCAGACTACAGATACCATGGCAGTGCCAGGATTGTGAGTGATTGCTGAAAATGTTGAAATGTACTCACTCACTTTTTATAATTATTTGTAAAAATGTGTACAAATGGTTGATTTTTTGTACTGTTTTTATCAATAAATCTCAGCAACAAAGGACATACACCCATGTGTGTTGATTTCTCCCTAAGATGGCAAACTGAAACACTCCAAGTTGGTGACTTTTGGAGATTTGTTTCCCTGGATGATTGAGAATGCATCAAGATGAAACAAAAGGAAGCTCACCGCTTTTAGCAGCTCCCCCACCCCCTCATCCACACACCCCCACTCCCCTCCCTCCAGAATTCCCAGGTAACAACCCAATTTACATATGAATGACTAGCCAATTTAGCTTCCACTTGCCTGAAGCTAAAGCTTAGCTAAAAGCCTACCAGCCATTTGGCTGGTGGCGGGTTTTAAAGGTAGAAAGGTAGAAGCCTGGGCCTTCCTAGTGTTAAAGTCCCAGTCTGAATCTGAGAAAGGTCTGCCAGCAACTAGGCCTGTCTTACCCGCTCTGTTTGATCAGCAATAAAAATAAGAAGCCTATTCGCCAGAAGCACAGCACTACCTCTGACAAGCTTACAATATTGTTGTCTATTCTGTTTTTCATTTCGCGTACTCTCTAAGAGAATACCTGCCATATATACTGTGTGTATATACACACCTTACAGTATTGTTACTGCATTTTTCGATAAAAAATCATCAAAATGACAAAAACAGCAACTCCAACTGTACCAAGTTGCTGACAATAAATGCTCTGATAACCAGAAGCGATGAAGTAAGAAAACATTAAGAATGTGAACAAAGGAGTTCAGTGAGATGTGCCACTTAAAATGACTGATTCTCTTATTTCTGATTTATTTTTTTTGAACAGGCAGTTTCCTAATATTGTTCATTTGGGTGTTTCCTTAATAATTGGTGGCATCCTTCTCTGCAAATGACATTGCTCAGTCACAATTAGACGCTGCATTAGGATCCGTAAACACGTAAAAAAAAAAATAAATAAATCGTAATTCGGATGCCTCAAAGATATGAAGATGAAAGAGAATTCTGAATGAAAAGAAAAATGACAACAGATGTAATTTCTTGCAACAATAAAGAAGCGCTGATTTCTAAATAAACTGGTGCCACAAGCTACAACATGACATCCCAACAACAATGTCTAAAGTGATGTAAGAATCCAGCGCACGGGGCCTTTATGTCCCATTTGAGTGGACTGAAGTGAGCTGTGAGTCATCTGAAGAGCTGCAAATTAAAATAAAAAGAGAGGGGAAAGAAAAAGAGAAAACTTTTTATTCAAATTAGCATTTTTTTTTTCTAAGTAGGTCATTAGTAAAGAGGGACTCTGGTTAAAGTTAGTCAAGCAGAGAGTGCACAAGCCACAGCTGCACTTTTAGCTTGGTATTGATGTTGTCCTCGGTACTTGGGTCGCCCTTTGACTACACCAGTCGAGTCAAGGATGGGCCATCAATAATTTATATGGCAGCAATACAAGGAGAGATAAGAGATGTATATTGGGAGGAGAGCAGACACAAGATGAGCCAGAAAGATGTGGATTTGAAAAAGAGAAGCGAGATGAAGGCAGGCAAGATATTGGGTGCAGGAAAAAAGTAAACATGGGAAAAGAGGGAGAGAGAATGAGCCAAAAGGGCACAGCGCAGGTTAGAATGTGTGCAACGCAAATACACTGTGGGGAAGATGAAGTGGTTATATGACTTTTGGACTCTGGATGGCAGGCAATACAGGAAGCAAAGAAAAGAAGCTTTCCATCAGTGACAGCCCAGGAGAAAGAAATACAAGACAGGGATTTCAGAGGAGGGGAAATAATGACAAGAGAAATGCCTCAATTCACTTGCTCCCTCCAAACAGTGGATATCCATTACCTGTGCCATGAGGGGGAAGACAGAGTCAGAATGCAAAAAAAATAAATGATAAAGGCACTAATAAAAAAGGAGGAAAGATCAATGATAAAAGTCCCCAGGGATTTCCTATGGCCACGTTATTTCACTCTAAGATGCCAAACTGCATAAAAAATGCCCTACTTTATCTTCCACAATGACATTAGTTATTCTAAAAAAGAAGAATTTCAGCTTCACTGATCAAAGTATAAGCTGTGGACTTGAAATCTGGAAGTCATAGTGACTCTAGTAGCTTCATACCTCAGGACCATCCCAAATGCAGGTTCTATTAGTTATGTTTCAATTGTTTCATGTCGGTGTGATTTAGTAACCTGTTGGTCTCTGCATTGTTGGCATGTGCCTAAATGTTCCACAGTATTTCTTCCTTCCTCACCTATCGACTCCCCCTAAACTCACTGGCAAAGGCTTGTTTACTCCAAATACTTCCATTTTATCCTTCTGAAAAGGGAGTCCAAATTACATTCCCAGGACCAGTGTTGGTCAAGTTATTTGAAAAAAGTAATCAGTAACTAATTGTGTGGATGCCTTAATAGGCATCCACACTATTGAGATCCTGTTTCTCTTTCTTCTTTATTATTATTCCGGGTGTTTCCGTACACTTTTTGCCGTGGATCTACTTCCACAATTTTTGTGCTATTTTCACCGTTCAAACTCTAAACTGTTCTGCTCTTTCTGCTAATGCCGGCTATGACTTTTGGTGTTTATTACTATTATACTTTTTAAAATATTACACTTTTTTCCTTTAATTTGTCCCATTGAAATGAATGGGAAACTTCCACAATTCTGCTAAAACTTTCTTGTCTTTGAAACTTAACTACTGCCTCATACTTTCACCTAGAAACTTCATTCAAACTTTAAAATGTTCTCAAATGATTTGGCTATTCCTGTATGATTCAGCTTTTTCAGATCTTCTACCGTTTTAATCTTATCCCTCTTTGAGTTTTCAGTTGCAAAATTGTGATTTTTCAGAAAATACATGCGTTGCTATGGTTGCTATGCAATTAACTCAGAGGGGACAGTGAAACTGTTTGAATTTTCTCTTCATGTCCAAACAACTTCTTGCTACTCGCTCAATTTCCACTCAAGCCCCACAAATTATACACCAAAACGTAGGTATTTTTGCTGGCTTTCAGAAAATGTCACTATCATTGTTGTGGGACTCATAGATATTTTGCAAATCTCCTCAGAGTAACACAAAGTCAGAAAACTCTCCATATAAACTCAATGGAGAGTTTGTTCAAAATCACCGCTGGATTTCTCTAATGAGAGGCATTTTCAAATTGTCATATCTCCTTAACGAAGCGAAGTTAAGACATGAGGCTTGTCCCCGTATATGTTCAGACACTCCTGACGCTCACAATTCAAGAATTTCTTTCTCACCTATTACCGTTCTGAAATGAGTTGGACTTGTTTGAGGGTAGGAAATTTGTCCCTCGCTCAGATTTCATCAGATTTCAATCTCTGGAAATGAACCACTTTTTTCTCTCGTCATATCTTTTTGATGGATTTCCACAGAGCCCTGAAAATTTCCATGACTGTTCACCAAAGCCTGCTGTTTCTTACGGTGAAAGAATGATTTTGATGCTCCATATAGATTTAGAGTTACCAAAGGTTGTTTGAGCGCAAGTCAAGGCAGTTTTTGCTTCGCCTCTACTCAGTTACAGTGTATTACAAGTCATATATCTTTAAGAATTTATGTTTTATCTCTGAATTATGAAGACCTGAAGATTCCCCCATCTCTTCTGAATAAAACGATGCCTGAATGACCGTTCTAGCCTCTACGGTTAGGAAATTATGGCCATTTGTTCGAGGGGAATCCTGAATGTCAGAAATACACTGAAGAAAACTCACACCTCTCTCTGTGTCTGTGTGTGTAAGGGCTGACTACAGCAGGTGCAGCTAATTTAACTGACCTACATATACCAAGCCCAGACTCTCCACAGCTCCTGTTCCCTTTACTGTCTGTGTATGTGTGTCTGTGTATCAATATTTCTCCTATGTTTAGGTATTACTCCTCAATCATAGTATTTCTGCTAAAGCAAAGTACTTCTACTACATCTAAGTACTTTTGCCAAATCATAGTATTTCTGCTAAATCATAGTATTTCTGCCAATTCATAGTATTTTTGCAAAATCATGGTATTTGTGCAAAATCATGGTTTTGGGGCCAAATATTTCTGTTATTTTATAATATATGTGCTGAATATATTATATGTGCCAAATCATAGTATTTATCCCAAATTATAGTATTTATGCCAAATTACAGTATTTCTGCTAAAACGCAGAAATAGTACCTTTTAGCAGGAATTTCTACCAAAAGATAGTACTTCTGCTAAATCAGAGTATTTCTGCTAAACCAGAGTATTTCAATCAAATCTCAGTAGTTGTTGTTAAAACGCAGTATTATTGCCAAATCATAGTATTTGTACCCAATCATAGTATTTCTGCTAAATCATAGCATTTGTGCCAAATCATGGTATTTGTGCAAAATCATAGTATGTCTGCAAAACCATAGTATATATTTTATGTCATAGTATTACTACTAAGGCATAGTATTTCTGCCAAATCATAGTATTTGTACTAAATCATAGTACTTGTGCCAAATCATAGTATTTGTTGAACATCATAGTATTGGAACCAAAACATAGTATTTGTCCCAAAGCATCGTATTTGTATGGAGTAATAGTATTTCTTCTAAATCATAGTATTTCAATCAAATCTCAGTAGTTGTGTTAAAATGCAGTATTATTGCCAAATCATAGTATTTGTACCCAATCATAGTATTTTTGCCAAATCGTGGTATTTGTGCCCAATTAATAATTCTGTTATGTTATAGTATTACTACTAAGTCGTAGAATATCTGTTATGTTATAGTGTATCTGCGGAATATAGTATGTGTGCCAAATCGTTGTATTTACACCAAATCACAGTATTTTTGCTAAAACATAGTATTTCTGCCATATTGTGGTATTTGTGCAAGAACATTGAACTGTTATGTTATAGTATTACTACTAAGTCATAGTATTTCTGCGTTGTTATAGTATTTGTGCTAAAACGTAGTATCTCTGCCAAGTCATAGAATTAATGCAATTTCATAGTTTTTTTTTAGGAAATCTGTTATGTTATAGTATTACTACTAAGTCATAGTATTTCTGCCAAATCATAGTATTTGTACTAAATCATAGTACTTGTGCCAAATCATAGTATTTGTTGCACATCATAGTATTAGAACCAAAACATAGTATTTGTCCCAAAGTATCGTATTTGTATGGAGTAATAGTATTTCTTCTAAATCATAGTATTTCAATTAAATCTCAGTAGTTGTGTTAAAATGCAGTATTATTGCCAAATCATAGTATTTGTACCCAATCATAGTATTTTTGCCAAATCGTGGTATTTGTGCCCAAATAATAATTCTGTTATGTTATAGTATTACTACTAAGTTGTAGCATATCTGTTATGTTATAGTGTATCTGCGGAATATAGTATGTGTGCCAAATCATAGTATTTATACCAAATCACAGTATTTGTGCTAAAACATAGTATTTCTGCCATATTGTGGTATTTGTGCAAGAACATTGAACTGTTATGTTATAGTATTACTACTAAGTCATAGTATTTCTGCGTTGTTATAGTATTTGTGCTAAAACGTAGTATCTCTGCCAAGTCATAGAATTACTGCAATTTAATAGTTTTTTTTAGGAAATCTGTTATGTTATAGTATTACTACTCAGTCATAGTATTTCTGCCAAATCATAGTATTCGTGTGAATTTGTATACTGTAATATCACTGTATTATGTAGTGGCTAAGTAGGGGCTGTTTACTAAGTGCATCAGTGTAAATAGGTCATCTCTTGTGTTGGAGTGCCCTCTTGTGGCGCCTTTTGGGTAGTGCCTTAGTAAACGGGAACCCTGTAAAAAGTGGCATCAGACTGATTTGTAGTGGAGGAATTTGTTACCAGTTTTCTTAATCTTTAATCTGTATGCATGTTGTAATGCATACCCTGTTCTTAATCATAGAAACCACACCATATCACCTCTCCACATCCTCCTACTGTATGCCATACCTCCCTGTACCATCCATCTGACCGCAATAAACTCCACCTGTGGTAATCTAATCCCTGGATGTCAGCCTCTCCTTCTGACCGAGGATAGTTATAGTATTTGAGCCAAATCATAGTATTTGTGCTAAAACATAGTATTTCTTCCAAATCATAGTATTTGTGCCAAAGTATAGTATTTCTTCCAAATCATAGTATAACTGCACAATAAAGGTTCTTGAGCCACATCAGTGTTTGTGCCAAATCTTAGTATTTCTTCTAAATCCTAGTAATTCTGCTCAATGATAGAATTTCTGCTATGCTTTAGTACTTTTTTCCTAGATTGTAGTACTTCTGCTAAGTCAAAGTATTTCATGTAAATCATAGTATTTCTACCAAGTCCCAATGTTTCTGCTAAATCATAAATAATGTTTTAGTACAAATTGTATGATTTGGTGGAACTTTCTGTGTTCCAGCACAAATGCTATGATTTGGCAGGAAAAAAATATTATTTAGTATAAATACTAAGTTTTAGCAGAAATGCTATGTTTAAACTTTAAAAAATTCTGCTATTTCTGCTGATGTGTGTTATGACTTTTGACCATTGAAATGAATGGAACACATTATCAATGTGGTCACTGATTTTGCATGATGGGCTGAGCTGTGCTTTACCTCAGTGAGATAAGCATCCGTTCTCAGACTGGGAGGCCTGGGTTCAAATCCAGCTTATGGCAACATTTCTTTCACTTAACAGTTAAACTTTTTTTAAACTCTTTTCAACACAAATTTCATTTTATTCACCCCTTTTCAGCAAAATTTTCAGTTTTTTTAACCCCTTTTCAGCACAAATCCAAACTTTATCAGCTCTGTTTCAGCAAAAACCTCTTTTCAGCAGAATTCTGCTCATTCAACTCTTTTCAGCAAAATTTTCAGTTTTTTCTGCTGTTTTCAGAAAAAAAACTCTTTTCAGCAGAATTCTGCTCATTCACCTCTTTTCAGCAGAAATTCTGCTGATGGAACTCTTTTCAGCAGAATTTTCACCCCTTTTTTTTTGCACAAATTCTGCTAGCACAATTGTCAATCTCTCCACCTTTTCTTTGTGAGAAAGTGTTTGGCTCAGTGAGCTAAATAGCTGCCCTTTGATCAGGAGGGCCAGGTTCGAATCCTGCTCAGGGCATTTTTTTTTTTTTTTTTTTTTTGTTTCAACTTTTTCAGCTTTTTTCAGCAGATATCTTCAGCCGTTAAGGCATCCACACTGCATTTTCGCAGGAAATGCAAATTTTTCTAGTTACTGATTACTTCCCCAAAAAAGTAATCCCGTTACTTTACTGATTACTTATTTTCAAAAGTAATTAGTTAATTAGTTACTTAATTACTTTTTAAAAACACAATTTACAACCTGAAGAGGTGATAAAGCGATAGATCTCTCAGCCCAATTCTACTTTTTCTACATAATCCATCATACAAAATGTAATCAAATGGAAAAGTCCCTTTTTAAAACTTGTTTTACTTTATGCATCAAGCAAAAATGTAATTATATGCAACATTCACTGACTGGAAGAAATTTGTTTAACATTTAAACCTATTTTCTGCACATTCCAGCACATAAATTTTTTTTTTTGTGTGTGTTTACACTCACTCTTTCAAATAGATGCAAGTAAAACACAGCAGAAAATAAATAAAGTCAAAGACTAGCAGTCCTTTTGCTCTATTTTCACCTGTAAAGCAGGAGTAGGGTAGGCGGAGGTTTACCCTGGTGCAGGTGTGCCGCAGCGGTCAGTGGAAGGATACGGCAGTTTCTCTGTGAATTTCCCATTATGTGGTAGCGCACTCGGAGCTTGCTTGGAAGTTTAGGGGGGGGTTTTTCGCTGTAAAAAGAAGTTTTCTTCCCACGCACGATGGACGCTAATGTTTTTGTCACTTTTTATGGAATCAAACTTAAAGTAAGGTCAGTACTTCCACGCTTTAAACGCTGCACGCTCATACTCTCTCCAGTACTCGATATATGATCCACTGTTGATCTGCACACAGCTGTTGTCACAAACGTCGCACTCGCTTACGTCACTGTCATGAGACATTCTCGCAAAAAAATCACGGTTTTAGTAACGCAGTAACGCAGCGTTCCTACGGGAAAGTAACGGTAATCTAATTACCGTTTTTGCAATAGTAATCCCTTGCTTTACTCGTTACTCGAAAAAAGTAATCTGATTACAGTTACTGCCCATCTCTGCCCAGGACATCCATCAAAAATGCGCCAGTCAGGTTTTCCAGAGCATTTCTTTTGACTCCAGAAGAACTTGCTTCCCCTAGAATATGAGCTTAAATCAAAGCGTTACACTGCATTTCGAAAAGGGTTTATAGGGAGATGCTGTCCTTCTGAAGAATCGGTTTACGTTTTGTCTGTGCCTCGGGACAGATTGCTCAATATTGTAGGCAACCTTCTTCTCAAGCGCGAAAGCCAGCAACCAGGACACGCAGGTCTCACATTTAAAGCTGCTGACGGAGTTTTTCTTGTGTCCAAGGAAGCAGTGATGACATATGTTAATTATTAAAGCGGGTGGCAAGCCCCTTTAAGTGACTAATCTCTGTCCTTAGCTGAGGCAAATCAAATACAGCCCCAGCTCTTTTCCATCCACTGCTTCTAATCAGTTCCTGATTAACACTTGGCAAACTTGGCAAACGAGTAGACAATCAATGCCACTCTCAGAAAGCAGCGAAGCAGTGGAATCAAGGTTTTGAAGGATGATACTTTAACAGCTTCAATCATGGCATTAGGCGTTAATACAAGATGCTGCACAATGAAATTCAACTGATATATAGGCATTCCTCTGGTGCCTGGTTTCAGCGTTGATGTTCTAAAAAACCATGTGAAACTATTCTGATGTGCAGCTGAATATCTCTTAAAGCCTTTTGCCTGCAGCTATTGACAGCAAACAGAAGCATTTTTCTGAAGCTGTCATCCAGTGCCTTCAATCTGTCCTTAACAGTTTTACATCACAGAACTATTCTGATCCTTTTTCCTGAGGTCTTATCACCTTTTAGCTGCTGCATTTCCTTCACTATAGTTCAGAAAGCCTGCTGTGTCTAAACAGAGTGCACACAGTGTTCGCACTGACGTCACGCCTTTGCCATTGTGACTCATCACAATCAAACAGATAATGATGAAAAAATAATAACTTCTCTGGAGCACTGACTCTGAGCCTCACAGGTGGATACTGTAGTCGAGGTTGGGTTATTGAAATGCTGCATGCACAGCACCAGCAGCATCAACAAAGAAAAGCTTTCAGGTCAGCATTGTGGCAGCAAAAGAGAGCAGCACAAATGCCTTTTATATGTGCTTCGGTGAGAGGTGCATGTGCAGGCTGACTGCTGCGGCTATTATAAGTTGGTCTTGTTTGCTGAGGCTTTGACTCTTTTGTTTATTTAAAAAAAGTCATTAATTATTTAAATGACAAAAGTTGCAAAGAACACAGCTAATTTAGCCATGTCTGTATAATACTAAGCTTTGGCATCCCAGTTACTCTGGTACGTTGGATTGTTTATTCTAAGATTCAGCCGTAGGATAGCTCATTTTATGTGTTCCAGACAGGAACAGCCAGTGACAGACTGCAGCAAGAATTTCAAATTTAAAAAAAAAATGCTGAGGCAATGATTGATACAAACCCCTGGTAGAAATTGTGCTGAGAATTTTAAAATCTGAACACACCATCCATCCATCTATCTATCTAATACTTTTTGCTTCAAACTGCCTTATATCTGTGATCACACTAATTTAAAAAGGTGCTGGAAACAAATCACAGAGCTGCTGCAGATTTGCTGGCTTCACCTCCATGATACCAACCTGATGCGACTTGAATCCATCCCATTGAGAACTGGTGACAGTGGAGGCCATCTGAGTACAGTGAACTCATTGTGATGTTCAAGAAACCAGTTTAAAATGATTTGAGCTTTGTGACGCGCTGTGTTATTGTGCTGGAAGCAGCCATCGGAAAATGGGTACCCTGTGGTCAGTAAGGACATGGTACTCAGGTAGGCTGTGGCATTTAAACGATGCTCAGTTGGTACTAAAGTGTTAAAGAAAATATCACCATCACAAACCTAATCCGTCAATACAGGCAGGTTGAATTTTATGATTTCATGTTGTTTACAACAATTTCTGAACTTACCATTCGAAAGTTACAGCAGAAATCGAGACTCATCCAATTGCTGAATGTTTTTCTAATCTTCTGTTGTCAAGGTTTGTTGAGCCTGTGTGAATTGTGGCCTCAGTTTCCTGTTCTGATCTGACAGGAGTGACCGGGTGGGTGCTGCGGCCCAGCGGATCAGCAGTAAACCAGTAATTTGTGACATACTCACACCAGTCTTTCTAGCACCAACAAGCATGCCGCATCCAAAGTCACTTTAATCACATTATACCTCATTCTGATGCTCGTGTTGAAATCCAGCAGGCTGTCTTCATCATGTCGACATGATTACCCATATAAACATTGCTGCTGTCATGTGATTGGCTGAATAGATATTGACGGTAACAATCTTTATTCATTAAAAAAAGGTGACATCTTTTAGGGACAGATTCCTCCATACTCTAGGGCAAGGGTTGGCAACCTTTAACACCCAAAAAGCCATTTGGACCCAGTTTCCATGGAAAAGAAAACACTGGGAGCCACACATACTTTTTTGCATGTAAAATGAAGACAACACTGTACATATATGTATGTTATCTTACTTTTCTCCATACTTGGCCTACCTGGGGTTGAAAGGTATTTTAAATGACACATTTTTTAATTTCATTCAAACTGTGAGTCTTTGGAACAAAACTCCTTTACATTGTGTGCTTTTTATTCGTACTGTTGGATTTCCATTTCCATTATAATCATGTCTTGAAAAAGAGTTGTTTAGTGTGACTTTTGGAATTGATTGGGGGAGGTAAGCTGCACAAATTTGCCCAAACTAATTTGCATCTTAAAAATATTTTTAATCTGACAACCAGCCAGATTGGGCAATTTTCATGTTTTTTCAGCACAGCCCAAATGAGTTTTTCTAAACAAGCCTAGTAATGTCACACTTTGTGCCACTGTGATTTTTCCAACAAAATAAACTCTCACACTATCAGAGCGCACACCCAGCTCTATATGTTGTCCTAAAGAGCCAGTGAAGCCTTTGTAATATCACAGATGTTCACCTGAGGCTAACAGTGCTCAGAGGGATTGTAAACCTTTGCAAGAAGCCTTTTTGGATTTTATGATAAAACCCCTCAACTGACACTGTTTTATCAGACACGAGGTGAAATACTCTCTACAGATAAGTAACCACACTTAGTTTCTATTTTTCAATCCATAACACCAGAACCACTGATGTAGGCCTTGCATGTACCTAAGACATTAGGCTAGCTCTTACTGTGCTGCATCTTAAGAAAATAAATATATAATCTGAGGCAATAAAATATACCTAGGAGTCCAACTTCAAGTAGGCTTGAACTTGTTGAATTAACAGGAAGGAAAAATGTAGTTCAACTGAGAGGTGAAACTGAAATTAGAATCCCTCTGACGTGCAGGCATGACTTGAAGCATAAAAATGATGCACCGATAGAGCAGGAAAAAAACTAGGTTTAAAGACGTAAAAACACATACGCAATCAGTCACGTTGACTTTCAGATTCTTTTGCCCCGTCTTTTACCTCAGAGTAGAAACACGCTGTCCTGTTATGTAAACTCTGATGAAACCAGGTTTCTTCAGTGTAAAAAGAATTCTTGAGGAGACTGACATATTCTGAGACTATCCTTCCACTGGGACCATTTGAACATAGTTCAGACAAATATTCTGTTCATCCTCTCATTCAGATAGGATACTTCCTAAACTTTTTCCTATGGCTCAGCTTTCTGACTTTCATCTGCCTGCAAACACAAGTAAACACACTCTAGGCAGGTGCCAGAGAAAGGGTTCAAGGTCACCAATACAGACAGGCACCCTAAAGAGGTATTGCTATAGTGCAGAGCCCCTAGACTTAACCCTAGACCTTTTGTTAAAATCCCCATCCTGCCATACTTTACTTGTGGATGTTGATAATGTTGGTAGTGGTTTATGAATGTAATACATGGAGACCCTATTTACAAATCAAAAAACACTTCATCTTTTTTGCTTGTTTTTAGGAATAAAACTCCTCATTATGTTAATTTTGTCCTTATTAGAATCCTCAATTATAAAGCACCGTGATATAAATGCAACATTCTTCATCATATCGGGTTTCAATTACAAGTTGACGAGATTTAAGTATATTTTTGCCTTTTGCCTGATTGCAATTCAAATTACCTATAATAACCATGTTTGGAATTCCTCAACATCATCTGCAGTAATCAAACTGCATATTCCCCCGCTGCACTTATTCCAGCACTCCACAAACAAATGTCTTGTCGGTTTGCCGATCATCTCAATTTGTCTCTCATATAAACATCGCCCTGACGTGGGTGTATTTTAGTAACTTGATTAGCCAGGGGTGTTTACTTAATTGCATTACTGCAGTCGGCATGAAATGAAAATTTCTCACGCTTGAAATGTATTCTGACAGCGGTGTGGCATTTTGATATCTTGACAAGCTAAATTGTTTTGATGGCTGATGCCAGAACAGTAATGATGTGGAAAAAGTGGAGCTATCACACGTTAAACAGGGTTTCAGTGGGTTTCATGTACCGTAGATTCCTTTACTGCATGAACGGTTGCTCTTTAGCTGTATATGAAGTACGGTAGATTGTTTACAAGCGGATACATTTTCTCTCTCCCTCCCCGTATCAAGTTATTTCCCAATTTTTCACGTTAAGGCGAACAAAACTGGAACATGGCCAAGAAGACGAGACACTGATGTGAGAGCGCCTGACAGCAGAAACAGGTGCTGGATCTCATGAGAAATGATGCGTGTCAGCAAAATTTACCACGATCCATTCTCTCGCTGGAAAAACTAGATATTAATTTCAAACCCAACCAACAAGATGAAAGGTGTTTCACTTCATTGTTCACAGAGGCATGAAAGTTCACTTAGGATTATTTAATAATGCTTTGCTTTAACCCATCTATTTAGCACATGAATGATTTACAACACAATATATTGCAGCTATGGGTACATAGGAAATGTGTTCAGCAAATTTGTATGGACCATCTGTTCTCTGTAGTCTTTAGAGGCTTGTAAAACAACCCTTAACCGTAGGCCTCCCTCTTAATGACACATTGTGATGCTGATTGCACCTATGCATTCATTCATTAAAAGAAGTAGTTTAAGTCGCTTATTTTTTTTTGAGTTGCTATAAACCTCTCCAATAACATTCGATTAACTTGAGTAAGCACAAAAACACCCCCTCTTTATTTTTTAATAAGAGAAAGGTAGGACTGGGTAGCACTATAATTCCTTTTCTTTGGATATGTATGAATAACATGGCATTGCTACTAATTGATTACACTGATGATTCTCTCCTGTATCTGTGCTAACATGAAGCTCAACCCAGCAACCCACTACACTCATGGTGTCACAGCTTTGCATTCTTAACAAAAACCAAAAACAAAGGAGTTTCCATGACAAACTCTCTCTGGCATGTACAGCGATAAGAAAAAAGCATTTTGTACTTTTAAGTGGAGCCTGACTTGTTCCTCAAAAATAGTTCAATCAACTGAAAAAGGCCAAAAGACTAAACCATCCTATGAACTGAAACATAAAAACATAAACCAAAAGTACAACTTACATTTTAAAACTTAACACATTGCAGACTGACAGTAACAGCCTATTTAGTCCATCACAGGCATGATTGAAATTAGGGCAGTTGCCAATGTCTACGTTTACTACTTTGCTTGGCTACTGTGACAAACTGCACCCCATTCGCACACTGTCAGGGAATCTTTCTGGCAGCTTAATGGTTAATAAATAAATGATTGGTTTCCAGATTTTGTATTTTTTTTTTTATTTTTTGATGTGTGCACTATTCCTCTGCAGGCCTCAACTACAGCCTGGTTTCCTAAATTGACACTCGTTCATGAAAGCTTTGAGAATATCTGACTTCCTCTGTCATCTGTTGTCTGATTAACTTCAGGATTTAAGTTTGGCATGACTTCATTTGGTAGTTAGCCCTGGGATCAATGGGAATAACACTGGTTTTTAAGCTATTTGATTGTAATCCAGTAAATATAGGAAAATTCTACCATCATTACCAAACCATGGAAAATGTTTAAGAGAATCCATCTCATTACTGTTTTTATATGCCAGTTTATTTTACTGTCAAAATAAAATGAAATGTAAGCTAAGTGGTTATGTACATTTATAAATGTAAATATGTACAACGGACATCAAAGTTTGACTGGAAATCAGTCAGTCAAGATCCACTGATTGAATCTATTCCAGTGATTTTAGTTATATCTCATAGTACCACATTTTTTTTATTAGGTCTGATTGGATCTGTTCATTTGCATAAGGAAAAGGCATGAATTAATATTTATAAAGGATATTTAATATTACATGTTTTGTACATCAAGACTTCTTTTTTTCTACATCAGTGGCTCATGATTTAGCTGCTTGTTTCCAAACCATTAACTAATTGTTTGTCTGAGATTAACAGTCGCAAAAACATGTGGCCAGTATTTCATATTAAGCTTTTCGATGTTACAGTACAACAAGAAACAGGGACACTATTATATTTTAATGTTATATTTTAATGGCCAATACCCTTTTGGTGTAGTGGGTAAGCCTGGCCATAGCTCTTTGTGACTTCCTTTTTACGATTGCATTAGCTCACCTTGACGGGTCCCAAATTACTGCTACCCATGACAGACACCTACTGAGGAAATATCTCATCTTGCTCTTACCTCATGAGTACCAACGTGTAGAGCTGAGGACACAAATGATCCTGACAGGATGAGCTACACTCTAGAATGATGCTCATGTTATGATGAAGCCACAGCAGAACAAAGCCCAAATCGCTTGCTTTTTATGCCGCTTATCGGCTTTTTTGATTTTACGAGAAGGCTGAACAAAACTCCTAAGAAGAGGCTTCATGCAGTCACCAAACATTACAGTAAATGACAATGAATGAAAGCTTTGTGATTCTGACAGCAGAAATACGTTTCTCAAATCCACTGGTGTTGCAGTTTTGTAATCGGGCATAATTACACAAGAAATTTGCTTGAATTCAATTTATTTTCCACAGATAACAGAAAAACAACTAAATGGAGAATTATGAATGAGGAAAGCAGTTCATATTAATGAAGTCTATAAAAAACAATCTGTTTATACCGTAAACAACTTAAAAAGCAAATTTTTAGTAGTGCAACTTTTTCATTGCTGAATTATGCAATCATCTAAATGCAGATCAGATTTGCATGATTTATATTTTTAGTGACAACATAAAGGCTTTAGTTATTTAAGTTCAGAGGATTTTAATAGAACATAACTGAATAAACAATAGTAGCACTTGTAGAGCTGTGTATTATATCATATGATTAGCAGTTCACCAAACTGCCTGTTTATTCCTCACCTTACTGAGAGCTGTGAAGTTTGTTGTTGTCATTGTTGTTGTTTTTTTTTGTCTGAACTTTCATTGTTAATCCCTCTAAGAGTATGGCTTCACAAGACAAGTTGCCTTTAATGGTCTTAAGAGATATACTCTTGACTTAAAGTTCTCACTATTATGTTAATTTTCCTTTCTCTCAACCCCTCAATTTAAATCTAAACTCCTAATGTCACTATTGTCGCATTTTCTTAGCAGAAGCAGACGGAGCACGCCGAGGTGAAATCATTCCAGTTGAAAAGTGAATATGATAAGTGTTCCTAAAAAAAGAACATCACAGGCTGATGACACAGAGCAGTTTAAGAGTATCTGAGAGCAGAGTTCTTCTTTTCATTTTAACTCATATATGTCAAAATGAAACATTTTTGCTACAGGGCCTTTGTTGCAGACTGTGTTTGAACTCAAAAATCCCAGCAGATGCAGAAGTCTGCTGGGTATCAGTGTTGGTGTCAAGCAGATATTGGATTTGAATCTTAAATCAAAGAGCATTCTTACTTCATAGATATGTCTATTTGATTGATTTCATTTCAGCCGCTCACACAGTAAAGGAGTCTGTGTGTGTCTCTGCACTCACAACCAAATATTGATATGTGGTGGTTTCATTCTGCAGTGGACGGCTGTAAAACCAATACAACTGTACAATCTACTGCAGTGTACAGGAAGCTAATGTAATAAGCTTTCTAAATCAGTGTACACAAACAGCTTTTTCATTATTGATTGGTTAGGACGAGAGGTCCTATCAATATAGTTGTGCAACAGCTTTATATGGACCCTGGGGGTAACTTATCAAGAACCCGGAGGAGGAACGGCCAATAATTTGAATCACTTGTATTGACCTTTTCAGTGTTACCACTTTCCAGTGGTTGGTTTCCAAGTATTTACTCTATTACTTGCACTTTGGTTGAGACCTTTTAACACCCGTTTCGCATGTCTGGAGATTAAAGTCTACAAACTGTTGCTTACAAACACCTCACATTATTCTCGATGCCTCCAACTTGAAGGTTCTTCCTGATCAGCAGCTTGCAGGTATGGTTTAAATTATGTGTGCTGAACTCACCGCTGGGACGTATTGGAAATTGTGTTTGATAAGGGCCCCTTGTTTTGTTGATTTTTTGATACTGGGCTTGTGAATGACAAATAGAGAAAGACTGATTTTGGGGTCTTGAAGCTGCTGCTATAAATGATAAAAGGTTTGAAATGAAATTCTTTCAACTTGCCAAACGGATCCTGGAATTTCCACCTCCCCTTCAGCTCTCCATGCATGAATGTTATTGGTTGAACTGGCTTTCTCCTGATATTTCCTTGTTTAGGATACTTTGGAGAAGCAATACACTGTCCACACACCAGACGTCATTTAAATATGTGATTAACACTAAGCGCTTATTTTCTTGGCATATTATTGTGCTAACAAGCACTGGATTAACTGACTACACTTAAGAGGTGTGAGAGGCTCATTAGCCTTTATACTTAATTTAATGCAGAGACCTTTGTTGTTATGAGATTAGATTTTCTCTGCGGCTCAACTAATAATACAGCTACTGTGACGTATGATATTATTGGTAGCAGTATGCGTCACATTGTACTTCTAATAGTGCTGCCAGTCTCCTGATCCCTAAACAAAATAGTGCAAGTGATCTGCTGTTTCTGTTGCTTTGTTGGTGCTTGTCCGATGGGGTAATTTTCCCGCGAGGTGATAAAAATGCCAAGAGGACAAGGCAGTAAACCCACATGGAGATAGTATAAAGCACCATACATCAATTTTCAGTACCACCACCCCACCCCGAGTCAGACTTATTTTTATTCCCTTTGACATTCTGAGCCACGCTGGGTCCACTGAAGTTAACCTCACAGGACCTTTTCATCATCCTTAGTAGCCAACAAAGTGAAACAAACGATGACCATTTCAGGTGCATGCAAGATGTGTGGGCTGTTGCAAGTAGCTTGCAGCTACATCACAGAGCTTTTTATCAGTGCTAAAGCAGGTGTAATAAAGCAGACCACTAAGCGTGACCATCCCTGAAGACGGGGATGGAGTTCATCAAAATGCACCTACTGCTGCACTCGGTTTAAGTTATGGTAACTGGAGGGCTTTGCATACGGGAGGAAAGACATTGTCTTGTACTCCCAGCAGCTTCCAGGATGTTATTATAGTGATGGAGGAGGTGTTTGTACGTCTGTACTCAATAACATTTCTGTTTGACATCATAACACAGTAAATTCTCCCCAAATAATAAACACCCCACAGTGTTTCTTTTGGGTGGAAAAAAATCTATATTATAACAAGACATTTCAGACTTTTACACTATGTTCTCCTACAACTAAAAAACCTACTACTTGTTTAGGTACAGCTAACTAAAACGAGCAATGACCCTCTTGCACTGTGACAACGGCTCGGCAGCCCTTAATTGGATAAGTGGATGGATGGATGTCAAATATCTTGAAACTGCTTAAAGCTGTCATGTTCCCCGTGGATTCCCCATCCTTTGTTGTTGTTTCTAGTGTTATCTTATTCCCATTTCCTTGCTCGCTTGTCTCTGTCGTCATGATTAATGTTTGTCTTCACATTTCAGTGTCTTCATGTTTCTGTTACTTATTTTTCTTCTGGTCACATCATGTTTTTTTTGATAAATTTTGGTTTTACTTCCCATTTTTGTTCCTTTCCCTCCACTGTGACTGTGACTTTCATCTGCAGCCGTCTGTAACTCCTTTGCACCTGTACATATCTAATTACCATCTGCTTGTGCTCTGTGTGTTGCCCTTGTACTTTATTTTTTTCCTTTTCTTATTGGACTTTGATTCTTCATTTGATGGCCAATAGCAGCTCATTTTATCAGCTGTGCCTAATCTGGATTCTGTGTTTGGTCTTTCTAGACGCAGCACGTAACAAGAGTGTTTTTTATGATTTAATGTTCAGTCAACAATGAGACTCAAGCTTGTTATAAGTAAAATCAGTAAGTATGCTACCCTGTAGGAAAGTGCATTATGCTCTGAGCACCAAACATGCATCTATCATTTGCTTTATGCAGGTTTTTTACCAACAGCAGCAGTGAAGCAAATTGTGCATTAACTAACAGGTTTGTTTCCAAGTTAGAAGACATTTTTCAATCTGGAAACTGGAGCTGAACTTCCACCTGGAGCCATTTCAGGTTTGTTTTGACCATCTATGCTTGATTAAGAGTTAAAGTAATGGTTTGTGTCAAAACAGGCCCTTTTATAAAATGTCTAAAAGCTCGATTTTCTAGATTACCACAGAGCTGAGTTCCATCCAGTATTAAAGTGACATCACACGGATGAAAGAATAACTAGATCATAAAAACAGCTTACACAAAAATGACTTATGCGGTCGTTTCCTGAGGGGGACTTTGTAATATTCAAATTTTTTTGTAATCATATTTTCCATTAGGGCACAGTTTCTACTATATAAAGATACAATAATACTTTTAGGTGTCCTGCGTCTGGCTGTTTAAAAAGCGAGAGAGTTCACCCTGTTAATGGCCACCCATTCTTTACTGTGAATGATTTCCCACAGTGCCCAAGCTCTGCAGAATCCCTAACATTTTTTAAAAACTTTGTTCTGTCGTTAATCGCCTCCTGGGTAGACAAAACTGAATTATTTAGAGGTTGAATAATGGGGTACACTCAACATTAAGGAACACAGATACTAAGGTGAGGCGTGACACAAGACAACATTCATTAAAGGCTAAACAGAGTACCGCTGATTGGATGAAAGCCCAGAGGAACCTGCAAGTCCACAAGTATTCAGAGAATTAGAGTACCAGAGACAAACTGTGATGGAAATATGACACATTAAGCAATTCTATGATCGTGCCAGAATTATAGCAGCGAAGACATAAAAGCCAGAACAAAGTAGACGCAGGTCCAAGGTCTACGGCTGGAAACATCATCCGAATAAAAACACAAGGAAATATCAAAGTAGGTTGTTGTTTACCAAAATCTACAAAGAAATTACTACCAGGGTTGTCCTTGGCCTAAGTCTTTGGTGGTAGCGGTCTCTGTCCCAGCAGATGAATAATGTAATGGAAGCAGTTGTGAAATTTCCAGTAATTAATTACAAGGCTCTACAGTTTGCGTCCACTTCACTTGCCTGCTTCTCTTGATGATTAAATGATTAATGATTTCAATCGATGAAATCAAAGGCATAAAAGAAAAATACGAGCATAATTTTCTCATGAAAATGGTCCAACTTCAGCTTGCTTGAGGCGTTTTCTTAATTTTACATTACAATGAAAAAATGCTTTTATTTCTTTTGTTTAGGAACTGCTTGTAAGACGAACAGTCTCTGTGGCTTTCAATTATTGCTACGAGTAATGATAATTTATTGATTAAAAAAAGCTGAATGAAATCAAGATTTTTATCTCCAGTAATGAAATAAAAATACTTTGTTGCATGTTACACAAAATATTTAAAGGGGGAACCATTAAATTATACAAAAGCAAATTGTTTTTATTGTTCACTGCAGTTTAATTTGCCCACTCATTTCTGTTCAATTTCTAATTGTAATTTTAGTTGTGATGACCAACATAAAGGAACTGCGATAAAAAGCGCTATATTTTAAAATATTTATCCATTGATTGCATTGACCCAGACTTACTCTGCAGTGTAATTCGCTGAGTAATCTCACTAATCTCATCAAGTCTGATTAAAACCCACTGTCAACATGACGTCTGTTATTCTCAGTTTGATGGATGTTTGTGGACAGAACGCAGAGAGTGTCGGTGCTTTCATCTGTGTCTTTACCGTTAAACAAGGCATAAATCAAGCTCTTTTACTGATTGTTAAAATTTCATACCTATTTCAAAAGCCAGCCCTCAAGCCCATAATTAAAACTAATATGTGAGGAATTTAACATATCCGTTCAATGCATTAATAAAACCTCAGCTGAAAATGTGAAGGGATTACAAATTCATATTAGCAGAGGGATGGCTCATCACCTTATTTACTCTTGTCTGACTTGTTTATTTACAACGAAATTCCTCCAAAATAGATGAGCAGAGATGAAATATGATTTATTAACAAGGAAAGGAAACTGTGACACAGACATCTCTCCAAAGGCGCGTGTGCACCAGCCCGAGCCCCATTGAGCCATTGTTTATGCAAAATGTCAGCTGACATACGCAGCACTGCTTGTATGAACTTCAAAACAACCTTGCTACTGAGCTGCATCATTTTGGATGCCAGCCCCACTTTGAAACATCGACAATCTCTCTGACATATGAAGGGCATGCAATGTATTGGAGAGTTTCTTCTACAGTCATTAATATCTTGCACAGGTGAGGAAAACCCATAAAATATAACACGATGAGAGTAATAGTGGCAACTTACCTCATCCTGGTAGATGAAGAAAAGCATGATAGACAGAATTTCCAGGAAGAAGATGAGCAGGAGCAGGATAAAGAACTGTGGAGACACAAAGTGGAGAGTGAAGACAAATGAGTCATTGAACTCATCATTTATCAGTACAGTACAGAAGGACAACAAAGGAGGATAATAGGAGTCTTTATGTGGAGACTAAATGAATTGGACAATAAAAAGAAGAGAAAACCAGCGTGTTTGAGAGAAAAGTAAGGAAAGCAAGAAATGAGCAGAGACTGTCAAGGAAAGAAGAGTCAGCCAAATAGGAGCGACTGAAGCCTTTATGTTTCTAACTGACAGGTCAAGAGTACAGAGAGAGGCAGAACGAGAAGGAGATGGGCTATCAGTAGCACAGCTTGGGAGAGGTGATATACAGTTTTCTTCTACTTTTAAATTTGTTAGAGGAGCCCCATTTTATTCCTCACCAGTCCCTGCCATCCTCTCCTCTCTATAGAGGCCAGGCGTAGCTGCTTGATGGGCGATACATCTTCTTCCTGCGGGTCCATTTGAGTGCTTAAAACAGTTACGAGCTCATCCATCACCTACTCTGCTAGGACATGGCTCTGTCTCTCACACATGGAAGTGAGTGTCTGAAACGCTGAGGAGTGAAACATTTTGAGAGGCAACTGTACAATGATCCTGAAGGTCATAAAACTATCTCAATGAAACAGCACCACGATTATCGGCTGATCTCTGGGGACAAATACATGTACACACGTCAGCGTTATGCAGCAATTGAAGATTGAGACTGGTCGAGCTATTCTAGCTGGCAGGCTGGCTTAAAGGTTGCAGGCAGTCAGCTTCCCTGCACACCCTTTTAAAAAGCTGACATACACTATATCGCGAAAAGTATCCACTCACCCATTCAAATCACTGAATTCAGGTGTTGCGATCACAGCTGTGGCCATAGATGTATAAAAATCGAGCACCTAGGCATGCAGACTGCTTCTGCATTTATGAAAGAATGGGTTGCTCTCGGGAGCTCAGTGAATTCTAGCGTGGCACCGTGAGTGATGAATCATGCTACTCTGTCTGACAATCCGAAAGATGAGTCTGGGTTTGGCAGTTGCCAGAAGAACCGTACTTGTCTGAGTGCATCGTGCCAAGAGGAGTTTGGTGGAAGGGGGGATTATGGTGTTGGGCTGTTTTTCAGGAGCTGAGCTCGGCTCCTTAGTTCCAGTGAAAAGAGCTCTTAAAGCTTCAGCATATTAAGACATTTTAGACAATTTCATGCTCAAAACTTTGTGGGAACAGTTTTGGGATGGCCTCTGAGAGAGCATCAGTGCACAAAGCAAGGTCTATAAAGACACGGATGAGTGAGTTTGGTGTAGAAGAACTTCACTGGCCTGCACAGAGTCCTGACCTCAATCCTTTGGGATGAATTAGAGCAGAGATTGAGCGCCAGGCCTTCTCAGTATCTGATCTAACAAATGCGCATCTGTAAGAAAATTCCCATAGACTCCTGAACCTTGTGGAAAGCCTTCCCAGACAAGTTGAAGCTATTATAGCTGCAAAGAGTGGGCTGGCATCATCTTAAACCCTATGGATTGAGAATGGGATGCACGTCAAGCTCATATGCGTGCGATGACAGACGAGTTAATACTTTTGGAAATAGAGTGTATCACAACCACCTCTAAAGGAACTCGTTTTAAGGAGAGGCTGAGCGTGCGACTGCTGTGGTGACCTCAACTGCAACAATTTTAGAGCCTTATTTATGGGACAATTTAATGTTAATGGATTTTTTTCCCTCATTCTTAAATCAAATTCACATTTTCTTGGAACTTTGTTTACATAAAGTCACTTTCTTGTTACTTTGCGACCTGAAATCTAAGCCTCATATTTGTCTGCGTATATTTGTTGACACCCTTAAACGAGCTGAATGAGCTGTCAGCTTTCGTGTTGGTGATGCTCTCAGATGTGCCGTCAACTATATCTTGTTTTGATATTGAAGAAAGTGTAAAAATAATTTTCATGCAGGGTTTGGAGTTAAAGAGATTCTTTTATGGGTATCTGTTTGCTTTATTTGATTCATGTAAGAGAGCTGACTGAGCCATGAGGGACAGAAATGAGCTTTTAAGTAAATTGTGACAAGCAGCAAGCAGAATTTGTTCTTTTCCTTTTCTTAAATAGGACACTTGAGAGGTTCGGGAAACAAGTTAAGAGCCGGCATTTGGACTGTTAGTGCTGCTTCGTACCAACCCTTAGGTAAGCATTTTAACAATATCATTATGCACTGAACTGAGCATGGGAGCATACTAACCTTAGCATGTGGCTCAAAGCACTGCAGCGCAGCATTACTTTACACTCTTGTCTGGGTTTTTTCAGCTCAGACAGAAACACTGAAAGAGCATCACAGGGGGTTAAAACACAGTACAAGTAAAGTTTTCATGGCTCCTGTGTCCTCTGTGTATTCCAGGTGTTTTCTTGACAGCGGATGTGAGTGTTGCTAGTTCACAGGACTGGCATCAAGTGGGCCCCTAAGGTCTTTTGGCAGCACCTGCATGAATGAATCACTAAGCGTGGAAGGGATGAAAGTCTCAGTGGCAACCCTGGAAGGTGATAGACCGACTAGGTATCAAACTGATGGCAGCATACAACCCACGGTGCGTTTGACTCACTTGTGCTCTTCTTCAAGAGGCGCTCTCAAATAACCATCTGAAATCAATTTCTATTGTTCTGTCAGCCTTCATTGTCTGAGCGATAAAGACCTGCCTTGTGTGAAATTCCAGTAAACACTGTTTTTTAGTAGCTAAAGAAGTAAAATAACATTCTCTGATGTGGATTCAAGAAATTCAATATTTTGGGATAATATGATTTTTTCTCTCTCATGAACTACAGTTTTGCAAAAAAATATATATTAAAAAATATCAACAGACAGTTTACGTGTATAATTAACATACACTAATAAATAAAGCAAACACACTCCAGCAAAACTATAAAAATAGCAAGGATCAAGTCTGATTCTCTGCTATTTTGACTTTTGCGATAGTTCTTGGTCTGTTTTGATCCTTGAAGGAAAATATTTTCCCCTATCGAGCGTTAAGTGAGTAGAGACTGAATAACTGTAGGCTAGAAATTCAAATTTACATTCGGTGCAATGGTCAAACTTCCAGCGCAGACTGATTTTGCCGCAGGCATTCTTCCCACTGTTATAACTGCATTTACCAATTCTTTTCCACAAGAAGCCAGACGGAGTCCAAATATGAACAGAAAACATTTGTTTATCCCAATAGCAACAGAATTCGGTCATTTTTAGACTTGTACAGAGACACATATACACGCTAACTGGTGTTAAGTAGCATCCATCCATCTTCTTTCGCTTATCCGGGGCCAAGTCGCGGGGGCAACAGCCTAAGCAGAGAAGCCCAGACCTCCCTCTCCCCAGCCACCTCCTCCAGCTTGTCCGGGGGAACACCAAGGCGTTCCCAGGCCAGCTGAGAGATATAATCTCTCCTGGATCTGCCCTGGTGGGACATGCCCGTAAGGCATCCTTGTAAGGGTAAGTTAAGGTAAGGTTTATTTATGGTTTGGGCATCCTTGTCAGATGCCCAAACCATCCTTGACTGGCTCCTTTCGATCTAGAGGAGCAGCAGCTCTAGTCTGAGCCTCTCCCGCATGGCTAAACTTGATTGATTGATTGATTGATTGGTAATTTATTTCAACATGTGAACAATATACAAGTACATTTAGAAAAGAAATGAGAGAAAAAAAAATATACTATACAAATTACATACAAAAAACCATTCTGATTAATTTACATGTTGAAAGGGAGTGGGAAGAAGTATACACTTATTTAATCCCACCCCTGTCCCATAAATTATCAGTGAATATTTAGTCAGTTTCCTTACTGATATAATTTGTAATAAAAATAGTGAACAGATTTCTGATATACTATATACTATAATATCACATCATGAATTTTTTGTTTGTTTGTTTTTAAATAGAGACATTCACTTAATTTAAATATTTTCCTTTTCTTTATAGATCGAGAAGATCATATTTTTATAACTCTTTTTGAACAGTTTTATGTTTGGACATTGCTTTAATTCCATATTCAGTTTGTTCCATAGTTTCACTCCTTGAACAGAAACACAAAAGCCTTTTCTTGTAGTACGTACCTTCATTGTTTTGAAGTTACAAAAACCCCTTAAATTATAACTTCCTTCTTTCAAAAAAAACATACTCTGAATATTACCTGGCAGTTCTTTATTTTTTGCTTTGAATAGAATTTGTGCTGTTTGGAATTTCACTATATCGTCAATTTTCAATATTTCAGACTGCAAAAATAGTGAGTTTGTATGTTCCCTATAACCTGCATTGTGGATGATTCGAATTGCTTTCTTTTGAAGAGTAAAAAGTGAATGTAATGTGGTTTTATAGTTATTGCCCCAGACCTCTGCACAATAGCTTAAGTATGGTGAAACCAGTGAACAGTAGAGAATATGAAGTGATGTTCTGTCGAATACCTGTTTTGCCTTGTTTAGTACTGCAATGCTTCGTGATACTTTGGAATGAATATATCTTACGTGAGCTCTCCAGTTAAGTTTTTCATCTATTATTACCCCCAGAAATTTATTTTCACTGACTCTTTCAATATCAACACCATTTATTTGAATCTTTGCATTTGTATTTAAACTACTATTTCCAAATAACATAAGTTTAGATTTATTCAAATTTAATGATAATTTGTTTTTATCAAGCCAGAACTTCACTTTACTTATTTCATTAGTCATATCCTCCAATAAATTCTGCAGATCATCACCAGAGCAAAAAATGTTTGTATCGTCAGCAAAGAGAACCATTTTTAATACTTTGGACACTTTACAGATGTCGTTAATGTACAAGTTGAAGAATTTTGGACCCAAAACTGACCCTTGGGGTACACCACAAGCAATGTCCATACATAAGGAGCAACCACCATTTATTTTCACAAACTGCTTTCTGTCACTTAAATAACTCCGGACCCAATCTAAAACTACCCCTCTGACACCATAACGTTCCAGTTTTCTTATTAATATATCATGATCTATAGTGTCAAATGCCTTTGTCAAGTCTATGAATAACCCAGCCACATATTGCTTTTTGTCTATGGAATTTGTGATGTATTCTATTGAATCTAATAGTGCCGATGATGTTGATCTGCTTGATCTGAATCCGTACTGACTCTCAGTGAGTAGTTTATGTTTATCTATAAATTTTTCCAGTCTGTTTTTAAACAGTTTTTCAAGAACTTTTGAGAATTGAGGTAGTAAAGAGACAGGCCTGTAGTTTGTGAAATGGTGTTTGTTTCCAGATTTGTATAGAGGTATAACTTTTGCTATTTTCATTCTGTCTGGAAATCGACCAGTTTGAAATGATAAATTACAGATGTATGTAAATGGTTTTATAATAGCCTCTGACTCTTTTAACCACTATCATATCAATATCATTACAATCCAAAGATTTGTGATTTTTACATTTTTTGACAATTTCAAGAACTTCATTTTCATCAACGGCTGTGAGAAACATAGAATATGGATTTCTGTCAATCAGTGTATCGGGTTTTTCCTGTGCTTTCCCAGGATGAGTGATTGTTCTTGCTAAATTTGGTCCAGCAGTTACAAAGAATTCATTGAGACTATTTGCCACAACATCCATATTGTATTCTTCATGGTCATTACAAATGAAATACTTGGGATAGTTCTTTTGTCCAGTCCCACATTTTATAACACTGTTCAGGATTTCCCATAATCTTTTATTATTATTTCTATTTATATCTAATTGCTTCTTATAGTATTCCTTTTTACTAAATCTAAGTATATTAGTTAACCTATTTTTATATCTTTTGTATCTGATTTCAGCATCTTTAGTTCTCGTTCTTAAGAACTCTCTGTATAGAGCATTTTTCTTTATACATGCATTTTGCAGACCTTTTGTTATCCATGGACAGTCCATATATTTCTGTTTCCTACTATATTGCTTTATTGGACAGTTGGTATTGTACAGTAATGTAAATATTCTAAGGAATTTATTATAAGCACTATTAACGTCCTGTTCCTGATATACTTCACCCCAGTTTTCCTTCAATAAATCTTTTTTAAATGCATTCATTCTTTCTTCTGTTCTTACTCGTCTGTACTCTTTTTTACTGTCCATTTTATTGATCTTGTAATTCCTATCATAGATTGTAAAAATTGGAAGATGGTCACTTATGTCGTTAATCAGGAGTCCACTTACAGTCTTATTTTCAATGTCATTTGCAAAAATGTTGTCTATGAGAGTTGCACAATGTGATGTAATCCTGGTAGGTCTAGTAATTTTAGGGAATAGATTCATACAGTGCATTGTGTTTATAAATTCCTCAGTGGTTTTATGTTTATTTGGGTTTAGCAAATCAATATTGAAGTCTCCACAAATGAAAACTTTTTTGCGAGCTATTTCAATAAATGTTTCTTCTATCCAGTCTTTAAATGTCTCAATACTACTACCTGGAGCTCTGTATATACAGCTAATGATTACATTTTTACTTTTTTCTTTACAAATTTCAACTGTAATACATTCTAGTACATTATCAATCACCATCGTCATCTTTTCCACCACATTAAATTTCAAGGATTTGTCCACATACAAGGCCACTCCTCCTCCTCCTTTGTTTCGCCTAGTTATAAATGTGAATTCATAACCCTCCAGTTCAAAGTCTGTTCCTTTTTCCATATTGATCCAAGTTTCTGATAAGGCAATGACACTAAATGGATGTGAAAACTGGTTAAGATATTCTTTGATATGACTAAAATTAGCATAGAGACTTCTACAGTTAAAGTGGATAATTGATAATTTATTCTCAGTTTTAATCCTCTGATTGTAGTCTTTATTTGTATAGTAGCAGCAATTGTTATTGTTAGATGAGAAAAAGTTGTTGTCTGGATCTATTTCATATTCCAAGTCGTGTGTATTGTGATCCATATAGTTAAATGTTTTCAGTTCCAATTGATCATATTCTGCAACTGTCTGACTGATGCAGCTGATTCTTCCAGATGTATCTGAGTTCTTCCTTCCAGTGTGTGTCATAAGTGAGTGTGTGGTTGTCTGTTACCTTGTTTGCCGTCCAGATCGTGTTGCTCACTGATATTTTTCGAGATCCGCCATATTTTTAATGGTCAGAACTTTGGCCTCCTCTGGTGATCCGTTTAGTTTAATGAATATTTTGCAGTTCGTCGTCCAAGTGCCTTGGATTTTTCCCAGCTTCTTAAGGTGTCGCGCTTTTTTGGCTATTTCAGCGTTGTGTTTGGTTAGATGTTCATTGATAAAGACATTAGATCCTTTTAATTTTCTTCCTTGTTTCAGCAGCGTAATCTTGTGCTTTCGATTTACAAACCTTAATATAATAGCCGGTATGTTGCCGTTCCTCCTGGGAAGAGGGTGGCATGCTTCGACAGAGTTACAGTCCAGGGCAATCCCTTTGGACCGCAGGAAAGCAGCCACCTGTTGTTCCGTGGAGCTAATGTCAAGCTCTCCAGGTTCCTCGTTGCTGTCAGCGGTCACCGCCTGAGCGTATGACCGGGGTTTAATATGGAGCCCAGTGATGATGACGTCGTTTATCCTGGAGTATTGTTCCAGGTCAGCGACCTTACTTTCCAGGTATGCAATCTTTTTATCTTTTTCGGCATTTTGGATGCGGAGGAGCTTTACCTCCTCCACAATTTCAATGATATTTTTCTGCTGCAACCTGATAGTAGAAATTTCCTCCATTATGAAGTCAAGGGACTTTTTAATGTCCTCGACTTCCTCAGCTGTCGGTGTCCTCTTCGGCCCCATTTTATCTGGTTACCCTGGTAGCAGGTTCAGTCAGCTGATTCCTCAGTCAGCTGTTAGCCTGGTAACGCGTTGGCTAGCCTGCAATTACCTCGTTAACTCCGTTAGTCCAGTCCAATATCCTGTATCAAAGTCGTAATCCAGACAGGGTTGTACCAAAAGTTCCAACAATGTGAGTAGTCTTTGCTCCAGAAATTGATGGCCAAATTTAAAAAATCCACAGGACACGATCAAAACACAACTTCCAAACAAATGGCAAACAGGAAGTGACAAACTTCTCACCCTATCTGTAGGAGAGAGGCCAGCCACCCTTCGGAGGAAGCTCAATTTTGCAGCATGTATCCGCAATCTCGTTCTTTCAGTCACTACCCACAGCTCGTGACCATAGGTGAGGGTAAATTGAGAGCTTCCCTTTTACACTCAGCTCCCTCTTCACTATGATGGACCGGTACAGCGTCCACATCACTGCAGCTGCAGCACCAATCCGTCTGTCGATCTCCCGCTCCCTTCTCCCATCACTCGTGAACAAGACCCTGAGTTACTTAAACTCCTCCACTTGGGGCAGGAACTCATCCCCGACCCGGAGTGGGCACTCCACCCTTATCCAGCTGAGGACCATGGCCTCAGATTTGGAGGTGCTGATTCTCATTCCCACCGCTTCACACTCGGCTGCGAACCGTTCCAGTGCAAGCTGGAATGCTAGGTAGCATATGAGGAAAATTCTTCATTCACCAGGTTACTTGGTCTGTAATGTACACACACACAGCAAGGTATCTTATTTGTTAAATAATTGTATTAGTGCTCCTAGTGGCAACACCCCCAAATTATAAACCCATAATGCAATTCAATTGAGGGAGTTGTAAAAAAAGAAATTATACCAGTTTTTTTTTATTTCTGCTGTATTACTGAATATTAAATGGAGGAGGTGTAGAAACTGACTTGCCAATCCCAAGGGGGCCACTGGAAGAACTACAGTTTTCTGCACTTCTGCTCCAGCTTGATTATTTATTCCTGGAGGTCACAACTTGTTTACAGCTCCTGCTGCTGCTGCTGGAGCCGCTTTTCAGTTTTTACAAGTTTTTTAACATTTTTCTATTTATTTTTTGAAAGTCCTGCATCACAACCCCGATTTGGGAACACTGCATGTTTTAGTGAAGAAAAACGCAAAAATGCTATTTATATCCTCTCTTCAGTCTTTCGGTGGTTCTCCGTGTTTTGGGGTGTGTCTCGCAGTCTGTGAAATTACAAGCAAGCAAGCGGACATCGTTTAGAAGGAGAAACCGGCACTCGCCAGCGCTCGCAAAACAAACAGACTCATCCCCTGTGGCGCTCTGCATATTTCTCCATCACTCTGCTCTTAATAGGAAGTTTTTAACTTCTCCTTTAGACCACAGGCAAAAACCACACTCAGTGGAATCGTTCCACTGCAGAATACTGCTTTCTGCTTTTCTAATATAATACAAGAAAGCTATTAAATAAGCTTGAGGAATTTCAAGCTGCTGCTTTCAGTGGGTTACTATTATCAAAGGGCTGAAGAAATTAACTGTAAGTGATGAAAATCCATTTGTGAACTGCATAGAAATACTAATAATAATAAAAGCAATAACAGCGTGCCAGTTACGTCGAGTGCAGAAGTATCAAGCAGTTGCTATCTTGATGACATACAATTCATTTAATAGGACAGAGGCAACTTCCCAGTACTTAACTTTCATAGCAAAATGTATTTTTCTGTGTAAAAGTGTTGTTTTAATTCAGACGTAAAATAGGAACTTTTTTTCTTTCCAATTTGCTCTGCAAAGATGTTGTCTAAGAACACTCAAATGTTACATGCAGCAGGCAGTGGAGATACATTTTTAGATCATCATGCTTTAATTGTGCCGTAGTAGCTTGAGCTCAGACTTGTAATGATGTATGTGCAAATGACGTGTAAGCAACACATCACCACCAAACCTTAAAACTGAAGTGGGGTTGTTTTGTTCTGTCTGTGCACTCGCAGCAATAAATTATTAGAAACAAAGACTTGGATCCCATTACCGAAGCAGACTCAATATGTTTCCCCTGAAATGTCATTATTCAAACTGAAATAGGTTATTCTGTTTACAGCAGTGGCTTCCAGCCGCATAAGTACAGAAAAAAAAAAAGATTTATAGAAGATCAAAGTAAAAGAAAGCAAAATGAGGCTTTTATGGAGTGAAAACATTACAGCTTACAAATTTGTCGTCAAACGAGGCTGATTTTTAAATAGTTACTCTGATTCTTTGCTTAAGTAAATAAGTCAGTGCATTAGTAGCACTGTAGCCAGTTGAAGAGGATCTACTTTTAACACACACAGAGACATGAAATCTTATAAGCAGCCCTGTGCATTCGCTGCTTTTGTAAGGGGTCACAAAGTGGGATGTCATATAAAATTTACCCTTAGGAGTTACAACAATGGAGCTTAAATGGAGGAGGAGTAAGACATTTATAATCGATAAGCACAAGTACCTCTATAAGCAAGATAAAAGTCAAATGGCTTTATTCCAGTTGTCGCAGGCTGGTGTCCTGCAGGTTTTGCTTCCATTACAGTTTTTCGTTCCATGCGAGCTAATGAGCCACAGCTGGCTTGTATCTCGCTGATGCCTTCAGGGAGCAGCAAAAAACTGCAGGACACCAACTCTGGATAACAAGAATAGATGTCTTTTTTTTTTTTTAAGAAAAAAAGTGTTGTATTTAAGTAGAGTATTTCAAAGCACGTGTTGTAATTACTCACTTGAGATCTGAGATTTATTTTTCTCTTCATTTAGCTCTAATATAGCTGAAGAACAGTAGCTTTTATTGGTCTATAAAGACTAAAAGTGAATCGAACACATTATGAAAATTTATGTAATGGACTCCAGAGGGTTCCTTGCATATATGCTCGTGTTATTTACATCATGACTTGTTTGGGCAGCACTGCTGATATGGCTCTGCAGCACTGAGTGGCGCCTTAGGATGAGCTGTTCTCAAAGTCTAGGCACGGCGATCAATGCATGCTGTGATTTCCTTGCAGTATGAAAGCGTCAGTAGCTCTTTGTGTCTTGACAGACCAGCAAGACTGGTGAAGCAGTCACGTCAGCCACACAGTCCATGAGAGCCTCCAAAATCAATATCTGAGCCCTTTAGGCCTTTAGCGTACATGGAGGGAAGCGTTTGAGGTGATAGCCTTGTTGTTTTCATGCGGTGGGTCTAAAATTTTTACAGTTTCTATCCCTCAGACCCATGTGAGGGTGTTCAGTGCAAACAGCCTGCGTCCACTTTCATGCAGTGATCTCACCTTTCTTGATTATCTGTCGGAAGAACCGCCACATTTCTTTAGTGCCCTTTGATTCAAAATATATTGACTTTAGAAACTGACTGGTTTGAAACATGGCTTTAATTACCCATTTCCTTGTTGAAAATGGAAGCGTCCCCAAATGGCTCATATTTTCAAATTAAATGGACAGGGTATTGGATTTGTGTGCAAATCTGTTTTAATGACCAGAGTTCACATGAAACTCCAGCTAAAAACACCTTTGTTATCAATAAGTACATTTGTCTATCTGTAACATGTTTTTGTGACTTAGACGCAACAATTACACAGAAAAATTAATCATAAATTACTGATCATCTTAATTCCTGTTTGTGATTGGTGCAAGGAAATGTGATATTCCTATTTCCACAAAAGACATGTTTATTCCTGGTATCACTTATAAATGTCAGTGTTATAAAACATATTTTATTTGCTCATAAGCTGGAGGGCAATGCTCCATTTTTGCATGCACTACGTCAGTAGAGTCAGAGGAACATGAACAACAATCTGACTTGTAAGTGTTCAAACTTTGTCCAACGCTTCCCTCTGCGTATGCTAAGTACTAATCTTGTACAGCAATCTCACTTGATAAACAAGTTTAATTACCTTGTTTTGCTATATTACTTAGCAGCTCTTCACCAAATCAAAACAGCTTACAGTAGGGCGAATGGATTGTGTTTACTTCTCTAAAGTAGTTTTATTTCATGTAACAGCAAGTGGTGGCGCAGACACCACAGACAATAAGTTAACACAATGGTGGGTCATGCAGGGAGATTTCTTGTTATTTCACAACAACCTCCAATCCAACAGCTCCATTTTTTGAATGGCCGCTTGTGGCTGGTTCAAATAGTGAATGAAGATGTTTATAGCCTGGTAGAAATAGACTTTATAGCTACACTGACCGGCCACTTTACTAGTGATACCTTGCTAGTATCCGGTTGGACCCGCTTTGGCTCTCAGAACCTTTTTAATTCTTTGTGACAAATTCAACAAGGTGCTGAAAACCTTTCTCTGAGATAGTGGGCCATATTGAGTTGATAGCATCACACAGTTACTCCAGATGTTTGGGCTGCATGTCCATGATAGAGATCTATTATTCCACCACAACCCAAAGGTGTTCTGCTGGACTGAGTTCTGGTGACTGTGGAGGCCATCTGAGTACAGTGAACTCATTGACATGTTCAAGAAACCTGTTTGAGATGATTGGAGCTTTGTGACATGGCACATTATCCGGCTGGAAGTGGCCATCAGAAGATGGATACACAATGCACAATTGTTACCAAGGTTCACAAAATGTGCCAAGACGATATCAGTCACACTAGTACACCACCAGCACCAGCCTGAACTGCACCATTCAAATGTTACAGCAGAAATTAAGACTAAACAGACCAGGTGATGTGTTTCCAGTCTTGTACTGTCCAGTTTTGGTGAGTCCATGTGAACTGTACTTTCAGTTTATGTACTTAGCTAACGGGATTGGCACCATCTATTTGAAGGTTCAACATGTTTAGAAGTGCTTTTCTGGGAGTTGTTTTCTACGTCACTGCTGGCTTTCTATCTGCTGAAAGCAGTGTGGCACCACCAACTATGCCATGTTCAAAGTCACCTAAATCACATTTTTGCCCCGTTCTTGTGCTGAATTTGAACTCCAGCAGATCGTCTTGATCACGACTTACTGCCATGTGATTGGCTTGTGATATATTTGCATTAGCAAGCATTTGCACAGAAGTACTTAACGAAGCGCAGCTCACAAAAACTGTACAGGAATATAATAAATCCACAGCAGACCCAACAATTTGTTCATGCTTTTCAGCATACACTTTCTTTATTCACAGTTGTCGTACTTTACACGGTCGACTGCAGCTTTTCAGCTCGCAGCCGAACACACACCAACAACAACAATCAGTCAGGACCCAGCACTGGCTTTAATGCTGGTGCGACGTGATCGCTGATGCCACTCAGGTGTGTCCGCCTCGCTGCAGCCACGCCACAGACCATGCCCCGCCACAAGGAGGTTATTTCCTTAGAGAGTGTCTGCCTGAATTGTACTAAAGCTTGAATTCATGCATTATTTCACAAGTGCCTGCTGACAGTCTCCTAGGCCTCATATTAGCTCATTTCGGTCACTGTACCTATTAACTGTGTTTGGTGTAATTATCTAATACATGTAAATAATGATGCTGACACAATATTAAAGAATTCTTGCTCCAGTTTGGATGAATGCAACTCATGTAATCAATAAAATGCAAACGATTGCATTGTGGGATTGCTACCAGAAATCTTTCCACACAGTAGCAAAGAAATGGATCGATATTTACTGTCAGAATACCGATATAGCGGTGGACAGCAAACAGAGTCCACCATCTAGGGAATAAGAACTGATTTTAGACATGAAGCTAAAGTTTTTCTTGACTTGGTGTTGTGACTTTCTGAGGTCTTTCCTGGTTGCTTGGCAACATATCTGTGATGACAGATCTCCAGTAACCTTTTCTTTGTATTGAGAGGGAACCATTACACTAATTACACTGAAGTGACGAGTTTAGTCAGAGTTTGCACATTATCTGCATCTAAACTAGGGTTAGATAGTTCATCAGCTTACTACCCAAACTTTAAACCTAAGCTTTACCTCACTGTGCAAACCTTGATATTTCACAAGTGTTCAAATTCATTCTAAATCTCAAACAGTAACCTCATGCTTTCTGTGTGGGTAAAAATATTTTTTAACAAAATCGTATTAGTATTAGTTTAAAGCTGAATTAAAAAAGATTTAATTAGGAGCATTGCAGACTGTTTTTTCGAGTTTCCTTAATAAATTTACTCTAGTTAATTGAAGTAACTTTATCCAAAGCATTGTTAAACATGGAGGGCACATTAGGAAAAAAATGGTTATGTACTAAAAAAATATCAGGATGTAGTTTTACATTTATATGAAAAACAAAGATATCACTCTTGCCTGAATTAAGGAACAATAAAAGCCTTGTGTTTTTTGGAAATTATAACTGATGTTTGGTGATACAAATTAAAAAATGTTTGCAGAAAGCAATGATGTTTATTCCAGCACAGAGTGCAAAAGTAATTCCTCAAATATCTCACAGCAACACTGCAGTGCTCTGGGTCTCTCATCAGCGATCAATATGCTAATTAGCTCTAAAATTTGAAGTGAGATGAATCTTTTCTAATCTCCGTGAAGAACGTGCTGTTCTGTCACTCATTGATGAAGGCTTATAATTTGCCTAGCCTCGTTTTATTGACACGGAGCAGGGATCGGTCTGGTCACTGTCGGGAAAATGTCATGGATCACGTTAACGATCGACACTAAGACTTATTCCCGCAGAGCTCATAATTGCTTTCTCCTGCTGGGCAATTTTCCTAATGATTAATTCTATTTTTTACCCACATAGAATTATTCTTCCAGATAATTCTGTGAAATGTCTGATGTGTTTGTCTGTTTTGTTTTTCAATATTTATCAGTCCTTCAAGCATCTGGGTTGAAGGATACCTGGGGCCCGTTCTTCGTACGTCGCTTACTACATCCAAGATCAAATGACACATCCAAGATCAAATCATCGCGCTAACCGTGAGCTCGCTAATCCGGTTCCCCGAACACACCTGCTGTTGACGATTAGTACAGCTGGACGCAGTAATGTGACATCACTGGGTGTCATAAAAGGGGCTACGCATCGATAGTAGAAACATTGATCGGCAACCCTCTGATTGGTCGGCGAAAATGTCGAAGGAGCGCGCTCGGCTCGGTATTTTTCGGCAGCAGAGCAAGAACTCCTGAGTGAGGGATTTCAGGAGTTTCAGAGTTTAATCAGAACGCAAGGGAACACTGCAAAGGCTGCAAAAGCAAGGAGAGAGGGCTGGCAGAAAGTTGCTGACAAATTAAACTCGTAAGTAATTTAATAATAATAATAATAATATATTGGATTTATATAGCGCTTTTCAAGGCACCCAAAGCGCTTTACAATGCCACTATTCATTCACTCTCACATTCACACACTGGTGGAGGCAGCTACGGTTGTAGCCACAGCTGCCCTGGGGCAGACTGACAGAAGCGAGGCTGCCATATTGCGCCATCGGCCCCTCTGGCCAACACCAGTAGGCGGTAGGGTAGATTTATTATATTACACTATATTATCCAATATTATATTACATTATATTATATTGTTATATTATATCCTCTTTCACATTAGAGCCACAACAGGACCCACTAGAACATGGGAACAAGTAAAAGTGAAATATAAGAATATTCTACAGAATGGTAATATTTATCACTTATATTGCTTTTCGTCTCTTGGAAAGAGAGCCTGAAATAATCTGTTTGTTTGTTTATAACAGCAACCAAGAAAAGGGCAGAGCAAAAAAAGACAGGTGGTGGTCCTGCACCCCCTCGTCAACAAGTTGGTTAAGTAAATAATATCCTCACGGGAAAATCGATATCTCTCAATGAGCACACTGTCGCGCTGAGCTAAAGGATCCTGTCTGTCCCGCAATATACGCTGAATTCTGAGGACTCTCCTTATCAATCTTGCACCTTCCGCAATGGGTTGCTCGCGTAAACGGACAGGACATGGCTGCGACAGGCTTCCCAAATCCACCTTGGCTTTTATAGCCGTGGTCTCTCATCTTGATTACACGAAGTAATTTACAATTACTACTCTGAAATATGAATTACATCTGTAATAATCACATACATGTAATAGAATGTTAATAGTACATTTCCCTTTTTTAGGAAATGACCTGTATGTATCTGTGTGACATCAATAAAAGGATCAAGTGCTGCATTATCTTCAGTTACATTGATGTTATTTATTTATCGCTGTTGCTTTCGTATAAATGAAGCGGACATACCTGCGTGGCCGCGATCTAATCCTGTTTACATAAAGTAAACCTGCTCCCGAGCAGGTTTACGCTTACGGCTCTGTTGCTATGACAGCAAGTCCCGGATGAGCTTCGGGGAACCGACTGATCCAGGATCACGCGAAATCGTCAACAATCTAATCCGGCTAACCTACTTAGCGAGGTACGAAGAACGGGCCCCTGTTCACAGAATCGTAGCTCAAGTTAAAGTTTGTTTATATCATAAACGTGGTTGATATTTGATGATTTCATTGGTATGATAGCACATTTGCATGTAGCTCTCTTCTAAAGCAAAGATAAATCAAGTGTCAGAAGCCCCAATTGTAAACTCACACTTGGTTAAAATGCATCATGGCACTCGGCTTTTAAAAGAATTATGTTTTATATCTGTATAAGTGATGGTAGATTATAATATTGATCAGGCTGAAAGTTAATTGTAGTTAATATTTGGACATCTGAAGTGTGCTTTGAAACTGTTGACATAGCCACAGGGAGTTTTTAGTTTTTATCGATTTGAATGCAGGAGAGTGGGCTAATCTGCCATCTAGTACTAATATAATTTTCTAAAATAACTACTACATGAAAAGCCAATTACAGTTTGAAGCACATGAAACCACTGAAGGAATAAAAATCATTTCAACTTCCAGAAAAAAACATTCCACTTTGGATAGTATCCTGTCACTGAAAAAGTGATAAATGATATTGTTTTCTTGTTTTAATATATGATGCGTAACTCTTTCTGTGATTACAACAGTGCCCCAACAATATCCACAGAGCTTGTTTTATTGGGATTAGCAAGGCTACTAAAAGTATTTCTAGGCATTAAACTGAAAAAGGTTAGTAGGATCCCTGACAATAAGTCTAGGCCCCCATATGGCCCATAAGCTAAAGCTGAGATTTTTCTTTTCCTGCAAGTTCAGGAAAAACCAGGAGCTCCTTATTAACAGTATAAATTTCATTCACGTTATTAAATTGTTTATTACTGTTATATTACGTGGTTCTGTTAATTTTTGCTGAGTTTTAAAAAAAACTTTTCTGTATGTAAACTATCAATGTGTCCACAGACAGAACATTCAACCTGCAGCATGTTAGCAATGTCACAGGGACTCCAGTGACCACAGATACTGAATGTTTGCTCCAAGTGTGTCTCGGCCTGGTGGTCAGATCCCCAGCTGCTGAGGCTGTTGGGACATGGAACGCTATCTTTCTGTTGGGGGATGAGCCTAAGTTGGTGTGTGAGGCTGAGAAATATCAACTAAAGATAGTCGGGCTCACCTCAACACACAGCTTGAGCTCTGCAACTAGGGTCCTGGAAATGGGCCAGACTCTGTTCCACTCTGGAGCCACCCTTAGTGAGAGCCAGCAGACAGGGATGGGTATTCCTTTATTCCCTGTCTCATAACCTGTATCTCAGAAGAGGGTTTTTTTTACCTGCCCTTTGGCTCAGGGGGTGGTTCCTGACATTTATCTGCACTTATTCACCAAATAACTGTTCAGAGCACCCAGCCTTCTTGGAGTTGCTGGGTGGGGTGCTGTAGGATGCCCCACCTCATGACTCCATTGTCCTAATGAGATCATTTAATGCTCACATGGGCAATAAAAGTGAAACCTGGAAAGGCGTGACAGGGAGGAGCAGCCTGCCTGACCCGAAACCAAGTGCTGTTCTGGTATTGGACTTGTGTGCTAATCACAGCTTGTCCATAACAAATACTATGTTTAAGCATAAGGGTGTTCATAAGCGCATGTTACACCAGGACAACCTTGGTCACAGGTCAATGACTGATTTTGTGATTGTATCCTGAAGTCTTTGGCCATATGTCACGGACACTTGGATGAGGAGACGAGCTGAGCTCGACTCATCACTACTTAGATGTGAGTTGAATCAGTTGGCAAGAGCGGATGTTGGGGATGTTGGACAGATATATTTAGGGTGCACAGAGCTGTGGCTGCAAGTAGGTGCCTGTCATGTTGACACTGTGGTCAGCAGCACAGGAGCACCACAGGGAACTGTGCTGTCCCCTCTTCTCTTCACCCTGTACACCTCTGACTTCTGCTACAACTCTGAATTATGCCATATTCAGAAGTTTGCAGATGACACGGCCATCATGGGGTGTATCTGGGATGATCAGGAAGAGGAGTACAGAAGTCTGGTGAGGAACTTTGTCGCATGGAGTCACACAAACCACCTGCAACTCAACACCTCAAAGACTAAGGAACTGGTTGTGGACTTCGGGAGGTCCAGAGAAGGTCCACTGCCGGTTCAGATAGAGGGGGAGGAGGTGGAGGTGGTCAACAAGTACAAGTACCTCGGGCTGTGGGTGGACAATAAACTGGACTGGTCATGCAACACAGAGCACCTGTATAAAAAAGCCCAAAGCCGACTGTACTTCCTCAGGAGGCTGAGGTCTTTTAACATCTGCAGGAAGCTCCTGAGGATGTTTTACCAGTCAGTGGTTGCTGGAGTACTTTTCTATGCTGTGGTGTGCTGGGGGAGCAGCACAGCAAAGAGGGACTCATCCAGGCTGGAGAAACTGATCAGGAGGGCTAGCTCTGTGGTCGGCATGAAGCTGGACACTCTGGTGACAGTGGCAGAGAAAAGGACATTAAAGAAACTGATGGACATTATGAACAATGCTGGGCATCCTCTGCACACGGCCATAAACAATCAGAAGAGTCTGTTCAGTGACAGGTTGCTTCTCCCCAAGACAAGAACTAACAGACTTAAAAACTCCTTTGTCCCACACGCCATCAAACTGTTTAACTCCTCTCTGGAGGGGAGAGGGAGGGGAGACAGGAGGACAAAGGAGGGGGGAACAACTAAGCTGTAGTGCCTCTTCACCTCACTGTACAATACCTTGTGCAATACTTTTTGTAAATAGTCAACAGTGCAATAGACTCAATACTTGAAATGTGCAATTCACTTGTATTTTATTTTTTATTCCTATTTATTCTATTTATCCCCTTTGTATATTTTATTTATATTTGTCTCTGTATTTATGTGTGTGTGTGTGTGTGTGTGTGTGTGTGTGTGTGTGTGTGTGTGTGTGTGTGTGTGTGTGTATATATAACAATTCTGTAACTGTAACTTCGGTCGGTGCTGTGCTTTTTGGAAGTCGAATTTCCCAGAGGAACCCACCCGAGGGATTAATAAAGTTCTATCTTATCTTATCTTATCTTATGTTGCGGTAATCCCCGAACCAAATGGTGAAGCCATAAAGCTGAAGAAGCAGACTTATCGGTGTAGGCTAACTTGTGGGACAGATACTGCCAGACCAAGTGCAATGTGACTCAGGTGGTAGCTGAAGCAAAAACACAGGTCTGGAGGACTTCAATGAGGCAATGAAACAAAGTGATTTTGGTAAATATTCACCCGATTCTGGAGTGGAAAGCTATACTATACTCACACAGTGTACAGTAAAAGTAGAAGGATTGCCACTGACTTCAACTGAGGATATAGCTGAGCAGTGGAAAGAATACTCTAAGGATCTCCTCAATCCTGCTGACACACCTTCTGTAGAGAAGGCAGAGTCTGGGGACAAGAGGATGACTGGCCCCTCACTAGTTGTTACTGATGTAGTTACGTTTGACTTGAGGGCCATCAGAGGCCAGGAGAGAGAAGAGAAAGCTAGCACGGCCAGCGATGAGACAGAGGCTAACTATTATAGCTGTACACTAACATGACTGGGTACTGGATTGACTTTGCTAGCAGTGAGAACTTGCAGACAACAGGAGTGATTGTAGAGCTGATGTGATGCAGCTCCTGCTCCTGTGATTAGACAGTAATCAGGACACAACTAAGAACAAACAAAATGACAAAGACACAACTGCATGAAGTCAGAGTCTGAAATGCAGAAAAACGGAAGAGATTTGAGATTTAAAGCACATGTAACAGAAGCTGTTTAGCTTGCAGAAGGCAGGCAAGAAAATGATTGGGCTAGAGCGATGACGACAAAATTAAGTTTGGCAGGCTGGAAAAACGGAAGTGAAGTAAAGAATACACTAACAGCCTGGACGGGAATGCAGGCAGAGGAGTGAATGCAGATCTTCTTTATTGAACTTCATAAGCTTTTGTGGTCTAAAGACCCAGAAAAACCCTTTATTGTGTAAATCAGTCTATTGTAGCTATGAAGCCTTCCCGTCTGTCAAGCTAATGTTAGCATTAAAACAGCATCACTGTCATCACTATTGTTAACAGTTGTTGTTAGATATTTGCAGAGATATTCCCCTTAAAAACAAGACTTTAAACCCCAAAGCATACTCTGATTGTTGTGCTCCACGTGCTCTTTGCCTACCTCAGATATAAAATGAGTGTGACCAATATAGTTTGCTCACCAAAGCAAAACTAGGCAACAGTGGTTCACAGCACTAAAAGCATTTTTATGAAATGGTTACCTGTCAAATAACCACAACATCATATCAAAGTGTCCCAAAACTGAAAATCATGCTGTCTAAAAATGCAGCATGATTTTTTAGACCTGTTGCTTTATGAAAATCCCTTATTATAGTTGTCATGACAATAATAACCCTAAAGGCCCTCTTGCAATCGGATCAAACAGAAGCACATAAAACTGTACTTATGTTATGCACGGGCGCGCGCACACACACACACACACACACACACACACACACACACACACTAGACAATTCAAAACAACGTGAGCTATGGTGCTCTGTAAAAGCTGTAATCTGAAAATATGACATCATCGCAACTTTGTGTTTAAAGTCAGCAGGTGAATCCAAAACCATTCTGCTTACTGTCAGCAGCAGAGGACGGCTCTCCTTGACAGCTCCCACACAGCCGAGGCAGCCAATCACCATGATGATCGTCCCCACTGCGATGAGCAGGTTGGCTGCAGACAGGGAGGGAAGGGATGATGACAGGGTGGCGAAGTTCCCTTGGGTCACTGAGAGCCAGACCCCGACGCCCAGGATGCCACATCCTCCCAACTGCAGTGGAAACACAAATAGATGTAAAGCTATCAGTGTGCTGGCAGTACAGGCAAACATGGTAAAGTCTAAAGTATTTACAGATATGTTGTTATTTTCCACTTAGTTTTTTTTCTCAAAAGAATAAATTAAAAACTGGTTGGAGCATGCAGATTAACGAGGGAAAGCCAGATAGCGAGGAAGTGAACAAGTCTGAGGAATGTCTGACAAAATCACCACATACAAGTTAAAGGCTGTGCTGTGATTTCAGCTATGCTCACATGTAAAATGATTAGTCACAGAGAAAATTAGGAGTGACAATACACCTTTTTCATTTTTTTTCCTCACACAGTGAATAGCCTCTGCAAGGGAAAAGCCCACAAACACACAGCACGTGTACATCCAGCTCATCCACAGATGCTTCTCACTGAGCAGGGAAGACAGAGAGAGAGAGACACCCGCAGGGTGACAGCAAGTCCTCACACCAAAGGGGCAGTGCTGGCAGCCATTTAACCAAAAAGTAACTAGATTTGATCTTATGCATTCCTTTTTAGTAATTTAAGGGATATAAAAGTTGTTGCTAAATCTAAAAAACTGGCAAAGGGGAACTTAAGTGTGATGAGGACTTGCTCTGAGTGAGAGACTGAGATCATTTATATTCCCATGCTGAAAAGTTAATTCATGAATGGTCACATTTAGGCACAAATTTATGTTCACCAGGGTATAATTGTACATACAACACAATAGTGTCTATACTAGTTGATAAAAGAGTAGTTCACCATCGTGTGATGGATATTTGTGGCTAGACAGTGGTGTTCTGATTTAAATCTTTGGGGCAGAAAATACTTCCCCTCCTAGTAACATGTCCAAAGTAAACATACAAGGAGACTCTCTGTTCCTGTTTTTTTTTCCCGTTGTTGTTGTTTTCTCTGTGGGAGAGAAATGTCAGAGAACTTCTGTTAGCAGAGATATGATGAAATGCACCCAGGTGTACGTGGCGTGGTCAATATCAGAGCGAGACACACTGTGATTGCAACATGTTCTGTTAATCTTTGATATATTTATTGAAAACCTTTTTGGTTTTGTAAGACATCTGGGCCTCAAAGTCTCCTAGCAAAAGTGAACCTGCAGCTCACTGCCGATTTCCATCACATGACCGACTGCAGTCAGTTGGGACGAGCGTTTGAAGAATTCAGTTGCTCTGCTGCAAAATCTTCACTATTTTCAGTCCAAAGCCAACTTGGCTCCTTTGAATTTTTGTCCTTAAGACCCAGAGCATGTTTGCTTCAAAGACACAGAATGATTGTGGGTAAAGAAAGGTTTTTAGATGTGTTTTAAAAATTGGGTAAAGGGAAATAATATACACTCTCTATGGCCTCATGACAGAACTCCCAAAGGCGATAAGACTCACATGGCTAAATACATGATTATTGTTTCTCCCCCCTCCTGTTTTTTCCTATTTCTAGCTATAGCACAAGATCTTATTTAATGAGCTCTTCAGCCAGAAGTAGGGCAAAGTTAAAATTAAAAAAACAGTCAAGTGGAGCTCCAATCACTGAAAGCAGCTTTCTCTTCAACTATCTACCAAGGCTGGGAGGTTTGAGCAGCTCACAGATGAAGGGGCGTTCGGTCACTATTGCTTGCAACAGACCTTTATTACACCCCAGAGTGTGTTCTCTAATCATGATTGGCTGCACGGAGAAGGGCAAAGGAAGAAAAGGAAAAGCTGATAATAGATGGTGGTGGTGAACATTTTAAGGGCAGATACAAAACCCTGCTAGAGGATGTGAATGCACTTTATTTCAGTTCAGAAAAAAAAAGAATACTTTGCCAAATTACTGGTATCTTTTGCGTAAGTGTACTCAAACATGAAAGAACAGGGACAGAAAGAATCTCATGTTTGACAAATGTGCAAATACACTGTGTTGGCACTACAGATGGCAGTTGTTATAGATATGCTGGGTGGTGCTTTCACTTGGTGTAGGCCCTCGCTGCTGTATTGTATCACTTACTGTTCTTCTTAAAACACAGTGTTGTAGCTTTTTAATTCTTGTTCTGTGCTTTGTAAATTTTATGTGTGTTAAAAGCACTACATTAATAAATTGTACTTACTTATTTAATTACCTGGTTACAATGGGGTGAATATGCTTGTTAAATTAATCAAGTCATACTTATTGTAAGAATCCTTGAACCACAGGCCAAAGAGAAGAAGTGGCAGCAATTTTTCACTCCAGTATATTTATTAACCAGAGAACTGGACATTTTTTTTTTTATTAAATCAGAAGCTTAACTCTTAGCCTTGTACACTGTAATTGAAAAACTTAAAAAATATTATTTTTGTTATCATCCAGCCGGCCTTTACTCAAAAATTCTATTTAATTTCGCAGATTTTTTTTATACTGATTTAGTGCTCAGTTCAGATAAAATAATTATTGTAGGTAATTAATGTAGATGTTGTAAATAACAGCCTCAACACATCATTTAATTTTGTATTAGACTGAAGTGGCTTCTCTCAAAATGTAAATAAGCCTGTCAACTCTTTAATCACACTTTGAATCTTGCCCTGAACTGTGGCATAGAACTTCATTCACCAGTAATTCCTGAAAAACCCTCTTTTGTTTGAGCATTTCTTAATAACAATAAAATTACAATAATGGATTACACTGCAATAAAGAATACATTTCATTACAGAAAATGTCTTTCTGAAAGTGCTAGAACTAAGGTTAACGAAGTGATTCCATTGTTATTTTCTTCAGCGTTGTGTGCCAACACAATGCAGAACAGCTACCAAAACTTTACTCCTACAGAACCTGATTATTTTGATAATAGTGTAACATACGAGAAATCACAGATTCATGACTGTCAAATCTGGACCTTAAAGCAGACGACACATAAATTAGAGAGGAAAGGCCATTGCACTCACTGTGTGTACAAGATTTTTGTTTGGTCTGGAAAATATAGACAATAAGTCCTCTATAAAGGATTGATCAAGGAAAACATGAACAGCCCCAGGTTGCATCACAGATAAAATTTTAACACTGTTAACACTAAAAATACTGTTAATAATGAAGGACTGCAATGCACAAATTGGAGTCTGAAAGATAGCAATTTGTGCATATAAATGGGGAGTCTTCCTCACACACAATTAAAGAGTTCCATGTTGGGACCAATCATTTTTTACATTACACGTTTCCTTAGACAACGTTAACAGAAAACACCGCATACATTTTTTCCTATGTAGATGACGCCCAGCTTTTTTAAATCCATGAAGCCAGATGATACGAATCAGCTAGTTAAACTATGGGCATGTCCTGAAGAAAAAAATGCCTGGATAATCTTTAATCTTTCCTATTTCTAAATCAGCTCCTATTTTGGATTCGAGAGACAGACACTCTTTAATTTTCAGATTAGAATCAAAACTTTACATTTTGATAAAGCTTATAGCTAGGGCTGGATCAGCTCACCCAGAATCCCCCCTTAGCTATGCAGCATTAGGATCAGGCTGTTGGGGTTTCCCATGATATACTGCTACTTCTTCACTCATATCTTTTCATTCTCTGTTTTCATAACCCATTGCTGTATTTATTCATTGGCAATTACTAACCTCTGAATCTCTCCCCTATAGAGTGCCTTTTTCTCTTTCTCTTGCGGCAGAGCAATTTGTTGAGCGTGGCTGGAAGTTTCTTCCTATTGCAGGGAGTCTTTCCTTCCCATTGTCGCCAAGTGCTTATAGGGTGTCGAGTGATTGCTGGTCTGTCTTTCTAATATTTTAAGATCTTCACCTTACAACATAAGTGTCTTCAGGTGACTGTTGTTTGACACTAAACAAATAAATTTGAATTAAATTAAATTTAAATGAAGATGAAAAAGTTTTCTGGTCTTTCACATGCTTTGTACTTTGAGTATACCAAAGGACATTTTCTATTCATATCTCTTGTGCATATTTGACCCTGTGCTCCTATCTATACATTTATATGTATATAAATATATATGATAAATTTATAAATTTATAAGATTCAGACTTGCATCTTGCTATAACTTGTGCAGAAATGTGAACAGCTCTAAACCACAACATTTCTGTTTAAATGAGACTATTTAACTAACTCAGGGACTTGGATATGAGATTGATGGGTAAAACTAACCTTGAATTGTCACAACAAGGTGAATGACACTCATTAAATGGCTACAGTTATAGAATACAGAATAGTTTTAGAAAAACTGATAATCAAACCACCATCATTTATGAGAAGCAAAGGTCACATCTTACATACAGTCTAAAATTAGATATTCCATTTAGAGTTAGCTAATAGAGAGAAAGACGAGAAAAGCATTTTCACTTGATTAGCAATGTTATTTACCTGTCAGTTCAACCTAATAATAATAGCATATATAGCTGAATACTGAGTAAAATATTTAGTATAGTCTTTAATTAATTTGTGCAGCAACTTCGACAAACTTTCCCTCCATCTAGCAGCTTTTACAGGCAGTTTTGCGTATGCTGTGATCAGAAGTCATCTTGATTAGCACCCATCCCCCAAAACAGCAGCTTAAATCTTTACAGTCACACCGATTTGCAATGTTGGAATTGATGCAGCCATCTGGACTGCCTCCCTCCCTAGCAGCTACTCTCTGTATTTGTAGTAGAGCCTATGAATCTGGCAGCTGAACCAGGTCCATGGCTGTGGATGATCTGAATGTGAGAACATACAGTTTTCTTCAATAAACACCTATTAATTAAACGCCCCTGATGAGATCTGAAACATGAAAAACAACCTATGTACAGTGGAACAGATGTATCCACACTGATCCACAATGATTGTTTGAGCTCACGATGAAAGAGTGTCTGAAAATTTCTTCTAATAAAATATACATGTGCTGTGGATGTACTTGACTCCTGAGTTTTGAATTCAAAATACAAGTGCATGTTATAATGATTTTTCTCACATATGAATATCCAATCTCCTTGCACTTCTGAGCGCTCTATCCACAGAATAGATCACGAGTTCATATACTTTAAATTAAATATATCACTTTGATTTAAGCCATTATCTAAATTCTCTTACATATATGAATAACATGTAAAGTCTCAAGGGCAACGATTAGCCAGGAGAGAGATTTCACGGCCAATGTGCCAAAGGATGTCAGTTTGAATTCACATGCTTCATGTATTATATATTCTGAGACACTTTGATGTGTGAATCATGTATGCGGTTTGACCGAGAATCCTTCTTGCTAAATCTGCTCTCATAGTCAAAGCCTAGCGGTGAGCTTTAAAGGTTGCCTGTTCAAAATGTGTCTTACACTGTTGGTCTGTGTCACTTTATCACATTATTTGATTTATAAAAGTGGGAGTGGAAAACCTGGAGTTAGGACTGATCTCTGCACTACACTTTCTCGATTTACCAAAAAAAATGGCCACTGTTCGAGGTAACAATATTCATTATTGGAAAAACATTAGAAAAAGCCTCAGAGTCAAATCCTAGATAATTCTGATGACGCATATTCTTGCTTGTGGAAAAATGAGATAATCTCAGTAACATTGTTGCAATTGTGTTTTAGAGGATTGTGATGTGACTGTGCAACCCAGGATGAGGTAACACAGATACTGGATATTGACTTTGGACTCTAAGTGTTTAGTCAATGTTTCCTAAATTAGATGCATGGCACTGCAAACTTTGATGTAAAGAAGTCGTATTTTTCATGTGTGCATTGGTGCAGTATTTGTGTTAAATCCATGATTTCTTTTCAAATGCAAAATTCAAAAGTGATCAAGCTGTTGACCCCAAATCTCCCATAAATGTTCAGTTGGCTTGAGATATGGTGACAGTGAAGGTGACAGGATATGACTCAAAAGTGCATTCTGATCATCTGATAGCGTTTTCAGTGAGAGAAATGTTTTGTCACTCACCCAAAAGACTTCTTCAGTCTCAGCTGACTGCAGGTTTCCCCCAATCTTATAAACAGTACATTTGCACAATGATTGAACCTAGCACCACTGAAGGAACAAATCTTGTGTATACATATAAGACAAATTTGAATCTTTTAATCATGTCCTTTAATAACAAATACTAAAATGTATGGCAGTTTGTACTAAAACCACATTGGTTTTCTGAGTGTGCATTGATTTTTTGTTTACTCTGACACAGCTTACATGCAACCACATGCAGTGATTTGCTGGTATATCAAAGCAGTGAACATGACTGCATGTTGATTGTCTAATTGCACCACGCACTGCACTTGTGTAAATCAGTTGTATTTGGTGTATTTGCAACAACATTGTTTCAGCATTCATTTGTTCCTGTTTTTTCCTGGACTTTGAACATCTGTAGAGGAATTAGCTAAAACAAAGCTACAGTACACTAAATAAAAAACATCCCAGTTTCTTACCAGTTGCTTACAAATTGCCATTGTATTTTGCTCCAGTTTTATACCACTGCTTTTTATCTATCAAAGACAGATAAAAAGTATTATCAAAAAATTGGCACTAAAAAAAGGAATAAATAAAAAAGAAAGTGAAAAGAAAGTGAAAAATACCATAATGCTTCACCTAGTCATAATTTTAAAATACCCCTGTCATGCAGGTTTAAAGAAATCAATAGCCATTATCAGCTGCCAATGAATAATTAAACTGGATGTCATCGTGTTTTAGGGCAAAGATGAGGCACACTTTGGTGTCAAACTATGCAGCAAGAGCAGCACATCAGTAACCACAAATTACTAAGGCCATTTAGTAGTTGGATGACATCAACTTTAAAGTTTTCATATTTTGGACCCTTTGGTGTCACATTTAAAGCAGGGGTGTCCTTTTTCAGTCTGTAGCATTAATGCTGTGAAGAGGCAAATCTTAATTAAAACCATTTTTTTCTAGTCCTTTTAAATCTGACCAAATAATTTTCAATAAAATCAACAGAGTAAAATTAAAAAGTAAAAAGTAAGTGAAAGAAAAGCACCAAACTCCAAAATGGGATACAAAAATTTTGTGGCTTATTCCATCACCACACCCACCATCCAACATGCAGACTTTACGATTTTCACAAATGAACAAGTTTTAGTATTGATGTGTTTCTGCAAAATGCTGTTACTCTACAAAATGTAGTTCTTCAATAACAATTTTAATTTAAAAAATCGAAATAGTATCCAGGTCAAAATGACCAGGCTCCAAATATGATTGTGCCCTAATTGACCAGATTAGGTTGTTCTTTCCAAACAATATAACCAGTGTTTAACTCAGACATGTATAAGTCTGTAAAATATCAACATAACGTGCCTTAGTAAGGTCTCAGTACACTAATAGAGGGATGAAACACCATTCTTCCATTTCATCATTTGTGTATTGCTGATGATCATGGTTCTAATGTCAATACAAGAGCCTATTTACATGATCATAGGACTAGTGTTCTGGTGATAGTCAAGGATATAGTATATGATTCACATTGTTGTCAGGTTTATGGAAGACGCGCCTGGCCGATCATGGTTTGAGACTCAACATCAAGAAGACCGAGTGCATGGAAGCTGGCCCCCAAACTGATGGCACCATTAACATCGACGGGGAAGACCTGAAGAAGGACGACCAATTCAAGTACTTGGGACTGATGATCAGTGGCGACGGGGATATCCATGCGGCATTGACCCGTGCGAGCAAGGCACACGATGGAAATGCGAATGCTCAGGTGGTGTCTAGGCCTCACGCGTTGGGACCAAGTCATGAATGAAGACATCAGAAAACGGCTCGGCATCGCACCAATCATGAAGAAAATGTGCGAGGCATGGCTACAGTGGTACGGACACGTATTACGCTCAGAGGACAGCTCAGTGGCGAAAACGGCAATGAGGCTTGAGCCTGGTGGCCAGCGACCCCGTGGCAGTCCGAAGAAACGGTGGATAGATAAAATAAAGGAAGACACGAAGATCGTCAATGCCACCCCAGAAGACGCCTTTGATCGTGCCAAATGGAGACGGATTTGCCGCAAAGCGGACCCTGACATGCGGGATAAACACTAGAAAGAAGACTTGTTGTCAGGCTTATTGATCCTCAAGCCCTGTTGTTCTGATCACCTTGCCCCAAAATATTGATTAGCGTTCCTAAAACTGAAAAATACAAGTCTTCATTATTGCTGTGGAAGAAATGCAGAAAACTTGATGTGATGCGACAGACTATTGTATTTATTTATTGCATATTTAGAGTATATTGTAATTTCATTCAAGGCTCAGTATAGCCTTTCCTTACTGTTGGTAGCGTTATGAAGAAACTCATAAACTCAAGTACGACAAACACCCACTCAGAGGATGTCAGTTCAGTCTGTATTTGTAGGGGGAAGACTAAGGTTAGGGCCTTATATTTGTCCTCTCACTTTAGGTGTGTGTTTTCTCTGAGGGATGTGCCACTCAGGCTCTTCTCAACTTTGCTTTTGTTTGCCATAGCAGCTCAAATACACACACACACACACACACACACACACACACACACACACACACACACACACACACACACACACACACACACACACACACACACACACACACATAAGCTGCAGTGAACTCATTTGAAATAGGCAACAGAAAGTACACTGATGAAAACATAAAGAGCATATGTGGCCAACACAAAATGTAAGTGTCAGAACTGAACATAATGTTGGACTCTTCTTTGTGACTGAATACAACCACACATCTTCCTCCTTCACTCCTGGAGAATAAGGGTCACATTTGCTATGAGTGATAGAGGGAGAAACCTGCCATTTTTCTCAGGTGAACCACAATCTCTTGGTTCTGAGGATAGTAGCTTGCTCACTGACTTTCTCCACAAACTACAAATTAGCTTTGACCCTCTATCTGTTGGGTTGTGCAGGTGGTGTACATTTAGGCTTTGTTGCGTAAAACACCTGCACATGTGGTGGCTTTTTAAAAAATGTTTTAATGCAAGTCAGGGAGAACCAACCACATCATTTATGTACAAAATCAACATGGAAATGTGTTCATTTTTTTGTCTATATAGAGCTGGGTTGGGTGGTGCTTTTTCAAAGCATTCTGCACCATAGCAGTAGCTATTTTACTTAACACAGAGCGAGTTGTTATGTAACTTAATGGAACTTTGAACTGATTAGCCCAGAGAGAAACAAAATGAAACTTTAACATTTTAGACTTTAAAGCCATATGACCTACTTGCAAGATTAATTGGAATAATATCTTGGATAGTTAATCACGCCATCTGAACTGGCCAAAAGCATTTTTGCATCATTTTTAGGGTCAACACGTTTCATTTGGTTCGTATTTACATGTGACATTTTTATCTACACCCAGCCCACACACTTCTCTGGTGTCAGTATTGAACAACTTTTGTGAACAAGACACGAATGCCAGCATAAAACTTGCTGCCATGTGGCTCCAGATTGTGGAAACTGCTTGATAATATTTTGTTGTACAAGAAAAAATAAAAACCATTGGGGCATCAAAGTGTGAAAACAAAATCTTGTGCAATCTGTGCTAAAAACAAGTTTCCATGCGCACTTAAAAAGAAGTCAGCTTGCAAAGCACGAAAAAGGATCAAAGTTCAATTAATCCATGGTAACATATTCGTGATGTGCAACCCTTACTGAGGTCACATTAAGGTTAAAAAGATTGGAAATCACCGTAGCCAGTAACAAAGTTTAAGGTAATGTGTGTTCCTCTTCATTCTAGAATTGCATTATGTAATAAAAATAATTAATAAATAAACATCCCCCTGACATTGTGTTGGCTGATTCCGCTGTTAGCCTTTTCCTGCTTTAATTCAACTAAATAAATAAAGCATCATTTTTTCCCAGCAGACTAATATTCCTATTATTAAGCCTGTGCTTTTGAAAGATTACAGAAGAACTATATATTTTTCTGTCACTGAATTAGCGATTTTTAAAAAATGTATTTATTGAGGGTATTTGGACCGTCCCGGGCCATGATTCCAATGTCAGCAACAAATTCTAGTCTGTAAGCACAAATCAAACCTTATAGAATCTGACATTGCAGTTAACATTGTGTTAGAGTCACCTGTGCCAAATCACAAAAACACCTGTTAATGGTGTCTGTGTATCTTCTCAGTCATCCAGGTCATGGTAGTTCAGCTTTTGTCTGAGGTTGTTGCTAAGTCTGAGATGCACCGGGATGTTATGCTTGGAGAAAATTCTTACAAGTTTCTCTGGCACATCTCTGGTTTCTGACATTCTTTCCTTTGCATTTGATGATTTAATGAAGGCCCAGTTAGAATAAACATGTATTGTATGAGCTTTCTTTATGTGTGTGCTCCTTTTCTTTCCCTTCTGCCTCAGAGGGAACGCTCTCTGCCCGGTGTTGCAGCGTCCTGATCACCCTCAGTCAAAACCAGGTTCATCCCAAGGACAAAACACCCAGACACAAGCTAAACAGTATGCTGTGCAGTGAGGAGTGCTTTGACCCCTACATGCAAGAAAACCCACTCCACAAACTCATGGCACAGCATAAGACAGTCCCCTCAACAGGACAAGAATCAGCTGTAAACCTGCACCTAAAGGACAAAGGTCACTCTTTCAAGCATTCCAGTTTGGACCAAGAAGACAGATGGTTTGAAAGAGGAATAAAGGAGGCTAACTGTGTACCGGGATCAACCATCATTGAACAGACGTGTTGACTTACAGTGTGACACCAGCTCACAGCCACCTTCAATGCAGTCCTGAGATCTCTTCGCAGACCCTTCAGCTCCCACTCACAGCTTGCTTCGGGTGACCTTAAAAGTTTACATGATCGTAAGGTGAGCCGATGTCTCGCAGAGCTTTCACCAGTGACAGGAATGACCCACACGTTTGTTCACATGATTAATAATGACCATCAGAACCACCCCCAAAGGGGACAGCAGCCATTAGAGGTTTATTACGTGAGACTCACATCCAGCTTTTCAAGTACTGAAGTGGCCTCTTGAACGAGCAGTGAAACGTCTTCAGAAACCTAACGAAGCCCAATTGCTTTCTTTTCAAGCTCTCAAGACCTGTTAGTGGTCTGCAGTCACGCAGCTTTCAGTTGTTTAATTCTGAGTTTTTGATATAAACAGTTGTTGCCAGATTGCCGGTGAACTTTTTTTACTTCCACTATATCCTTTAAGAATAAAATATCTCAGCAGAAAACTCTGTAGTAAGAGCAGAGGATCACTGTGAATGACCTGGATGCCACTCAGTCTGCAGCCAAATACCAAAGAGTATCTTTCCTTTTCACATATTTGGCCATGAAGTCTCTGAAAAAAACATGTATATAGAAATGTTTCTAAGACAACAGCAAGTGAGGGTGATGAATCTATTACGGTCTACTGTATAATAGCTGGGTTACATTACATTTACATCAGCACTGTGGATAATCTAAAGACTCGTGCTCAGATTCCTTCATCAGCCTTTAACATCACTTATCCATCTGTGATAGTTGAGAGCGTTTAACTCATCTCAACTGAAACGTGAAGCCCACTGGCTGGATAGAGCATTTTCTGACTAACCGCATCCTTAGTTACTGATTTCATCCACTGGTTCACCTGAGGGCCGTGCAGTCTCCTTTCATGTTTTCATACAAACAACAGTACCAGTCAGCAGGAAAACAGTTCTATCAGCCCTATTTTAGTTTGTTACAGCAGCTTTTAACTCTTTGTAAACTTCTGTGGGTGCAGAAGGTGGACTGTCTCAGTTCAGGTCTATTGGTGGCCTAGCACTACATCCAGTAGACTCATTCTTTCGTGAATTTCTGAATGACGAAGCATCCTGGTTACCGCGGTTTGCCGCGACTGCACTCTTACTACGTCAGCCATTGTGAAAGTGATATTTATGTATCTAAATGAATAAATCTAAATTGTGTGTGAGTCGCAACAAACCCGTTTCTAATTTGCAGTGATGTTAAGACATTTGTTTATTTGCCTGTGCAGCACACACAAACACAGATCGTGATCTTAGTGATAAAGATGGCGAGAGGTGAAATTTCCTGTTTGTTTGTTTTTTGGTTTTGCATTCAGACAAATCTGAATTAAGCTGGAAGGAACATTAACATAAAAATGACCTTTGAATGACAATTTAAAAGACTGTTGAAACCAGCATGAATGACCAAACGGGATTTTTGAAAGCACTCGGTAATTATGGGGAAAATGCAAAAAGACTTTTTTAGTCTTGGTGGTAAAATGCAGCAACAGGCAGAAGAGATTTATCAAGGCTCTTAGTCTCAGCTGGCTAAAAGTTTGTGCGAGGCGTTTTGCCCAGCAAGGGAAATGTCAGCGCTGATTGTTGTTGTCTGCCCCATGTAGAGAAATTTAAAGGAGCTCAAAGTGTTGCTTTGTGAGAGATTCTTCATAAATGCAACAACTAATAGGAACAAAAAGTACTGTATTGTAATATACATAAAAATAATATATCATCATATATATCAATCTTTAGCACTTGGCATACAATAATTATCATCTTTCAGATTAGCTTTGTTATTAAGTTACTTTCAAATCCACATTTTTGCTAAAAGTGTTTTGTTTTTCATAGCCAGTCATTGTGTAAACAGGAAACCGTGCCTCTCCTTAGGCTGTTTGCTGCCTTCAAACTGGGAATTTGAAGACGTTGAACATCCTTGCTGCTCAGGAGAGCACTAACATCAAGCTCCCCTCCAGCAACGCCTTCTCTGGTTCTCTCAGAGCTCCGGTGCAAAGAGACGCTTCAACACACTTGAACCCATTAAGCTATCAACTCATTAGATTGCTGCCACTGGTGGAATATACTGCTAATTAGCTCGGCTAATTAAATTATGACATACGATCGTCTTTAAACCAATGCGGTTTAACGTATGTTGTCCAAATAAAACTGGTAATTGAAAACTGCACATTTCTTTGCTTCCTCCTTAAATTAATGGGAGCTCATTGGCACCACTCACGTCCTTTTTTTCTTTTTACATGCAGCCCATCGGACAAATTAATTCATCAGAGCAAAACTACCCCATGTCAGTTTTTCATTTGAAATGATTCAAGCATGCGTCCCCCCTCCTCCCTCCTCCACCCATTTTTTTTCATTTTGCCAAACATCTTTTACAGGCAGTTTCCTGCAAGAATGCAAATTGCATGTTGTTCATGACTCACAGGAGCATGGTCCTACATTATTGTTCCACATATCAAAGAGTCAATAATAATGTGCTGAAATTCATTCAAGTCACATTGATCTGGATTTCAGCAGAAGGCAGCCTTTTATGACTACTATCATATGGTGTGGACTAGAGATGGACCGATCCGATATTACGTATCGGTATCGGTCCGATACTGACCTAAATTACTGGATCGGATATCGGAGAAAAATAAAAAATGTAATCCGATCCATTAAATATCACGAAAGCACCTCACAAAACTTGCAACACGCCGTAACTCACCTCAGAACGTTAGCACGTCGGAGCAGTATGCATCACGTGATAGAGCGGCTGTGGCATGCGGGACCTGTCGGTGGTCTGGATAGCATGTGGAGCTTTGCTAGCAACCCGGCATTTCATCTCCGACAAAGTTATCCCCGAGAGAAGTAAAGCACGTGTGTAAGTCCATCTCTGAATGTTTGTAAAGCATTCCTGCGTTAAGCTTAACGAGCGACTGCCTCTCGCTCTCCGGCTGCTACTTCAATCATGAAACTGCTTAACGATCAGCTGATCGGCTTTTCTGTCGCGAGTCCTTGTCTCTTGTTTGCTTTTGGCCCACTTTGCACCAGACAGAGGAAACCAGCGGCTGAACAACAGCAGCACGTTTAAGCTTGATCAGCTGTTGTTAGAATGTATTTATTATTACTTTCTACACCAGGATCTTTTTCTACGTAGCTGACGGCTGGTAACTGTGCAGGGGCGGATCTAGCAAAGTTTAGCCAGGGGGGCCGATAGGGCATTAACAGGGAAAAGAGGGCACAAAGACATACTTTTCTTTCTTATTCTCATTTAAAATGTCGAGCTTTTAATTATTTAATATTTATCTGAATCTTACACCCAAAGTTTTAATCTGATGCAAAATGAATAGAAGTCCATTATTGTATATAGTAACTGTTAAGTCTAATATACCCTAGTAAGCTATAGTACTTTTTCCTTTGGGAAGGTACCATCTGTGCAGTCTGCAATTTTGTTGAAGAAAGATGTTGAATCTATTTAATATTTCTTGAAAAATAATTGATTTCTGTGTATTTTTTTCACACTGCATCAAATTAAGGTTGATTACGTCGATTAAGCATCATGAGGTGGAGCGTGAGGGGTGGTTCCCTATTTTTTATTTATTTATTTTTGTTGTTGCTGGGAGTTGGAACCCTATTAGTTAGGTTGCTTAATATTTATGCTAAGTACTCTTTAAAATACCAGAATAGGGAGGATGGTGTAGGTTTAAGTTTATTAGATTGATCAGTATTGCTGAACTATGAAATATTTTTTTTTGCATACAGGTATAACAGAATAGCTTTAGTGTAGTTGTTGTTTTAAACTTGAGTATGAACTTATACAAAATGCAGCAAGATATTTAAAAAACAGTTTTGTTGATTAAAACACACTATATCGGATTCATATCGGTATCGGCAGATATCCAAATTTATGATATCGGTATCGGTATCGGACAAAGTGGTATCGTGCCATCTCTAGTGTGGACTGCATAAGAGGCCGTCATGACCTCACTGAATCCTGATAAAGATAATGGACGACCTGCTTTGTAAACTTCAGACACCAAGGACACTTCAAATTAAACTCTCCAGTTTAGAAACTGTGCACTCCACTCTGCATTTCATCCACACGCTTGCGACCATGTAAACACTCATCCTGAATGCTTGCTTTAACAAGAGGGGACAAAGTATATTTTTCCTGCTGTGGATCAGTCATTGTGAATATCTATGGCAGTTATGTCACATGTGGTATGAAAAACTTACCAAATCCTTATAATAGGGACTGAATGTGTTTGCGCTGCCAGATTTCTGCAGCTTGTTTCAGCAAATAGCAAAGATTAGAGCCCACGGAAAATCTTGCATCTCTCGTAGGTGGTTTGTATGTCATTGTGACACATAAACCACCGACATTCAGAAAAAGCTTTCCTCACCTGTACTATACCTCCACCTTTATGTGTCCTCTAATAGCAGTTTAATTATTATACCCAAAGGTTAAAGATATACTCACAGATCCCACGATTATTATTTTGTTAATGTAAGTGATTTCTATTATTGGGCTGTGGGACGCGCTCCAAAGGTCTGTCCTCTGCTTGTTTGTCCTCTGTTAAACCTAGATTCCAGTTTGCAGCTGAGCTTTTATGTGGAGGAGTTTGCTGGCAGGTCACAAAGGTACTACAGATTTCACAGATTACTTGTTTTTAAGGGTGGTGGTTAAGGGTGGCGCGAGCTTTTGTGTGCTTTACAGAAGAACCTGCCAATGTGACAGTGCCACACAACGACTGTGGGTTTATTCTGAATATTCCTCAGATGGTGTGCAAGTTTAGCTAATCTATTTCCACCCCTGACGGAGTTGTGGAGATAAAATATAATAAAAGCCAAGAGGATATAGTGTTATACAATCAAATACAGTAGTCCCTACTGTCTATAATACTGATACAATAAACTTCCCGTGAAGCTGAAGAGCAACATAATATGATAAAGAAAAATCACTAAAGTCACTATAGATCTTTGAATGACACGTCATAAATTACAAGCCTGTAGACAAAAAAGTGTAATTCAGTATCCGAGCAGGAGAGAAGATCAGTTTGATCCTCATTTCTTTTTCAGTGGGACTCTGGGTAATATTGCCTTCAAACCCCTGCTGCATTTACGATGTTACATTAAAAATAGTAGTTCCCCATTGTGTGTGAAATGGAATTTCAGTGATATAGCAGACATTATAGATACGATGAGGACAAAAGGCCACATCTACAAAGTAGAGCACAAAAACAGAAACCTTTCCCATTTTCTACTAATAGGCATTTAGTACTTCTGTTTTTTTCTGTGCTTCTGTAATTGATTAAAAACAGTATTGAAGTCTAGCTTATTCAAAACTGTCAGCTAACTTTGCAATCTTTAGTTTTCATTTGAAAGTTTGATCTTTCAAAAAGTAAGCAGTCCTCAGTACCTCACATCACAGATCTTCTTCGCTATTTTTTTCCCTTTATTTTCATCTGATTACATTGTTGATGTTTGTGCAGTTCAATCAAGCTATATCAGTGACGGGATCTTATATGAGCACCGTTTCTTGCCAAACACGAGGCAGTTTGGGTCCAACTTGGATGGTGTTGTTTTTTTCATGAATATTTGACTTTGTAGGTAATTGTGGTTCGACACCAAGCAGCATCAATGTGTTTCAAGTCCGAAAAGCTGGCATCAATATTTGGTCATTCCTTGCTTACCTTATGCTTGACTTCTCCTTATTCAGACAGAGTGTTTGTTTATCCCTTATAGAAAAATGTAATCACTTTAGGGAGAAACATCATCTTAGTAAAGTTCTTTAAGAGGCGAAAACAGCGTTTTAGAAAAATCCTGTTGATTTGACTCTTTTTCATTAAAAAAAAGAACTTTTATGCTGCCCATATTCTTGACACATTTCAGGCTGAAGTGCTGATATTTTGCATCACGACTGTCAGAGACGGCTAGTTAAATGTAACAAGGCTATAGTCTGACAGGCACCACTCTAACTGCCACCTGAACAATAAACCGCTCTTAACAAAAGCTGCCTGATCTGCTTCACACAAAGCAGAAGGCACGAAATCGAACTCAAGTTCGCCTTACCGTGAGGCCTCAAGGTTAACCACGAACAACCGTAACAACCTACCATTATGAAGCGTATCAGTCATTTTGTAATGGCATTTCTTCTCATATAGTCAATAGAAACTCATTAGTCTCAGACATTTGGGACTGAAAGGGGACTTCCTGCATCTGTTGCAGCCTCATTAACCTGTTTCTAACGAGTAGCAGAGTGAGTGATTGTGAGTCAGTTGTGTCTTCCCATTAACCGTGGAGACATATGCAAGCTTGTACACAGCATATGCATCAGTACATGATTGGCCAATACGTCTCCTGTTTCAGCTGCTGATTGGCTCTTTCATTACCTTCTCAACAGTGCCCTATTGAGTTCAGTCTATCAATCCCAATAGTTCAATGTCAGTACTTGAAAAATCTAATTAAAATATAAGTTGTAGTTATGGCAGGTACTTAGGAAATCCATGCAAGTAACTGTACGTGTTTTCTGAATAATTTAAAATGTTGGTTGGAATCGATGAGACAATACGATTTTCTATATTACTGTTTCTATTCACTGAAATATTATGCAGTGGGAGAAATAATTATTTGATGTCCTACAGAATTTGTAAGTTTTCTCACTTAAAAAGAAATAAGCAGTCTCTAATTTTTAATGGTAGTTTTCATTTTAATGGACAGAATGAGACAAAATATCTGAGAGTTGCAGACAATCAACAGCCTTACCTCTCTGTGCTCATGTTAGCCATTCCATACCTGGAGAAAAAGGGCACACTTGGCACTCTCATGCTGACCTACTTTCCACCATAAAGGTCTGACAGCCTCTTCTCAGACTGGAAATCAGTTGTTCTCCTCTTAGCCCTTTAAGACCTACCATAGAACCAAGTCCGCCAGAGCTTATATTATATTTTTACATGCTGTGGAGCCATTTTTGGGAGCATTTCAAGTTGCTATACATCAATACAACCATTACAGCCTAAATTTTAATAATATGTCTGCATTAGGTGCATAGTAATTACATAAATTGCAAAAAAGTGCAATAAACTACAAAAAAATTGAAAATCGTTTTTGTTTTTTTAACATATATTTCTAGTTAGAGAAATTTAAGAGGCTTATCCCTCAAAACTGTAAATACAAAAAAGTTGCACAAACTAGTTTCCCACCACAGGAAATTTATTTTGAGTGTCTTCATAGTTTTATTTTTGAAATACACCAATTTTTATACACTGCAGGAAAAACGAAAATAAATATTATAGTGCAAATTTGCAAAATAACAGCATATGCATCAAAATAAACTATTTCCAGCAGTGCAATATGAGTCCTAAGCATCCCAGAAACGACACAGAAAGTCATAAACTCAAACATAACTTTTTAAAACACAAGTATAGGCTCATAAGGCCCCGATCGTAAAAAAACTACATTTCCGCAAAATGACGTCACTTCCGGTTTCGGGCAGGTCATGCGGTCATGTGATAGTTCGCGCTGATGGACGTAGGAAGTGTTACAAACAGCTGATCGGATCGGCGAAGCGTGTTTCTGGAATATCATGTTTTTGTTGCTGCAAGTGCTTTTTATGCAGTTTTTGCAAAGCTATATGTGGAAGGAAACTGTGACCTAGGACAAGCTGATGGCATCAGATGTAAGTACAACTCCTCCGGTTTCATATGCAAAAAAAATTATTGCGCTAGCTTACGTGGTTGCAGAGCTACCTGGATTTAAAAATAGTTACGCAAAATGGAGCGTGCCCGCTCCGATCGGCTGTAAAGGGTTAAAGGAGGAAGGAGCTTTATAAGTTGTGCAGTCTAGTCTGGTCAGCACAACAAGGGAGTTAAAGAATGTTGGGAAAAGAGCAGGAAGTGCCCGTGAGAAGAGTTTTGTAGTGAGCAATCAGATCTAAAGTCACTCTAAAGTCCCAGCACCCTTTTTCTTTCCATTTAGCACATTTCCCATTCCAAACACTTAGATGACAGCCCCCTCTAAATTTAGAAATGGTAAAAAAAAGAAAAAAAGGTAAAAAAAAAAAAAAAGAAAGAAAAGAAAGAAAATAAAATAATAATTAAAATGAAATAAATCTAAATTTAATTACATCAGAATTCACAAACAGTCTGTTTTTTTTTTTTCATTTAAAACAACAACAACAAGAAAACAAAAAAAACCCAAAAGGTCCACTTTAGTGTCTAGCTATAAATCACAAAAGACATTTAACCTGGCAGGTCAAACTGTGCTGCCGGCAGTTTATTCCTACGATGCTGCGCATGTATTAGAGCATCACATTCTGTTTATCCTCTAAATGAAATCTCAGCTCTTCAGCTACATCCAAATATCCATTACTGAATACATGCAGAGGGGAGGCTCTGTAAGTAAGAAGCCTGTGTATGTTTCTCCTCCAAAAAAATCCATACTAACGCATTTGTTATGGGTAGAGGGCATATATCTGTATATCTCTTTTATTTAATGAAGCACATAGATATTTAACCCTGCTCTACTTGAGCCTAAAGCATCTTCACAAAATCATCTATCCGTCATCTATTCTGAATTACAGAAAGAAATCTGTCCTCAGATACTTAATATCTTCCAATCTATTATGAGGGTGTAGTGGGATAAAAGAAATAGACACTCCCTCGGGGGTTTGATGTTCTGTGATAAAATCATATCGCAGCAGCTCTCACACAGTCAAAGATGTGAAATACTGCCATGTAGCCTCCACTGTGCTGTATAGCCTCTTCCTATCATCTTCCCACCCCCACTCTGCAAGTCTGCGACATGTTAAAATACTCATTTGGGCTAGGGATATTGTCTAACTCTGGCACTGGTTGCCAAGATGTAGAATAGGCAATCTCTAAACCTGCAGGGTGTTTGGACAGCTTGCCATTTCTCTTGACAGGTACAAGGCTCGACAAGCTCCATTCAGTGCAATGGATCAGATGTTCTTTCTTCTTTGTGCGTTATTTTCTTTGCTCTGCGGTAAGTAGGGGGCTTGCACATAATAGCCAAAGAAGTATTTGATCATCCTGCTCATATATTGGTTATCCTCTCTTGGTTTTATCAAAGTTCACTATGTATGAGTATAAGTTATAGACTGTAACAGGACACAGAAGTCTATTTATATTTAACACCAGTAAAGACAGGACAAAATTATTTTCTCATGCTTTATAAAACAGCAACTAAATAGCTGAAAAATAAATGAGTTTTACAAGTTACAATGCTATCAAGCTGAGGGACCATCAGATGGTTTTTAGCAAGTAGGAGGACATATTGTCAGCGCTAACTGCAATGCTAGCAGCGGCCTCTTTTCATCAAGGCAACGATAGCGTCAATCAAAGTTTACCTCTCTTATTTCTGTTACGTGCACAATTCACTATGTTTAACTTGAGATAACACTGCAGTCACTGTATGTACAGTACACAGTGCATAACATTATACATTTTACTCCACTGAAGTGTAAATGGCAGGAAATGGAAGTCAGCCAGATTACACCTCCAGAATAGTTGGAGGAGGTGGACGGGGAGAGGCAGATCTGAGGGTCTCTGTTTATACAGGTGCCCCAGTGACCCAGACCCTGATAAACAGCGAAAATGGCAGGAATTTTTGCTCCCATAGGAGAAAGTAATATTCAGAGGCTTGCAGGCTTTGAATTTGACCATATGCCAATTTGGAGAATTTGCTGAAACAACTTATACTGTTATTTTTCATCAGAGGCAAATCTCATATTTTCAGCTCATATTGGTTTGGAGCATGAGATTCAAGAGCCCGAGTCCATGTTATGCTGTAGGTCTGCATTTATGGCAGACCTCCAGAGCTGATGCATCCTGGTGTAATAAGCCTACAGCAAATCTCTATATAAACTGCCAAGTCTAAACCAATCCCTGCCCCCCCCCCCCCCCCCCCCCACACACACACACACACACACACACCCTGCACCCCTATTCATTTATATTCCAAACGACATCAATATAACTAACACGAGCGGAAGTGCAGCGCAATCATCTGCATGTCTACAGTTTGCTGTTTTTCATGCACATCACAGCTACTAGCAAAGTGTAACACAGTAAAGCTGCATTTAATGTTACTGCTGTTCAAAGTGCATCTGCATTACATAACAGGGAGCACTTCAACACTAAGAAAGTAGATAGAGGTGTTGCCTTCGTGTTCACCTTCTATAACACTGGTGCTGAAAAACCTCTAAATTCTGCTTTAAAGAGAATTCAGAAATCCAGAAATTCAAACCCACAATAGACTTCTACTATAGATTTTCAATTACTATGCACTACTATGCACTACTTCTATACATTGCAGTAACCCTCCAAATCTCTTTGGTCCATCATGCTTGTTTGGAGCAGATTCAGCAGTTAAGATGACAGCGTGTCATTCGTTTAGTTTACAACAGCTGTGAACGAAGAGTGGACCACAGAGTCATCCACAAAAATTCCAGCATGCTTTGCCATTTCCCCAAAGACCAGGTCAGTGAATTCCCTCAGAAAGTTGTGGGTTTTTGCAAAACAGCTGTGTCTTGCAGCTGGAGCTGTACACTCATCCCCTAGACTTGAGCCTCTACTTTATCTAGACATTGCATTTCCCTCACGTGCCAGATATGAAATTTTTCCACATAAAGATAAAACATACTTTATCCATAACTTGCTTTAGACTATGTTCAAGGTTATTCCAAGGTAATTTTGCCAAATTTATATCAGTTGATTTGTAGCTAGATTTGAGAGAGACGAGAAAGAAAATATGATCTGTCACACCCACGCGATCTTGATATATGGTCTGAACAACAAAATGAGCTGGGGTTTGAACGACTCTCTGTAATAGCTGCGAATACATATTTTTAAAAGAACATCATGTTCATGCTCAATGGGAGACTAAACTTTGATATCATATATGCACCTTTTGCTATTTCAAGCCAAATTTCCTAAGGCTTTAAGAGAAAAGCAGTCACGAGAAGTCTATAACACACTGCAGAGCCAAAAACAAAGCACTCTCCCACCCTCTATAAATATACTGGAAGAGAATGGAAGACTCGAGGAAGATGGAGAGAGGAAGAGGAAGGGAGTTAGGGGAGGAGAAAGGGGTAATCAATAAATCTCTAATCTCTAGTGTATCCTCTCCACCTACCTCCTTCCCTTACCATAGTGAAACAAGAAGTGCACAGACATACCCACCTCAAGCCGCCTGCAGGTCTGGCCTCATTATATTGACTGCGATTGGGAGGAGACTGATTTGTTGCAGCGGCTCCCCAGTTTGTCAGAATGGTGACAGCAGTCATCAAGTCCCAGGGCAAAGTCAGAGTGGCAGGACCGGCTCGCACACAACTAATATGCTCCAGCTTATTTCCCTAATGCCAGGTGCTAAAACTGCCCATAAATCATGAATATGTGGACACTGTAAAAGTAAATCCAGATGGCAGCTTCCAGAAAAGCCAAGCAGCCTCATAGAAACATTGCTTCTGCCGTTGCCTTTTTTTTTTTCTTTGTTTGTTTATTTAATGAAATACATGCTTTTTGAGTAAATTGGTGCATGCCTCTTTTCTGAACATGGTAGAGAAGTTGTTTCGTTTGACCCGCAGAGATTGCTTTTTCATGCCCTCAAATTGATGACTCAGTATCAAAGCCTTAGAACTCATCAAGGCCCTCATTTTTGAAATTTTCTCAATTTCTGAACAGTCATTTTAGAATTCATTATGGAGGAACCATAGTGAAGTGAATTACCATCAGTCCCCAGCCCCCTCAAGTGTTGTTTGATCTTAATGTGGCCTCATTTGAGACCAGGTTCTTTGTACTCAGGTCACACTGGCATATATACACACGAGTACTTAAAACTCCCAGAGGACAGTGAGGCATCAGATAATGGCAATAACAAAGGTAAGAGCCACACAAGCACTCAAGAAGGGAACCGTATAGACTATAGTGGCTGACTAATAAAACAGCAAATATGCTTTCTGCCTTTAGGAGCACTTCAACTCTTAGGTTGCAGTTAGCATCAACACTCCACTTTTTGTATGTTTTATCAGTTCCATTAATATAGTTATCATTTGCAAGACACACTTAGGTGCAATAAAATGCCAACCATGTAAAAACCATACATTTTAAGCAGCTTTGAAAAATAGTAAACATTTTTGAAATATAGAAAATCGTTTCTAATTTATCTTGAGTATTTATCACGATGAGCAGCCTTTATTCTTAGAATTGGCATTTATACGCAGCAGAACATTTTGAAGGTGGCCACTGGTATTTTTTAATTTTGTCACAAATGACTATTATGTGACAAAATTAAAAAATACCAGTGGCCACCAGTGTTGCCCCACAGCGTTATCACATCCACAAGACTTGGAAAACTTGACCTCGCACCGTGACATTGAGTTCGAGGTTACTCAGATTTGAAGTCATCCAGTATTTTTAGTAGATGCACCTGTAGTATCAATTTCAAAATCCTACATCTCCTTATTCTTGAGTTATAGATTTGATCAACTTGGGTGTCCACGCCAATAGCCCATGGGCCTATTACAGCTGTGGGTAAAAACTATGTGTAGACAATGAAAGCATCAATAAAACTGCAAATGTTGTTTTCCACACAGATTGGAGTACTACTACTCACTACTAAGTTATTTCCTTAATATTCTTAAATGTTTTTATATCACATGCTGCATAAATGGCAGCCATTGCTCAAGGTTGAGAAAAGACTGCTTCTGTGGGTTGACCCAAAACTCTATTATTAAAAACTCTATTATTATGATCATTGTCATTATTATTATATGTATATAAGGTGTAAACATAAATCAACAGAGAAGCACTCAGGCAACTTAGGTAAATATGAAGGAATAAGAAAAAACGATACAACTTTGAGCCATAAAGTGTTGACACCAACCAAAACAGTTCATTTAAGTGATTATAGACTAAAGAGGCTGTTAGTGGCAATAGAGAAAAAATACAGGAAGGAAGGAAAAATCCTCAAAAACATCACAGTGATTGGAGTGCAAGGGCCAATGTGGAGATAATAACTGTTAAAACAAAGCTAAAAACAAGCAAAAAAAAACCCACAGCAAAAAGAAAAATGTGAGTGTGGAAGACACAGTTTACATGTTGAAGTTGCCAGAGGCACTGTGTGTACAACAAACTTGTGAGAGATTAACCCTTTAAGACCTACCATAGAACCAAGCCCGCCAGAGCTGATATTATATTTTTACATGTTGTAGTGCAATTTTTGGGAGCATTTCAAGTTGCTATACATCAACACAACTGTTATAGCCCATATTTTAATAATGTGTATGCATTAAGTCCATAGTAACTACATTAATTGCAAAAAAGTGCAATAAACTACAAAAAAATTGAAAATTGTTTCTTTTTTTTTTTACATATATTTCTACTTAGAGAAATTTAAGAGGTTTATCCCTCAAAACTTTAAATACAAAAAGTTGCAAAAAATAGTTTCCCACCACAGGAAATTTATTTTGAGTGTCTTCATAGTTTTATTTTTGAGATACAGCAATTTTTATATACTGCAGGGAAAACAAAAAACAATCATATGATGCAAATTTGCAAAGAAAACAGCATGTGCATCAAAATAAACTATTTCCAGCAGTGCAATTCAAGTTGTAAGCATCCCAGAAACTATTCAGAAGTCAAACATGACTTATAAAAACACCAGTATAGGCTTTTAAGGCCTACAAGTAAAAAACGACATTTTTCGCGAAAATGACATCACTTCCGGTTTCGGGCAGGAAATGGCGGACATGCGATCGTTCGCGCTGACGTCTTTTTCAATGTGGGAAGTGTTACAAACAGCTGATCGGATCGGCAAAGCGTGTTTCTGGAATATTATGTTTTTGTTCCTGCAAGCGCTTTTTATGCAATTTTTGCAAAACTATATGTGGAAGGAAACCGTGACCGAGGACAAGCTGATGGCATAAGATGTAAGTACAACTCCTCCGGTTTCATATGCAAAAAAAAATATTGCGCTAGCTTACAGGGTTCCGGTTCTACAGGGATTTAAAAAATAGTTACGCAAAACGGAGCATGCCCACTCTGACCGGCTTTAAAGGGTTAAACAATAACTAATGTAATCCAAGACAAAAATAGCTAAGGCTGTGTTTTTTACTTTAAGCTGTTTGGAGGAGTCTTTCCTTTTGAGTTTAATAAAGTTCTCTAGCCTCACAGGGTTCCTTAAATATGCTAGATCCATTTGTGGCATCAGAATTTTGCCCTAAAATAAATGCTGCTGGAAATTTACTCCACAAAAAAAAAACTTCATTAAACAGAAGCAAAAAACAGCCATTATAGAAACATACGTATCCTTCACATTCTTTCATATTTGATTTGTCACTACTGCAACAAAATAAGCATTCATTGGTGTTTAGACTTTAAGAAGCAGTCCTTGAAAGGCACGGCGTATCCATTAAGCCTCACATTAATTTAATTGTTTAAAAATTTAATTGGTGGGAGTTGATGTTTGTGGAATCCAAGAACATCAGTAGGGAGTTTTATTCGCACTTTAAGGTGCACCTGATGCTATAAAATGTCCTCATATACCTAGACTTTATATGGGCTTGCAGAATATTCATTGCAGCTAATGACTCCCACGAGATGGGCGCTGAGATCTGCAATGATCCACTACCACGTTTAAGGCAGGCAGGATTAACAAAGTTTTCTGCAAACATAAACCCAACCCAGCTGATCCTTGCAAATTAATCGAGGATAGGCTCCATCCGCACCATCATCCTATTTAGATAAACAGTTAAGAAAATGGATGCAACTACAGGAAAAATCCATCTATGCTCACTATTTTTATACTGCAATGTTCAGGCTTTGTCTATTAGCTTGGACAGATTCATTAAGTCTGAGTGGCAGTCCAGTCATACATCAGTCCACACACTTTAACAGTAGGCGGGTAAAGCTATGTGTATTAATATCGAAATGTTCAGCAACGTTCACCACATTTGGTTTGATGTGAGATTTCTATGGTTACCAACTGCAACAGAGCCTTAAAAGCATTAGTCAAACATGTATAATATAATGCATTACCTAATAGTTTAGGTAATGCATTATATCTTATTGAGTTTGAGTTTTAATTATAATTCCTATGAGGCCGAGATCTGTGACCGCTCTGGTCTAAACTCTATAGTTCTGTCCCTCTACACCCATGAACAGCTCACAGAGTAAAATAGCATAAAAAAAGCCTCTGGTCATAACTGTACTACTGTATTATAATAAAGTTTTGTTTTGTTTAAACAAAACTGCTGAGTCCTCAGTGTTGGCAAAAAGAGAGAGAACAGCAGTTACTCTGTGCCATTTTTAATGCTAAAATTGCACCTACACAACCTCCAGGTCTGAAAACTGGGGCCAGCATTCAAGTGCTTTCCAATGGTTTTCAGTTGCTAGCTGGGGCAACTGTTTGGGTTGCAAAAAAGGCACTTGCCTGTCTGCACTGAAACCTGTGAGTATGACTCTAATTCTCACTTGAATTATTATTATTTTTGCAGGAAAGATTTGTTTGTTAAGCTACTTAACACTGACCTTGTAATCATTCAAGCACAAAAAAGTCAGCTATTTTAAGGGATGAACCAGTGATCTATCTATACATAACAGACAATTAACAAAAATAAAGCCAGGAATTTTTAGGTAATTTGTTACTAGCAGCCTGTTGCAAAAACACCATCATTTGTTCCAATTTCTTTTTGCTGAATCTGTGAAAATGCCAAAGATAACCGTTTAACAGGCATAAAACTGTATTTTTGCACCAGTAAAGTGATTCTCAAAGTGCTGTTGGCTGAAAACTTGGCGTATCTCGTCATAGTGTGCAGTATGTCTTTAAAAACATTTGAGGAAACTGGACAAGGGAAGGACAAAAGATTAACAGTATATGAAAGTTAGGTTCTTGGGAAATAGGAAAGAAATGGGGCAAAGACCTGACACAGGACCTGAGAGATACATCTGGTCCTTCGGTTGATCCATTTACGTTTCACTGAAAACTCCTTAGAAATGGTCTCAAACAAAGGATAGCTGTCAAAGGCTATTCTCAAGGAAGGGAAACAGAGACAAAAGGCTGAGGTATGCCAAATTACACAAGAACTAAACTGAAAATCAGAGACAACAGGTCTTATTGAGGGATGAAATTTAAAATTTTTGATTCGAACTGTCATCAGTATGTACAGAGGAGGTCAAGAAAGAGGTCCAATAGCAAGAATCTGCCACTATCTGCAAAAAACATCTGACTGTCATGGTCTGGGACTGCGTTTCAGTCAGTGGGGAGCTTGTCAAAATTCAGATATTTATACACCATGCAGTACCACCAGGAAAGCTCGTGGAAATGGTTTGTATTTTCATGTATTTTTGAACATGCTTCAACCCACTGCATCCATTTTCACCGTAAAACATAAAGAAATGAGCGCTAGCTCAAAGCTTTTGAACAATACTGTATGTACAAGTATAATCTCTTGTTCTTGATGGGATGCATCCACTTGTCACTTTCAGTTTATCTGCAGTCTGTGGTTAGTAGACTGTACCTGTGGTTAAACAGTACATTTATCTGGTGTGACTGCATTTGATGCAACTATCTCGCCTGTTAGCCTGTGTTTTCCCATTCTGCTGATACTGCGTGAATACAGTATCTCGCCACCTAAAGTAGTTTCCCAATGAGCCCTTCACTCTTAGTACCAACAGCTTTGCAAGCACACACAAATTAATGTTGCTGTCACTTTTTTTTTTGTGCCCACACTAAAAAGTCTTTGCGAACAATACAACAACCTCATGCTAATTCTGGCTTTGTTACTGGAGACAGTCATTACTTTCACAAGAACAGTCATTAAAGCGCAAACACAACTCATTTGAAGTGTTTGATCAAATAACTGGTGCTGTCATGTAGCGCCCTTCAGAGAAACCAGTGTCATTCCCTTCATGCAGAGGTTACCTGTTCTCTTAAATATCTTCTAGGAGATTAAGATATGAAGTGATTTTACAGTTTCTGAAAAACTAATTAGTCTCTTTGGAACTCTTTGAAAACTCGCATACTAAAGAGAAAATCTTTCCACTTCTTGTAAGGACATTGCCTGCTAATTAACATGGAACTGATTTTCTTGAGTAGCTGTGTGTGAGTTACTGTGATTTACAGACTTCAGAGTAAGAATTCCTTTGCTATTCTGTCGTATTTTCATGAACTGGCCTCTCACAAATACACACAAACGGGCTATGCAATAACGGGAAACAGGAATGCAGTATTTCACAAAGTGTATGCCTTCTCTGTTTTCCAATAATGGGCCCATATTCCCCTTCAGTCTTCTGAATGCCTTCTGGTGCATTCAGCTGTTACTAATGACAGACTGAAAAGGCAATACCTTCAGTGTGTGTGCAACACTGGCTAAATAATTCTCCCTGAACCAAACTATGGACCGACTCAAAGCTGTTGGCCTCACGTGCAGCAATCCGATGCTGCTCACCCTTTGTGTGCTCAGCTGATAAAGGCTTTCCAGATAAAAAAAAATAAAACACCTTAGCAGCACGCTGCAGGGAGAAACAAATCTCTAACAGCGAAAGTATGAGATCAAACAACATAGGGAAGGAGTAAAGAGTGAGAGAGGAGTGAGAGAGGGTAATAGAAAGCTCAGACAGTGACCAATGAGACGTGTACGAAGGAATGGCAGTGGCATAACAAATCAGAAGTGAAGGAGAGAGAACTAGAGACCAATGAGAACAAGCCTACAGACCAGGAGAGACATATCAAATTATTAATGGAAAGCAAGCGGCGGGGAGGAGAGAGAGCACCGAGGGAGTTAAAGGGGCAACGGGTAGAAAGAGCAACAAAGATTGTCTCGTGAGAACCGCATGACAAAATGCAGTGGCAGGAAGCATTACGACAAACACAACAAGGAGACAGGAGATATAACACGGAGAGGCACAGGGAGGAGGGAGGGTGGGCAGCAAGATGGAAATAATAAGAGTCTGTCAACAAAGAAAGGAGAGGGAAGGAGAGGTGACAAATAAACCGGCTAGCTGAATCAATCAGAACATTGTTAAGCAGCGGGCCGCTCTCATGAGGCTGCATTTCCACACATTTACAGTAACGGATGCTCCACATACCACAATCCCCCAAAACAAATCTACTCCGACGTGTGTTGAAAATCACTGCCAGCATAGCTGCGATCATATCAAATGATTCCACGGCTTCTTTCCGCAGCGCGTCTTTTCTGCTGTCTCCCTCCCCTCACCCCCCAACCACTCACGCCAGAGGGCTGCCCCTCCCTGAGCACGTTTCTACCGGAGGTTTCTTCCAGTTGAAAGGGAGTTTTTCCTTCCCACTGTCACCAAGGGCTTAGTCATAAGGTCTCGTCTGTATTATTGTAGGGCCTTTACAATAATAAAGCACCTTGAGGTGACTATTTAAGATTTGGGACTATATAAATAAAGCTGAATTGAATTGATCCGCTAATTAGTTTCATGAATGCTTGTTTCCTGGTAAAGAGTAGTAGTAGAAGGCTATAAAGGGGGGCCAGGCTTAAGGAACACAGGGAATTCTGTCGTTTTCTCCCTTCTGTGATTTAGCAATGACAATAAAAATAGATGCAGCTATCATCAGCAGCTTGCATTTCCTGGCCTGTTGGACTTTCTGTTAGTACTCTCTCGTATTTCTGAAACAACCTTGTTGAGTACAATATTGTCTTGGCTGATATGAATAATGTATGAGCCTTTAAATTAAGAGTCTTGAAGGCAGGGCTCTTAGAACAGAATCTGCCCACAAAAAGAGTCTAATCTCACTTTGTAAAGTTGCCAAATAAAATTCACGGTTATTACTGTGAATTACTCTATAAGCGTAGAAAGGCACCATATGGCAATTCAGAAAATATATAAAATGTTAAATACTACTGTTGTTCAGTTCCAGAATACCAACAATGTGAATGCTTTGCACCTTTAAACAGCCACTGGTATCTGCAAAGCCTAACGTACATGTAGTGAGACAGATTTTTGAAACTGCTTTTATTTTCCTAATGACATCATCCATTTGAAAACAGATGGTTCAGTTAACATGAGTATTTCCAGTGCACTTACATTTCTTTGCCATGAAAGAAAAGTTTTAGGTCTTATATAAGTTTTTATGCAAGGATTTTATTCAGCTGAGCCACTTGAGATCAAACTGGATTGTATGCAACTGACAAATGAACTAAATGAGCTGGACACCCCTGACTTAAGGCCTTTATAACCACAGTCACATCAGAAAGGAACGTTTTTGCTTGTTCTAGTTTTCCAAATGTCAAGTTTTGTTTAATGCTTGAGCACTGGGAAACAGTTTTGGGTGCAATATTAATTATTTCTTGCCACTTTTTAAATGAAAACATGCAGTTCTCTCAGTCATGTATGTGCTCACATTGTTGTCTCAGCCTCCGAGCTCGAGTCTTCGCAGGTGTTCGTGTTAACGTGTGTTCACGCTCCAGCTGCATCGACACACACCGAGGTCACCCATAAACCACTTTGCACTCCTTCAATCTGTCTTGCTGTCTCACTCTTTCTCCCAGACGAATTCACTGACATTTTGATTCCTTGTTTCTTAATTGTGCTGCTCTTTCCCGTCTTTCACACATTTACCTCTCGTCTCCTCCTCACCCACTCCGATCATTAACACCTCATTCCCTTAAGCCCCCCCAGCTCTGTTACACCCCAGCATCCTCCTCCTACCTCCCTCTTCCTCTCTTTCGATCATTAGCTGTCTCTTTTCCCCACACGCATCTATCATTTTTTCATCGCCCTCCTGTCTATCCAATTTTCTTTGCTTCCCTTGCTATCACTACTATCTCACCCTTTGCCCCATTAGCCCTCCCTTTTACATCAACCTCCTCCTTCTAGCTCATCCTCTTCTACCACCTCTGATCCCACATCTTCCCGTTACAGTCCCGTGTTTGAATCACTGCCATGTTCACCTGCCTCTTCAATATGGCTAATGTAACTTGTGTGAAACGGGCTTAGACTTAGAGAAGGATCAACCGGCGCAATGCTGCCCAGATGAGCGTACACAGAAGACTGCGTTATGAAAAAGATTAATCAAATAAAAGGAGGGTTTTCAGTTTTCTCATCTCACATACATACTCCCACTGCAGCTGCATAGCAGGGAGCCCCCTGGCACTGTATATCTCATTGGATACGCAGGTAATAAGACGGAATGGTTAGCAGTGAATACTTCAAAAGGCCTGTGCATCAAGTAGAGCAGGGCGGGCCAAAATATGGGGGGGGGCTTGCGGAAGTTAAACCAGTGCACAGGAAGAAAAAGGAGGGATCAAACGCAGCCCTGTTCCTAATAAGGAAAGAGAGAGAAGAGTGCAGCTTTAATAGTGTTGTATTATGGCTCCAATCAGTCCCTGTGATCGAGCAGCAGCTAGCCGTTTCAATTAAAGGTCGGTGCATTAAAACTAAAACCGGCTTTAGAGATATTAGATTTGGTTTAATAGCTTCTTTACTAAAAGGTCCTTCACAGCGATCAGGAGCAGACTCAGGTTTTCCTAAAAAAATCCCCTGTGATGAATTATGAGCCGCTCACAGCTCGTGGAACTAAAGTGAAATCATTTGATAAAATAACTGATACTAACAGACATCACACCAGAGAAAGAGGAAAGCTGTGACCAATTAAAAATCCAGACTTAAAGACATCTTTAGCTGAACTGTCCTCAGTGTCATCAGTGCAGCTCCATGAATGTCAAGGGGCCAATCAGCTAATTGAAGAGGCTTCGCCTGACTGCCCAATTATTCCGTCTACTTCTGTAATTATTCAGATTAGGAAACCGCTTCAGTCTCAAGTGAGCTTAACAGGTGCAAATAAACCCCTTAAGTCTCTACATGTTGCCGTGTTGATGTTTCAGCCAACTTCATTTTTCACTGCTGTTATTCAGCAGTGCACAAAAGTTAGGTTTTCGCCCTTTTATAAACACTCCGTTGGGGTTTTGCAGAGTCACTGATCAATACTCAGAAATTACTTCTTCTTGCTTCCAACACCTCAATTTGCAAACCCCCCACATTTTCACTTTGTAAAAAGGAAAAAGAAGAGAGAGGTAATACAGCTGGATAAAACCTCAGTGACAATAGCGGAATCAGAGAAGAAAAGCAGAGCAGAGCAATCTAGGGGGAAAAATACAGGATTTAAAGATCGTAGACAACAGTGACTTCAATAAGAAATATGTTGCTGATCTGCTGCTCACACTCTGCTAACAGCTGCCACATACCAAACATTATTTTTTTTGTTATTCTGTGTATACCGTGTGTATTCTTCTTGTAAGCAAACTCTCTCTCTCGTATTTACATTTTCGGCGCCCTTTTTTAAGCATCAATTCCTTAAAATGAAATAATCATGTTTATAAATGCCCCATCAGGACAATACATGCTGCACACTTCCGATCTGAGGCCCCTTCCAGCAGGATGACATTATGTGTACGTGTCCAATCATGAATCTTATGTCTGATCTGTCACTAGAGTGGCTACAGGAAGGCGCTGACTTATTTGCTATGACTGAAATTGCAATCCACATAACTCATCATTGAAAGCTACACAAGCAGCCGGTTAGGTTAGCCTAGCATAAAAGCTGAAAACAAACAGCAGAAAGAAAACTAAATCTGCCTACCAGCAAAAACGGCTCTAAAGCTCCGTGATTAACATGTTACATCATGTTTGCTTAATCTGCTTAAAAACCAAAGTGTCGGAACAACAATTTATTTTAACTGCAGGGTTCTGTGCCACACTTTTTCTTGGCTTTGCACAGTTACTTCCTGGAGACTCCAGGAAACATTACAGCATCCTTAAAAAACAACTAATTTTTGACATTTTTATTTGGCTTGAAAGGAGAAGAAAAGCATGAGAACCTACACAGACACATGTTAATGAATGAGCTTTAAACATCTGCCTGTTTCCAGCTCCGGATTTACCATTGAGATAGGAGAGCGGTATCAAGCTCGTTGATAAAAATGCAAAAAAATAAATAAATGTGTTTCTCAAGAAGTATTTCTATATGTTTGGTAATTAAAGAAGACAGAAAATCAGAAATTAAAGAATTATGTATTTCTATATAAGCTGTAGGACATGTGAATACAAACATACAGTCCACTTTTGACCTTCATCCATTGATCACATTCAGTTTGAACTAAACAGTGGAAACTACACTGAAGTGCCATAGTGTCAAAGGGGAAAAAAGCCATCTGAGATATACAGTTTTTCAAAATACACAGTGACTAAACTGGCTAAGTTTCAAAAGTAACAGGAAAGTTGTCAGCAAAATTTTCCTGCATTTGTTTTTTTCACACACACAAGTTTGAATGCGAGTCTCGTCAAGGAGCAGAGAGGTGTTTGTGTGCTAAAGAAAAAGCCCTTTGTGAGTGCTCAGCAAGTCAGGGATGCTCTCCGGGATGCAGGGGAACACGCTGCTTTGTCAACAACCAACAGAATAGTTCATGAGCAGAAGCTCTGAGGATGCAACACAAGATGAAAACCTCTGGTAAGCCTCAGAAAATGAAAGGCCAGGTTACAGTACACATAAACATACCCCCCACCCCACCTCCACCCCGAAAAAAGAAGAAAGAGCTGGATAGAGTTCAGCAGTGAAGCTCTGTGGGATGATAAACTACAATTCAACCTGAAAGTGAAGGGGAGAGGAAAGTAAAAGGAAGCAAAGCAACAGCTAATGACCCGAAACATCACCTCCGATTGACTTGACTAGTCAAGTTGATCACTTGATCTCAGTCCAGCCGAGACTCAGCCCACAAACTTACAGACATAACTAAAGGGAGAAAGACCCCACGACAAGAAGGAGCTACAGTGAATGTCTGACTGAGAGGGCATCAAAGACTTCAGGCAGTCATTATCGCCAGCTGGGTTTTCATAAATGTTTAAATAAATAATTGTTTTCATGTGAATCTCTCTAATTACTTTGACCTCTACAATCTAAGGAAACGATATCAGAACATCTGCACTTCTGTTGCATGCTGTAGTATTCAAATAAAGTCTGTGACTTTTGTGGTGCTTGTTACTTTATTTCAAGTTATTGAGATCCTAAAGAAGAAATGTATATTCACATAATTTCTGCCTGGGCTGTGATTGGGTGCGCTGAATGATTTGATCATTTGTACTGTAAGTTATGGAATTTAAAGGCAAATTAAAAACAATCTCTTATTAAACTTTGGCAAAGACAGTCTGAGCAGACATTAGCTTCACAGAGAATCCTGACAGGGGCCGATAACTCATAACATCAGTTAATGGTGTCTCCAATTAGAAATCTTGTCATGAGGACATCTTCCTGATAAACACTGGTCAGTGCAAGATTGCTGAGAAACGGCATGCACCGGCATGTATCAAAGCCTCACTGTGGCGGGTGTGCACCGCATGCCTTAATTGGTTTCCCGGGCACGGAAAAAAACAGATCTATAATTAAAACCGGTGATCTCCAGCTGCTGCTTTGTCAGTTAGCCAAATGGGAGTCTAAGCAACGTGACAGATGGTATACTAGTGCAATGTTGTTGCTTTTTATTCTTAAAAAAAAGTTAATGTACTTGTATGTTTCATTTAGAAAAACAGAAACTGGATTAATAACAAATCAAAATGAGAATTTCCTGCTGTACTGTTTCATATCAAATGTGACGTCTGCTGAAAGACTGTCCTGCTTCCTTTTGTTTTTGAGGGGTGGGCTAAAGGATATATACTTGGGGAGCCCTTCTATATGTCACAAACTAGACAGAATGCAGATATAATATGCTGTCAGAAACATATGACATATCTGATCTGAACATGTGTTGCATGTTTTGTTTTGTTCTTCATGGTTCACGATTCGCAAGCTGCTTTCACGTGTGTGTTTTCGCCTGTGTGTAATTGTAGTGTGTGGACCGGGTGTGAGCTCTGCAATTTTCCACCAGGACAATTTTGGCACATATCTCAGTTCAGCCCTGCAGTGAAAAGTTGAATATTTGTTGAATAACAAACAACGTTAAGAAATACCCTGATAGACTCTAGCTTGTTTTATAAGTATCGGTCAGTCACTGCTAATCAAATACACTTGATTAATTGATTATCAGAAAGTGTGAACAGCTGTATAAAAGCCGTAGTTCTAGCAGTTTGTTGGTGTCTATCATTCAGCTTGGGTTTGCAAATTTGCATCAAAACTGCAAGACTTCTGCAATAAGTCTGGCTATAATTCACAGAACCACATTTGGAGAAACCCAAACACAACGTGTGAGCAAACTAGGGTTGCCAACTCCCTGAAAAATAAATAAGGGACACCTCGTGGCCAGGGCCGGGCGACCCAGTTGTCTTCACCCTTCCCAGTGTGGTGAATTTTCTAGCTCTTTTTTTGTGTGAAATTATTTTTTTAACCATTTGACTTGAATTTGATTTAAGTAGATGTGTATTCTTTGTGATATGAACACATGTGAAACAAATGATCATTTAGCCATTTATTTTTAGCTCAAAATGACAACATTAACACAGTAAAACAGGTCTCCTTCTTAAACAGAAGCCTGTCATGCTTAACTTTTGAGAATATAAGTAAATCTTTCTTTAAAAGAACTCTGTCCTGCTTAACTTAAAATAATAGAAAACAATAGAAAGAAAAACATTCTTGTAACAGTGCACATTTAGTGCATTTAGTACAATTGGCTTCAGTTGAGGTATTATTTCAGCTTTTCTAATGCTAATCAGCTGCTCCTGTTTGTAAACCCACTTGCTCCCATGATTACGCATCTTAACTCATCATCATTATTCATCTATGTATTACTTTTATGTATTAGTCATCTATTTGTTGTAATCATCTATTCTTGCAGTTGTTTATTACACAAAATAAATTATATTATCACACTTCTGGCCACATAGCGCTGATATTCACTGCACATGCCCATATTAACTTTTTCCAGCCAGGTGTTTTCCTTTTCCCATTCTTCCCTTTCTCTGAGGGGAACAAACATTGCTGCTCTAATGCTGGGCTTACACTGTGCAGTTTTAGGCCCATTTTGAGCCGATTTTGGCCTTCATCGTGCATCGTGTAGTATACGTGAGGTAACGAGAAGTGATTAACACCTCACGACCAGCTCCCGATCATCAATCGCTCGTGAGGGTCTCACCACAGCCGCTCACACTGCTCGCGCGCAAACACGTAAACGTTGGTGTAAAAGATGGAGCAGCACGGCTGTGCAGCCTGTGATCTGGACACAAGCGATGGAGGCACAACTTGTAGAACTTTGGAAAGCTCATCCGAGCCTTTTCGATGTGGCATCACAAAATTATCACGACCACAACAACCGTGAAAATAGTTGGATTTACATTGCTGCTCAATCACAGCTGCCCGATCAATGTTTTTCATTAGCAATTTAGCAAAGTTGATGGTGGTGGTGTGTGTGTCTGTGTGAGTGTAAGACGGAGAGAGAGAGCACGACAGATTTTCTGTTATAACCTTCATGTTATGGAGGCACAGTGTGAGCACTCAGGTCGCATCAGAGCATCGGGCGGTATAGTGTGAGACCTGCATCGTGACCTACCAACTGCGAGTCAATCGTGCAGTTTGAGCAGGAGCTGAATAACGTGACTGAAAAAAATTGCACAGTGTCTGCCCAGCTTTAGGTGTACTGTCGTCCGAGACTTGCACCGCAGTGTCTGCGTTTGTTTCCCTGTTGGCCATGCTTCTTGTTGTGGTCATTTGTTGTCTTCCGGTATTTTCTCCGTAAGCGACCTTTCCTCGACCAATGAGATGAGTGGTAATCTGAATTGTCATACTCGTAAGTGTGCTGTCAGCTCATTGGTCACAAAGCAGGAGAGGGGCTGGGAATTATGTTTTCAAACAAAGCGTTAATTCCATTAAAAGTTATAGACTACTTTTGATTCTCACTGTATTACGGGACAAAGTGCGTCCCTTATTAGCTCAATACGGGACGTGTACTTTTGTTTCGAAATACGGGACGATTCCGTATTTTAAGGGACGGTTGGCAACCCTAGAGCAAACACAGATGAGCAAACACAGAAGCACGGTGGTGGAATTATGATGATTATGATGATTTGAGCTTGTTTTGCTGCCACAGGAGCGGGGCACCTTCCACTCATTGACTCGACCGTGAAATTTTCCGTATAGGAAAGTATTCCAAAGTCAAACGTGAGGCTGTCTGACAGCTAAAGTTTGGCTAAAACAAGGCTATGTGAGAGGACAAGCTTCTACTTCTTCTTCTACTCTCAGCTGCATCCTTTACAGTTGCCACAGCAGCCTCCATCATACCTTATCCCGTTGTCACATGAACCTTCTTCATGTTCTTCTTCGTCACTACATCCATGGACCTCCTGCCTGGTAGCTCCATAATCAACATCCCAGTGTATCCACTATCCCTCCTCTGCATGTGTCCATAGCTCAGCCTTGCCTCACTTATTTTCTCACCAATATAAAAGGGCCGTGATCCCAGCAAGTCTACAACAGAATGTCTAGAAAAGAAAAGAACCACTGCTGCAATGAGAAAGTGGAGACGTCAGCACGACTGAAAAGCTATAGCAGAACCTGAAACGAATGCCTGGAAACCTCAAAGTGAAACAACATTTTAAGGAAGAGTCGGTCAAATTCCACCACATAACTGTGCAAGACTGATGAAGTCATACAGAACAAAAATTAATTCAAGTCAATGAGAAAAAACTATTCTTGCTGCACTACACCAGGTGGAATAGGCATGTGAAAATAAATCATATTCAAGCACATTATATAAAAGTAATTACTCGTTCACTGTAGCCCTCACTCCCTTTATAACAACTTCTCCTAAAATTGATCAAAAAGTCAACCAGCAAGCTTTCAAATTAATATTTGTGTACTGTTACAGGTGAGTTCAGTTTTAGACGGTAGGAAGAACAAAACAAGCAATTAATGGATGTCACTGGCTGTAATGTAATTTTGTAATGTTCTTCCATTTCAGAGTTTAGAAATTCATTCAAAAAGTCCTTTTAAAATGTCATCTTCTATTAACTAATGCAAAAATTAATGAATAAATAAATAAAAGATGTAGGGTTGTAGTGCTGACTGCAGTTTTTTTTTCCTTAAGCGGGAGCAGAGCTGTATCAGATGAAACATTTTGTAAAGAACATTTATATTCATATTATAAAAATGGAGAAAATAAGCCCACTGGTGGATTCTCATGTTCTGGCACTTGCTACACGCATCATGTTTTTATAGACATGCCCCATATCCCTGTGGAAAGATGCATATTTCATAAGGGTTTGGACTCCATGTTTATCTTGCCACTATTTAACAAAACTGCCTTAAAGGCTGTGGTATCACTTCATATCCTATTGTGTGACCACAAGATGTTTGCTTCAAAGAGTCAGACAGAGCATGTAGTGAGAATGGATTTACTTTATTCTTATTTTTTTTAAAAAGGAAGAAACAGAGGGACCGGCCTTTGATCAGTATAAGACGCTGGGGATTTACGCTACAAAAAAGACTGGACAGAGGCGCCTCTTGAAAATACTCAGAAGAACCTTCCTTTGTGAGACTGACTGGACGTCGTCTCCTTAGAGAGGCAATTTCTCTGTCTGACCAGAGCATATTATTGTGTCTTTTCTCTTTTCACCAGGACAGACTAGAGCGTGGTGAAGATGAAGGTAACGATAAGCCAAATACTCCGGCAAGACACTTGAATACTAAGGCATTAGTATGTGTCAGGTGCTGAAACGCCTGGCCGAACTCGTTGGCGTGTTCCCATCATGGCGCGAAGAGACAGATGGCACAAACCTGATAAATGTGTCAACAATATTAAGCAGTATTTAATGTGATCAAACTTATTCCAGACCATGCAAAAATTATGGGGAAAAGAGGGGGTCAGAAAAGGGCTACGTATTCTCTTTTTCCATTTTGTGTTTTATTATAGCCAGAGGAAAACAAACACATCACCGTGTGAGAGGCGATTTTTACAATCAAGCAGCTAAGGCTTTGGGAGAAAAAAATAATAAGATGGAAAAAAAATAATGCTGGAAAAAGCGTAATACAGACTGTTGCCAAATTTCTGTTATTATACTTCAGCTTGCATCATTACACAGTTGTGCAGCGGTTAGCATTGTTGCCTCACAGCATGAAGTCCCATTGGGGCCTTTCAGTGTGAAGTTTGTATGTTCACCTCGTCTGTGCGGCTTCTCTCTGAGTACTCTCGCTCGCTTCCTAGTCCAAAGATAAGCATTAAGTTATGTTAACCGGTGATTCTGAATAGGTCACAGGCGTGAAGAACAGGTGTACCCTGCCTCTTGCTTAGTGACAGCTGGGAATGTCTAACCATACATATGTTCTTTGTCTCTTGATTAATTTACTATTGTACAACAGAGTGTTTAAGTATTACATTTAATCAAACATCAGTAAGCCTAGAAGGATTATGCTTGGCTGTACCAGGGGTGGAAACAAAGGGTGGCCACAGGTGCCCACAACACCACTATATGCTAAACAAGTTGATTAGGGGACTACGAACGCAAGTATAGAAACAAACTCAGATCCAATAACCAGGTGACAACAGGGTGTTCCATTGGTTAGTACTGTTGTTTCACACTAAGAAGGTCCTGGGTTCCACACGCTTCTGTTGAAATCTCCCAATTCTTTGAATCTTTGGGCTGAAGGAAGGACAATACTCGGTGTATTTATGCTCAATCAACAATCATTTATTTCCATACAATTCAACAGTCAGAGCATTACAACGTCCGGACGGGAGAGATGCTACCAGAGGGTCAGGCACATGTCTCAAAATGGTGACGGGTTGCTCAGCTTTTTATACTCTCTAGTGGCCCCCAGCTAGTCGTAAAAGCCAAAACATCACATTTTTTCTCTGTTACAGCGCCTAAGTTATGACCTCGGCAGTTGTTTCTCTGCTTTCTGTAAGGTGGGGGTGTGGAATGTGGTCTGTCTATCTCCCCTGTCTTAGACACAGAGTCTCCTGCTTACAATCTTCTCTTCATGATTCAACAATTAAGCATGTCAAGAAAACAGTGTAACACATTCCCAGCAGATCAAGGATACAGAGTGATGCACATTTATCTAATGAACTAATATGTGAATATGTTCTGTTAACTCAAAAGTATAACGAGAACTAAACTACATACAGCTCACACACTCTATATTAAAGGGTATAATGTGATCTACAGCAGTATTCTAATTCAACTATTTTGATTACATATATAAGGTAACATATAATAACAGAATAATCTAACACTTCTTATGTGGAGTTGGCAGGTTCTCCCCATGTCTATGTAGGTTCTGTCACGGCGAGTGGGATGAGCCGTGTGAGGGATTAAATGAGGATCCAAGTGCAGGCACTCGCTGAGATGCAAAGGTGGTTTATTGTAGAACAGAGCACGAGGTGGAAAAGGCAAAACGGAACAAAACTAATCTATACTGAGAAACTAAACTACTGAACAGCAAACATGAACATGAAGGAGGATGAATGGAGGCATAGGAAGGTGGACGGCAGGGTAAACACACAGTAGATTCACAGTTGATAGACGGGAGGTTAACAGACGGACCAGCGACTAGTACATGAGAATACACACAGAAGAACACAGGAAGATTACACACAGGTGGGGAACACACCTGTGTGTAATTGACGAGACAAGGGAGGCAAAACTGAATACACTCACATGAGACACGGACCTTCACAATAAAACAGGAAACAAGAAACAGCTACACAAAGACAGACTAGACACAGAACTAAACCTACACTAAACATGAGACACAAACCTAACCTTGTCCCTTAACAAGAATAAACAGAAACATAGAATTCTAATAATAATCAGCAAAGCACAAGAATCAGAGTACAATCCAAAATTAAACCAAAACATAAGAACTAAAAATGCTGGATCATAATGACCCAGAACCGTGACAGGTTCTCTCCAGGTACTCCGACTTCATCTGGTAGTTCAAAGACACACGTTGAGTGAGGTTAGATTAACTGGTGATTCTAAATTGGCCCTAGGTGTGAATGGTTGTCTGTTAGCACAGCAGCACATTGCCCTATTATAATGGATACGCTCCGACCCTGCACTGGATAAGCAGATAAAAATGAATGGTTAACTGCTATTACTAGCAGAGCAATTTTGGAGAACCAGTTCTCTATGGCTGCTTCTGTATTGTTTTCACGTGCCGACATGCATTTTAACCACCAAACTGCCTATTAAAATTAAACTTATCTTACAGTAATCTTACAGCATTAGCTTATCAACTGGTGACAAGTTCAGTCTTTTGGAAGGGGCTTGGCATAGATCCACAACTGCTCCACATCAAAAGGTGCCAGTCAATTTGGTTTGGGCATCTGACCAGGATTCCTCCTGTACACCTCCTAGGTGAGGTGTTCCAGGCATATCCCATGCGGAGAGTCCCCCTGGGAGGAGATTACATCTCTCAGCCAGTTTGGGAAAACCTTGTAGTTCCACTAGAACGGCTGGAGGTGGTGTCTGGGGAGAGGAAGTTCTGGGAATCTCTGCTTAATTTGCTGAACTATTAGCAAACAATAATTATAGACAAAATCACAGATTCTTTTTTAGTTAGTTGAGTGGTGCCTTAAAAAACAAAGGCTAATGGATGCTTGTCCTCCCAGTGTACTTCCACATGGCAGTCCCATGTACTAGAGTGAATGATGAAAAAAAAAAAAAAACACCATTTCCCCTAGAGATACGTGACAAAGAAAAAATACACAACTTCAGGCTCTGTGCCAGTAAGTAGTGGTCTTAGTCTAGCCACCCTAATAAAAATTTGCCTGGCTCCACAACTGAGCACATAGGTCTAATCAACATACATCTTTCTGCCTCCACAAGCCTGAGATTGTTGGCTTCACTTCCACCTGACACTGACACAAGCCACATTTATCAGACTCAAATATGCACTTGAGCAAGTAAACAGAATTTCATGTGTAAAATTAGCTAAGGTCCCCTTTAGGTTTACCAGTTTTTCCAGCAGTCAACAGTGCATTATGTTCTGGGAAGAGAGCACACTTTTTAATAAATCTGGGAGGTATGGTCTTTTATGTTCATCTAAAGAAGAAAAAAAAACGTGTCCAGTCCCTCATCATCACACTACCAAGGCAAGATAGATATAAATTTCATGCTCACCAGGGGAATCAACTGCAATATCATGCTCTGTAAATTATCAAGGTTTTTAATTTCATGTATTTTTAGTTAATTTTCCACATTCGGGTCATTAAAGCATCATCAAGGTGCTTTATGAAGCAGCCTGTCTGGGCTCTTACCACGACGTTTTTTTTTTTCTTATCCCCTCACCACCTGCTGTTTTACCACCTGTTCCTGCAACCTCCACGTCTCCCCTGCTACCTCCCTCATCCTTCACATATCCCCAATCAAAACTGGCCCCACCCCCATCCTCTTTTACCCTCCTCCTCCCCCACCAGCTCGTCTGGCTCTGCACCACTCCACCTGCATTCAGCACAGGTCCCAAGGTGTACTTGCATCTTCCAGTGTTTCTTTCCTTCTTTATTTATTTTTATCTTACACACTGCTACTGCAGAACCTCGCTTACACGTACAAGGGCAGTAAAGACAAACCCTCACCCCCATTTTCTCCATCTGTCTTTCCCTAGATTTCTAACTCTCTGTGGCAGTTAGCTTTCTTTCCCTTTCTCTCCATCCCCCCCCCCCCAACTCCACAAGTACCATCTGGTCCCCTTATTGTCCATACCCATTTTACTTCTGTTTGGCTTTAATGCCGATGCTCACGCCCATTCCTCCCCCCTCCCTATAACCAAAACATCACCTTTTCACTCTCTCCGTGTCCCTTGCATTCCCCCTGCCCAGCGACATCCTTATGCAGCACTGCAGCAAAACTCTCCCACCCATCTCTATTTCTGATGCCGATAAAAAGATGGAATATTTTTCAAAAGGCTCTGCTTCTATAGCCACATGAATGAGCAAGAGTTCATCTTCACATTCTCTCACTGCTGTTAATGGGTCCGACCGAAAAAAAACAAACAAAAAAAACCCCATTTGAGTGTAGTATTACAGAGTGTTTGTATGTGAAAGGAGTTCTCATAGGGCAAGACAAGGAGAGCAGCTGTGGATAGAGTCACTGGAGTTGCTTTTTACGAGATGTATCTAACAATATGTGGCTAACAAGTAATTTCTGGCTCGATGATAAACGGCTTGCTGAAACACGTAAAGACTGAGCAAAGGTTGAACGCTTAGTGAATATTCAGTGCACTGCTATTGAAGAATAAACAATGGAAGCAGTAAGTCGCTGAAATACTGAAAAACTACTTGACTGCAAAAAAAAGAAAAATCCTAAGTTAAGGCATACTGTGACAAGCTATTTTTTAAGTCCCTCAAGAGCTCATTTGAACTAGTTTTATTTTTGAAAGGGCATTATTTCACTATAATGAACTGCGACAAATTTAAAAAAGGCTACTCATTACATGTGGCCATGTCAAGTGAATGCAAATGGAAACGTCTCACCTTTTCTCTGCATTCTGACTGTGGTTTCGAAAGAGCTCGACAGCTCTTAAGCCGGCGCTGAAAGCAATAACAACCTTAACCTCGTCAGCTTAATCTAATTAAACTTATTCACACTTTTGGCGTTGGTAAAACTTGCATCATAAGCTCTCCTGACATGAAAGATGTACGTGTGTGACTACCCATGGCATGACAGATTGCTGTGCCATGCACTCCCTTCAAAAGGTGATTGTGTAAGGTGTGAGAGTGTGCTTAGGAAAAAAGCACGTTTTTGATTTGATAGGGATTTTCACTGGTGGTGGTGAAGTTGATGTGGGTGTGTATGTTGTACTGCTGCCAAACTTACGAGGAAGGAGTTGGTTTGCCGACTTTACACTGACTCATTCCTCACACCGCCTTTTCGTGTCTATGACACTATGTCTTATGCTATTTTCTACTGTGAAGGTGATTTCTTTGGTCTCTGTAAGTGGATTCAGAGGTTTGTGTAGGACTCTTCCTCTACGGGCACTTCAAATTTAAACTTTCACACCATCCCCCTGCAGTCTGTGGTTTGGTGTAAGAAACAAAGGCACGGATGTTTTTGCACAGACCAGTGCAGTACTCGCCAGCAGGCAAACAATAGCATCCTGAAAAATAAGGTCGACGTGGTCAGGCTGAAAGTTAGGGGCGTGGCTGCTTTGACTGACAGTGTCGATACAGGCGTCTGTGAGGCCTGACCTCTGCTAATTCAATGAAATGGACTCCTTGACTGTGTGGACTGTGATTAACAGACAGGTCAAGATTAACCATCTGTACTCACAGAGAGCAGTGCACTGTCAAAGTGATAAGGACGCCTTCACTGTGCTTTACTTTCCCTGTCTTAAACTTACTGTGCTCAGTAAATTTACTAGACCACCTGTCATTAAAAAAAAAAAAGCACAAATATTTTAGAAATCTGTCTAAAAGTCTTAAAAAAAACTACAGAATTCACTTTTTCATTTCTGAATTTGAGGTGGTACATTGGACGTCTCAGAGAAGTCGTAAATTAATCAAGTGTAACATCTAAGCAGCACGCTGAAACCGATTTTTCTGTTCGGCGGAGCAAGTAAATAACTGTAATTTGGCTTCTTAATAAAAAATAATAATGTGTCTTACTGTTTTATAAAAATGGAGAAAGAAATATTAAGTTTGAAAATTCATGGATAACAACAACAATTATATTTTGGCACTCTAGGTTTTAGAAAAAATATCTTTTTTTTTTTTTTTTTTTCAAAAAAAAAAAAAAAAAAAAAGAAATCTTAAATGTGAAAATAAGTTGGCAGCATTAAACCTTATTCTGTATCTGATTTATATGGTTGTGAAATATAATTAGTAATACTAGAGTTTTTCAATTGTGTGTTTGTGGACACGATCATCACAGTGTTCTTGGTCATTTTACTTACCGTATTTTCAATTTCCATTGTCTGTTGTCAGCTAGGTTTCAGATGATTCTTGAGTCTGGGCTTTCTTTTTGAGATGCAGTAAAGCCTTTCAAAGACCCTCAGAACAACCTTTAACCACTGTTTTTTACTTTTGTTTGTTACCATAGTTCTTGGAGGTTACTGACTTAAGCCCTGGTATTGGATTCCTATAAGTTCTTGAAAAGGTGACAGCAGATAAATTGCAGCATTAAGGCTCACTAATATAATCCTCAAAACTGGAAAGTCAACTTTAGAATGGCAGCAGGGTGCTTCTGTGCTGTCTTATAGGATCTGATACAGAGGGTTGTAGTGCCACTGGTGGAGCCGCCTTGGCATTGTCTGATCTTACATGTATGCTATCTGATATGTATCTGAACATATAAGAAAAGGAATACATTTTTATTTGTTCATCAAAACAAAGCAAGATAAACCTCATTCTAAAATTAGGGTACCAATGAGCGACAGTTATTTTATTGCAGGTTTAGGCTGAGCATGAATATGAGCAGATTTAGCATTTATATTAATTTCAGTATTTGAAACTGAGCTGTGTCACCCTGCATTCAGAATTTATGTATGGCTCAGGGTTTACCTAAGCCTCTAGTTCTTATTGACTCTAAACTTGGAATGATGGCTGAGCCTTTCAAAATATGCTTAAAAATGTAATATAAGAAACACTGGACATAAGTTATTATTCAGAAAGTTTCATGAATGTGAACAACACACATGAATTTCAATACTTGTCTGCTATGCTGAGGCTTGACCCAGGGCCACAATAGTCTATAGTAACAAAAATCTGTCCGGTACATTTTTATTATTATTTTCAGGTCAAAGTGACTTGCAGGTCACATTAAAAATTCACGTCACGATGCTGTTTGAAATGTTTATTTACATCAAACTCACACAATTTTCATATTGATGTCATTTTATGACAGCAGTGTCATTGTAATGTAAATATCCTGTCAGTTCATATATTTTCTCATATTAGTTTTATTCTGGGGTCTTCTACAAACACCTACTATACAAGCCAAAGATCCTTGCATCTAAAAATCTGTTAAGACACAAGTAAGTTGTTTCATCACCTTCAGACTAATAGCAACTAATCTAATAACAATCAGTGCTGTGCAGAGATAAAAACTGTATATAGTTTTCACAGTTATATTTCAGTATTTTATTTCATTACTGCTATACCCTTGAAATCAAAATAGACACATGTTGGTAACTTTTATTTAAGCAATTTTTGCAGGCCTAAGGCTTTATTGTTACTTTAACTTTAGATGATGTTTGTTTTGAATTTGTGAATCAAATAAGGAAGGCATCACTAGCATAATTTAAAAAACAACAAAGGTTTCATTCATGACAGTTCAAGAAAAAAAAAATCTTTTTTTTTTTGCTTTCACAGAGGGTGCACAGAAGGGTTTGCTGTCGGAATTGTGGGATAAGGAGCCAAATGAAGACTCGGGAGGGAGGAAGAGTAAACAAAACTGCACCTTTACTGGTGGAAAGCCCATAACAAAGCCACAGTTAAAATCCGAAAGGAACAACAAACACAATCCAGGCAGAACTCTCATACAAGGGTAGCAGTATGACAAAGCGAAGACAGCGCTCTTTATGCACACATGACACACCAATCAGGGGACTGAGGCACGGATGGGAGGAAACCAGACACAGGCGTAAACAAAACACCCAATCATAGGGGAGGAGCTAAAACTGAACACAACATGCAAAAGACAACTAATCAGCAAAGTAAAACAGGAAGTAAGTAACAATGACTAAACAAGGACACACAAGGACTTTAGCACTGGGGAGAATGAGACAGGAAACAGTGAGGGAACACACACAAGCTGTGCTAAAATATGAGCAAACTGAAAGACTCTTCCCAATAATATCAATAACCCAAACTCACACAGCATGACATTTCCAACCTAAGCAAATGTGCTTGTGCGTGCTCCTTCAAAAACCCGCATCGTTCGACGTGAGGGTCACGCTGTGATGTATGTTGAGTGGTTGAGAAGTGGACAATAACAGGAAGTGAGTGATACAAGACTTCACCAGAAATGGAAAAAACACAAATAATAATAACAGCATGAGACACTAGGGTTTCACTTTTCACCTTTCACATGATATGATTTCGGTCTTATCAATGGCTGCCAACAACCAACAACAGCACAAGCAAGAGTCGCCCTCAGACTGGTTGTTTGTCACACTGCCACCTTGTGGATGTAAACAGATGACAGTAACAACATATACAAAGCTATGCATGCGTACGACCGCCACAGAACCATGTTTTCCCCTTTCGAGGTGTCACTTTGGAAGTTTTGGGGATATTTTTTTTTTACAAACCAAACAATCAATGATTCAAGAATCACCAAATCAGTTTGTAAACGACCACGGCAGACCCAGTGGCATTTTGATGCTTTTTATTAAAGCTTTGACGGTTGCTGTCCACAGTACTCACAGAGCTGCAGCTCTCCCGCTGCCCGCTCAACACTATCACAACAACCCAACCACAGGACCCAGTACAATATTTAATTCGGCGGGGCGTGATTGCGGATGCCGTGCAGGTGCGTCCGCCTCCTCTGCACGGCACCGCAGGCCACGCCCCGCCACATACCCCCATCGCCCGACTGAGGCCGGGGAACCATCCGGCCGAACGTACTCCCCCCCACCGCGAGCGGGAGAGGGGATCAGCCCGGACCGTCGGCGCCCCCGGGCCCTGGCCAAGCGACGGGGAGTTGTGAGTTCAGGTGGCCGCCTGCGAACCCAGCAGCGTCGGCGAAGCTGGTCCGGAGGTCGGCCGCGTGGCAGGTGGACGCAGCGCTGTTGGTACGGTCGTGCGCCCCAGCTCGCAGGCGGCTGGGCAGATGTCCGGCAGGCACCGGCCTCTGGTGGAGGTGAGGCCGCTCTGCTCACCCCGCTAACCTCGGGCTTCGGTGGCGCGGACTCCCCTAGCACGGGCACCACCGACTTATCCCGCGGCTTCTCCGCCCCTCCCGGTGGGAGCAGCTCCCCTCGCTGCGCCTCCGGCGCTCCCTCTACCGGCTGGAGCGGCTCCTCGGGCGCCGCCTCCACTGTTGTCTCTCCCGGCTGGAGCGGCTCCTCGGGCGCCGCCATCGCCGCTGTCTCTCCCGGCTGGAGCGGCTCCTCGGGCGCCGCCATCGCCGCTGTCTCTCCCGGCTGGAGCGGCTCCTCGGGCGCCGCCATCGCCGCTGTCTCTCCCGGCTGGAGCGGCTCCTCGGGCGCCGCCTCCACCGCTGCCAGCTCCGCCGCCTTCTTCCGGGGCGCAGGAACGGGCACCGGGCCCTGCAGAGCCCCAGCGGCTCCCACGCGAGGTGTGGGGACAGGCGCTGTGGCAGGCTGCGTGCTAGTTGGTCGCAACCCGGGGGCCGGCACGGGCGCCTGCACGGACTGGATCTCCTCCACTCCAGCGCCTTTGGGAAGCGCCGGTGGGGGTGGCGGCGGTGTCGGGCAGGACCGGATCAGCGCCGCCAGATTCTCCATCCTCTGCAGGTGGCGTTCGGTCTGGTCCTGCAGCTCTTCCTGCCTGCGGCGCCACACCGCCGCCTGCTCCTGCTGCGTGGCCGCCAGCTCGGCCACCATTCTCGCCAGCTCCTCCCTCTGCTGGCCCACTCCTGGATCTGCCGTGCCTCCCGTCCTGGGTTTCGGCACCACTGTAAACGACCACGGCAGACCCAGTGGCATTTTGATGCTTTTTATTAAAGCTTTGACGGTTGCTGTCCACAGTACTCACAGAGCTGCAGCTCTCCCGCTGCCCGCTCAACACTATCACAACAACCCAACCACAGGACCCAGTACAATATTTAATTCGGCGGGGCGTGATTGCGGATGCCGTGCAGGTGCGTCCGCCTCCTCTGCACGGCACCGCAGGCCACGCCCCGCCACACAGTTTTAAAAAGAATCATAAAAATAAGGATGACATATAACCACAAAAGCTTTTGTTTAATTCTACACGTGTGTGACTAATATTAATACAACAGACAAAATATTCATAAGCAGGCAATACTTACCTTTATACCTGCAACACTTGACTTTGGTTATTATACAAGAACATTTTTGATTGATTAACACGATATTAAATCTTGGATTTAAAAAAATCTTTTAACAAAAAGAATAAATAACAAAAATTAAAGTTGTATTTTTGTGTACTAGGATGCCCCTGGTTACACAGTAACCCGAGAGTCTAAGTAAGGCCTGAGTCCCTGTCCACACCACCACAAACCTTTAAAGATGTTTTGTTGGATACTTCTCTGATCTTTAAAAAGCAAATCAGCAGAGTTTTGAAGGGCAGCTTTTATCGGCACCATAGCCAAACGCCATAGCAATTTCCTGGGAATAGGTTTTCCAATTCAGCCGTTCCTAGAACTATTTCCAAATGTAGCTGCTGGACTCAGTGAAATGCAGAATCGATTTCAAAATCAGTCTTTCTGTAATCTGTCTCAAAGTCACCCGGGTCATCTCCTGAGCAGCTCCTGTCAGTCCCCCATTCTCTTCTTAAAACCAAAGGCAAACAAGCTGCAGACCCACATATTCTACTGTCTCCTGTCTGAAGTGACCCACGGTTTGTTTTCTTTCTGCAACTTTTATCCATTATTTTCCTTTTAGACATTCGCGTTTTTATTTTACCCCTTTTCAAATAACAATTTGTATTAATTACATGTATTTCTGGACCGCCTACTTGGGTTTTTAATCCATCTGCTACAACTGGGAAGCACTTTGGGTCTACTTCAGTTGCTTTTAAATGTGCTATACAAACAGATGTGACTTTAGATATTGGATGTGGGCTGATCATAAAAAAATATATATTTGGTTTCAAATGAAACTCTCCAAGACTCCACTCCTTTGGTTGAGCCATCACAGTGATGTTAACTGTGTAATTTCATTAAAGTTATATCATACTGACACATTTGGAACAGCAAGTTTTATTACATAATTAATCCTGTGCAAATCATAATTATACACTTGAGAGCTTTATTCCTTCTCGAAACAAAACTGTCCATATTTCCACACTAACAACAACGCACAGCCACATCGCGGTGCACTTCCTTTCTGTTTAGTCAGGGAGGCAGATGCATGGAGAAGTATAATTGATTTGTTTATTTGATTTTTTAATTATGCACAATGATTCTAATGATTAATAATGGTTTTAATTTAGAGGATTCTGTTATCCCAGCCGCAGTTTCCCCTATAAGACGAAAGATAAGCTATTAGAGAGGGAGGTGAGAGGGCTGATGAGAGGTGAGGATGAAAGAGATGACTGAAGCGCGGTGGGAGGATGGGGACAGGCGGCATTACAGGTGGGATTGTGAGCGATAGAGGAATGACAGAAAGGTAATTCCTATCCATCAGTTCTTTCTTTCCTCTTCCTTTTTTTTCCCCAGCAGATTTTTTTCCCAAACCCACTTCTCCTTCTCCACTTTCTCTCTCTCTTTGCCACCTCCTTTCTCCGGCTGTCCTCCACAGCGCTGTATTTTGGGATCCAGGCCTCGTCTTTCTAAAGTTATTTTTTGTGAACTTTGCAGAGAAACTCCTGCTGATGGTCGCTGGACTTCTCGGTTGCTAAACAGAGCTAGTCCTTCTGCTGTTGTTGTTTTTTTCTTTCTCTCTCTCAGCGGTATGCCCAGCGTTATGCATTCCTGCTGGTACAATACTGCGGACGACAACAATATCAGGCACCGAGTTTAAAGCAGAGCAGGTCAAATGTTGTGCTACTTCTGAAGCTGGAACTACACAAAGACAAACAGATTCCTTGCTTTGTTAGGCGACGTCTCTATTCAAGTCTATTAAAAGTTGTGCCAGCGCCTCGAACTCTCGAGAATAACATAGTTAATCAATCACCGAATAAAGAAGTCAGTTAATTTCAAGCAGCGAAGCTTTGGGCTGACTCAGACAAGATAATCTCCTAATACACCAAACACTAGTGTTATTTGTTGGAAAAAGTGCATAAAGAATAATTACATTTGTTACATTTAATGGACTGGCAGAGCCTCACAGGACTCACTCGTACAACTTCAACAAAGTACAGGATCAGCCGGATGTGGTATGTAAATGTGGCACCAGCAAATTGAATTTCTGGATTTTTGAAGCAACTTTCTGGGAAACTGAAAGAAAAGAAAATCATTTTCTTCTTTTATTCTCTTAAGCCTGTCTCTGTCAATTCTAATGAATTTTTAAAGTTTTTTCCATGTGAAGCCCATTGTGTTTTCCTCATGCGTGAAATGTGGTATATAAAGGTTTGACTTGGCTCGCCCTATCTTACGCATACAAAGCCTCACAACCAGAAATATTTCCCGACAGTATGGCGAGCACAGCTTGGCTTCTCCTCAGAGGTAATAGAGACCATGGAGAATATCACTAGAAAGGCACTTTTGCACAGGGAGAGAGCGCGACTACCAAGTGCGTGGGAATATCACAGCCACATATCAGACAGAAAATCTGCTTCTATTCAAATTGACATTACTTATCTACCATTGCTTGTTCTTTGGCACAAATGACTTGTAACTGTAGATTTGTACCCACCCCTTCCATCCCCTCTTGATCTCTTTTGATTTTTTGCATGAAAGTGTCTCACTGCGACTACAGCACATCCTTAGAAATAATCGGAGGGGGAAAAACAGCAAAAGGAACGTGTTAGTATTGTTCTTCAAGCACCAAAGGATCCCCAGGTGTTGCGGGACACCCCGAGAGCTATCGATAATTAACGCCGTCTTTTGTTTTCTTTTTTTGCGTCACGTATCAAGAAGTTTTGCTCGACACCTTTTAGCATTTCCTCAGCTGCCGCAGAAAGATCCGCTCAGCTCTGATTAGTGTCACCTGGCTGTTTATGCATTCCACTTGGGACTCTGCGGCACCTTAAACTAAAGCTCCTTCATGACACCGCGCTGTCAATTAGGTGTATCGAGCTGCCTCTTTTCTTTTTTTTCCCTCCCTACGTCAGCAGAGTCGGTGGGGTGTTAGAGCTCACTGCCTCCATCTGGTCTCCATCTGTAATGAGACAGACCAACGGGGATCTCTCGCTCATGCGAAGGTTAACAGCCCGCTGCTGTATACTAACACACAAAATCTCTCCATATGTGCAGTCTTAGATACAGTACATCCTTGTTTTACATGACGGAGTCTCCATCTCCCCGCCTGCTTTGCAGCGGAACTTCTCCACCTTTCACTTGTGCCTCGTGCGACTACACACAGGCGAGTAAAACAAACCAGGAATCGGTGGGATTATACTGATGGACGAGCACTTGATTCTGAGTAAATCTCATTTAAACGGATGATTATTCAAATCAGTGTATTCTCCAACTTCCCAGTGGGCTTAAATTCCAAGTCTGCCATCTTAATCCTTTAATGCTAACCTAAAAAAAAAAAAAAAAAAAAGATATATATATATAGAGAGAGAAATGACCCACCTTTAACAGTGTAAGGCTAACCTTTCACAGCTCTGCAGATACATGCTGTTTTCACCCTGTGCTGCACATTGCTTTGACACATCCCAACTTCAAGTGTCCTTTATGAATATTTTAAAATTTCATGACTCAGATCTGTCAGCTGTAATTGCTCAGCGTATATTAATTTTGACACAGTTGCAGCGACCGCTGGGATTACAAGACGCACACATTTTTGAACCTGCTGGCTAGTGCATGGGCTGTTTCGTTTATAAACGGAGTATTACATCATTATTATTGTTATTGCATTTAATTTTTCAAATATGTCCACCCAACTGTTTGAAGAGATGTTCTTTATTGACATCAGAAGGTCATCGGTGTGATGAGCAGCTTCACTGCAGTCATGCCAGACTGATGCAGTGGATGAAATATTCACTGTCAGAAAACTGAGCGCACTGTAAGTACTTCCACTCAGTCTCAGGGCTAATCTGGAGATGTGCTGGAGGGAAAGGAGAGCTCTTCTTCATTAATTAAGTGCCACTGATACTGAATTCCGATTTAAATGGATTACTCAGTAAAAACATATGCATAGGAAGTGACCATACAGGGTGGCGTACTAAGCAATTATCTAATGGCAGGAAGCTTATTTAGCAAGGTGCGTTCAGCGGCTGCATGGTTACATCGCACAGACACTTGCTAATCACTCCGAAGCAACGTGCCGTATAAATAAAACCTTAATATTTCACCACAGATGAGCTGTACAGTTAACCACACAACAAGCCATATTAGATGTTAGATATTTGCTTTAAATCACTTCAAAAAGCTCCAACACCACAAACACAGTCAAATGGTCAATTCACTGACTCAAAATACCGGAGGTGACAGTCTAGCAGAAAGCTAGGAGCCTGGTTGGAAATCATTTCCCACTCAGCTGCGTCATAAAACAAAACATTCCGCCTGTAAAGTTGTTAACAAAGCTGAAATTGCCTTCCGAGACCAAACAAAAAAGGAAAACTGTGCATTTCAGCACAAATATGGAGAAAAATTTATGGAGAAAGCCTCGAGTGGCCACTGAGGAACTGCACTTTTTGGCCCTTCTCTTCTGGCTTTGTTTTTCACCCTCAGGGTTCCTGCTTAGTGGAAACAGCTAGCCTGAAGCTGAATCCATAGTTCTGCTTTTGTGTCAGTTTGCGTAGGTATTCGGCTATGCAGAGTGAATGATTTTGGGTATACAACCTACACAAACGTGCTTGAGCTCAGGGGTGACGCTATGTGTAGACTCAATGCTGCATAGTTAAAATATGAGCTTGAATAGGGAAAAGGAGCAACAGTGGCGTTCACCACGAAGAATGAGAAACGTGAAAAATAAATAATCAAAGATCAACAAGGCAACAGCAAAAGTACAGGCAGTTTTTCTGTTTTTTATTTTTAACACTCGGTTTTGCCTTCAAACCTGAACTGGATAAGCCCCCAAAAAAGGATGGAATCACTTCACTACAGAGAAACTCTTTGTTTTCTATGACTTTGGGTTTCTCTGCAGCAGGTGCTAAAGGGCTAAAGGATCAACAACAACACAAGCAAGAGCAGCCCACAGACTGCCTGTTCCAGATATTTTCATCACTGCCCTCTGCCCCCCTATTGACAGCACAGAGCTCCAGCATGTAGACCATGACCTGCAAAGATCTGTGTAGGCTCTAAACAGGATCAATGCACAGCCATGCCGGACCTTGAATCTGACTAGAAGTACTTTTACCTTTCAGTGATTAACATGCCCAATAGTTAATTTATTGAGGAAGAGATTTATTTGTTTACCTTGGGCCAAGCCAAGTTCATTGCTTATCTCTGCTGCAAACCAAGTTTTCCATTTGGAAGCTGCCATAGGTCTTGTCAGAACCAGTTTTGCACTGATGAAAGATGTGGGAGTTCTCCTTTCATATAAATTCAGAACAACTTGCATACTCACATCTTTCTTATTCGCAGTTGTTGCCATTTTTCTGTCATTCTTAATTCTACTTACTAACTCTGATTGGTAGAGTCGTTCTCTAACTACCAGAAACAACCTGCAAAAAGACGTGCATGGAAATTCAGAGGTCTGAAAGCATGCTGACCATGATACTAACACACAAACTGTTGCTGTGTATTTTTATGTTTACATGTCTCTGAAGAACACAGAACTATAAATTCATATTTCAATCAAGAGGAATGATCACAGAGACAAAGTGTGTTTATCATTACAGGAATCTTAGAACAACATTTTAGTCCATTTCTATAACCGCAGGAAGTGGCCATGTATTTTGGTAAGAACAGTAAGTATGGATTATGATTTGTGCAAAGTTGGCAGCCTACAAAGGGCACAATTCATGTTTTCTATCAAAACATTTTTCAACTTTGTTCAGCCACTGAAAAGCATCAGCAAAACAATAATGCATTGTTTGAGTGGGCAGGGAAGCATGCAGGAGAAGCTCACCTTCATGAAGACAGAGTTTAGCTTTTTAGTCGGGTTCATTCACTGAACTGAATCCAGGTTACTCGTTGGTTTGGATTTTTTTATTTTGTTTACTCTGGGCTTCCCTCGATGCCTTGACAGTTTTTAAGCAACTTTAAACATCACAGATTGAAAAGCCATAAAGCCTAGTATAGCCCTGCTCAATCACACGAGACAGAGAGAAGCAACATCGTCTAGAATTTCATTCACTGATTTCATTTTTTATTTGCTTTTTGCACATAAGGATGTGGAGGAAAGGCTTTGCACATTAAAGTAATGCAAACGAATATTTTTTTTTCTGCCACTATTACAACTTAAAGAGGTGGAAGGATAAACATGCCTGATTTATTACAGCTTTTAATCTAGAATTCCATCATCCCTAATCATTGCAAAGTGTGCCATTCCTTTCATTACATAAGAAAATGAAACTATGCATAAATATCGCTGCTATGAATGAAGTCATGACTTCAAACTGAAAAATTCATGTGACGGTTGCTTTTTATAACCATGGAGACATGAAGAAAATTGGATTTTAAAAAGCTAAAGAATGCCTCAAGTAGGTCAGTGTTATGGCAATGCCAAAATCTAGTGTCTAAAAAAGCTGAAAACTGGAATCAAAGAGGTTTGAGTATTAAACTGGCAGCGGTGATAAAGCCGGAGCAGCTGTGCAGAGGCACCACCTAAGCCTCTTTCTGAGTCAATAAAAACCCCGGAGGGCTTTTATTAAAGGGTATCTTTGAAGGAAAATCTGTCACAACATAAATTTACTGTAGTCAGGTTATATTTGACTGAGACTGTGCAACACTAACTACGCACCACAATGCTACCTACACTACTAAAAAGAAAGATGTGTCAGACGTGATAAAACTTGATTTTGGGTAAACACAAACACATAATTACAGTCCAAAAGTCTTGAGTAAGCCCTCATTTCTTTTGCTTCCAAGGAGTCAAACTTTCCTGTAATACTTTCTTGCTCAAAACATGGTGAACTGGCACAGGCAGGACTTTTACTTTCCATAAAGAACAACTCCTCATACTTTCCCACAGTGTCACACCTTATTTTCCAGCTCTCGTTGATTGACAGATGATCGCTGCTCAAACTCTTTTATGCCTACTGCCTTAAAAACTACAGTGTGATTTCAGTGCTTAAAACTTGAGCTTATATAAAATAATCTCCAAAAGTCTTGAACTAACGCTCATTCTTTGTGTTTTGTATCAGAGTTGCCAGGCTTGTAAATTTTTAGTGGTCTTTATAAATAGTTTTTTAGGTTTTCTGCAGTTTAGTCAAAGTTTTTCTTCGGCTGCTTTGTCACTCATTTTGAGTCCTTGTACTTGACCATTTTCAGAGAAATATCTTTTGTTAAACCACTTAACACTGACCTATGAATCATTCAAGCAGAGAGAAGTCAACTAACTCAAGGGATGACTCAGTGTTGTGTCTACACATAACAGACAATTTAGCAGGGAACGCATTTTAAATTAGGACTTTTTTTGGTGTCTTTGTATTATAGTTCTGTTCTCCTGTTCGATAGGTTTTATGGTTCATTATAGGTTATGATGAGTTTTGGGTTGCAGCTGGATACTCTTCTGTTTGTTCTTTTCTCCTAGTGCCTCTGAGTTTCATTATCTCTATTTCTGGTTCACAGTTTCTTGTTTATATAGTTCCCCATTGTTTCCAGACTGTGTTCCTTATTAGGTTGGGCCAGTGGTTCCCAAACTTTTTTTTGCTAGGCCCCCCTTTGTTTTACAAGAAAAATGTTCACACCTCAAACATTTAGCAAACAATTAAGCAATTTGTGCCTTTTTTCACGTCACGCTGTGCGCACGTTTTTGTTTATGTGAGATGAATTGCAGAATGGCAGATAGAGACAAAATACTGTTAATCTGACTATCTGCAGGTTTTACACGCTTACATACACACACACACAGTTACTGTCCCTCTATTTAGAAAGAGAGATTATTCAAGAATGTAACTGAAAATCACTTTTAATTGTTGTTTGTATTGTTTTATGTGTCTTGTTTTGTGTATTTAAATTCCTTGCACAGTAATCAAGTGGAGCACCCACAATTTAGTTCTACTTGCACATTGACAATAAAGGGCTAGTCTGTTCTACTTCAGCCAGTAGTTTTGAGGATCTTATCAAAACTGGTGTAACAGTAGAAGAAAAGTGCCACAAGATTTTTATCAACCATGAAATGCCAGCTAGAAAGCACTTAATTGGCAATGGGTTGATTTTTTCAGTATGACAGCGATTCCAAACACGCAGTGGAACACCATCAGTCATGGATTGGCCTCCCCAGAGCCCAGATATCAACATTATTGAAGCGGTGTGGGACAGAGAACAGGACAAAAAAGGCAGCCAACACCCAAAGAAGAGCTTTGAATGTCCTTCAAGAAGCCTGGAGAACTTTTCCTGAAGACTTAAAGAAATGACAAGAAAGCTTTGCTCAAAGAGCTCAGACTGAAGAATAAAGATTAAACCAATTATTGACATTTACATTGCTAAAACTGTACAATCCCTGCTGTTGCTTTAAATACTATATTTCTGTGTATGTTTGCATGTTTCAATAAATCACTGCATCTATTTCCCATTTTTCCTCACAAAATCTAAAGAAACGAGGGGTGACTCAAGACCTTTGCACAGTACTGTAGGACTTCATCTTTGAACACAATGACATATAGAAAAGGAAAGAATGGAGAGATTCCCTACTTCTCTCCCTATTTCAAAAAGTTTCCACACAATTAAATGACTTTTCTGCCTGTGAGCTGTGTGCACAAACATGCCATACTCAGCAAATGCAGACTGCAGACCTATTATCTGAACTGCTCATGCTGCGCACGTCCCCTCCGGTCCAGCTGCAAATCGATGGACTGTGTGGCAGCAGAGCCTGGGCGGGGCGGACAGATCTCAAATCAGTAGAAAGGCCATTTCTATTGATCTGGCTAAATCACTGGAGACAGATGCAACCCATTCAGAACTCTGGCAATCTATGGATCCTCCGCTGGGCTCTGACCTACATTACGATGACAAGTAAACACAACTTCAGAGGACACATCTTCCGTCTCTTCCTTCTGCCTCTTCTCTTCCTATCCCTCCTCTGTCCCAGGCTCACCCGCTACTGCTGCTGCTGCTGATGCCGTGGATTCCCCCCACCCCTCCCTCCCACCCCTGCAGCATGGAAAAGACACGTTTGTGCTAACAAGATTAATTAAAAAGTGGCTGTAAATGAGTCTTATTTTGGTATTTTGCAGCTGTGGGATGTATTTTCCCCCCCTAGCTCTGTGGTGGTTTCCGCTCAAGACGATTAGCTGTTGTGAATTGTTGCATATTTTTCCAAGATGCCCATTTTTGCATTTTTATGGTGGAGTCATTGCTCCTACATTTAGGGGATAATCAGCATTTGTCCTGGAGCACAGAAATCCGCTTCTCTCTTTTTGTATAGATTTGTTTGACATTTTGTCTGCGAAGAAGAGATACCCAGGCTGCTCCCCACCCACACAGACGTAAACGTACGAGGTCAGAGCGCCGAGCTCGTTTTCACACACTTACAGTAATGGGAATTAAAACAAGAGTAACTGACTGTAGCCCTGAGTAAGTGAAGAGTCACTGGATTCCAATTTCAAATGGGATGTGATAGCAACTGTTGGCTTCATTTGCACTAAAGTATGTGACATATACTAGGTAAGCACACATACACACACACAGATCTTGTGTTTTCTTTTTATGCAGTGCTTAGAAAAAGACTTGTTTCCATGACAATCTGGAAGCTGATGCACCTTTTAATGGCATGAAAGTATGTAATGAGAATTCATCCTAATGGCTTTGTTACACATTTCTGCTCTGTGAGAAAGAACTAAGAGACTAAAAGATAAAAAGTTGTAATAATACATAGTAATAACAGTTATAACATTACAGGCTAAATTACTCATATCTCTGTATGTGGAATGAAGAGCATAATTAGGACCTAATTTGTGTTTTTCACCCTCATTTTCTATTCTCTTTCTATTACCAGAGCAACGTCTGAGCTGACAGATCTGCAAGAGGATGCTGTCTCATGTAAACAGAGGTGATAAAACTCTCAAATACAGAGTCTAAGTCAGTTGCTTGGGGAAATAAAATCCGAGAGAAACTAAGAAAAAACAAAAACAGGAGACTTTTGAGTTCAAATAAAACAGAACAAACTGAGAAATTGGGGAAACTTACCTTCAAAGATCAGTAAGTTACAAAAAAAGCATGAATAAAAATTTGGCCTGAGAGTGACACATGAGCTACAATAGTGCAGTTTGATGTATGTGCCCCGCTGTCCTCCTGTTTCAAAGCTCTACCAGCCTACTGAGCGGGATGCCACTTATCCCACCAATAGTTACTGTTATCATCTGTACCTCTTACAACCATGCTCACCTCCTTCATCTGTGACAGACCAGCAGGTCTGGCCTCTATCATTACAGCTATTCTCACAAACCCATTTCAGATTTGTCTTCTTGACCTCTTCCAATTCCCTTTTGGAACAATTTGGTTTTTGATACCAACATAGGCGCAAAATCCTGACGGCTCTGCTTGTTCTGCCATGACTCTATTGTCTGAGCGTAAGCACAGCCACGGTCACTTAAAAAAGTGAGTGTGTCCCACTTCAGTGCAAACCAAAGAAAAACAGGAAAGAATAGCATGTCTCAGCAACAGAAAAATATGTTATCTGCAACTGAGCATGAATGCCCGCTGATCGACACCATCATCAAACAGACACAAAATCTTTTACATGTTTGAGCAGCCACGTCAGAGCAAGTTTTCATTTCACGTCTCTCTCTCTCACCCATTTTAACAGCCACAGTAACAAAAAGCACCCGGGCCTCTTCCAGCACAGTTTGGTTCTCCTCCACCTCCCGCTGCTCTCGGACCTGCACAGATGATTGTCAGTTTCTGCCCACCACAAGGGAGCCGTGTGATAACAAGCTGAGAATAAAACAGAGCAAAGAGGTCTGCCTTCAATCTTTGGCAGTGTCGTATTCATTTGACCTGAAAATATTCCTCTGAGAAACTGTGCTGGGTTACACACCACAAGGCCTGCTCTTCAGCTTTTTTAACAATCCTGATTTCAGTAAGCAAGGCCAGACACCAGCAGAGGCGGTCTGACAATATTTTGTCATATTTTGGGACAAAAAAAAAATGTTTTCGGTACCAAAAAAAACCCAACAGTCAAGACGTCCAGTCTGCAGGAAAGGTTTGAAAAGTTTCTCCTGATTTTTTTTTTGTATTTGGAAACACAGAGAACTGTCACTTAAATGTCTACAGTCGCTGCTCTTTAAGGACAAAACTAACATCCAGAGAAACATTTTCACCTTGCAATTCACTCAGGTCACTTTAATACAACAAAAAATCACCTTGGAAAAGGTGATTTTTCTCAAGGAAGCCACTTTCGTTCCTAATTAAAATCAAATATGTTGCAACAAGGGGTCACCGCTTCTTTGACTGGGTAGATTTCTATGCCAGATGCCTCTCCTGACACAACCAGGACGGGATTTGTGTCTGTTTCTTTGTATCTTTCGCTGGCGAGGTGAATGTGTAAACCACTAAACTATGGAAACACTGGAAAAGGAAAAGTGCCAACTGAGAGCACTTCTTTTCTCAAAATAACCCTTCTTAGCTTGTAACCTCCCTGAAGGTCATCACAAACATATTCCAAGATAATTTAAATAGAGTTTATAAAAAGAAACACTGTACTCTCACACAAGACAGTGTGACTTCTCACAGTATGCATGCTGTGGGGTTTTTTTATTCATCTCCACCTGTCAGAGAAAAGTGGTTTAAATTTAACTCTCGTTGTGTTAATTAATGTTAAAACTTTTTCTGTTTATATGAATCAAAAAGGATATCATCACATGAAACTTTTTGTTTAGCCTCTTTCCCAGTCATCAGTGAGTCATCTGTCTCTGTCTTATTATATGCTAAGACATCATATTTTAATTATTTAACTTCACTAACATGCTCATCAGTAATGCTCCAGTACCACGTTAAACAGTCGTGGGCACAGTGGAGTATGTCCGTAGGTAAGGAAGAAACTGATTGGTGCTGTGCTGAATTGTTAGATGAATGTTTAGTTGGCATTCTTCAAATACAGAATAAACCCCTAACATTATATAAGGTATTGTGAGCTGTTACAGATGATATGTTTTGTCATAGTCCTCATCTTTCATCAGTGTGTTTTCCTCACTCTATATTCTCATTTTACCTTTGACGCACTGGAATTTACCGTTTCGCTCCAACCTAATTTCAAGGAAAGTGGGGTAATTAAATGGAAACTTTATCACCCGCCACCTTTTATGGAGAATTATAAAAATGTATTTTAAAATGAGAGAAGTGCTCTTCACATGGTTCCTGTCGTTCTCTGTAATACTTTAATTGTTTTTAAATGGAAGACTATTATTTTCTCTGCTAATTGAAGAAAATTCATACCTGAGTAGCTCGATGTAGAAGTATATTAGTGGTGCACTGAGATGCAATGTAGAAAACTTGTTATTGTTGACAGCAAGCAGCTTAATATGCCTCAAAGTTGCATTTTATTATGAAAAAACCCTCTGATGCCCACATTAGGAACAAGTGCCAGTTTAGTAAGAGAAGACGTATTTTGTAAGGAAGGATATCGAGGTGGATGGACGGGTTGACAAAAAAAAAAACAAAAAAACCCACATTTTACTGAAAAAAACCTTTAATACTCAAATTTTGACTTCACTGGAGAACTTTTGTTCATAAATCTAATCAAGCTGTTTATACCTAATTCGAAATGGTAAATGGACTGGCACCTATGTAGTGCATTTTTACTACAAGGCTCATTCACCCACTGACACACAGAACCCTTTACTATACCTAAGCTCACTCACATAGATGCATCAGAGGGTTCGGTATCTTGGAGCCAGCGATTTAACCACCAACCTCTGCCTCCTGACTTAAGTCTAACCAAACCTTTAACATCATTTAGGGACAAATAACCTGTTTCATTATTTCCTTGGAGGAAAACACTTTAATTATGGAATAAGAAAAAAATGTTAAAGTCTGCATTTTTTTATTTATTTTTTTGCTGATAGGGTTCAAAACAATGACAAAAGCTGTAGTTTGTCGATGTTGTGAAGTACCACAGCGTAGGGTCATGGAAGATGTTTTCACTTGATTGTAAGTTAAAAATGTATCTGATGTGACTCTGGCAAATCACGTACACTGACACATTGACAAGGTTTAATTCAAAAAGCTCAAACGTTTCCAAAGAAACAGCAGAAAGTAGTGTTGGCAAATTCAATATTAGTTGCTAGGATCAGATCAGTCAACTGGCACTGGCTGGCATGGGTAAAGGAGATATGGCCCCATTCACTGGCAAATAAAAATGACTGTTAATAACCCCCAAAAAACCCAGATTTGATATTTCTTCAAAACATTTTGGATAATAAAATTACTAAATATAATTTGATTCAAAACACCGGTCTGTTCTATTACGCCTTTAACAACGTGAAATAACTTTGTCAATGGAAACATCAATGCCAACCACTTTGCTGTCAGACTGTGGCAAATAAGCAATAATGCCACCTTAAGAGATGATTTCCTCAGTGGATCAGTTTGTCAAGCACTGTGCAGAAGCCTCAAGTCTTGGTGCATTAAAAACGGTGGGTAGCATATTAACACCGCTATATTAACACGGTGGGTAGCATATAAATATATTAACACCGCTCAGTGAAATACGACCACACCTTTCTTCTCACTGCACAGAGCTGCTATTTATGTCGCTCTATTTGCACACATTAGTCTCATATATTTAAGTTTGTTTCGACACCTGAAGAAACCTATGCACCTATAGGTTAACCTATAACACTTATTTATAGAAGTGTTAATGCCATGAAACTTTGAGACAAATAATTTGTCTCAAAGATTACCAGGTGAACCTCCAGTTCACCTGGTAATCTTATAAATATAAATAGTCTACTGTAAGAGAGGGAAAGAGCTATTGAGAGCTTTGTTTTCAGGCAGGATGTAAACTGTCACATTGTTTTTCCTTCTGAAAGTGAAAGTAAAGGGCAAATATATTTTCATCAGGACACTGTTCATACAATCTATGCAAGGGGTGTCAAACATAAGGCCCTGGGGCCAGAATCATTCTGGTGACAACTTCAATTTGGCCCACTGGAGGGCTTTGGAAAAAGCATGAATATTAACAGTAATTTCCTACATTTTACAGCTTTTTCAACTGGTAAAGACCTCCCCCAAGGCCATTCATGCTACAGCAAAGTGGTTAAGTAATGAATAAACAACTAAATGAGAGAAAAATTATTGTTTGTTTTGTTTTTTTCTCTATCAATGAAAATAGAGCCACTGTGTAAAAATAGAGCACTTTCTGTGAACTAAAAAAAAGCTGTGAGCAATGAGCTAACAGAGCTTGTGCCATGATTTTACACATTAAATTATTACAATTTAAGCCCAAAGACTTGTGCTGCCACATTAATTTACTGCAGCAGCATTTCTTTAACATATCGAAAAACTGAGACATATCATTGAAATTGCATATTTATAAATAAATATATAGTAAAAAGTTCTTTACACCAACCGAAAGGGCCAGTTTCACTTCACTTAAGATTAAAGTGGACTGTATGTGGCCCACATACATTGAGTTTGACATCCACATTACAATGTAAAAAATATTCAAATTTAAGAATCTGAAGTATCCCCTTAAAATTTAAAAATCATCTGCAAAAAGTTTGGGACGAAACAGTCAAAATGTACCATCCTTAGTTTTAAATTGGCAGAGCTCTTCTGTTCTTACCAAATACAACTGGCTTATCAGAAACAGGTTATAGCTACCCTCGGTCAAGTGGTCATTATTTATCCCCAGTGGCAACACACACACAGTCACACATGCACACCGAGTGCTAATAACAAATACCGCGACCCTTCTCTGACAGCCGTTTATAGCTGACTGAAGATGTAGAGGTGAAAAGGTCACTCAGTCCTTGAGGGAGATTGCATCTTGGCAGCTAGATTGCATTTCAGTGCCCAAGGCCTCATCTCATTCTGTTACCAATAAGAGCAGACGTATGACAAATCAAAGTAATCCCAGAAAGGTAACCACAGAGGCCAAAAACCCCATAAAGCTCTCCAAGAAGTTGCAAGTGAGTGCACAACAGGAGTCTGCGAGGGAAAAAAAACAACACGAGCTTGAAATCTTTACAGCTGGGGAACATGACAGACTTCACAATGAAAATGCAAGTGATCGGTAACGGGGGCTATCAGAGATGGATCGAGACAGGCAGACACAGCGGAGCTCAACCCTCAACCCACAGCAAAAAGATACGATCAACTGAACTGAGCAGACTGACAGCAGATGCCTTGGTGAACTAAGAAGTGCTGCTGTATGGGGAGGAGGGCGAGGCAGAGGTAGGTGAAGAATTATAACACAATGGTAACTCTGTGATTAACTAGTGTACACATAATGCAAGCTCCAAATGTGTCACAGCTTAACACGGCAAACAATGCAGTGCACACCCACACTCAACGAACTGTATAGGGAGCAGAAAAGGCTCCACTCACCCACACAGTGGGCTTTGTACACATGATCTAAATGCATGATCTGTCTCTTTCTCTCAACTCTGCCCCCTCCTCACTCCTCTAACATCACTGTGGTTACAAAGACATGCATAAGAGAGCTCCTTTGGAAAAAAAAAAAACGGGGTAAGAAAAATCTGAGGCGAGGAAGCAAAGTATCACTTTCAGCAAAACAAACAGTCTCCCCTCTTCAAAAGTCATGCACAAGAATACATATATTTATATATATATGTATATATATGTTTACATATATATATAAAAATATATATATATTTTTTTTAAAAGACAGAACTCACCCAGAAGAGGAGATTGAAGAAGACCATTCCATATCGCAGGGCCATCATGCAACCCTCAGCCATCCTGCAGCGCCGCAGTTCTAGGAGGAATATGAAGGAGAGGTCCAGGTAAAACACCACATACTTCTTGCCCTGGGCATAGCGTCCCTTGGATGTTTGCGGCCCCTTTGTTGTGTGAAAGCCGAACGCAAACGGTGGCCGCTTATACTCGAACTCTCCGCTAAAGCGGTGAAACCCAGAAGTGAACGGCGGCGTGTCGGGTTTGCTGTCCAGAGATGGACTGCGCCGATATGGAGTCTCGTCTGTGCTCGAGCGTCTCATAATGGAAGCTGAATGAGCCTTTAGGAGTCTTTAATAGTCACTCTGTGCACTTCAGGTCTGAACAAAGTCCACAGCGAGGGACAAAGAGGTATTCCACTGAGGGGGGGCTGCGAGATGGATTTCAGTAGTATTTCTAACCTAGCCTCAAAATAATTAAACTCCTGAACTACTGATTTAATTATACCCAGAGTGGGATCACACGTGATCTGATGTAATCTGAGAGAAAACAATATGCTGCCATTCACTTCAACCGACTTGCTATTTTTGAATCTTATATATTATATATTCTGCAGGACAGTTTGCATAATCCTGCCACAACATCTGTGTAAATCTGAACATTTAGGACATAATCCCAACATACACGTACACATCTGCACATCCCTATCTCTTTAATCCCTCGCACACAGGTGTGATGCTCCCAGATAAGCTGATCTGCAGTTTCATCTCATAAAGGTTCAATCAGGTAAATGCTTGGAGAGTTTGACCTCTCTAGCGCCTTGGGCTTGCCAAAATGATCCAGAAATGGTCCTACCTGGTCTCATGAGAAATTCCTGAGCAGGTGCTTCCTGGCTGGCAAATAACAGCACCCCTGCTTTGGTTAATCAACTTCTTTTACTCAGAGACAGAGCGCATGTCCGCTGAGAATGAAACACTACTCTCTGGTCTTAGTTGCGTCTGAGTGTTCGGCATGTGACTGGCGATGTGCTTTTGCTGACATGCACGGAGCAAAAAAAAAAAAGAACTAAGATAGAAAAGGAGGCGAGCGGGAAGAATGGTGTTATGGATGTGAGAGGAAGAATGGAAGAAGGCATGAAAGGATGAATGACGCTGATGAGCAGACCATTCTTTGGCTTCTTCAATTTGTATCCCTGTGGAATTCCTGCCTTGCCCAATTTCCTCCTTGCTTCTTTAGTTCCTGCCCTAACTTGAACCTTTTGTCTCTGAAAAGTGTCTAGGGGTTGTTCTGCGTCTCTCCACTCTCATCTAACAAATCACTCTCTTCAACTCCCTCTTATTCTAATCCTGAGCCCCTCTCTGCTCTCCCCCCCCCCGTGCTGATGGTGGTTAATTAATTTCCAGACTCTCATCAGAGAAGCAAAGTGTGCGGTTGTCCCCTCCTCTCGTCTCCCTCCTCCGCTACAGCGTTTTCTCTCCTCTTCTCTAGGTGGGCAAGGAGATCAAGGTGTCCACCAGGGTCATGGCCAAGCAGCGAGAGAAGAAGCAGCAAGAAGGAGAGACAGGCAGCGAGAAGAGAAAGACAGCTTCCTCAGAGAAGCAAAAGAAAGACTGCAGTGTTTGAGCGGTAGTCCAGCCTCGCTGCCTGAAGCTCCCTCCCTCCCTCTCTTCACAAGCTCCTGTTCTCTTTCTCTCTCTCTGTCCTCCTGCCCCCCCTTTCCCTTTTTCTTTCCTGCCTTCTCTCACAGGCTCCAATGCTCTCTCCTCCACACACACAGTCTCACACACCCCATCCCTCCTCAGAAACTGTCCCCAAAACCTGGCAGCGCGAAAGGCAGGAGCAGTCATTCACATTCTGGCCACACCCTATGAGAGTGCACAACCAATCAGTGCCTCGCAGCTCCATCCTCCCTCGTGCACACGGCAATCATACCCTACCATCTACTAGATAACTCTCTCTCTCTCTCTCTCACGCACACACGATGTACGTGCACACAGAGGCGCACACAAAACCTGGCGTGTTGTTAACATACCAGTGCTGAGAAGCTTGCTGCACTTGCACTAGTGCTTCCTCCTCCTCTCCTCTCTGCCTCCCGCCTGGAACTCATTCCACATGCAGAGGTTGTTCTTGCTCAACACTTCAGTCATGTTCCTCTCTCCCTCTGTCTCTCTCTGGACCTGAACTTGGGTCATACAATATCTGTGTGCGTAGCCTCGCACTGCACGGATTTTCACACGACAAACAACTCACCTAAAGTGTGTCTCTGTGTGTGCGAAGGCACACACGGCCGCTGACATTCACACAAAATAGCGTAACTGCATGCTCCCCACAACCTGGGAGCCATCTGGGTCACTGGTTTTATGAGTCCACAGAGACATTTCAAAGCTTCAGAGGTACTGACTTTATTCAAGGCTGCATCAACTATTTAATGGATTTTTGTTTTGTCTCCTGTGTGTATTTTGGTCAGAGCGCAGAGGCAGCGGCAGCCTATGCTAGGAGAATGAATTTGGCTTACTGAATGACTGACGTTGTTGAAAAGATTTTTGGGCTACTAGTGTTTTCATCAAAATTTTGTCAGGTGTGAAAGAGTAGGAAAAAATACCCTTTATCCATGAAAAGAAAAACAAGGGCAGACCTTGTTAAGCAACATGAAGTAAAGCCAAAGTGCAAATATCATATCTGAGTTGGCTGCTGTTGTAAAAAAAAAATATATATATATATATTTTAAGCACTTCATCTTCACATCCGAACGTTGCGATTTTAATAACCAGTGCAGCATAAGGAATGACGTTCCAGTCAGTGAAGCTTTAATTACTTGCAGCTGTTGATGTCACAGCAAAGTGTGCCCTCTATCTATACATGCTATCACATGACTGTCACGTGATATTTTACGTTTCCCCTTCCATCTGCTTTCAGCAGGGGTGGCAGGCTCACAATAGTGGTCACATGCTTTCTTTGCTTGGTTTTCATCTTCACCAACAAGATCTACACAAACACTTCTGCTGCAACTCTGATGATCCAACTGCATTTGCATTGCTGTGGAGTTATTCATCATCTAACAGAAGATTTCCTGGATTTGTGAGCAATGGCATTTGCTAAAGCAACAGACTATTCCAAATGCATTAAAATTCACTGAATATAATATATATAATAGTCACACAGAAAGGCAGGACGTGGTCCCAGATGCAGGACTCGGGAGACAAGGGATGAACTCAAAAATCCGAACAGAACTGAAAACTAGGAAACCAAGAGCAGGGAGACACAATCATGAGGGAGTACACGAGAAAGGACAAAGGGACACTCGGACAACATACACTTACAAGATATTGAGATGAGAGAGAACAGGTGAGAACATAGCCGAGAGTTACTAACATGAAGACTCAAGAGGGACTTAAACTGAACAACACTTAGCAAAATAAAACAGGAAGAGTGCAACACAACTGATTGAAGAGACGATTATTTGACACAACAAAATGAGGGAACAAGACAAAAAGACAAACACAGACAAAAGACTGCAGAGGAACAGAATGGGGAAACAAAGGGGGATTAACAGAATGAACCTAAGGATCTACAAAACAGAAGCTCCGAACTGAAAGGATGAAATAACAACACCATGAAGAACTTGTATCAGGCATAAGAAAATAAACAACATATAACAGAAAGATAAATTGCAGGAGAATACAGAACCCTACTCCAAAGATAGACAAAAACACAAAGCTAGAAAGAACCTGGACAATAAAACTAAAAAACATCACAGTGACAGATGGACATTCATGTGTCGTGCTAATGTTGTAACACACGATCCAGTAAAATGTCTGTAGATGAGGTTTTACGGGTTCAACAAGAAACGTATAAATTCATTTCTTTTTTCCTCCAAATATAAACTACCACATCTCTCTCTCTCTCTTTGAGCATATTTATACCATTTATTATATATTTATCAATCACAGCATGTAAGGGGAAAAAATATTTACACAGGATGTGGTTCATCTTACTTTTACGTCAGTTATCCCACTAATTGGTGCAATCTGCTGTCACTTTCATTAAATATACAGACTGAAATGAATCATGCAGCAGGAAACTTCAGCAAGTGCAGCAGTAAAGTGGATTCCACTTCAGGTCTATATTTCCACTTACAAACAGCTTCATCGTAGACTCACTGGGTGCATTGGCACTACAGGGCTCACGGTGACTTTGAACTCCTCACCATGTACGAATGCATGGGGAAACAGAAGCATGGCAAGCAGCATGATGTAATTTAAGACAAAAAAAAAAAATTAAATGAATGAGAGGTAAAACTTGAGGGGGTAGGGACAAATAAGTAAATACTTCAGCCTACTCCTTTTCAAACAAATAATGGAATGATATTTTGTAATGATTGTGAAGGCACATGTTTGAAATGTTTGAAATAAAAATGAACTGAACTGAACTGAACTAATTTAGCTTTATTCAGACTGAAGGTTTGTAGATGGGCCCACATTAAAACGCTTTATGGATCGTTGTAATGTGAAAGCATAATATGAACGGACAGCCTTGCTCAGTCAGATGCACAAAGTGCGCTGCGCTGCACTCCGGTCTCCGTGCAGCCATAAAGGGGTAGGAGTCTGGCTTGCTTTCCCTTGTTTAAAGCTGGAGTATGAGTCTCCTATGAATATCTCCACTAAATGACAAAACAGTCTACAAGGATGACTGCAGTGCGCACAGAGCAGTAATATGAGCATATGAAATGAGAATGGCCTTTCCAGAAGCCTGGCAAATTATTTAGAGCTGTTTGCCTGGTAGAATTTAAGCTTATGCAATCACAAAAAACATTTCACTTCACACTTTTAAGATAATGCAGTTTTTGGACGGTCAAACTTTCACACTTTTTATTCTTACTTTAAAGCAGCCTGTTTATTTTCTTTAAAAATCATTGAGAGTTTACAAAACAGGGCTCAAGTAAATGTGTGAATGAGATGCAAAAATCATAATGTGCTTAAAAAACATCAGTAAGGCTAAAATCAAACTGGACACAAAAATTGTCATTATTAAACAGAAACCAACCGCTGGGGTTAAAAAGTAGATCATTGACGTGCCAAAAACTGTTGTTCCTTGAATGGGTACTTGAAGTTGGGTCCCTATAGGCACCCTATGTTTACAGCCTGGTCTCTTCCTCTAATTTTCCTGCTCACGAGGCTGTGATTATTTTTAATAACCTCTCACTTTAATCAGGGAATGGGTGAGATGTGGGTGCCAACTAGGCTGCTTGCTGTCTGCTAGGATTTACCTGAACTAATTCAACAGTGTTTGTAGCTTTGGTGCCTTTTGTGCCAAAGCACATGCAAAATGGTCTCATGTGTGGTATAGGTCATCCAAGAAGCCCATGGTCCAGTTTTGGTGAGTAAAATTCTATTTAATTTTTATTTACCCGTAATTGACAAGATTTCTGGTATCTGGATTCAACTCCAGGACCTTCTTGCACCACTGTTCCACCCTGGGCCCTGGGAGAGCATGCAAAGTCATCCCAAAAAGGCCCTAAATAGCCTGGCATGGATGTATTCTAAACACATGCTCGCTGGGTTATCTGGTGATTCTAAATTGGCCATAGATGTGAAAGTTAGCATTAGTCCTTTGACTGGTGATCTGATGAATAGATGGATGGATGGATAACATATCCAAGTAATGCTCTCATGCAGTATAGATGCATCTTACAACCAGATCTTGTGAGTGTTTTGATAATGTAGCACCTCTTCCAAATGTAGCCACTTCAGATGATGCCAAGCAATCATGCTAACATGTAAAGCCCCTAAAAAGGGCTTCACAAACTACAGATAAGCGCTCAATGGCTATTTCCATCGTTTATATCCTATTGATGTAGTTTGACTGCTGTAGCTGAAATACAGCTTAAATAACTGAAAACGTGTTTTTTAGGTTAAGTCCTGATAAAAAAATTTAAAAAAAACTTAAAAAGTAGCTTTACTGTATGTCTGCACCGCAGATCCTGCAGATTTCTGTTCATGGGTAATGTGCAGGCCTAAATATCACACTATTATTAGTGTTTAATTATCACATACTGAGAATATGCATGGCTCAGGTGCTGTCAGGACATCACTGTCCAAAAACACAGCTGTGAATGTGAGGCATATGAGCTGACTGAAAGCACATTTTCACAACATCATGACACCATGACACCATTGAAGACTCAGGGAAATGAAGATTAATAAGAGCCGCTCCTGTGAGAAATAGCCATGTTTTTACCGAATCAGCTGACTAAGAGGGATTTAAAATTTGCTTTGCTGACAAAGAATTACAGACAATAAGACAAAATATATGCATCAAGATACGTGACTAAAGGGTTTAGTAAAAGCTGAAACCAGCATTGCAGAGTAAAAAAAGCAAATCACAGAACAAATAGAAAATAAATTATTTAGGAGCCTTGTAGTGGAAATGGTAATCGAACATAATAAGAGATACTATTTAAAACAGAATTAATGGGAGAAACAGATTATTATATCTTCAGATTTCTTCCAAACACACTGGGGTCTTTTTTGCTTGTTACTTAGAGTTTAAATAATAAATAACACCTAAATATGTAGACGTAATCTGAAGCACAGCAACAACAGCACACAAAACGACTTTCTCTGGATTCAGGGCTGAATCTACAACCTTGAGCGTGTCTAAAATCACCTGAAGGAAAGAACAGCTTGACATTTCTTCTTTCACAGTCAGAAATCTAAATCGGCTGGTTTGTGTTTTGACAAAAAGATAATGCTGAATTCTGTTATCAGTAGAAAGTTTGCGTAACCGCTTGAGGAACATACTAATAGATCCAGCTTTGCCTGCAGTCTCACTGAGATCAAGATTTTTTTTTTTTTTTTTTTTTTTTTTTTTAAATAGGCATAGACAGATAAATAGAATAGAAAAAAAAACATTTAAAAACAATTAGAAAAACTACAAATTTACAAGTACAATGAAAAACACCCCAAAGAAATACAAGCTATGCAAAATACATACAAATAAAATAAAAAGAATCTGAGCTTCAAAAGGCTATGTACATATTTTCACAATTTAGAATACTCATTATCTGTTAAATCCAGAATCAAATCTAAAATCCTTCTCATCACATACAAGGTCTTGAATAATCAGGCCCCATCTTATCTTAAAGACATCATAGTATCACATCACACTAATAGAACACTTCGCTCTCAGACGTCTGGTTTACTTGTGGTACCTGGGATATTTAAAAGCTTTCAGGCCCCTCTTCTGTAGAACCTGCTCCCAGCTCGGATTCAGGAGATAGACAAGGTCTCTACTTTTAAAATTAGACTCAAGACTTTCCTTTTTGACACAACTTAGTTAGGGCTGGACCATGTGGTCCTGAATCCTAGGCTGCAATAGACGTAGGCTGCTGGGGGCTTCCCATGATGCTGAGTGTTTCGCCTTCTCTAAACCCTTTTTACTCACCATGTGTTTATAAACCACTTCGCATTTAATTATAAGTTATTATTAATCCTTGGCTCTATTCCACAGCACGGCTTCCTCCTGTCTTCCTCCTCTAACCACCAGCCAATCTCAGCAACTTCCTGTGAAAAAGGAGTTTTTCCTTCCCACTGTTGCCAAAGTGCTTGCTCATAGGGGGTCCTCTAGTTGTTAGGATTTCTCTCTATTATTGTAGGGTCTTTATCCTACAATATAAAGTGCCTTGAGATGACTTTTGTTGTGATTTGGCAAAATATATTTAAACTGAATTGAACTAAATGTGGAGTAGACCAAGAGTAGCGAGTACGCAGGGGTTTTTAACTGTATAAGTAATTTAGCCTACTTCCCCTATTCCTTCTCTTATTGTAAGGCTCTGAAAGCTGAAACTGAACTTCACAAAGCAAAAATCAAATATGTATTTAGAAGCAATCTAACCAAAGCTTATTAGCAATTTTGAAAGGCAGGAATCATTTTAATGTCTACATAACTTTATCTCTCACATTAAAAGGAGCGCAAATAATTTTAACTTTAAAGTACTGCTGAAATTTTGGTGATATATTTATATTTATTCATAAAATATACACTTAGTAGATTTTTATATACACACACACACACACACACGTGTGTGTGTGTGTGTGTGTGTGTGTGTGTGTGTGTGTGTGCGCGCGCACACACACACACATAAATATGAAGGCATGCCGGCTCGGACATCGCCCGGATCAACAAGGTCCGCGTCAGGTGTTGAGGAACCAGGGCACCCTGACGAAAAGTGGGCTACTGGAACAAGAAGGCATCGGTGGGCAAGAGACGAAAACAGGGCGTTGTTGGAATGCTACTAAGTGACCCCGGCGGAAGGGGCTACATGAATAGGATGAGGGACCTATGGATTCTTTGATACCCAACATCCACAATGACGGCGAAACAACTAGTAGCTCAGTGTTCCAACATTCGAAAGAAGGGACTGCTCTCACAGCTAGAGATTGACGAGGTACAACACAAATGCTACGGCAAGGAGGAGTCAGGACGCCAGGTCAGGGGGGCGATATCATCACCCCCACCCGAGATTGGGTACATAGCCCCAAGTGCGATAGGAAGGATCGTTGAGTGCGAGAGGAACTGACCTGAAAAATAGGGTCATGGCCAAGCTTGAAACCTGGATCCCCCGTAGCCAGTTACCAAGATTACGTGAAGTACCCTCAGAAGGTCTGCTAGATGATGTTAATGCAGCACTACGGACAATACCTACAACCACGATTACCGACACTAACAAGCTGATCTACAATACGGCAACAGTGATCAGTGAGATGCTTGGCTACAAGTTGAACAGTGACAAGGGGCAGTACCCTCCATGGAGAAGGAGGCTAGAGGGCAAGATCAAAGTAGCACGGAGGGAGGTTAGCCAACTAACGGAGTTGCAGAAAGGTGCGACAAATAAGGTGCCTAAGAAATACAGCAAGCTGTCCATACCTGAGGCCTTGGAAACTGCCAAGCAAAGACTCACAGCCTTGGCCAGCCGCTTGAGGAGGTACACCAGAGAGATAGAAGGCAGGAGAATAAACCAGCTGTTCTCCACAGAACCAGCAAAGGTGTATTCTCAGTGGCAAGGGAACAATAAGAGAACAGCACCACCAAGGCTGGAGACGGAGCAATACTGGAAGAGCATATGGGAGAAGGATGCAACCCATAACGGCAATGCTCAGTGGCTAGAGGATCTGAGGGCTGACCACAGCGACCTCCCTGAACAGGGTCCAGTAACCATCACAGCGGCAGATATCCAAGAAAGGGTCTCCAGTATGAAGAGTTGGACAGCACCAGGACCTGACATGGTTCACGCCTACTGGCTGAAGAAGCTGACTGCACTCCACGAGCGTCTGGCAGCACAAATGAACCAGCTGCTAGTTAACGAGAGACACCCGGAATGGCTAACTGAAGGCCGGACGGTCCTGATCCCCAAGGACCCCAAGAAGGGACCGGTCCCCTCCAACTACAGACCAATAACCTGCCTCAGTACTACATGGAAGCTCCTGTCAGGCATATCGGCTAAGATGAACAGGCACATGGGTCAATACATGAGCGGGACACAGAAAGGAATTGGCAAGAATACCAGAGGCGCAAAACACCAGCTACTGGTAGACAGAACAGTCAGCCGAGACTGCAAGACCAGACTGACCAACCTGTGCACTGCCTGGATTGATTACAAGAAGGCCTATGACTCTATGCCCCACAGCTGGATACTGGAATGCCTAGAATTGTACAAGATCAATGGGACCCTAAGAGCCTTCATCAGGAACTCAATGGGGATGTGGCGTACAACACTAGAGGCCAACTCCAAGCCCATAGCACAAGTCACCATCAAGTGCGGGATCTACCAAGGAGATGCTCTGTCCCCACTGCTGTTCTGCATAGGCCTGAACCCCCTCAGTGAGATCATTAACAAGACTGGCTACGGATACCGACTACGGAACGGAGCAGTTGTCAGCCACCTCCTGTACATGGATGACATCAAGCTGTATGCCAAGAGTGAACGAGACATCGATTCACTGATCCACACTACCAGGCTATACAGCAATGACATTGGAATGTCGTTCGGACTGGAGAAGTGTAGTCGGATGGTAACAAAGAGAGGGAAGGTAGTCAGAACTGAGGGGATTGAACTACCAGAAGGCAACATTGCAGACATAGAGGACAGTTACAAGTACCTGGGGATCCCGCAGGCGAATGGGAACCATGAAGAGGCCGCTAGAAAAGCTGCAACCACCAAGTACCTGCAGAGGGTCAGGCAAGTCCTGAGGAGTCAGCTGAATGGTAAGAACAAGATCCGGGCCATCAACACGTACGCCCTGCCCGTGATCAGGTACCCTGCTGGGGTAATAGGCTGGCCAAAGGAGGAGATAGAAGCCACTGACATAAAGACAAGAAAGCTCCTTACCATGCATGGAGGGTTTCACCCCAAGTCCAGCACCCTGAGGCTGTACGCTAAGCGGAAGGAAGGGGGCCGGGGACTGGTGAGTGTCAGCACCACAGTCCAGGATGAGACAACGAACATCCAAGAATACATTGGGAAGATGGCCCCAACTGACTGAGTGCTCAGTGAATACCTCAGGCAGCAGAAACCCAAGAAAGAGGAGGGAGACGAGGAACCATCATGGAAGGACAGGCCCCTGCACGGTATGTACCACCGGCAGATAGAGGTGGCTGATATCCAGAAATCCTACCAGTGGCTGGACAAAGCTGGACTGAAAGACAGCACAGAGGCACTAATCATGGCAGCACAAGAACAAGCTCTGAGCACAAGATCCATAGAGGCTGGGGTCTATCACACCAGGCAAGACCCCAGGTGCAGGCTGTGTAAAGATGCCCCAGAGACAATCCAGCACATAACAGCAGGGTGCAAGATGCTAGCAGGCAAGGCATACATGGAACGCCATAACCAAGTGGCCGGCATAGTGTACAGGAACATCTGTGCCGAGTATAACCTGGAAGTCCCGAGGTCAAAATGGGAGATGCCCCCAAGGGTGGTGGAGAATGACCGAGCTAAGATCCTGTGGGACTTCCAGATACAGACGGATAAAATGGTGGTGGCTAACCAACCGGACATAGTGGTGGTAGATAAACAGAAGAAGACGGCCGTAGTGATCGATGTAGCGGTTCCGAATGACAGCAATATCAGGAAGAAGGAACACGAGAAGCTGGAGAAATACCAAGGGCTCAGAGAAGAGCTCGAGAGGATGTGGAGGGTGAAGGTAACGGTGGTCCCCGTGGTAATCGGAGCACTAGGTGCGGTGACTCCCAAGCTAGGCGAGTGGCTCCAGCAGATCCCGGGAACAACATCGGAGATCTCTGTCCAGAAGAGCGCAGTCCTGGGAACAGCTAAGATACTGCGCAGGACCCTCAAGCTCCCAGGCCTCTGGTAGAGGACCCGAGCTTGAAGGATAAACCGCCCGCAGGGGCGTGCTGGGTGTTTGTTGTTTTTTTTAAACTATATAACTCATATATATATATATATATATATATATATATATATATATATATATATATATATATATATATATATATATATATATATATATATACACACACACACATTTATAAAGTAGTGTAAAAGTTATTAATAGGTCCATCCTAAATAAAGAGGTGAATATTGAGTCCAAGTCTGTTTTAAATGTGCAGATCAGCACGTCTAATTTTCACTTGGCACTGAAGAACTTGATTAAATTGAAGTTTAAAAAATGATGATGGTTTGAGTTAGAATTAGACCCTTTATTTTAAGGGATGCAGGGTGCCAAATTCTGCCCTTGTAAAGGTGATGACACTGCGCACATTTTACATACATTTATTCATATAGTTGCATAAAGGGCCTATATGGTAGTCTTCGGAGGAAAGAGTGTCAGTAGCTGACAAGACTCTTTGTTTTTATCAATAAGCAGACAGACAGAGTCTGCTTATCTGATTCTGTTTAGGTGAGACTGTGCTGGCATACAGTACAAGGCAGAGTTGATGCATCCTGCATGGCTAATAGTGCAAATTAAGCACAAATCTAAAAATATAATAATAATAATTTTGACATTCAACCACCATGAATTCATAATATCACTCCACAAAGCCTGAGAGGAAAATGACTCATACCTTGGCCCACTATTAGTTCAGTGTGGCGACTTAATACCTTTGTACTTTCTGATTTAACAGCATGAGTTATGCCGTTAACTAAAAGGTTTAATTAATATAATGCCAGAGAGAGTGGGTTACATGAGAGGACACAAAACAATTAAGTAACCATGAAAAGCATGTGAGCCAGCCTATTGTTAATCAGGCGTGTGTCTGTGGATGAACCCACTGAAGTCTGCAGTTGTGAGACCTGACACGGCAAAATGCAATTATGCAGTGTGCCACGCTCAGAGCCAAAACACAAATACTCTCCATTCAAAGACCTGAACAGTGGGCAGAAGAATGGAATGGCTCTGCGCCTACTTACACTGAAGAAAACAGAAAAGAGATGACTGTTCTGTATTCTGTGCAACAAGGCAAAGGGCTGAAGCTTAAAGCTGGTCAGTTTTGTAGCGTAAAATAAATAAAGGAGTCTCTGTGGACCTGCCCTTCAACACCCAGAGCACACCACTGAGCGGTAAAGGCCATGCACTACTGAAAAGAAAAGGCTGATGTTCTAATATTTTCTTAAATGTAACTGTTAGTCGCTCAGTCTGAAAGTGCCACAGTAGCATATGTAAACCCTGACGCATCTCTTGAGCTGTTAAAGAGATTTCAGGCATTTAAGGCAGCCTATTCAGTGAGTGAAGTTTGGTCGGTTGTCATGGAGATGAAACTGAATGTGAAGCGTACTGTTACGACCCGGCTCAAAAGCCGCAACATATAAAAAGGAGACGAACAACAGAGTGTGGGTGAGAAGAGGTTTCATCCTAAAATGGAAAACCAGGTTGGCTAAAATGGCTGATGCCACCAAGGCAAAGACTAGTGCACTGCCGGAAAGCTTGCCTCAGGTATGCTTTTATCCACACCTGACTAGGTGTGGCCAATTAGCACCAGCTGAAAACACTGAGACGATTAGAAGCTGCAGAGGGACGTAACACCTCCCTTAAAAGGGTTCCTCTAGGACCCTTAAATTTATTAAAAGCCCCTCTGAAGCCTTCAGTTCCTTTACCCACAAACCTGGAATAAAAGTTAAAGGTAACAGAAGCACAGTGTTCACGTTATAGTTGGTATCTCTAAGCATGGATGGGCATGAGGATTTGAAGTTGCCACACTGAACAGACAAAAAGTAACATGTGACCAACACAAAGGAGCACAACAGTCAAACCCAAAATGATTACCTGATCTGCTACAACACAAAACCAAAAGTAGCAACAAATAATCACAAGTGATCTGTTGTCTCCACCACACAAACAGTCACATACAAGTGGCCCTATACCACAACAAGTTACTTTAATCCAAAAAGTTCAGTAAATCAAGCATACTAGTGACCAACCACAAAATGGAGAGCTATGGCCACACAATGATCACATCAAGGGTGGCTCAGCACCCCACAGTGTTATTGCCATCACCTGGCCAACAACACTCACAAGTGATCCAACAAAATAGCCATATTCCCCACAACACTAAAGGTCACAGCACAAAACACTCACCTCACAAGGATCTCATTAGCATCCATCCACACTGACATATGCACACACAGGGTGTGCACACAATGCCAACTTAAAAACAGCCTACCTGCCTCAACTACAGACCATAATCATGAATGGTCTCAAACCTCCTACCGAGTTTGGTGCCACTGATTTACTATGTGCAACTCCCAGCCTAAAACACTAAAAACAAAAAAAACCCTTACTTTTCCTACCCTAGTCTTCAGTGGTGTACCAGGCTCGAGGCAACTTTAAACGCGAACTCGAGAGCAGGCAGCAGACCAGAGATATAGTCTCCTACCAAACTCTGAAGCGTACCCCCACCCAGGATAGCCACCAAACACAATAAACTAAAACAATAAAGCAAAACAACAAACAAGTGCTTCGATGGAAGGGCAGCACAGCCACCCAGCTGAAACACACTAACTAAAGGGAGTTTGCTCAATTACAGTGACCACCATCACTCACCCACTTAAAAGCAAAACAAACTGACATTCAGTCTCCACTAAAATGTCCAAATATCCCGGACGAGCCCCCACTTATGTTAGGACCCGGCTCAAAAGCCGCAACATAAAAAAAGGACACGAACAACAGAGTGTGGGTGAGAAGAGGTTTCATCCTAAAATGGAAAACCAGGTTGGCTAAAATGGCTGATGCCACCAAGGCAAAGACTAGTGCACTGCTGGAAAGCTTGCCTCAGGTATGCTTTTATCCACACCTGACTAGGTGTGGCCAATTAGCACCAGCTGAAAACACTGAGACGATTAGAAGCTGCAGAGGGACGTAACACGTACACTCACCAGGTGGCCAGAAACACTAAAATCTTTTAAAAAAAAGGGATGCTGAGGGAGCAGACATGCTTGCCTTCTTTGCACCATTGAGTGCCGCTATTGTTCACAAACAATCAAAAACTCATCAGTGAACCATGCCAGTGCACTAGATAGCATGCGTTCTCCCTGTTCACCTTGAACAACAGTGAAAGATCCAGCTTTGTGTAAATGTTCAATGGCGCCACTGAGCAGGACTAATGCAGGAAACTTACACTCGAGCAGTTCGGCTGTCAAATATTAATAGGCTTTAATGCACTCACACAGATATATAAACTGACCACACTGTTATGAGTGTCATTATTAACCATCTCAAATCATTTTGTGTCATTTTCCATAACTCAAACCACTGTTCTCTCAGTTTACTGATCGCCTTCTCTTTTTTTTTTTTTCTTTTGACGGGTTGCCATAAAAGATCCTCTTCCTCCGTCTCACCCTATCCCTAGCATCCTCTCCTGTCACATCAACCCTCTGCATCTCCTCCTATGATATAGTGAAGAGGGACTGGGATCCTCCTCTCTAACTCTTGCCTGGCAGCTCCATCTTCAACAGCAGCTATCTCTGTGATATAGCTGCCCCTCTGGTATACTCAGTTCTAATCCTGTCCCTCCTGGTCACTTCCCCAAAAAAATCCTAACATCTTACCTCTGCCACCTTCAGCTCCACCTCCTGTGTTTTTGTCAGTGCCACCATTTCCCAACCCAACAGATAAATGTAATAATAAAAGCATTTTTGGTAGGAAAAAAGAGAGAGAGGGAGAGTATATGAGTTGTAACCACTTAGTGTCAGATTTATTTATTTGAACTTCACTTTAAAATTCAACTCTATAACAGGTTAATGGGGAAGAGGTGCTGCTCATTTTGAATACACAGAAACACTTTACGATAATGTAATTACACTTTAATTACATGTTATTTCAACGTATCAGTACAGAATGAGTACAGAATGAGTTCAGCTTGTCAAATTTACATAAATCTTCGATCCCTAGCAGTGTGACTCTGAAGTGCTGTACTGTATGTTTGTAAGTTTTCTCCCCAACAAACACAACAATGTCGACGAAACGTTTTGCACCATCAAAGGCACCTGTGGGAGCACCCAAAAGGCAAAGGAAGATGCTACCATTGCACAAGAAGTTGGACTTCTGGACATGATAAAAGAAGGTAGAATTTAACGTATGAGAAAAGTATATAAAGTGTGTAGTGAGGGGTTTTACAGCCTTAAAACATCTATAATAATTGCAAAAACTAAAGTTGGCTACATCGCGGATCTCACCTATTGCGGGTTATTTTTCAAACGTAACTCCTGCAATAAACGAGGGCCCACTGTATTGCATTTATATTGATAAAACAAATGGTCAATTAAATAACAGAACATCCATCATGCACGTCAACATAATGATTCTTAAATAAAGATGTAAAAAAAAGAAAAATAAAGATGTAAAAAGCCCAGAGTAATCCACCCCACAACGCAGCCTGTGCCTGAAAAGTACAGTGAATTTACAGCAAATTGAAAATCCATTTAATTACAGGGGAATTACACCCTTTACATAGCATAAAGTGTTACCGAGTACACTTTCAGACCTTTGGGCAGCAGGTTAGAAGCCCATTTGTTGTACAGTTGCTAATCAGTTTTTCCTGTCACTCTCTCCGACCTTCCATCTGTTTGTCCACTGCAGCTGTCACATGTACAAGGAGTGAGTGTCAAAGGCAATTGCTTTAAAAGACGTAGCCCACTTGCTTAGGTCTGGTAATGGCATTGTATGACCTTGAATTTAATTGATTCTCTTACGCATGCATGCTATTACACTTGCCTGCTGACACATGAAAAAGGCCTCTCACTAAACTGCTGTTTGCAGTCACGTCTGTGGCTGCTTGCCTGGCCTTACAGCTCACAGCATGATGCTGCTGTTGGTTAATAAATTTACTGACCCTATGTAATTCCCATCTTAGCTCGACCCATGCTTAATACTCAGCCACAGCTGAAAAGAAGATTTAAAATGCGAGTTTGCAGTACATGTGTGTGTTCCCTAATAATCCACCCTGGATGACACACGGAGTTCAACAACTTATTCGAACAAGGAACAACGCTTTCAAATCCGGGGACCAGGAGGCATACAGTGCTGCCAGGGCCAACCTGAGAAGAGGCATCAAGACTGCCAAGCAGCAGCACAGGAGGCATATCGAGGCCAGGTTTGAGAACAACACAAACCCAAGGCAGGTCTGGGAGGGCATCAGGGCTATCACGGACTACAAAAGAAGAACACCATCACCCTCAGCCGACAGTTCTACTCTGGCTGAGGATCTAAATCTCTTTTATGCCCGTTTTGACAGGGAGAACACCGACCCTGTCCTGTCCCCTCTCCCCTCAACCGACCCTGCTCCGGTCCTGAGCACTCATGAGCTGAGGCGTGTGTTCCGGAGCATTAACACCAGGAAGGCGGCCGGGCCGGATGGAGTGCTGGGCCGGGTGCTAAAAGACTGTGCTGCGGACCTGGCGGACGTCTTCACCTCTATATATAACACCTCGTTGTCCTGTTCACTGGTACCATCCTGTTTCAAAGCAGCAACCATCGTTCCCATCCCAAAACAGTCAAATGTCACATGTCTGAACGATTTCAGACCTGTGGCACTCACCCCCATTCCCGCCAAATGCCTGGAGAGACTGGTCATTAAACACATCAGAGCTGCTTTTCCACCATCCCTGGACTCGCACCAGTTTGCATACAGGGAGAACCGGTCAACCGAGGATGCGATCGCCACAGTGCTGCACACATTACTGAAGCACTTGGAACACAGGAACACCTATGCACGGCTCCTCTTTGTAGACTACAGCTCGGCTTTTAATACCATCCGGCCATACAAACTCCGTCCCAAACTCCACCAACTGGGACTTAACTCCTCTCTGTGCAACTGGATTGTGGACTTCCTCACTAACCGTAGACAGAGTGTCAGAGTGGGTAAGAACACCTCTTCCACCCTTGTGGTCAACACCGGTGCCCCTCAGGGGTGTGTCCTGAGCCCTCTGCTATACACTCTCTTCACCCATGACTGTATTTCCTCCTGCGCGTCCAATCTCATTGTTAAGTTTGCAGATGACACTACAGTGCTCGGACTTATATCCAACAATGATGAGACAAACTATAGGACAGAGGTGCAACAACTAGAGTCATGGTGCCACGACAATAACTTGGTCTTAAACACCAAAAAGACCAAGGAGATCATTGTAGATTTCCGGAAGAGGGGTCATAACAACCATCTGCCTCTCTTCATTGGCAGTGAGGCGGTGGAGAGGGTGAGCAGTTTTAAATTCTTGGGGGTAACTGTGACCGAGGACCTGTCCTGGGGCAACCATATCACCTCAGTTGTACGGAAGGCCCAACAGCGCCTCTACTACCTGAGGAGACTGCGGAGCGCACACATTCCCAGATCTCTGATGTTGAACTTCTACAACTGTGCCATCAGCAGCGTTCTGACGTATGGATTTCTAGTGTGGTTCCCCAGCTGCACCAAGGCCGATCAGCAAGCACTCCAGCGGGTGGTGAAAGAAGCTGGCAGAATTATTGGAACAAGTCTGCCAGAGATCAGTAATATCTTCCCCACTCGCTGTCTGAGGAGGGTGCACAGTATCCTGCGGGACCAACATCACCCTGCGCGCCACCTTTTCCATCTGCTGCCCTCAGGGAGAAGGTACAGGTCTATACAGGCCAGAACATCCAGACTGGCCAACAGCCTGTATCCACAGGCTGTGAGGCTCCTGAACTCTCTGCCCCCCTCTCACGGACAATAACCATATCCAACTTCTTAATAGCAATGAACTGGTCTGCATTGGTCCATCATATCTTTATTCTCTTCCCCCTCCTGCCCCCCCCCCTCTTTCTTAAATAGATAACTATCATATCTGATATCATATCTCACAGTACAATAATATTGAATGGGTTGCATTGTTGTATTTTGTCATGTTTCTCAGGTCTTTGTCTGAATTTCTACGAACATTATTGCTAAGGATTGTCTTATTGCATTGGAGTCACACTGGGTTAAATATGTACACTTGGGTTTTAAGGGGTATTTATTATTTTCTTCTTTTTTTTTTGGGTTGTATGGAAGCCCCAAACGCAATTTCATTGTTCTTGACAATGACAATAAATAAATAAATACTAAATACTAAATACATTAAAAAAACACAAAGAAGAAGAAGAAATGTATTTGTGATCACTTTAAAGATTTATGTCTTCAGTAAGGTTTTGCCTGGAGGGTGATTGTCACGGATGAAAAAGGAATGTTGGAAGGCACAGAGCGGCAGCTAAAGCTTTATCACTTTGGCTTTTTCACAGGGTTTTATAGACAATGAGGGGGAAAAAGAGACTTTTTGCTTCCAAACTTTTGGCTCTTTTGTGTCACTGTTGGTCAGTAGAAGGTGAAAACAAAGGCGATAGAGCATTTGTAAGCATTTGTTTTGGTGCTTGTTCAGACAGCTTAAGGATAAATTACCTATCATCAGTAAAGGTGAACTGAGGAAATTGAACTTAAATTATTAATGTAGTTTTTATAGCACAGGCTCCCCTTCTCCAAAGCCTCCACGGCAAAAACAAAAAACAAAAAAACAAAAAGAAAACTAATTAGGTTTTAAGCTGTTCTCAAATGAGACAACACCAGTAGCAATGCTTAGTCTAGCCTGAACTGAGTATCTAATAAGATTCAAGAGTGCAATTCCCATGTATTTTTAAAGGATGCTTGTAATTATGCTACAATCACTGACTCCAACACTGTCTGTGGTGAAATGCTGGAGAAAAAAAGCATCTTAAAATATTCATATATTTTAGCTGCAAGACACATAGCTGTCCTTTGCTCTACTGGGGCCAAGCAGCACTGACAGACGCAGGCTACAGGAGGCAAATTTCACTTTATTTTCAAAATGTCCTAATTGCATCTAAAATTTGTGCAAAACAGGTAAGAGATTAGTGCTAATTAGCAACACGTTCGATCCATAAGAGAGGTCATTTACAAACGAGTTCCCAAGAGGCCAAATCACTTGGGACCAAACTGAAAGGGCTTCGACCAAAATAAACTGAAAGACTGTAAAATGCCAGGGGGGAGCAGACTGGAAAATCATGACAATCTGCATCAGCAAAGAGAAAAACGTGCCAGCGAAATAAAAGAGGCAAAAAAAACCCTCTGATTGACATAATATAGCATTATTTTGAATTTTTATAATATACATATTACTGTTACAATCTAAAAACTCTTGTCCACACATTGTGCTCTCCCAACTATGGATCCTATTTTGTCTTTCTTTTATTTTCCAATCTGCTATTTGCTTCTTTGGCACAATCAACTCTGAATGACATGATTGATACCACCGCATGTGATAAACGTATGCTTTCCATCACAGACTAGCTTAGCCGAGCATATCGAATGGAAATGGGGAGAAAAAAGTCACGAATTTCTCAAAATTAAAAAAACGAATGCTGGCACCTGTGATTTAAGTATAATGGAACACAAGTTGAATCTCAGATAAAAGAAGATGAAAAAAGCCAGCAACCAGGAACTGCTAATTACATGTACTCAATTAAAAGATCATCAGAAAGTGTGAGCACCTCTATAAATACTGAAATTCTGGCAGTTTGCTGGTCTGAAGTGTTTATGTGTGTCAACACAATGTTGCAATCTTCCCAGGAGTGGACATCCCAGATAATCCCAAGTGCAGTGCTTTGAGAAACTGCAAAAAGCCTAGGAGTTACATCTCAGACTCCACAGGCCTCAGTTAACATGGTAAAGGTTATATTTCATGACTTGCCACTTAGAAAAAGAGTGAACAAGTATGGCTTGTTCGGGAGTATTGCCAGGAGAAAGCCTCTTCGCTATAAAAAGAACAGGGCAGCACAGCTTAGGTTTGCAAAGTTGCATCTAAAATAAATTGGCAAATCCAAACACCTCATACAAACTGTCAAGCATGGTGGTGACGGGGTGTTGATTGGACTTGTACAGTAGGACAAAGGACCTGCACATTCCAGTCACTGAGTTTGTCATGAACTCCTCTGTATATCAAAGAATTCTGAATTCAGATTTGAGGTCATCCACCCAACAGCTAAAGCTTGGCCCAAACCGTATCATGTAACAGGACAAAGATCCCAGGCTCAGCAGCAAATCTCCCTCAGACTTGTTTTTCACAGAGCTGTGAAAGTTTTTTTTCACATCTGTAAAAGATGGATGATTTTTTTTTTTGCTTAGCGGCCTGTGTGTCCCGCCATGGATATGCCTCCCCACACCATCACTGACCCACCACCAACCAGTCATGGTAAATAATGTCCACGTCCACAGCTTCTCCAAACCTTGTCACATCTGTCACATCTGTTCAGGCTGAACCTGCTCTGTGGTGGTGAACCTGTCAATTCTGTTCAACGATGCCAGGAACTGAGCACAGGGTTTAGTCAGAGACGTTCACACCCGTGGAGGTCATTTTGAAGGGTTTTGCTGCTAAAGATGGTTCTACAATCATGGGATGTATTCAGTTTCTCACAGTCTCGTGAAACAATTTTTTCCCCCACATCTGTTAAAGATGGACTAAAAGTTCTAAAAAGGAAAGCCACTGTGGAAATGCCTTAAACCAGCATTAGCAACTTTCCTGGCTCTATGATCTCAGTAAATAAGTTTTTCATCTTAATTGCTATTTTCATTGTTCATTTGTTACTCAGTGTCCCTCAGTATCACAATCAGATGTGCCCCCCGCTTGTGACATCAGCTCGTGACATCTAAAGTCCATGACAGTCACAACAAAAACACTCAGCTTCTTGCATCATAGCAGGATTTTAATAACTGATGGGTTTTGTCAGGGTGACTACATCCATCTTTTATATAAAGACAATGGTGTCAGTGGTTCCAATAATTATTCTACACTAAACTGACTGGCTGTAGCAAATGCATCACTGAGACGTGAGAAGGGCATCAATCCTCCTCTCTAATGCCAGAAAAGGAAGTGAATAAGACTATTGCAGATTCTGCCAATAGTGTGTTTAATGCATCCAACTTAAAAGGATAAATCTTGGAATTTACCATCAAAATGTTGCACTTAAACTGCCACAAAAGTGGTAATCTGCAGCTGTGGGCTGGAGTAAACGGAGATGTGACACATCTCTTCAATACATCATGCCTAAAATATCCATTCTGTTTGTCAGTTTGTGTGTAAATAATGGTACAAAGCTGGTGATTAACATATCCAAGCTGGTGAATGACAAAACTGGATGACTGCTTAATTATTTACACCGTGTAGCTCTTTCCCTGTTCCAGTGCATATGATATAATTACCCATGGACGATGATCACGCAAACGCAAACTACTGGCATCTCTGTCTTAATCGTTTCATTTTTTTTTTTACACTTGACAAACTGACAAGGATAACCAGATGCAGCAGTCAGCCTGTGACAACTGCAAACATTTTCAAGCCGCGCACAATAGTAACTTACAGCTGTGATTGCCTCCATCTATTCATCAATATCTCCATCGATTCATCAGCTATTTCTCCCATATGGGTTGCCAGCAGTTTCATGCTGTCCTCTCCTCCTTGCCTCTAAACAGCCCACATAGAAAACCTCTCTACCTGCAAACAAGATGTATGCACACATGTCACATCTGCCATTTGCATTCTGCAGCTAATCCCTCCTAGCATGAAGGTTATTACCCGGCTTGCCAGTCAAACGCCGCGGAAAAGCAGGCAAATACGGTGTCTGCACGGACATGTATTTATGGACAAGAAGGAAAGAATAATCACCCCTGGAGGAGGGGGTGCGAGGCAGTGGGGGGTTTCTTTAAAATTATCACACCATTCTGCAAACAGGCTTCTGACACATGTAATAACTCACTGAAGCACACATGCAGCAACCACCCCCACTGCCTTAACGTGCAGCCAGGATGCTGCCAGTTCAATACCGTACATGACACCCACTCCCAGATTATGACCGCCTATTGACATGCGACGGCTTTTTAACAATATACTCCTTTACTCAAAATATCCTCCTATTCTTCATTTTCAAAGTAAAATTGAGTGAGCTGTGGTCCTCTAAGTGTTTTAAAGTATTTACTTAAAAGCGTGTATCCAATGAAGCTGAATGAAAAGGAAATTAGATTGCCCACATGCCCACACGCAGGGTAGTCTGAAATGTGATTTGTGCAGCCAGGCTGCAACAGACGTCTTGAGTTGAATATCAAATCAATGGTTTAAATCTGATTTAGGAAAACCTATTTCCAAGTGTTGTTTTGCTTTTTCTGCTTGCAAAGCATGAAATGTCTAAAATGTTACTTGGGCTGCCAATTAAGCCTTTCACTGTCCCATTGGCACTGATCATTATACAGAATATTTGCAGCAAGTAAATTCATTCCCACTGCCAATGTAGTCGGCTCTTAATGGACTCTGCGCTTAAAGCCACAATGCATCTCTGAGGACAAATTGATATGCTCTCACCTTTTTATGTCTAAAAAATATCCTCGGACTGTTTAACAGATCGTATTAACATGTAATCAAATACAGACAGTGTCTTTGTGTTGAGAAGAAATACGTTATATCAATGTGGGCTAATGTAATGATGCAAATCATTTATACCAATCATATTTTGCAGAACTGATAATACACTGTTCAAAAACACTTTGAAAGCATATCAAACCTCAATGGGGAAAAAATCATGCTGGGTCTCTACACTGATATGGACTGGGAGATGTGTTAGGAATGAAAGGATGCCACATGGTTTGATGGAAGTGAAAATTATCAACCTACTGAGGGGTGAATTCAAAGACACCCTGAAAATCAAAGTGAAAAAATGATTCAGCAGGCTAGTCTATTTTGTTGAAATTTCTTTGCAGCATCACACAATGGTTCTCAGTAGTTTGTATGGCCCCCACGTGCTTGTGTGCTTGCCTGTCAGCGTTGGGGCTCCTAATACGATGATGGATGGTGTCCCTGGGGATCTCCAACCAGATCTGGACCCGGGCATCACTGAGTTCCTGAACAGTCTGAGGTGCGGCCTGGACTGAAACATAATGTCCCAGAGGTATTTTATTGGATTTAGGTGAAACGAGAGTGGGGGCCAGGCATTATCATGCACCAGGAGAAACCCAGGACCCACTGCACCAGCGTAGGGTCTGACAGTGGGTCCAAAAATTTAATCCCAATACCTAATAGCAGGTTGACACTGTCTGGCCTGTAGAAGCCTGTGTGTCTTTCCATGGATATGCCTCCCCAGACCATTACTAATAAGACGCAGTCACAGACCAGTCAGATCAAACAATGTTAGAGGAAGCATAACATTCTCCACGGCTTCTCCAGACTCTTCCACGTCTGTCACGTGTGTTCAGGGTGTTCAGCACAAGATGCCAATAGTGGATCTGTCAGTTCTGGTATTCTATGGCAAATTATAATCAGGCTCCACGGTGCTGGGCAGTGAGCACATGGCCCACTAGAGGATGTCAGGTCCTCACACCACCCTCATGAAGTCAGTTTCTGATTGTTTGGTCAGAGACATCTACATCAGTGACCTGCTGGAGGTTCTTTAGTAGCTTTGGCAGTGCTCAGATTGTTCCTCCTTCCAGAAAGGAGCAGATATCAGTCAAGCTGATGTGTTAAGGACCTTCAATAGCTGTCCAGCTCTCCCACAGTAACTGACTGCCATTGAAATCTCCTCCATGCATTTAAGACTGTGCTGGGAGACACAGCAAACCTACTGGCAATGGCACATTTTGATGTGTCATCCTTGAGGAGTTGGACTACCTGTGCAACCTCTCTAGGGTTCAAGTATCACCTCATGCTTACAGCAGTGACACTTACTCTAGAGAAATGCAAAACTAGTGAAAAGAAACAGTCAGAAAAGTTGAGGGAAAAAATGTGAGTGGCCTCCACCTGCAAGATCATTCCTGTTTTGGTTGTCTCATTGTTGCCCCTCTAGTGCACCTGTTGTTAATTTTCATTAACAGGAAAGCAACTGAAACTGATGAACAACCTCTGCTACTTGACTGACCATGTCAACAGTCTTGATGCTACTAAAAAGTGCTCTATAAATCTATTAAGTTTATACACATATGAAAACATTATATTTCAAACAAATCCACAGTGTCACCTTTGTTTTTTATCCAAACCCGCATTCAGATAGAGATATCTGCCCTCTCTCAGTATTATGAGTATCACATCAAAACACATGCACACAAAAAAAGTGCTTGGTGGAAATCCCAATGTGAGTAATCTCATCAGGAGAGTGTTCAGACAGGTGGCTGTGTGTAGGCAGATCGGCTTGATCCAGGAGACAGTGAGCACCAGAGAGATAAACAGTGATAAAGTCCCCGGAGCAGACATGAAACAACTTGGATCAAGCCACATCTTTGTGCAGGTGTGTATTTGCATTGCCGTGTGTGTTAGTTAGCTTCGCATATTCTGAAAGACCATAATCTGCTTTGCTAGTGTTTCAACTAGACACCATCATATGTGATATATGATGTGAATAGAGATACTTTAGATGGGTAATTAGAAATTAAAAAGAAAAGTGCGGCAGGGGTATATAGCAGGAGAACCAATGACTTCCATACTTCCAATGACTTTTATTCTATACTCAAGAGTCCCTTAACACCCGTTACCTAACTCGACCTTCATTTTGATGTGAACTGTACGGACACCATGCTACTGCATGGAGACACACGAACAAATGCCAAAATAAAACTTCCTGCTGCAACAGAAAGCACCATATTTTGCCACAATTACACACACACAGGCTCACAATGTGAAACAATACCAGTCACACTGTCACAGCTGGTAAATAGAGTACAATAAAACTTGCTGCAGTCCTGAGGGCACCCAGACATGGCCTTATCTAACCTGACAGGCTGTGAGGAGCTGAGCTGGTAGTGTCCAGAAATGTTAAAATCATGTACCTTTGTGCATTTTTTTGTTTGAAAGTACTACACTATGTTCCAAAGGACATTTGAGCGACTCGTTTACCCTTGTCTGTTATGCAAGGTGCTGCTACCTTTTGCAAGTTTTAGTTATAAAAGACAAGGCTGAAGTGCATTTACTACCACCAGGAGAGCCGCAATTCAATAACTACAAAATGATGACAAAGGTTTTTTTTATTCTTTTAGCTGCAGTGTTTTGTAGGGCTGCTGGAATAAAGGTCCAAAACTGTAGACCTGAAAAGTTCACAGTAAAAGTATCATAGGGAGTTTTCATGCTGCCAAAGTAGTAATTACTTATCTTTTTGTTGTTGTTGTTTTTGTATTTTGCTTTTAGACAATGAACCTCTTAATCACCAAAGTGGGGTGAAGAGAACTAGAAAAGACATAAATAGTTGAGTATTTGGAGCTGACCATACGCTTACAGCTACCACATACCTGTTTGACATATGTCGAACCTTTAAAATTTGGTCATGGGTATTAAAAAATGTCATATAACATGTGAGAACAGGTGAGATCGCTTGGCCAAAGTGGCGGAAGAAGCGTAGTAGACAGATGCTGTCGAGTGTAGCAGGTGATTCATTTACAAACATTGTGAGCAAAAATGATTTACAAAAATCAATTTTAAAATGTCAACTTGGTGCAAATAACCATAACTGAACATAAACCAACCAAAATTAATGTCACGTGCACTCAGCTACACTGACCTGGCCCTCACTTCCTGAACAACTGAATTCTTCTGTTTAAATACTCTAGAGCAGGGGTGCCCAATCCCGGTCCTCGAGAGCTACCGTCCTGCAGCTTTTAGATGCATCCCTACTCCAACACAGCTGAATCAAATGGTTTGATTACCTCTTCAGCATGCCATCATGTTTGGCAAAGGCCTGATAACAAGCCATTCATTTGATTCAGCTGTGTTGGAGTAGGGATGCATCTAAAAGCTGCAGGACGGTAGCTCTCGAGGACCGGGATTGGGCACCCCTGCTCTAGAGCTATCCAAACAAAATCATCTCCAATGGAATAAGTAAGACTAAATATTACAATCAATCACTGATTGGTCCTGCTTCATACCCGCAACAAAAACAAACTAGAGCAGACAAAACCCTACATTTGACTTTTTTAAAATACAACAGTTTTCTTCCCCCTCTTCACCAGGTCCCTTCCTGTGACATCAACAAACACAGTGTTATAAATACAGGAAGTGAGGCAGCGCTTCCTCCTTTTGCTCTTGGAACAGACACGGTAAAATGCACAAATTAACATTTCTAAACAATAAATAATATATTGACTTAACACAACTTGTCAGAGTTGATTTAAACCAAGATGTTATATTGAGTAATGTGTAAGAGTCTGTTTTAAATTAGAGAAATTAGAACTGATGAAAATTCACCTTTTGGATTTTGGCTGGGGATCCCTCTGTAGGCCCACAACTGTTTTATAATAAGCTGGGAAAAAATTGATACACTCCTTAGAGCATTGTTTCCCATACACTGATATATTTGTGCCAGTAAGCCTTAATATCTGCACTGACAGCCACATATTGATTTTCTATTTTTGCTTTCACTATTGAAAATGAGTCAAATCTTATTTCACTGCAGGGTTGCACATTCACTCTCATGCACGCACACACCCAAACAAATTGGAAACAAACCCAGCTGTGAATAGCTCCTCCTCCCTGTGAACACTGTATGAATCAAAATATGAATGTGAGATGGAGGAAGGGTTGTTGTTGGTATTTCCCTGCAGAGAAGACAGCCGCCTGAATTTCTGAAGAGAATCAATCCAAAGTTCACGCATTTTTACACGTCTACACCAATTTTTCGAGAATCACTGCAGTCCAGTTTAACTGTGATTTTACATCAGCACTGTGAAACTCAGACTCAATTCTTTAAACAACTTATTAGCAAACAGGGTAGCAAGTGGTGTACTGGCAATCAAACATATGGGAACAATTCCCATGGGCTGCGGTAAAGTGAAATAGTGGATCTGCATATAAGCATTCCCTCTTGCCCCTCCTTCTTTGCTGAATGCAAATTAGCATCTTCCCATCCTTGTCCAGCATTGCTGCTTCTTGTCTGCTGCCTTTTTTCCCCTGACCTCTTGTCTGCTACATTACCTGACTGTGCCAGTGCCCAAGCCCCTTCCTTACTCAGCCTGCACCTGCAATCAACCACCTGCTTTAACAGCTAAGCTGTTTATCAGAGAGGTGTGAGTTCATGTGAGCAGCTTGCCAATGTGTCGTGTTTTTCTTGTTTCTGTGATCATTTGTCTGTGCTCATTTGTTTGTTCTGATTTAAAGGTGTTGCAGAGGTACCCTGAGTCTGGGTGAACTCTTAACTAATTAGCCAATTAGCCACTCGTAACCACGTGTACATTTTGTATAGTAGTTTCTATGTCTTCACTGAGCCTGTAGACTGTCCTGGGGATTACATTACATCTTCCACACACACACTTAGAGAATCTGTTTGGTAAACAAGAGCAGGTTCCTTGTTGATTATTTCCCTCTGATAGAGTAGGCAAGAGGCCTCAAATAACTGTTAAGTTAGGTGTTGGTTGTATTTATTCTTGTCACGATCCTGGGTCTTATGACCCAGTGTTTTGAGTTTTAGTTCATTTTGATGTTTATAGTATGTTTAAGCTTATTAGGTTACTTGTGGGGATAGGTTAATTGGATAATCCAAATTGCCACTAGGTATGAATGTGCGAGTGAATGTGAGTGTGAATGGTTGTCTGTCCCTATGTGTTAGCCCTGCAACAGACTGGCGACCTGTCCAGGGTGTACCCTGCCTCTCGCCCAATGACAGCTGGGATAGGCTCCAGTGCCCCCCGCGACCCTGAAAAGGACAAGCGGAAGCGAATGGATGGATGGATGGAGGTTTCCTATGTTCATTTGCTTATTAGCTCCCCCTTGTGTTTTCAACCCCTGTGAAGTCTCCCTTGCCCTTCGTGTGTTTCATGTCTGTTGTCTTATGTTGTCATGTCTGCCTCTCATGTTTTCTGTTTTATTTTGAAGAGATCTCGTGTTTTTATATTATGGATTATGTTTTGAGTCCTTTGTTGTACTGTTTCTTGTTTCCCTAGATTTCAGTTATGGTTATCATAGGTTTAGTTCTTTGGCTTTGTAATATGGCTTCCCTGTGTTCAATGTTGTGTCTACTGTGACCTCTTTGTACTATGTTTCTGGTCCCTATAGTCTGTCTTCTCAGTTGCTGTTAAGTTTGCATGTTTAGAGTTCAGTCAGTGTGTTTCCTGTTTTACTTTGAAGGTCCATGTCTCATGTGAGTGTTTCTAGTTTTGCTTCCCTTGTCTCGTCCAGCCTGATTACTCCCAGCTGTGCTCTCCTTCTGTGTCTCATTCCCTCGTTATCCCTCTGTGTATTTAAGCCCTGTGTTTCTCTTTGTCAGTGTCGTAGTCTCCCTCATGCTGTGTGTGATTCTCCCCGTGTCTCCTGGTATACTTTATGATTAGCTTTCACAATTTAGTTTTGTATTGCCTGTGTTCTATTTTTCTAGCAATTAAAGCTGTGCTTTTGAGTTCAAGTTCTGTCCCCGTGAGTTTGCGTTTGGGTCCTCTCCTGCCTGCCACACAGCCGAAACATGACAGAAGACTACGACCATTACGTGGACCCAGCAAACCGCTCTCAGCTGTATGAGCGCCAGGAGGCAGCCCTCGCCCAGCTGGAGGAGGAGCTCCGCTGGAAGCCATGGCGCGCTCCGGATTTTGAGCACATATTCCGCGGAACTCGGCTGGCTTTTGGAGGTCCCCGGAGCTGCCGAAAGCCCCCACCTGCCGCTTCACCTGCACCCAAGCCTCGGCCGCTTCAGGTGGGAGTGCTCCGTTTTTCTTCGGATGCTTACGCTCCAGCCTCTGCATTGCCGTCCCGCACGTCAGAGGCTCAGCTGTATGCCCCGTCAGCTTCCTCACCCCAGAGGAAGCGACGCTCACGCCGCCGTCACTTTTCACTTGCTGAGCAACTCCCGGGGGTGAGTTATGACTCCCTTTCACACATCCCACCTGAAGCCATAACTGAAAAGAACAATAAACTCACCCCAGACACTGTTGGAATCTCTCTTTTGGACGATGACATAGACTGGGAAAAGTTTTTTCCTTTTGCTCCCTCTGAACAGGGAGAAATCAAAGACTAAGCACTCGCCAAAGGCTGTAAATGCTGTTAAAGGAAAAACTGTGAGCAATGTCACCAGGTCTAAAACACTCAGTTCAGGTTCTGTCAGTTCAGGTTTTGTCAAGTCTGGTTCAGTCATCCCCAAGTCAGCTCACTCTAAGACCGTTAACCCAAGGACTTCAAAGACTGCTAAAACAAAGACTGAAAAACATGGTGGGAAAAATGCTAAATTCATTTTTGCTAGGTCTGTTTTTGTCGACCCAGTGCATATTAACCCTAAGCCTGCCAATTCTGAGACTGGTTTTTCTGAGCCTGCTCCTTTGCCTGTTTGTGTTTCTGCTGCCAGGGCAGCTCGGGCCCAGCGTACCCCTGCACCCATACCAGTTCCTCGGGTGAGGGAGGCTGAGGTCCAGTTGGTCCCTGCTCTGGTTTCCAGGCCGGCTGAGGCTCTGTCAGTTTCTGCACCCATACCAGCTCCTCGGGTGAGAAGGGCAGTTGCCCAGCCGTTGCCGGTGCCTGTCCCGGCTTCCAGGGTGAGGGGGGCTGTGAACCAGTCCACCCCTGCACCCATGCCGGTCCCCAGGGTGAGGTCAGCCAGGATACAGCCCGTCTCCGCACCCGTACCTACTCCTCGGGTGGGAGCGGCTAGTGTCCAGCAGGTGCCCGCACCAGTTCTTGTTTCTGCTGAAGGCTCAGGCAACCCCGCCCAGCAGTCCTCCCTGTGTTCCAGAGGCTCAGAGTTCAGTCCACAACCATCACCACCATCACTACTGCATGCTTTTCAGTCTATAGCTCAGTCATTAGCTCTGTTAGCAGCCCAGTCCATAGTTCATTTTCCTGTGTTTCCATTAGCTCAGCCCTTAGCCCACTGTGCAGCTCAGCCAGCTCCCCAGTGTTTAGCTCAGTCATTTGTTCCATCACCCTCTCAGCCTTCTGTTCAGCCAGTAGTCTCTGCACCTACTGGTCCTGCCACTGCGTCAGCTGGAGGGCCCGAGGAGCCCGTCCAGCCTCATGCCACGTCAGCTGGAGGGCCCGAGGAGCCCGTCCAGCCTCATGCCACGTCAGCTGGGGGTTCAGAAGAGCCCATCCAGCCTCATGCCTCGTCAGCTGGAGGGCCCGAGGGGCCCGTCCAGCCTCCTGTCTCCGCTGGAGGGTCCGAGGGGCCTGTTCAGCCACCAGCTGCTCCACCACCAGCCTCATCCACGCAAGCTGCGGCCTCCGTGTCTCCGCCCACGCAGTCACCTGGTCCGGCCTCGGCCTCTGCTTCTGCCACGCCTGGTCCGGCCTCGGCACCTCGGGATCGCCGGCCACTTTCCTGGCCACCAGCTGGACGTCACCGCCGTCGAGGTCGGCCCCCTGAACTGTTTCTACACCGTTGCCGTCCGCACAGTCGGCCCCCTGAACCGTTTCCATGTCGCCGCCGTTGCCGTCCGCACTGACGGCACCCCGGAACTGTTTGACTATGAACTCCTGTGCCGTCAGCCTCTGGGCCAGCCCCCTGATCAAGTGAACTATGGATTTCTGGACCGTCACCCTCCGGGTCGGCCCCCTGAGGAGTTGTGAACTGTTCCGTGTGCTCCTGTGCTTTTGATGGACATTTTGTTTTTGTGGCCTTGTTTCTAGTTTTGCTTCCCTTGTCTCGTCCAGCCTGATTACTCCCAGCTCCTTCTGTGTCTCATTCCCTCGTTATCCCTCTGTGTATTTAAGCCCTGTGTTTCTCTTTGTCAGTGTCATAGTCTCCCTCATGCTGTGTGTGATTCTCCCCGTGTCTCCTGGTATACTTTATGATTAGCTTTCACAATTTAGTTTTGTATTGCCTGTGTTCTATTTTTCCAGCAATTAAAGCTGTGCTTTTGAGTTCAAGTTCTGTCCCCGTGAGTTTGCGTTTGGGTCCTCTCCTGCCTGCCACACAGCCGAAACATGACAATTCTGTTGTTATAGTCAGTGAGTGCTACTCATTCTTTACTATTGCTTGTAAAGACGACAAAATCTGCACCACGCCAACTTTGCAGACCCTTGCGCACTTACTAATGCATGAAGCGCAAGAGCATATGCGTCCATGAACCCAGGACTCGGGGGAGATGCAGAGCCCTTGTGGTACAAAACCTGATTTCAAATTGCCTGTGTGGTGCCACACCAGTTTACACTTTACAAGAAAGGCCCGCAGAAGGCAAAATTGAGCAAAGGTTGAATTCCCCGGAATGACAGAAAACATTTTTCTTTGTAGTGAGACCTTTGCCTGGTTTTCACTGTACAGAGGAGACGTGTTTTAGAGTCACGTAGCTTGTTCTAAGTAGCAGATATTTGTGAGCAACACGGCACATATCTTGTCTTAAAATCGTACAAAAAAAGACTGATCCTTTTTTGAGTTGCTTTAATAACAACTTATCAGAAGCTCGTGGTTTCTGGAACACCTTAAACTGGGTATTCTGAAGTGTTCCTTCAAGGGTGCAGGAGTCCTCTGAAACCAATGAAGTCATTAACTGAGCATTTGTTGTGTTAGGCTGAAGTGGTTTATTGTGAATTCAAGCTACAGAGAGGTGGGCATCTTGCTTTAATTAAAGGAAGAAAGAAAAGATCCATCTTACAGATTGTTTGTACTACATTTCTTATTTTATATCAATAAGTCCTTCAACAGACAGCGCAAAGAGAAAATTGAAAGCAGAGCAAAGTTTTGAAAACCACACACTTTTTACATAAAATGTCTTCTAAACAAGCAAAAAATTGATTTTCTTTTCAAACACTGGTTAACAGAGACCAAATTTGTGAGAGCTTTGTTACAGGAGATTAGCAGTAAGGCCTTGTTGTGTATTAAGAGCAGTCTTCAGCAAAATCTAAAATCCTTTTCCCCAGTTGCTCAGTTTGATGTATCTTGACAAATGTAATGCGTAAGATTTGCTGTGTGCTGTATCCAGTATAGCACATGTAGCTAGTTTTTATAAATGTATTGTTATTTTATATTGTTGTATGTATTATTTACAAATCCAATGAAAAGACCAAAACCAACCAGTATCATTCCATCTCTCAGCAATTTACAACACTAACCCAATTGGGGTCATTTTTGTGACTACTATAACATGTATATTAAATAAAGCTGGTCTTAAAAACAACCGGTTTAAGTGATATTTCAGAGCAGTTCTTATTTTTTATTTTTTTTTTTAGAAAATGCAGCTGAAACACTAGTATATCAGTTCAGCAGAGTTCAGTGTATGCTGTAGTGCTGGTGCTGGATGTGAGACAAACAGTTACTTAAACCTGCTAAATGTATGGTCATTAAGGTGCATGTCAACCAGCGCAAAAATGGGGCAGTTCTGACATTAGTAGAGGTCTGTGTGCGTGTGTGCGTGTCTGAAAAATAGCCAAATCTTTGCATAACTGGCTTTTTTTTTGCCTTTTCCCTTCTGTTAATCATATGATGACTCATCATGATCCATGCAGTGACAGACTGCTTGTTGGGAGCACTGGGACAGTTCCTGTTGGCCTGAGGGCTGTTTTGGCCCGCTTGAGAAGCAATATCATAGGAAGCAGCAAAAAGATGACGGAGCTCAAGTCCAAGTCCACCCATCAGATGCAGCTCTGTCACCCCTATAAATCACCTGCTCTTGTCACAATGAACCTGCACTCTCGCTCACAAGGCAGGAAATGTCTGCCTGCTTCTGTACACGTAACGATAGACGAGTGTCTTAATGGATAGTTAAAGGAAAGATGGAGGGGCGGGAGAGAGATGCAGACACAAACACACAGCTGCCTTACAGCTACTAGTATTAAACTGTTTACCTGTTCTTTTTGTATATCACACCTTTTGTAGTATACAAAACGTTTGTTGTTGTTTTCATTTCTCTACTTGATACCCAATAATGACTTTAATTTTATTTATTTATGCCATGATAATAATGACGAAAAAATAGAAAATCTATCATTATGAGAGCCCTTATACATACATTTTGGCTATACAACCTGCTGTCTGTAGTTCTGCTTACAGTCAAAATCATAGCCTGAAATATTGTTTCAGTTGTGGATTCATCTATTTTCTTAACCGCTTAGGTCGCCAGAGGGCTGGAGCCTATCCCAGCTGTCACGGGACAACAGCTATTTTGTGACTCTTTGCAGGTGCCCAAACCTGCAGGTGAGAAAACACTGGTGAGAAATAAGCTGGTACATGTCAGTCTTAGTAATAAAGAATATTTTCTTCTTCTTTCAAAGAAGAAAATAAAGAATATTTTCTTCTGTAAGGGCAAAAGTGAAAACAGATACTATGACGATATTTCTTTTCTGTCCTTGGACTGTTTCATAAACATAGGTAGACTGAATGAAATGTATTAACTATCTAAACACCCCAAGCATGAAGACAAGCAAGTAACTGAGCTCTGTCCTTGCACTGCTCGATCACTTGGTGGCTCATTTAACCCCCAGTGGCCAACTTAAAAACTGCAAGTTGGCACTTTAGTCGCTCCAGTTTATCAGGGGGCAAAAGAAGTTATTACATCACATTAAATGCACCTGACTGCCCTGTGTTAACACCCCCACCTAAACAGAAAGGACCACCAACTCATATTTTCATAAGCAGCTGTTCACACATAGCTCCTTTTTATTCATTATTTATGAAGTAATCACCAGTATTATCCTTCTGTGATTATTATAGTGTGCTTTAAAGGTTGTTTTCAGGCTCTGTGTTTGCTGTGGTTCATCAAGAGCCAATTTAGGTGTAAAAAGTAAAATCTCCAAAATAAAAATCAACCCTGAACCGGCCCCGTAGCGCATGAGCTGGATGGACAAGAAGAGGAGAAATATTCTGAAGCTTTCCTGTCAGAAAGCAGTGCTTCACTGAGAGTTACTGAGACACTGTCAACACAACTCTTCTAACTTCTCTGTAAAGTATCCTCCACCAGAGGAAGCAAACATAAGGTAACGTATTCCTCCTGACTTCCTACAGCTTTGTTTCCATGGTAACTAATCCGCAGGCTGTGGCAGTAAAGGAGTACCTTGTGAACTTCTCAATGAGAAAAAGTCACTGTGAACTGAGGAGCGTTAGACTGTGAATGTTAATTATATTACAGACCCAGATAGGAACACAACAAATAAGAGCAAACTGAGGCATTTTGTCCGTTGTCGCTTTTTATTGTGTGCGTGCGTCTTCCTCTGCTCTAAAGTTTTTTTTTTTTTTTAAAGGAAACATTTGAGGTCCTTTTGTCTCACGAAAGCAACAAAAACAATAGCACGCTTGCATCCGCATGGAAATATTACTGAACAGTGTTCGCTCTGCTCACACACACATGACAAGAGACATTGCTTTGTAGTCATTTTGTGTCCTTTTGTGGTCATTTTAAATGCCTTATGGTTGTTGGCATTGTTTACTAGACAAAGTGTTGTTCGGCCGTTGAGTTTGTTTTGCACTTGTATGTAGACATTTTGCATGTCCTTGTAGTTGTTTCTTCATCTTTTTATAGCCACTCTGTGTCTTTTCTTGGTCATCTTTTCATCTTTCGGAGGTCATTTTGCATGCGTTTGTAATATTTTTATTGATAACCTACATAAAGAGATGCAAACAAATGCTCTTGGCAGGGGGCCCTAAGTGTACGCATAGTCCCTGCGGCCAGCAGGATAGCTCAGTAACCTATTTATGTCTGTAAGATGATAAACAAAGCATGGATATGTGTGAGCTGTGTGTGGGCGGGCTTGACCAGGATGCAGCGGCGTTTACAAAGAACGCCATAATCAAGACAACAAAGGTCCCTACATGAGGGTTAATTACAGTGCAGGGAAAATTATTGCTGAATGAGGCTAATGGTGTGTGACATTAGCCACTGTGAGCTGATTGGGGATATAATTACGCAAATCATCCAAAAACAGCATGAAAACAAGATATTCAGTTAGTCAGCATTCTCAATATGACACTTCTTTAAAAAAAAAGACACAAGCGACATCCAAGCGAGTGAGTGTTTATTTACAGCGGTGAGAAGGTGACAAAACAGGAAGAGCAGAGCGGGGAGTAAACAAACCTAAACTGGGAAAACTAACAAACAAAACTTAAACCAAACACGCACGGGAGGAGGAGTAAAATGCACAAAGAGAGATAGCAGAGAGACGCAGAATGAGTACCGAGTAACATAGAATAATGCAGACTGGCATGGAATTAAACAGACAACGCGACAGAGAGCACAGGAAAACACAGGGCTTAAATACACGGGGAGTAATCAGGGAATGGGCCACAGGAGGGAGACACAGCTGGGAGCAATTAGGCTAACGAGACAGGGGAGCGGTAAAACTGAACACACTGACATGAGACATGAACTTTCAGAATAAAACAGGAAACTAACAGACACAGAGAACCAGACAGGACACTGAACTTGACAGGCAGACTCATGAGCAGACACAATAACACCATGGACAGACAGAGGGAACACAGAGAAGTGGGAGCAGGCAGGCAAAGAACAGAAACCTAACAAATGGCAAAATCACAACAGAATACATACTCGGAATGAACAAAAGCATAAGGAAACACAAAACACTGAGTCCTCAGACTCAGGACCATGACAGTATTAACGCAATAATCAAGGTAAACTTTATAAAATAAATGTAACATCATCCCTGTGTCCACAACATAAATCAAAGCTTAAAAGAATGTGCAAATAACTCACATATATCCATGTCCTTCATAAGGGCCTCAAAAAGACCTAAAAGCTCCTCAAATTTCATTAAAGATAAAAGACTGTCAATAATTTACTGAATTTTACTTGCATGAGGGCAGCGCTGTGATTAGCACTGTTGCATCATAGTGCACCACAGCAAGACCTGAGTTCGACTCCATGATCTAAGTTTGCATGTCCTCCACGTGTTTGTCTGAGTTTCTTCCAGGTATTCCGACTTCCTCCCAGAGTCCAAAAATATACAGTTAGTGGTGTTCGGTTAATTGTGGATTCTAAATTGCCCATAGACATTGATGTGAGGTTTGAGTGTGAATGATTGTCTGTCTCTCTTTGTTAACCCTGTATGAGGCCGGCGCCTGTCCAGGGCTTTTCCACCTGTTGCCCTATGGTAGCTGGGATAGGCTCCAGTGCCCCCCACGACCCTGATCAGGATAAGTGGAGGTCGATGGATGGATGCATGGATGAGAAACATGAGCATGACACTGATTTAGAAAACTCTAGTTAAAAAATGCCATTTTTGTGATTATTTTGTTGATCTGCCTTATTTGAAACCAAAACACAGCACATCAGCACAAACGCCTCATACCAGCTTTGAAGCACGGTAGGGGAGGGGTGATGATTTAAGCTCGTTTTGCCATCACAGGCCTGTTCACTTTGCAGTCATTGAGTCTAACATTAAGTCCTCCTCATACTGGAGCTGAAGGTGGTTGTAAATTTGGCTTGAATACTTCTTTTGTTATATTTATCATTTTTCAGTCAACTGTTCTATTTTTATACATCTTATTGTATATATTTTTAACATTGTGTACATACAATATATCTGTAATTTTAAAACTGACTTTTTTATTGTTAATGCCTACTCAATTTCATTTCTCCTTGTTTCATTTTTTTTATTGTCAAGAACCATCATCTAATACTGTACTATTAAAAAACAATACAAATTAAAATTTTGATTCATTTGCAAAATTAAATACGTTCTATACTTAATCTCTGTTGAAAATACTTTACCTTCTAATACAATGCTGCACTATAATTACTTCCCTAACTATGCCTGCCTGCCGTTTGTGTCGTAAAGGCTCCCAATCACTACTGAAAATGATAGCGATATAATCCACATTTTCCGACATGTTTTGGGGTCATTTAGGGGCGTTGTCATTAGGGGTGGGTTTTAATAATCGATTCATCGATTAAAATCGATTCTGGCTTGGATAACGTGATATCGATTCATTAAAATCCTGAATCGATTTTTTTATATAAATGTATTTTGCCCAAAATTCCAGAATCACAGGTGAAACGTCACAAAATTTTGACAACCACCAAACATTTAAAACAGTAAATGAGAGCAGAAACGCGGATTCTGCACAAAGACGTAAACACAAAGCACGACCCGCAGATCAGAATCAGTGAGATGTCGTCTTGCTCACCCGACGGCACGGAAACGGTCGGGGCTGAAAGCCGACAGCTCGCTGATTCTGATGTTTCGGCGGGTCTGCGCTTTGTGTTTACGCCCTTTATGTACTGATTCTAAAGCTGTAGTTTTATCTCTCTCCAAACAATATTGACCGAACCAGCAGCAAAAGAAGATCCAAACTAAGCTTCACATAAACATCGTCATGGATTCACTCTGACTTTTGCTGTTTTGCTTCCACCACAATAAAAATCACACTTCATGCACAGCTCTCTCTCTCTCTCTCTCTCTCTGTACTTCACGAACAGTTTCCCGTCTAAAAATCTGTTTTCTGCATTATTCGCTTGCTTGTTACGCACAAGTCTACCGTTGTTTACAGCGCTGTCGGCCAATGTTTTTTTTTTTTTCCTTTTACTTACTTCCGAAAAGAAAACCTAATTTCTGCTGTTCAATAGGCTTCTGAACAAATTTAGACTTTTTTAAATTATTCAAAATGCAAAACGCTTAGCTGTGTCTCTAATAAAACCGCTGTAACTTCAGAGGTAATGTTCATATGTTGATTAATGGTTTTCTTTCGTTTTTGATGTACTGCAGAATATTTTTATAAAATCCCAGGCCAGGAAAATCACCTTTATGTTTTTCTGTGTTTTATCTTCAGCTACTTTGACACAAAGGCATCTGCTGTGATGCTCACACCTTGGATAAAGTCTGGAAAGTGTCAGCTTCCTTTTTATAGATACAAAAATATGTAAATGTACTGATCTGAATTATAATATTTCTGACTGTCTGAGGCAAAGTTTCCCAGATTCAAATCAAATTGAATCAAATCGAATCGTGGATCAAATCGATTCAGGACCTTGTGAATCGGAATCGAATCAATTCTAGAAATCAGTGACGACCCAGCCCTAGTTGTCATTATGATGCCCATCTCTATTTACAAGCTATTCATTTGAGAGCAACTGGAAAACAGTTACCTGGAAAGAAAGCCAATGAGAGAGAAGAGAGTGAACCAAAAATTGGACATTTGGGTGCTGGACAATAATAGCAAAAATGCTCTAAAGAGGTGAGGGAACATGTAGAACTTAATGATCATTCTTTGTAGACTTTGTATTACTATATTGCACATAGTCACAGTTATGAAAAAGGCCCCATATGACTATATGACTGCTGCAACCCTAACTTGGATAAGTGTTTGAAAAACTCATTCAAACTCATCTGAAGTTTTTACTAGATACTCCTATGGTACCAGTTTGAAACCCCTACATCACCTCTTCACAAAGTTGGGTGTCCACATCTGCTCGGCTGGGTTATGACAACACACAGTTTGTAATTTTTGTTGTCAGCAAAATTAGCAGCAAAAAGACTAAAACAATCTCTCAAATTCCAAGAAAGTTGGGTTATTAGTTATCACGGTTACTCATTGCTAAGACAGCATCAGACAAAGCCTGAAATGAGGTCAAAAACCTCCCCTTTCTGTTCCTGAGTTGTGGGATAAAATAACCTCCAGAAGAGGGTTTTAGCCGGAAATTACTACATCACCACCCTTTGCCTATAAAATGTCATTATTTCATCATTTTATTCTGTTAGACAAGCCTGTGAAATTTTGTCGTATGAATTCTTGAATTATGCCCAAAAACTCATTTTTGAGAGGTCACAGTGTCTCTAAGTAGACAAGCATGCCAGATGTAATGAAATTCCCTTCAGGCATCCAAAACCATGGCAAGTACAAGAATGAGACAGTTTGCTGGACGGACAGAAAATACCTCTAATGGTTGTCACCACTGCAGAGTAATCAAATGTAATGAAGCTGCTTTAAAGGTAAAATGGTATTTTTGCTTATGTACAGTGCCTGTACACAAAACAATATTTAATCACCAAGCACCTGATTACTTCGCCAATCATAAGACCAAACAAAAGTGAGTGGTTAATAATTTGTCGGACCAATAATAAAGCTTTTTTAACATTTCACATTAGCAGCTTCTTTATTTTTCATATACCTTCATCAGATCAACACATAGTGTGTTTGACAACAGCAAACTTTTATGCTGGTAACTGATAAAACTGTAATAGGCTTCAGCTCTGCTCTTGAAAAGTGCATGGGAACCAGTCGTAAAGCAAAGTAGAGAAGCTTCAGCATGAGAATGTCTAAGTGCTTGAGTGGCTGACAAAAAACGCAGACACACACACACTTGAATGAATCCCTATCAAAGTCTGTAGTGCCTTGAAGATAGCTGTTCACACAGGCTCCCTATTGAGCTTTAAAGAAACGTCGCGTTTTGAACTGGTAAAAAGAAAAAAAAACCCAGATGTGACAAGTAAACAAGGGCATCTAAGAAGAGTTGATGCTATAATTTATAAACCACAATTTGTGTTAAATGTTTAAAAAAAAACTAGGGGAGGCACAAAATTAAAGCTGTGTTCAGTTTTTCATTATAACCTCCTCTGTGTCGAATGTCAACAACAAATTCCACTTCCTTTGTATTCAGTCTGGCGCGCTGCAGGATGTCATGGGGTCTGAAAACTTTCTGAAGGCATTTTACTTCTACTTTTAGAAGACAGATAATCTCTATTTTAAAGTCATGAAAATTGATTTTCACTCTGAAGCTATAGAATGATCCACGTCTGGGGAGCCAACTTCAACAAAGTTAGACTAAACGTATTAAGATCAGCAACCACGAGTGGCTGCCAGAAATTAATGTAAATGAGAGGCATGCTCTTACCGAGACCTTTGCTCAATTCATATTAGGAAACAGAGCTGGTGGAGAGAAAGCTTTGCGAGAATCTTTGAATAAGGACATGGGAGCATGAAGGATGTCTACATGTTGAAGAATTGAAAATTACACCCTATGTAAAGATTAGTCTACAGTTGCACCACCAAGAATGCTAAAAAGATTCAGCTATATACAGAGCGTAAATTCTTGCTGCTATTTTTATCCTGTAAAAGGAAAGGCAAGCCATTTAAACAGAAAAATAGAATGTATGGCTGGGCATGTCGGGGTAAATGGAGTAAATTACGGTGGACAGAGGGAGATGAAAGGTGTGCGGAAAGGAGATAACATCAAGAAAAGCAGCGTGGGGGAAAGAAAACAGCCTTGTATTTTTTCTGTGTTAAACTGGGCGTGAGACCGGGAGTTAGCAGCACTGAAAAAGTGAGTTATGGTTTGTGGTTTTCACTCAGCGCTAACATCTCAGTAGAGCTCTCAATAAGGAGGAACAGACAAAATAGACCCTTCAGAATGTAAGAGGCCATGCTGGTGCCTCACAGCCGGAGAGGACAGGCAGGGAAAAAATAAAACAACTACCAAGTGGGATGTCGAGTGTGAGCTGTTAACTGAAAATTATTGTCATTGGTGACAATGGCTGTCAAACACACTCTGCCTCAATTTCCTTTTCTTATTGTTGACAGCAAACTTAAACAAATTCAATCCATCCAGCAGCAGTCCCACCACTTGTAATACTTCTGTTGTTGTACAGATAATGTAAATGAAAGTGCTTAGGTATGCTGGTGGACATTGTTTCCTTTGGGAACTGCCTAAGTCTGCCTTATGTTCCCTGATTTCATGCTAATCTGACCTAAGAGCTGCTTACTAGTTTTTTAGTTATCATATAGATAACTTCTCTTGCAAAACGAGCTGCTGCTTTAAGAAAAGTTTATATACACTGTGTGATGTGGACCTTTTACACAATGCTCTTATATTTAACATTCAGTTAAAGTAAAAAAATAAATAAATAAATAAGAGCCTACTGGTTTATTGATGACATCCATTTTTCACTTATAAATCCAGACTCATGGCCCAGTATCTATTACAGAGGAGATTTTCAATCATCTCTGAGACATACAGTCCTCCATCCAACAACTCCATATCACAACATCAATAACACAAAAAATGAAAGCACACAGGAAGGACAAAAGTAGCAGAAGTAGCTTCAAGCACTTTCAACACTTTGTTTACCTCTAGGCTTACTGCTGGTTTGTGTAGCTTTATTATGACTTTTGTCTTCTCCACAGAAAGTAACAAAGTTAAAGAACCAACAACACCACAAACATGAACAAGAGTGGCACATATTGGCTGCTGTTCGACACACTTTTAACAAATGACACAAGGAGTAATACCGATAGGTTACAAATTCAGCACCATGCCAGGACTGTAAGCATTACGTACAATAGGTGCTGTTTTTTTTATCTTGCAATAATATAAATGCAAGTCAGAGCAAAGCCTGTGAGCTAAAGTGCTGCACATCACATGGCTCACTCGCCTCACATCATATAGGAAGGCACACCCTCCCCATTTCACGATCTGTTTAACCCTCTCAGGCTTAAATTAAACTTTTTGTTGCTAATGCACAACCAAGTCCTGCAGTGGTACTTCTGAGTAAAAAAACCTCATAAAATATCTATGTGGGACAATCAGGTTGTTAGTTTTTAACTGTTGCAAATTGGCAACGCCTGCCTTGAGAGGGTTAAACATTTTAAAACACACAGCTACAAAGTGCTTCAAAGTTTGGATAAAGCCACATTTTAAAGACGAGAAACACTCAGAGAGCGCAGCCCGCTGCCAGGGCAGCTCACTCTCTGGGACTTATTTACTTTTAAGGGACATTACTGTATTTTCCATATATTTATTTTGGGGTTTTTTTTACTTTAAGAAGTTTGTGGTGCAGTAAAAGTTAACACATTTGGGTCAACTTCAAAGAAAGGCAGATGTGAAATGCAAACATGAGTTCGGAGGTCAAATGCACTTTATGCCATACTTTTAATATGTTGAAAATAAACACCAGACTTGACACGAATCTACACCTCTACAGAGTTTTATCAAAATTCAATAAAAACCTTTAAAGCTATCGTGGTTACAGACAGATTGATTCTACCAAAAACCTCGTCTGCTTGGTTCCAACATACAGACACACAGTCAAGCACACGGCCTCACATTCATTCCTACATACTCACGTCAACACAGATTAGAAACCACTGATTCAGGCGTCCTGGCTTAGGAAGGCTGTTCGCAAGTTTAAAAGCTGCAACCTCGTGGCTTCCTCCGGATTTACAATAAAGAGCGTGGAACAGTTAAAAGACCCTGATCAGATGATCCGAGAGGCCAACTGCTGGTTTGAGGTCTCAGTATGTTGGCCTTTATATTTTATTAATAACACTTTAAAATAAATTCTGAATTTCACTGGAAACCAGTGAAGGTAACCAAGAATGAAAGCACCGGCTAGGTTTTGTCATAATGTTACTTTTAGGTTTAATATTTAAATGCGATGGCGCGATATGGCAGCCTCGCTTCTGTCAGTCTGCCCCAGGGCAGCTGTGGCTACAACTGTAGCTGCCTCCACCAGTGTGTGAATGTGAGAGTGAATGAATAGTGGCATTGTAAAGCACTTTGGGTGCCTTGAAAAGCGCTATATAAATCCAATCCATTATTATTATTTCACTGAAATGCATTTTGAGTGGCCAGAATACATCATGGAAATATACATGGTTTATATACTTTTTAAAAAGGTAAAGAATTTGTGTATTTACCACAACCCAAAAGGTCAAATGTAAAAGTATTTTTAAATACCCTCTGCTGCCTTTACTTAGTTACACCCATCAGGGCCATTAAAGTTTAATGTCTCTGTATCTTATCTAGTAGTGTGCCTGTTTGGCCCGATAATGAGTTTATACTGGCTGTATCATAGCAATTTATAATTTGCTCTGATATAACTCAATAGTCTGCAGTGTTGCTTACTATTAGTGTTCATTATTCTGAATAATAACCTCCATCCATCCATCCATTCGCTTCCGCTTATCCTTTTCAGAGTCGCGGGGGGCGCTGGAGCCTATCCCAGCTGTCATAGGGTGAGAGGCGGGGTACACCCTGGACAGGTCGCCAGTCTGTCGCAGGGCCAACACATAGGGACAGACAACCATTCGCACTCACATTCACACCTAGTGGTAATTTGGATTATCCAATTAACCTATCCCCACAAACTGCATGTCTTTGGACGGTGGGAGGAAGCCGGAGTACCCGGAGGGAACCCACGCAAACACAGGGAGAACATGCAAACTCCACACAGAAAGATCCCGGCCTGATGGTGGAATTGAACTCAGGACCTTCTTGCTGTGCGGCAACAGTGCTAACCACCGTGCCACCGTCCTGCCACTGAATAATAACCTTTTCCCTTTATTTTTGAAACATAGTTTTGCTATCCTTCACCTTGATTTACCCAAGACGTCCCATTTTTTCTTCTGATATCAAGCAACATCTTGTTTCCTTGCAGGAGAAAGATTATAATCAGACACTCAAGAAACACCTTGCACGTTACCTGTATTCAGCATAATACTGAGTATTTAGTGCTTTGCTTCTTGGCTCTTTTTTCTTTTTGCGGGGCTGGAGAAAAGTGTGCTATAAGAACATAGAGCTGAAAACTGCAGGAATAAAATATACTAGGGGAACAAAGCTGCACCAGCTGAAATCTGGGAAAAAAGAAAAGAAAAGCTGTAGTGAAGGAACATAAAACTGAGGGAAAATTGGTAGAGTGAATTTAGAACAGAGCAGCGCATACAAGCACACACACACAGAGCTGCAGGCGGCAGTACAATGCAGCCTTGTTACATACACCTTCAGTACAGCCAGTGTTCAGGGCAATTATCCAGGGAGCAGCCACACCTAAGCCCACAAGTCGATCACAGAGCTAGAGTTGGGCAAACATCACCAACTGTGACTATTAAAGAAAGTGCTCAGCACCTCCTCTCCCAAACACATTTTCACAGCTCCAGTCGGAGCTAGGTGCCATGTGCGCCGTAAAGCAGTGAGGGAAATGCAGACAGCGAGAAATGTCAGATTGAAAATTCTAAATGGAGAGAGCAGCTTTGGTCTTGGACACTTTTTGCAGGCTAAACGTAAACAGTGGGGTGGCAGCTGCCAACTGTCCAGAGCCATCAGTTCATCAGTTTAGCCATGCTGGAGCTGATGGAATGTGTGAGGACACATTGGGGAAAGGAAGCTGCTTCCTTCGTTTAACCGTGTGCACATCCTGGAATATGTTATGGTAGTCTGACTGACTGTCACTGTGAGATGGGTAAAAGCAGGAGATTCCATGAGCAGCAGTCGGCTGCATAAAGAATGTAAGCATAACTTTTTTTTCCCTTTTTTCTAAAAGGGAAAAAGTGCCCAAAACATGCCGATAGATTTACTGATTGCTCAGTGTAATTTACTGAGGTTCTGTTTAATATGTGTATGTTTGTTCTAAAGTTTGTCTTATCTCTTGTTTTTGTTACCACATTTACAAACTTGAATTATGCATTTTGGCAATCAGCCTGATGTGATTCATATTATACTCATTATTTTTCATTAACACTGAAAAAAAAACGCACCCTCACTGGCCACTTTGTTACGTACTCCAGTTCGACTGCTCATTGAAGCAAACACCTAATCAGCCAATCACATGGCAGCAACTCAGTCATTTAGGCATCTTGACATGGTCAAGATGACCTATGAAGGTCTAAATCAGGGGTCTCGAACTCCAGGCCTCGAGGGCCGGTGTCCTGCAGGTTTTAGATGTGTCCTTGATCCAACAGAGCTGATTTAAATGGCTAAATTACCTCCTCAACATGTCTTGAAGTTCTCCAGAGGCCTGGTAATGAACTAATCATTTGAATCAGGTGTGTTGACCCAGGGTGAGATCTAAAATCTGCAGGACACCGGCCCTCGAGGCCTGGAGTTCGAGACCCCTGGTCTAAATCAAGCGTCAGAATGAGGAAGAAAGGTGGTGAAAAGGTGGTACGATTGTTCATGCCAGGTGGGCTCATCTGATTGTTTCATAAACGACATACCTTCTTAGATTTTCTCACACAATCTCTGTAGAGTGAATGATCGGAAAAAGAGAAAATATCCAGTGAGCTGCGACAGAAGCTACAATTCAAACAAGCTCACAGAAGTTGCATCTCAACATCTACAGCATTCAGATGGTAGGGTCAGAATTTGGCATAAACCATGTAAGAGCATGGATCTATCCTGCTTTGTATCAACTGTTTAGGCTGGTGGTTGTGTAATGATGTGGGGAACAATGTATTGGCACACTTTAAGTCGTTTAGTACCAACTGAGCATCGTTTAAACGCCACAGCTTATCTAAGCACTATTGCTGACCATCTCCATCCCTTTATGACCACAGTGTACCATCATGGATAGCTGCTTCCAGCAGGATATGTCAAAGCTCAAATCATCTCAAACTGGTTTCATGAACATGAAAATGAATTCACTGTAGTCAAATGGCCTCCGCAGTCACCAGATTTCAGTCCAATAGACCTTTGAGATGTGTACAGGAGAGTGTCAACCTGGTACTGGAAACAAGTATCTAATTAAGTGGGTAGTGAGTGCAGTGTTTGCATTTTGGATTTAAGTTAGGTGATGGAATGATTATCAGAAGAGGACAGGACAAAAGCATCACATTAGGTTCTTCACAATATTGTCAGGGACGGCTATGTGGCAGCAGAGTAGGACCAAAATGCAGGACTCGAAAATGAAGCTGTTGAACAAGGCTTCGTGTGATCTGTGTTTTGGCGAAGGAATTGGCTGGAAAGATTCAGCACATTCACGGGGCTTCATCACACCGTCACTAGTGCTAAACTTACATTAACAAAACACAACATACGAAAATAACTCAGGTGAGGAAAAACCAGGAACTAGACTATAAGAAGGAAACTGAACACAACAAAGAACAGAGGGAGACTCAGACAATATGACACACCAAGTAATTAAGGGGGTGGGAAACACCAGGGAGCACAGCTGAACAGAATCTGACTGACGAAACAAGAAGAAGCCAAACAGAACATAGAAGATACTATTGAGACAGAGGTAGTACAAAAAATGAAAACTAAATATCACATACCCTAATGTTTCCACAGACTGGAAAAAAAGGGAAACTCAGTCATGAGGAAATAATATTCTACTGAAAGGATGAGATATAGAGCTAGAACATAAATCATATCTCTAAACCCAAAGGAAAAAAATCGTGAGCTCACAGAAAGCTTGACCATGGCAGATACAGCCATGCTTTAGGTCAGCTTGTGCTGCTTTTGAATAGCATTATGCTGCATTTTGTGTTTCTAATATTCCATCCTTGACATTTATATCAGTTGTCAGTTATATCAGGAGAAATAACTGAAAAGCCAGTCAATGTCAACAAACTGCAGCCTCCGAGCATGCGCACAGTATGCATGAACACTTTGGTCAATTCATTTTGAATATGATAGCCTTCGTAAAGGTAACATTGCTGTTTACAGAGGTGCACCTACTGGAATAACTGGCAGCTGCATGGGTGCATATTACAGTGTTTAATCTGTTTTTTTTTTTTTTTAAAGATGTGGGCAGTAGTTTAAAGGTCTGCGTAACACTAACTAGCAACTCCAAAAGGAAGAAAATGACCTTCAGATCCCTGTTTGTTTAGCACAGCAGCTCTATAAAGAGTGGGAGTTTTTTCTAGCACAGATTTTTCCTATTTAAAAGTCCTATAGCTGCATTGGGTTGTGGTCACAACAACAGTGTGGCATCTGTTTGTGCGCATACAACTGGTTTTCTCACTCTATAATAATGTTTATTTACATGTGTGACTTTTTGGCACACATGTAAATATGGTAAATATGTTTTTTTTCCAACAGTAAGAATAACACAAGATGGGCCCAGAGGTAAAAGATTATCTCCTGTTTTAGACCAGATTTCCAGAAGCAATTTAACTCAATCTCAGTTGAGATTAATGTTTAATGTGCCACATGAATACTGGGGCAGCTTCATATGGGAGGATTTAAGACCTCTGCTAACCTAACATAAGGGTTGTATTGTATGGCAGAGAATTCCTCTGCACTTTGCCAGACCAGCCACAACTTTGAGAAGTTAGCGAGGCATTAAGTTCCTCTAACCCCACATGGAGAAAAAAAGGAAAACTAATGGGAGGGGATAGCTTCAGGAATGGTTGGTATTTCGAAATGTTGTTCTTCTCCACAAGTTTATTTTTGTCTCTTTCATCGAGACCCAGGAAACCCTTTCTCTGCCAATCAGAGAGCTCCATCCCCAAACATCCCCAGATATCCACAGTCACAACATACAGGACAGCTAGTATGGACAGTGGCTCACAAGTATTAAAAACAGACAGGCCAGTGTTAGAAAGAGGTTTTTTTTTTCCCTTATTGGTGATGAGTGAGCTCAAGTATGATTAATCTAATCCCACCTTTAAGTAAACGGAGTGCAACGTTCATTAAACAATTCGCACAAGATAAACGGCACCAGGATACGGTTATCACCTCTAAGTAGACAACCTCAGCCCATGAAAGCTTTATATTTATCAACGTTAAATCTCTGTAACAAGGTCACTGACATCTCTGTTGGAGCTAGAAAATCGACGGAACATAGAAAGTAGCAGAGAAGAGGAGAAGTTAGAAGTAAGAGCCTAATAGTTATGACAAGAAAAGTGACTTACCGCTCACTTCTCTCACGGCTGTCTCTCTTCTTTACTCAGTCTATGACAAAACTTCTCAAATCGGTCCCTTAACCGCACTCGGTCTCGCCCTCTCTCCCTCTCCCTCTTTACATGGACGCACATGTGACAGCCGCCGAGCAGCGAAATGGCGACATCTAGTGTTCACTAGCGCTACAGCACTGAAAATCAATAATCATCTTTTGTGGAGCGGAGCGCCCCCTGACAATTTCCACAGGTTATTTATGGGCTAATTTAGTCTGACACAGTGGGTGATTTCAAAGAAGCATCCGATGAATACAAATAACTACATAAAGTAAAGACATTTTTTTGTCCACGCACAAACATATTGATGGTTTCCAAGCTAATACTTGATTTAAAAAAAACAACAACTAACACTGATATTTCCATCACATACCTGCAAAACACTGATTTTCAGAGCTCACAGTGTTTTGATAAATATATATTTGTCCAGCAAATCAAAAGAAATGTAAAGAGTCTGTGCCTTGCAATACATTTTCAGCATAACTATGTCTGCTAACTATTTAACCGTTTCTCAAGCTTGGCAGTAATTTCCCATTAAAATTCATCCATACTTAAATAAAAATGTCAGATGTCACATTTCAAAATATCTAGCAGTTATGCTGACATTTCACTAGTGACGCCAGTAATAAGGACACAGAAGGGAGGTTTTTGGCTCAACATCACTGACTTCCAAGGTGTAGAAGAGCTGGGGTGTAAAGAGGCCGAAGCTCTGGTAAAATAAAGAACAGTAATTAATGAAGCTGTTTTTACACTACCAGTGTCCCTGATGCTAGAAGAGAGGTCATAAGGACACATCACCAGGAAACCTTGAATAAATTTTGCTCTATTCCCATGTGAACTTTGACCTCCTGGTGGCAAAAGTCAGAAGATCTCCAACATCAGTAGGAGTCAACCTGTACAGACCATCTGCACCACAGGCTCCAAGTGCTCAGCACTATCAGCAGACCGAAGGCTACTCCACCTGTGGGGTTCAAATATTTGATGTACTTTTTCTTTTCTAAAGTGCTGACAAATTGAATGATGGCAGCACAAGCTGAATGACATGGTTGAGAGATTGTGATTAAGTGTGCTGAAAGCTTAAAAATGCTCAAACAAAACTAGAAAACATGCTGTCTGCTCTTGTGGAAAAAGTGTTGTATATTTCAAAGTCAAGTATGTAAGATGCCCTCAAATACTGATGGGATCCATTTTTGATGAGTACGACGAGTAGATTTTGCTACACTTTAAGAAATTGGACACGTGTTCTCAGTAGATCTCACACACAGTGTAGATGAAAAATTTGCATGCAAGCTCTATAAAGATTGATCCTTTATTCCTTCAGCCCTGCAGTCATTGGAAAAAGAAAGCTTTCACAGAACTCTATGCAGCCTTATGAAACTAAGTACACACCATGATTCAGTAGCTTGCAAAACCACCTTTAGTGGCAATAGCTTGAAGTAACCATTTTTTCTATGACTTCATCAGTCTCTCTCATTGCTGTGAAGAAAATTTGGCCCAGTCTTCTTTGCAGTGTAGGGAGTTCTAGACTTTGACTGGGCCATTGCAAAATGTTTCTTTTTTAGACATTCTGCTATACTTTGGTATACAGATAAATTCAGGGTTGACTCAATAATTGCAAAGTGTTCATATCCTCTAAGAAGCCCAAACCATCACCCCTCCACCGTTGTGGTATTTTGTGTTTTTGCCTACATGCTGTGTTTGTTTTGCGTCAGATGTGCCACTGTGCATTATGGCCAAACATCTCCACTTTCATCTCGTCTGTCCAAAGCACATTTTTCCAGAAGAGTTGGGGTTTGGCTCAGATGCATCTTTGCAAACAGAAGGTGTGCTGCCATGTTCTTCTTAGAGAGAATAAGCTTTGTCCTGGTAGCCTTTCCAAACAAACCATACATGTTTGGCTTTCCTCCAATCATATTGTCATGAAAGTTAATGTTTAACATGCTAACTGAGGCCTTTAAAAGTCTATATAAAGTCCAGTGAATACATTTTTTCTTTTCAACATGAATGTATGTCCAGCAAGGACTTTACCGGAGGTAAAACACAAAAGTTACATCCTAAATGAAAAAATGTAAACTTTATTTGCCCTTGGGGTAGCCATTGTTCAATAAATATGCTCAATGTATTTTATTTGTGGTTTGTGGTTTGATATCACATGTCAACTGTGAGGTACCCCAGAATATAAATCTTCCAGTCAAGCAGCCCTACAGGCTATTAAATATAAGCGACAATATTATTGCTCTGCTAGAACCTGGGGATTGACGTGCTACTTTTGAATACAGACAGATTTGCTGAAAGGCAGGAAGGGTAATCACACCAAATGTAATGGTTTCTAAAATGAAATTGTTCCCATATTACTGCAAATCAGACTGAGATACAGGTGGCTGTTACTGGAGGGCTCAAAGATTTGTCAGCAGCAGGTGGCCCAGCGGAGTTACAGAAGTAATCAAGCAATCAAAATCACATAAGGCCATGGCATATTGTTAAAGTGCAGAGCAGACTCTCTTGCCATAGTGTAATTAAATATTCAGAAGGTTAGACTTTTCATCTAATATTCCATAATTCACACAGTAGTTTAAATGTTACTGCACAGTGGGTAAAAGGTTCAAGTCTGTAAGTGAATTTTTTCAATACGCTTTATTGCACCAAAGTACTATAAAGCCGCAAATAAATGAATAACGATTTAGAATATGGGAACCCGTAGAAACGGTTATGCTAGCTATTTATAAGTCCCCCATAACTGTGCATCATCTTATATGCTCCTTATAATGCAAAATAGAGAGGATTAATATGTATTGTCCTAAAGAAACTCTCTGGATGTACAGATGCATCCAGATACAAAGTGAATAGCAAGTCTCAACAATACTTCCACCAGTCATTTGACCGGTATGAATCTGTAGACATACCTATGTGGAATGAAACTTAAAGCGACCGTTTTTATTGCTGGGAAGATTTTTTATAAGAAACAAAGTTGATAAAAAAACCAAAAAAAAAACCAAAACCAAAACCTCAAAAATGAAAACTAGAAGCTAACAACTAAGAAACACAAGGAAAACAAACCAGAACAGGAACTTTGAACTAGAATTAAGCCAGGACCACGAAGGGTGAAAGCACAGCACGGAGAGAAACAACTACAACTAACAGAGAGAAACACAGTGTTTAAATACACAAGCAGGACAACAAGAGGATGGGGAACAGGCGGTAACACAGCTGGGACAAATCAGACCTAAAGAGACAAGGGGAAGCACAACCAGACACACTGCATACAGGACAGGGCCTATCAAAAATAAAACAGGAAACACACGACAGGCGCTGACGAGACACTGAACAGAGGGAACACGGAGCACAGGGACAGGAGTAACAAATTACGACATGAGACACGACTGACTGGTGCAGCAAGAAAATAAACATGAAGACAGAACTAAACCTATACTAACTAAACCTACATGAGGGGCAAAGGAACAAAACCCAAGAACTATAAATCACAAAGCAAAGAAGAATTAGAGAAATACAGAACTATAAGCCAAAAGACTAGTAATGATAAACCATGATGAACTCAAATATTAATAATAACACAGAACACAATACAGTGGGTCACCGACCCAGGACTGTGACAATATTCTTTTAATCATTGGTATGGGAGCAAAAACACCAAAAAGAAATACAACACAAGGTATAGAATTTCTTCAACAATGGTGGAGGTAGTCATAGATTTTAAATAAACAAAAGTACTAATATTGCTACACAAAAATACAACATCACAAGATGATGTTGTGCATTAAAGTGTAATTAAGTAAGTTTATGGAGATTAAATAAATAGCTATCAAAAGTACACACTGGTCTGAAAACAGGCTCCTATATTTGGGAGGTTGTTTTTTTTTTTAACTTTACCACAGGTCGAGCCAGTGCAACAGATTGCGAAAGATATAAGAAGTATCTGAGCTCTCCACCACTGAATGAGAAGTATTTTTTTATATTTGGTGTTGTTGTTCAGCACTTTGGTCAGCCTTGTTGTTTTTAAAAGTACTTTATAAATAAAGCACTGGTATAGTATAGTAAGTAAGGAATAATATAATGAATTGCCCGACTGGTTTCCATTTTTAAAATAAACTGTAGACAGACGTTATAAGTGAACTTTTTTTCTGCGCACTTCCTCTAACAGGTCTCTGCGCGCCCCGGATGACGCCTTCCTCTTTTACGCCGCGCGCTCCCGTCCTCTTACGCTGGGCGCTGTGACATTCCTCCCGGTCTCACGTGTTTTGTGTGTATAAAAGGGTCCCAGTCTCGCCTCATTATGTCTAGCGGGTCACCAGACAAACGGCGAAAGATGGAGTCGGCGCTGAACCAGCTGAAGAAGCACACTGTGGTGGTGGCAGACACGGGAGACTTCAACGGTAAAACCCGTTTTATCCCATGCTAACGTTAGCTGGTTAGCATGCTAACTAAGTGACAAGGAAGGATCCAGCGTTGAAGTGAATGACCGCGGCGGTGTCGATGTCATGAAGTGGGTGTGAGCATCGAAGTGACTGTGTTTAGTTAGCCAGCTAACGTTAGCTATATAACTGTTTCATGTCAGTTGGAAATTAGTTTTCCGGTTAACTACTGAAGTAGATGATCCTATTACTGGTTATTAACGTTACTTAACAGTATCTACGTACTATTAGCTGCACTAGCAAACAATGCAAACTGAATAATAGCACACCTCTCTTTTAGTCTAATAAAAATGTTGTTATCTTTATATAATAGAGTATGTGTGCGGTGTGAGCGCAAAATTGATTAGGCAAACCAAAGTTGCAGACTACTGTGTGCACACTGCCTGTGTAAGTGGTTGTAAAATCAGACTATCCTTCCTCGTTTGTCCAGTTCTTGTAACAGAGGTAAAGCTCATGTTTCTCAATAGGTCAGAATGAGGAACAGGGCTGGAAAAATATTAGATTTACACTGTGATGCAAAACCAGATGGTTCGTCGTGCACCGCCTGCGCAGTCAGGATGACACGACAGAACTGGACTCATGTTGCCAGGCATGACTCTGGAAAGCTGATACTCCCAGATCCGTATACTTTTTATTTCTTTAGCCTTTTGCTGAACTATAAACTTAGTTTATTGCCTGTAATTTAAACAAATATGTTTGTGAATGCCTCCATAATAAGAATGGGCATAACAAAAATGCTGTGCAATACAGTCCAGTCCATTTATGTTAAAATTAGAGTTTTACCAAAAATTGGTCTGTGGTGAGAACATTAAGAAGGCTTTGGCTTTAAGTATATATTAATCTGATTATCACCAGTTATTCATAGTTGTCTGTACTTTTAGATTTAATTGTACTTGGAGAAGTATGTATTTTTCCTAGTACAGTTTGCAGATGCTTTACAGCAGGAGTGTCACGTTTCACTGGTCTGTTGAGGCGACAGTTGTGATTTGATGCTATTTAAGTGAAATTGAATCGAAATGGTCTGACCCACTTTAAGATCAAAGTAGGCTGTATGTGGCCCATGCTATGAAATGGGTTTGACATCCCTGCTTTACAGGAAGAATAATGTAACCCAGCAGTTTGTACTAGCAGGAGTAAAAAAGTTGAAGAGCAAGAATTTTCCAGAAAGAAGCAGATACTTTTTGTGATCAGCTGTCTCTGTCACTCAATGCTGATATACACATGTTAATCTTAACTGCTTTGAATACCTCTGTCACTACCACCATCAATAAAAAAACAAAGATGTTTTGCAGAGGGTTGCGATAAGAGAAGTGGTCAGTCGAGATTTGCCCAACAGCTCATCTGTCTTTTATGAAATGCATTTCTCGTCTTTCACCTGTTGCAAGTTTAGACATGCGTGTTGCAAGACCAGGTCAAGCAGAAACATGTTTGCTTTCACATGAAGACATGGTGAAACACAGTTAACCAACACAGTTTTGCTTAATTTAATGAAGTGAGGGGATAAAAAGTTCTCAGCAGTGGACTAAAAGTTAGTGGAGGTTGCTCTTATGAAATTTGGCTACTTAACTAATTAGCCGGCTTGAATATTGACGTTTTAAAGGAAAACGTGCATTTTGTTAGGGTTTCTTATTGAACAAAGACTCAAAAGTTTACATAAGAAATATGTGATTTGTCTACCAGGATCAATACAGACTTTGAGTTGACATTGAGATCAAGGCAGTAATGTTTATGTATTTGCAGGTAGGTTATGGATATATGTTTAGTATACAAACGTGTCTTTATGCACACAACGTTTTAACTGACCAGTCAAATTAAACTCATTCACTGATTTAAAACAATGTTTTTATTTTCTTATCCTGTGGGTAATTAGATGTGATCTCCTGTGCTTTTAAATGTCCCTCACCTACCAAGTCATGCAAGTGCCATCATCAGTTTATTTGTAGGAACTCTGAAGTATAGTGTGTGTAAATGTAATTACACTGGCACATATACACAGTCTTGTTTATGATCAAATTTATGTCGAAACTTCACTGTATTTTACCTGCTTAAACACCTTTGGCAGTGGAAGTTTTTTGGATTCCTTTTTTTTTTATTTTTTATGTCAAACCTTAAGTATTGGGTATGTTGTCATAATCAGCAGTACTTGAGCAGTTGATGACGAGTGTCCAGTTCAGACCTGCTGACCTGTAGAAGGAGGGGGTTGAGAGATAACGTGCAACAGGACAGACACAGCCTTTGTTCTGTGGATGAAGAGTTGGCAGCTCTGACTGAACCATGCTGCTACTATTCAGTGCTGACATAAAACCCCTGTGGTGTGTGAAAAGGCCCCACCACTCATGCATTTCAAATAAAATTTCTGTCCTGTGAACTGCAACAGGTTGTTTTCTTTAAGGCCTGTAGACTGGGGCATACATTTATTATATACCTTGTGAGTTAATGTTTTGCATCAAAGACATTAGGTTCTTTTAATTTAACTTTTTTGGAATTGTAGTAAGTTGATGTTGAATATTAATTATTAGATTAGGTTTGCACAACAGCCCTGCAGTATATTGGTAACCTGTCCAGGGTGTACTCTGCTTGGCCTGGTACAATTTAATAAAGTCTTATTCAATGTAGAATATAAAAATAACAAAAATCAGTTTTCTCTTTTTTTTTTCTTTTTGGAGACTGTACATGTTTGCACAGTAGATGGCACCATCTTCTACCTGCAGGTAGCAGTATGTTGATTCAGCATGAGTGAGTTATTTTCTTGTTCTGTCAGTTCTTTTAGTCCTCTTTAACACTGATATGAATTTTAGTTGAAAATAAGGAAGATCTAAACTAGTTGTTTAGTGGGATAACCAGTCTTAACTGTGCTATTGACACACACGAATACACGTGTCCTTGTTGCAATACACTGTGTCTTTGTTGGCAGGTCCTAGCTGTTACTCCTGATGGCCTAGCTTGGAAGTTAAAATATAAATTTGTATGGCAGGTTTGGGTATTTTTAATATAGATCTGATGTGTGGAAAGGCTGGTGTTTATATAAGGTAATACATTTATTATTAAGCACAGCAGCCAAGAGTTTCTTGTCCTTCTGTTTTGCCCCATATGATCCTGAGAACATTTCCAGGTAAAATGTTTCCATAGGCCTTTAGTTTTAATTATACGTTGTAAGCTAAGGTGGTGGAATATTTAAAATTATGTTTTTTGCTTCATGTAGTATTTAGCAAACTTTATTACCATTAGATATGTATTGGCCATCAGTGGTACAGTTTGCAGGTAAGTTGGTGGATACTTTCAGTTGCATCATTATTTCCCCAGGGGTCGCCACAGTAGATGGATCCACATGTTGATTTCGAACAGATTTAAAAAACAAACACAAAATGAAAACACCACATGCTCTTCCTGACACAACTTTGATTTATCGAGGTTTGGGACCAACACCAGTACAGTAGGTTGTGCTCTCCATCCTCAGGCTATATTTTTGGGTCACCTTCTGACCTCAAACCAGGGCTCTTTCATGTGTTAGATGAATGTGTTAACCACTGTACCACAAAGGCATTGCTTTTAGTCACTCAGCAGCAGTCTTTAAAGGGCTACCAATTAGCATAGCATTATTTCAGAAGGGGCTGCGTCTGAAACACCATCCCCCCTGTGGTCAATGCTGTGTTTGTTTTGTTATGTTTCATCTGTAATTTATTATTGCAGATTAAACATATTTAAACACATGGTTGGTACTTCTCTGTACTCCTGCTTTAATCTAGCCTGGCTAACGGGGTGTTTATGTGACTGAACTGTTTTGATCTGTGTTCCAATACGGCAGCCATTGATGAATACAAGCCTCAAGATGCAACCACCAACCCATCTCTTATCCTGGCTGCTGCTAAGATGCCAGCCTACCAGCAGCTAGTGGATCAGGCCATCAAGTATGGCATGGCCAAGGGCGGGTAAGTACAGTGCACAAATGGGTCAAACACACTGTGGCTAAACTGTCCTTTAGTTAAATAGATGTTGGACTACACTGGGGGATATTTTGTGCCTCTTAGATGTCTGCACATTACACAGCTCGTCTGTGGAAGCTCTCAGGACATTCCTTAATTTACAGCAGTGAATCCAATAAAATGTGCATCTTTTCTGCTTAAACCTGATATCTGATGGATTTTTTTTTTTCTTTAATATGTTGTCGATTCATGTGGCATGGAGTTTAATTAGACATTACACACCTTAGTATTTAAAAACACCTTTCGTGCCTCTTGGAAAATATGATGGGTGATAGGAAGCGCGTTTGTCTTGTTTTCCCAAAGCTACATGGTAAACTGAAACACTGTGTGAACAGAACATGTTAAAGACATAGTAAACACCTAGACCAGTAGTCTATGATTTTACTAATGTGGACTTCTCAGCCATTGTGTAATGTGTTCTAAAATTAAACAATTTGAAGAAATGTTGATTGGTTTTCTGACTTGTTGTCATTGTAACTGAAACGTGGAGATGGTCAGCCTTTTTGTCTCTGTCTCCATTAAGATCCGAAGAGGAGCAGGTAGCAAACACCATGGACAAGCTGTTTGTGAGTTTTGGGCTTGAGATCCTCAAGAAGGTCCCAGGCAGAGTCTCAACTGAAGTGGATGCCAGGTACATGCAAACCTATAACAAAGTGCTATTAATGACACAAGATGTGAAATGTTTACTGGCTTGAGCTTTTCAAATCTACACAGTAGACAAAGAGAAACTTTAAGCAATGAGGCAAATTTCAGAGGAGTTTCAGATAAGATGCCATTCTTGCACAAAAAACCTTTTATTAGAGGGCAGCACATAAGTGTTTCCTAATATATTAGTGTCATTCAGAGCATTAGGGAACATTTAAGAGCCTGAAATTTGAGATTTTTAACCACTTGTTTTTTTTTTAACCAGCAGCTAAGTTGTGTTATTGATAATAAACAACTGGTAGAAGCTAATTAACTTTCTCTGAGAAATACAAATTGATTTAGCAAACTCTTATCATTTATGTGTTCTCTGTAAAACCAATGGGGGGGAAAAAGTACCTGAATGATTGAGCTACAGAATATGGCATTTATAGCAATCTCTTAAAAGCTGTTTAGCATTTAACTTGTTGTCACAGGAAACACAGTCGCAAAACAAATAAAGCAAAGAATACTTGCTCTTAGATTTTAAAATGCCAAACAGCTGTGTTGGTTCTCATTTATGTCACAGGCTGTCTTTTGACAAAGATGAAATGGTTGCAAAAGCCCTGAAGCTCATTGCGCTTTATGAAGAGGCAGGCATTAGCAAGGAACGCGTACTCATCAAGCTGTCATCAACATGGGAAGGAATCCAAGCTGGGAAGTGAGTATGAAGTGTGCTATACTCTCGGATGCTGCACTTGCGTATGTGTGAGTGAGTGTATTTCATTTTGAAAGCATAAAGTCTTCTAGAGAAGGAGCAGCTTTTTTTTTTTTTTTTTTTTTTTTTTTTTTTTTTTTTTTTTTTTTTTTTCAGTCCTATTACTGATAAAGAGACCCCAACATATATGAGCCCTTTAACTGACCTCAGATTAAGCACTGCTTTCCAATATTTGTTAAATGAATTATAGCAAACATGTAATGGAACATCAAAACACGTTCGCATAAAATCACAGCCGGTGTATTTCACTGGTTAGTCACGTCTGTGTTTACTTCTCCCCACAAACAGGGGCACATGCAGCATGAGTGCAATAACAGCTACTCAACAAGTGTGAAACCCAGCAAACAAACCACTATTTGCTGTTAAATCATCACATTTTGTTGTAAACCAGTGTAAAAAAGAACATGATGTAGCTTTTTACCCTGACAACATGGCTGCTCATATCTGGTGCGACAGTACCCACAGGCTAGAAAACAAAGTGAAAGAAAGAAACCCCTCAGAAGTCAGTGGGCTAAAGAACAACATGTTAGTGTTTTCATGATGAGCTTGAGCTTGGCCCTTTGAGATGATGTTTGAAACGGGAGCTGGTATAACATTGTGTGTAACTTATTTCTGTTATTAATGTGTTCTAAATAAATGTTTTTGTTTGTTTTGCTTGTTTGTTCAGGGAGCTTGAGGAGAAGCATGGTGTTCACTGCAACATGACGCTGCTGTTCTCTTTCGCTCAAGCCGTAGCCTGTGCCGAAGCAAAGGTAACACTTATATCGCCCTTCGTTGGACGCATCCTTGACTGGTATAAGGAGAATACAGATCGCAAAAGCTACGAGCCACATGAAGATCCAGGTAAAAACACTGCAGTTATCAGACGATATTGTCAATCACCAGTTTATTTGATACACATGGCTAAAACGGACTTGCAGTAAATCTTGTGTTTTACTTTATCCATTGACTGTATCATTCTGTGGTTGCTTGTGTTAGAAACGCAACAGCATCACAAAGCTATTCAGTGAAAAGAAATGTTTAATCACAACTCTGCTCGTCAGATGAGAACGGTTTGATTTGTGGATGGGTGTGCATCATATCCCTTTTTTCTGCATTATTGTATTCTCACAGTTTAAAAACAGAGCTAATAGAGATAATTTGTTTAAAAAGAGGTGTAATTAAAATAAATGAAACTTCATCGAAGCTTCTGCAAGTGGATTACAAATTACTGAAGAAAATGGTCAGAGACACAGCAGCTCACTTATAATGCATGTGTTCAGTGTTGCTTTAGCTTTGTGGCAGTGCCAGATGATATGCAGTTAGGGAAAAGCATTTATACAGGCTTTAGTAAGTTGATGAGACATCGATTAAATTATAACTTCTACAGTGACACTGTGTGACAGCTTACCTGTCTGAGGTAAAGAATGTGATTTGATGTTTGGATCGATCACCTCTGGGATAATTAATTAATGTAATTACAGTTTCTGATGTTGCAGGTGTATTGCGTGGCAGTATTGTGTAATATAATAATGAGTCAGCCATGTAGCTGAAAATTGGATTGATTGACACCATTACCTTAAAAATCAAACTGCTACAACAGTTGTATCTTGATCAATTGGTGACCTCTTCTTCTTTGGTTGTGTATTTCTTCTTCTCAGGTGTGGTGAGTGTGACCAAGATTTACAACTACTACAAGAAGTTTGGCTATAGCACTGTTGTGATGGGGGCCTCCTTTAGAAACACAGGGGAAGTGAAAGCCCTCGCAGGCTGTGACCTGCTCACAATCTCCCCCGGTCTGCTGGCAGAGCTCAGCCAGGATCACAGTGCTGTCACGGAGATGCTCAGTGTGGAGAAAGGTAGTGCTCTCTGACTTTAAAAAGATGCAGAATATTGCTCTCTGAAGTATTTTTGCCAGTTTTGTGTTAATTATGTTAGGGTGGATTAAAAAATGAGAACTTGGTCTACCCTAGATTATTGTGGTTTGAAGCTTTTAACTGGATTTTACCAAAAACATATTTTCATTTAGTTTTAAAATCATTTCTGGCTAGAGTACATTCTGTGCCACTGATGAGAACAATGTGGTTCTCACACCTGTTTAATTTACATGTAACAACAAAAACGTGTGTGCAAGACATTTCCTTGTCAACAGAAAGGGCGTTTGCTCTAAACTCTAAACTAAACTCTAGTACCACAGTCACCTTATCTAAAAACTAAACAGACCTAAAAATGCACTTTGGGTTTTTTTGGACCAGTCACAAGTCTGCCACACATCCCATCTTTTCTGGAGAGTTTCACCTAACCATTTAAAACAGATTAAAAGATCAGAAGCACAAGCACAAGCTTTCTATTGCTCTGTACAAGTAGGACTTGTTTAATTATCTTCTGGTTTATGTTTCCCCAAAACCTAGGGACACTTTCCCTAATGCAGAGAAGAGTATTCTAGATGCATCAGGACAGCTTTTGATTGAAATCTGTAAGCAGCCTTTCTCTGCTGCCACATTGAACCTGATGTTTTTGATTTTTGCAGCCAAGGCCTGTGATCTGGAGAAGGTCCACCTGGATGAGAAGACTTTCCGCTGGGAGCACAACGAGGACCGCATGGGTGTGGAGAAACTGTCTGACGGCATCCGCAAGTTTGCTGCTGACGCCGTGAAGCTGGAGACCATGATCAAAGTAAGATTGTTTGATTAAACAAATAAATATTACACATTCATTATGCTGTCTGCCTAAGCTATCTCCAAGTTATCCTTTTTCTTGATTTTATTTATTTATTTATTTATTTATTTATTTATTTTTCCTCTCTGAAGGAGAAAATTCTGAGTGTGAAGAACGGGCAGTAATTGAAACACATGTGGTGTGTCATGCCCTGTGACAAGAGGTATGAGGAATTGGGGACCAAGGCAGTTAAGAAGGTTAACTCCTTCTTAAAAGATCCAAAGCAACGGTGGGCCTTCCCCTCCTCATCTGATCAAACTCCAGAGATCCTTCTCCCAAATGAAAACCTTTCCTCTCGTGGGCTGGTACTGACCAACAAGCTTGTTTATAAAATTGTCTGATTATTAACAGAAATTTTTACCTGAAAGGAAAAATAAACAGCTTCATTGAAAAGATGTTATGAGGCTTAACCAAGTCTCTGTGAATGATGTCATGTGACTACTAGAAGGGAACATGGATGTTTGTTTTTTTGGCAAGACAGGACCATAGTTTTGGCACTAACTTTTTTTTTTTTTTTTTTTTTTTTTTTTTTTTTTTTTTTGCCCTTGACTATGTAACAATTACATTTCTACCAATCATTCCTCCTAATGTTTGATCTTTCAATAAAAAAGCATCTGTCTTCAGAGTTGTGTTATTTTGTGTGTTTGTTGTGTTATTTTTTATTTTTGGTTTTTCTCTTGCTGTATTTAATATAAAAGACTGCAGCAGGTGTCATATATACGGGGAAGGCGTACCTCATGCAGGGCACAATAATCAGAGCTTAGTCACTTCAGTTACGCTTCTCTTGGCATGCAGTAATTTTCATGTTTTCTTTAGAAGCTCTGGTTGAACCAGTTCAACTTCATTCTGTCGTTGCTCAAATTTAGTTTGCTTACATCTCAGCGCTCAAGACTGTATAGAAAGAGAATGGAGGCTGTAAGCTCCTAAGTTGGACTTTTGAAAATGAAGAGCTGACGACTGATTACGGTAAAAAAATATATCTGTTCCTTGTCTGACATTTTCATTTCAGAGTGCGCGTTTTCTATATCTGGCTTTTATTCTGTGGAGGTTTTCAGGGCAGAACTGCCTGAGTAATTGACTGGAGTTTCATTTGTTATTCACCAACATTTAGAAACCTGATACTTTTTAACAGCATACAGTTCGGAAGTTTACCTACATTCAGCATGGGCATGAATGTCATGGTTATTTGGGCTTTTAGTTAAGTTTTTGTTTCCCAGGATTGTACAAGTTACATTTTTAATCATTTTAAAAAACAGTAATTGGATGTAAAAGTTTTAATTGATTTTGGATTTTCTGTAATCAACACTGTGAAGAGCATACATATAGGCTCATAGATACACTCAGATCTTTTAAAGGTTCTCCAGTGTCTTTTGACTTGGCTAGCCCAAGAACTTTGGCTTCTCATTGTGTAAACCTTATGTAGAGGTGCTTAGAGAAATGTATATTTAGCCGGTGTAGCACATTGTAGTCTGCTGCCATGTCTCAAAGCAGTTGCATAGTGCAGTTCACTACCTGGACAAATTTGTGACTGGAAAAGACCTAAATATTTTCCACGGGACACAAGATTTAAGTTAATTGTAATGTCTTATGTTTTCATTACATACACCTGTCAATATAAAAATCAGTTCTGTTTTTTCCAAGTCAGTTTGCCTCACAATATCTTTGACAAACATGGATCCAGCTCACTGGATATATGTGGACTAAAAAGAAGAGCATACATTTTTGGACTTTTGTGTGTTTTCTCATTAGTTTTGCCTTCTTACTGACAAATAACCCTCTCAAGCACCAAAGTATGAAAATATTAGTGTATGCACAAGGAGCTGATGGGTTTCTTTGTAGTCAGCAGCATTTCTTCACATAGTGGAAAAACTGAGATGCATCTTTAAAAAAAGATTTCTGAAGATACCTCAGGGTTTAAATGTGTAGCTTAATCTTTATCCTGGAAATAAAAGAAACTTTAAAAACAAGAAAACTGTTTATTGATAGGCAATAGCTTTACTGGTCAGGCCCACTTTGAATGAAACTGGGCTCTATGTGGTCCATGATGTAAGATGAGTTGACATCTCTGATTTAGTTTCTAAAACTAGAAAATCTGTCACAGAGCCTTTTAAAAGAATGGAAATAAAGATATACACCATAATATGTTGAACTATTTCTCCAGAACAGATTTTTATCACACCATGGACTTTTAAGTACAAAAGCAATGTCCCACTTTGCACACAGACATCACAAACAAATAAAAAAAACAAAACTCCTGTCATTAGAACATTAGTGAAGCTCAGAAAAAAAGCTAAATAACGCAAGTCACTACCAGCCACTTCCCCCTCCGTGGCCACTGCCTGCAGGTATTGCTGCTTAAGAGATGACGCCGCTGCCTTTGAGCCTCCAGCTTTAGGTTCTTATTAACAATTCATGTATTAAAAACACCACCAAACCATGCTGCTCCCACCAACCATGTTTCATGTCAGGAAAGAGTTTTTGATGTGAATCTGTAGTACTGTTTTACATCCAGACATCGTGTTTTGCATTTTTGTATCGATACAAGTCATTTTTTATTACTTAATTCTTTCATTTTGTCCCACCATTCTCATTTAGGGTTTTGCACATGGTGGGCATATGTTTGCTGGCTGTTTTATACTGTTGCCACACTTTTCAGTGTTAAGAAGATTTATTCTGCTATGATGGGTGGAACCTAAGAATTTGAAATGTGTTCCTTTTTTCCATTGTATTTATTTATTTGATTGATTGCTCTATCGGGTTGTCATTTATGATTTCCAGAGGTTGTTTGCTGTTGTCCTCAGGTTCTTGTACCCCTCTCTCAGGATTACTTATTGTGATTGGTGGGGGATTCCCAAGTGCAGAAACAGCAGGTATGTCATGGTCTTTTCATTTTGATGCCACTTAAGATCATAATTATTCCACAAAAACTGCAGGTGTTTTCTAATTTGTGACTGCTAAAATGGTTTCTATTCAAGTGAGTTTTGATACGAGGTTGATGTTTCACTCTTCAACCTGTCAAACTTTTATAACGTGGTATTACACACCTTGAATTGCAGAGCTGCCAGTTACAATATCATTATTAAATCATAAATAATATAGTGAGAGATTCCGTTGTATCATCTCTCACTATCCTGTCAGATATATAACGACAGCCTTGTTTCAGAAATACAATGCGGGATCAGTGTTGGATTGACTTTAAAAGTCAAATTTACTTAAAAGTAAATCCTTGAGTGAAGTGTAGATAATTCAGGATTCAGGGCGGGGGGTTGCAGCTAATGAAAAGTGAGTTAGTGCTCTGACTCTTGACTACTTCACCTTCCTGTCTTTGTATTTGCCAAAGGTTCAGACTCGCTCCTTGCCTGAGAAGCTGAGATGCTGGACAGATTCAAAATGCATATCTTATTGCTGGGCCTGGCTCTGTTGATGCTAGGCCTGGCCTCTGACGCCTCTTCTCTTGGCCTGACTGTGCATGTTGTGCCCCTGGACAGTGATGGAGGAAAAACAGTGAGCAACATTTTCCCTCTTTAATTTTTTTTCCTAAAATCCAAGATCTCCCACACTCTCAGCTGTTCCTCATTATACATTTTTACTATCATGTTTTAGTCATGTGTTGAGATTTTCATAAACTCAAAATTATAGCAGGTAAATAATAAAAGACATTTTCCATGATTCATAAACCATATTATTTTATGCCTCAGCATTATTATTTATTAGAATTATTTATCAAAACTGTGCTTCTGTAATTTTACTTTACTAAAATTATACTTTCCTTGAAATATCCTAATGAACGTGTTTACCACTCAATTAGTTAAAACGTTTCAGGATTCACTACAAGAACGGAAAAAAAAACATTAAAATTGACATGCTTCAAAGTGAACCCTTCCCCTTCTTTCTTTATTTTAGTTGCTACTTACTTATGTGTGCAAATAATTGATTATTTTAATTCTACAAAACAAATTCAGTGTCAGTCATTGTGTAGTGTGTTAGGTCTGTTGTAATCTAGTTGGGCATTCTTCTATGCAGTCCTGTCAGCTGTGTACGTCTTAATTACTCATGGCTCCATCTATCCTCAAAAACGAACCCTTACTTTCATATAGATTTAATAGCTGAACTAAGGATAATGTTGATATTGTTGTTGTTTTTTCATAGTTGTTGTCTCCCATTGTTACATCACACTGGGCCACAAACATCCCATAAATTAGTGCTTCAACCCAAATTCAGTTATTTTTAGTTGTTTCATTCGGTTGATGGGAATTGAAGTGTAGCATCCTACTAATACTCAACATTAGTGGGTAAAATAAAAGTAACAAATACTTTATTTATCTCAAAGGGTAGGAAATTACGCTTACTAATAACTGTCAATTAATAGTCAACATACTAGTTGTGTGGGTCTCAGATTGATATTTGGTGCCTGATGAACTACATGCAAATGTTTGTAATGTTTGTTTAGTGCAGACATGAGGGAGTTTGTCTCTTTACTTCTTGCAGGTGCGGGCTCATTTCACTGTCATTGCTCCTAGTCCTTGTCCGTCTTTGTCTGAACTCTGTGCTCCAGGAGAGGACTGTCTAGTCCACACCACCCCGTTACCTTTCACTGGGACCAAACCCTCTGACTGGTGTGTCCGCCAGTGGCAGAAAACTGTCCCCAGTGACTACAGAGCTACCATCAGTTTAGGGTATGAGACCTACAATGCGAATACCCTTGACCTCAGACATGCTAAATTTTGTATATTAATTTTTACATTTTAAGTGTCAGCTCCATTTTTCATCTTTTTAAAAGAAATTTGCGCAGTCTATTTGGAAATAACTCTGAGATTATTCCAAGTGACATTGTTTTGTTTCTTAGACAACTACGGAGGACTTTTATTTGTATTTATTTTTTTTGTTCTACTAGATCAGCTTTGCATAATTTAGAGTTTTTTCTCATTTGTTGCCCCTCGCAACAAAGAATGGGTGAAGCTGGGGCTTCTATGGTCCCAGCGAGAGGTTTGTGCTTGAGATAACCACATTAGTGATATCCCACAATATCTGAAATCATAAAGCGCTAAGAGTACACAAAATCATTTAAAATTGACTATTTCAAGCAGTCTGGAGCCCAAACAAACTGACTTATGATTCTTCAGTCCTGTGCGAATCAAACCGTTTGCTATGGAGCATTGTGTTTACTATCTGTGACAAGATCAATGATGTTATTTGTTAAATTAAAGGAAGAAGCCATTAATACAGTTTTTTTTTTTTTTTTTTTTACTGTTTTAGGTCCGGAACAGAATTTTTTGTGTCTATAAATGCAGGACCAGTGATCCGGGCAAACAGCGGGAGACTCAACCACCCTGCTTTTGTGGCTCTCCCTCCTCCTCTAAGGTAGTGTAAACACCTACTCTCTGCTCTCCTTCCTCCCGACTCCTGTATTCAGACATGAGCTGAATTTGTGTTAATTAAATTAAGGACATTTAAGCTGTCATAAAGAGATATAAGCTACATATATCTGAACAAAGAGCCATACAAGATTTTACATGAAATAGATTTTTAAAATGTCACTTGGTTATTCGGATGATTTAAATCTGAGTGTAATCTTTATTTTTTTGTTAAAAAGTCCATGTAAAATCAGAGTGAAGCCTGAGTCTGCAGGTTTATGCGATCAGTTTCCGCTGATTTGTTTATCTGTTACTCATGCTCACCACTCGCAGTGGCTTTTTCAGCTCCAAAAGCCAGCTGTTGCTGGAGGCCAAGTTTAAGATCAAAGAGGCAACACTTCGAGAGCTTATTGACGTCAGCCAAAGTCTTTGCTTCTCAAAGACTTCTTCAGAGTGATGCCTTGCCCTTCAGCTGTACAGACTGCACCAAATCCACTTTCATTTTTGTTTTCTCTCTTGTTGTGATTTATGATTCAAGAAGCTGATTATCTCTTTGTCTGCATGCCACCAAACAGGGCCCGTGTGAACTGTCCTCACGACTTCCATCTGTCAGTGAAAGACTTGGATGGGGACAAGGTCCGATGTCGATTTGCCAGTTCTGACAAGGGAGAGTGTGTCAGCTGCACCCAGCACTCTTTCATAGAGCTGGATGGGGTGAGTTGTATTTCACGAGTTCAAGGCTTTATTATTGTAGGCACTGAAATCTATTTTATTCTTAATTAAAAACATATTTTACTATTTTAAAGATGATTACAATTAAACATAAGTGCGGATTAGACTAACATAAATATTTAAATATGTTCAGCACCAACCAACACCCAACCCACTCCATCTTTGGGGTTTCATCAAGACAGAAATCTGGCGTAAAACTCTGCCAAATCAGACATGTGGAAATACCTGCTGTGGTGAATGATGTGTCTTAAATTTGTGAAGAAAACCCCCCAAAAACCAGGGAAAAAAAGCAAATCTCAGCTTGGGTGAAAAAAGAAAGGCTAGATACAAAGAGGTTGCAGGTGAGCTGGGAGGAGCTGTAGGTCACATACTGGCAAGGGGAAAGTAAACAGCAGGGAGTGTTAGACTGAAATAACAAAAGCACAGTGTACACAGTGAAAGAACAAAACATGTAACTATGACAGTGACGTAGAGCATAAAAGTATAAAGGAGCTTAAAATTTAAACACAGTAATAAAATATTTTACATCCTTGCTCTTTAACAGAATGTTATCTATTGCTTCCTTTACCCAAAGTAATCTACCTCCTCTCACCAATGAGAATCTGGAATTCTCATTGCCCATAATGTCAAAGCTATTCTACGGCTGAAGCGTGTTGAAGACATCAGGTCACTCTGTACTAGCAGAAGTCTGCCTTTCCAGTAATCACATTCCAGTTAATTTGGAAGTGCAACTGAATTCTCTTTGGTCTTTGATCAGTGAAATGGTTTCCAAAGTAAAAACTTGTTTGGTTTAGCCATAATTTGCTTAGTTAAAAGCACCATTGTGTAATATCGTTTGCATACAGTCTGGAAACAAGTTTAACCACTCAGTTTTTTTTGTTGTTTGTTTGTTTTTTTGCCTTGTATTGATGTCATTTACAGTCAAACATTGCCCACACATACCATTGTGGAACTTGTTCATCTCTGTTGTTGACATTGTTTCATTCTTTTACCAGGAGAAATGCATTTTGTCCTTCACTGGACAGGCACCTGCAGGACAGTATTTTATTTACCTGATGGTGGAGGACCTGATTCCTTCGCCCAGAGTAAACCATGCCACAGATCTGCCCCTCAGCTCTGTCCCTGTCCATCTCTCTCTAACTGGTGAGGCTGACAATCGCTTAGATGACATTTTGGTTCAAGTATAGAGAATAATAATTGCGCTTTCTCTCATCATCTGCCAAAATGAAAATAATAATTTTACCAGATTAATAATAACTTATAGCATAATGTAATAAATGGTTTCATTTTGTCTTTCCAGTGGAAGAGTCATATTTTAGTTGCTCTGATGAACCAGTGGCCATAGACAGGACCCCAAAAGATGACTCTGTGCTGTTTCTTCTGCCGTACCAGGAGGAGAAAATCAACACTGACTATAGGTCGGAGGAGGAGAGGTGAGTCCTGGTGGCTCTTCCTTTGCCATCCCTCCCACTGCTTTTTAAACATCCCAACATGGTTTATTCTTTTATTTTCTGTTGCTGTTGCTGCGTTTTTGCTGCTTATGCATGTATAGGAATGTGCATATGTACAAATATACTTGTATAGAAAAGTTATATAAGAGTCTGCTTGTGTGTGCATATATATGGATGTCTGTGAAGGTTCTCAGTCATCCAGGTCATCGTAGTCAAAGGAGCTTGCAAAGAAAAGCGTCTGGACTTCTTTAAGTTGCTTGAAGACGTTTCACCTCTCATCCGAGAAGCTTCTTCACTTCTAAGGTCAAATGGCGGAGAGTCCCAGATTAAATCTAGGACTCTGGTGGGGAGTGTTAATATAATGGTTTGGTCAAATGAAATTCATTCAGTTGGTATATATTCTATTTGTACCAAGTGGATTTTCTTACATTTCATTTTATATATTTCCGTTGCATTTTACTAAAAAAATATATTCCTTCCTGTTTATTGAGGGTTGCGAGGGTGAAGAATTATTGTGCCTGTGTGGCTTTGCAAGAAGTGCGAGAGGTGTGAAGTATTTTTAGGTGAATCAAACATTATTAAAGGTTTCTCTCAATATTTACAGTGTTTTAGAGTTTGCCGTGGTTGGGCCCCCTGACCTCTACAGGACTGGCTTCACATCAGTCGGCCCCCTGGCCACTATGGCCATGGCCTGGATCCGCTCTGAAAACAACCTGACTCATCTGTTGCCCATCTGCTTTGCTGCAAATACCAAGAGGTCAGCTGATGCTTTATTAAACCTGTATTTATACATTTGCATATATGCGCTTCAGATGAACCTGTCTGATCTGAATGTTTTATCCTGTCAGTTTACAGTCAGAGCCAAGATGTGTGTGGCTATACCAAAGTAAGAGCTTGCTTAGAAATATCTGGCAAAACAACTTCTTTCTTTACAGCAGGGTTTTATCTGAAAATACTCACTGCTTACATGTTCCTTTTCAAACTTTTTCAGGGGAAACCAGAACATTACCTGCTGGAACAGGTAGAAATTCAGGTCTTGTGTGTGAGATTCAGGTGATTTCGAGTGTGATAAGTGTGGGTGCGTGAGTTATTATCAATAATTAACCTTCTGCTCCTGGTCAGAACTGAAGTGTGAGAAGACAGAGATGACTCTGGTGCTCCCCATCACCTCGCTCACAAACATCAACCTTGCCGAACTCCAGCTTAACAGCCCCACCTGCCCCGTCAACTACAACAACACACATGTGACTGCAACCATCTCCTTGGACGGCTGTGGCACAAAGACTGTGGTAAAATACTACGCAATTATGTCTTCCTTTACTTTTTTGGTAGCTGTGGCTTTCTTCTTTTATTTTAATATGAAAGGCTTTTATTCAAGAAAGGAATCACAGCAGTATTTAAAGAGCAGCTTAACGTAAACTGAAACTCTTGTCTTTGCTGACACCATGTGGTTTCCTTTCTCCTTGTATAGATGTGTTTCAGGAGTCTTTAGAAAGCAGTTTTAACTAAGTAACGAATCAATAACTATGAACTATGAGTTGATGAATATCAAAATGGTGAAATAAAGCTTAGCTGAATTAGCTCAGTCAGCTCTGAGAATGTTCACTCTGAGTTAAGCTTGTAAGAAGAGTTCAGAGATTTAGGCTCAAACATGCAGCCTAAGGGCTGTAGCCTTGTGATTGTACCTCCGTATGGACTGAATCAAATGTAAGACATTAAACAGTCATATCATTCAGTAACAATTCCAGCGTAATGTAGCTTTAACCCCCAGCAGATTGCTCTTTCAGCACACATAAATGTCCTCTAGCCTAATATATATTGCCTACTGGACTTGACCTCTGTTCAGCTAAAAGAAAAAGAATTTGCCTCCATCTATCAAGACACATCCATGCTGTGTAATATTAGTGCTGTAAGGCTGGATAATGCTGTTCAGTGAAATTATAGTGGGATAAAAAAAGAAGGCTGTAAAGTTTAATTAAGTAGTCATCAGAGAATAAGAGAAATCCTTCTCATGTTTGCTTCAGGCTATAAAGGAGGGAGACGATATGTAAAAACTGAGGTGTTAAAATAAACTTTCCAGCGAGCAGTGTCACAGAGTCACCTGCAGTAGACCAAGAGTTTAACTTATCTGTCTTTTCTTAAAAAAATAATTTCCCTTATTTGAAGCTCTGTCATCTGGTTACACAGAAGATGAAACTTATTGGAAACCTTTTATTCAAAATAGATTTTCTGGCCTTATATTAAAAATGATTTCTCAAACGATAAGATATTTTGCAGTGATAGATTATTTGTTTGGATTTTCATTTTCTCTTTTCTCATTCTCAATTTTTCCCAGCACTCGGGCCCAGAGCTGGTTTACACCAACACCTTGAAAACCGTGCGTCCCTACTCTATGATTAGCCGCCAGCCCTTACTTATCCTGCCTTTGGCCTGCCGCATCCCAGGAGTCCAGGTCAAGGGCCCAAATGCTTCAATTGAGATGCCCACAGAGAAAGAGACCTTTGGTGAGTTTCGTGTTTGGATTGAATTTTACCTCCCAGGAACAGGGCCCCTGGCACAATTCACCAGAAATCCCACGTTTCGCTCTAACGTCAACTCACCACAAAGAGTGCGTAGAGCTGTTGACTCGGAAACAGGAAGCAACTCCAGTAACAGTACCAGTGTAAGTGAAGAAAGTGGATCCAGGATCAAACAACTGGACCTCTACGTCAGGTCCAATTGCAGTGTGGTTCGAGCCGAGATGATAGTAAACGACTGCATCGAGTCTGAGACTGAGGACTTTGCAATAAGCCGTCCTATTCTAGAACAAGGGTCAGTAACATTCAGCTTGTGTCCTGTCATTTTTTCAAAGTTACCACTTTGGAGAGGACAGATGCTCTTAGAAAATCTTCTCAAAGAAATGTTGTTTTCAGTACATGAAGCATATCATACAAACTGAAATAGCAGTCGCATTTCTCTCTTTCAGGTGCTTGGCATCCAGCAACACCTTAGAGATTATTACTACCCAAAATAATTCCAGGGTTTACCGCCTTGATTTGAGTACAATACAGACCAATGGAACAACTGTAAGTGATGTCATATAACACACACATAAGCATAAGTGTCACTTTGCTGTACTCTTTCTGTGTACCAAAGGCTTGTTTCAAATAAAAGTTGAAACTGAGAAAGAAATCATTTTGACCAGCAAAATACAAAAAGTATTCAGGGTCATTCAATGTCAATTCATCAAATCAATGTTAAAGATACATTTCTTAAACGGCATTATGCAAAATTTCAGCATTACTGTGGCTGTTTTAGACAATTTTCTAAAAACTACTTGAGTTAGCTTTTTTCACAATTTCTGTCTCTAAGAACACTTAGGAACGCAGCTCAAGCTAGGAGAGCATGAAGGATGCTTGAAGTCCCTTAAATATTTGGATGTCTGATCTCCGACAGCTGATTTGTATTCCAGCAGAAACCACCGTTTTGTACACAGGGGGTGATATTTTGTTTACAACTAGTCAGATACAAGGAGGATGATATTATTTAGTGCAGTTCAAGTCAGGTGAAAGGATCTAGCTCAAGTAGTTTTCTAGATAATTGAATTTTAAAAAGGGGGCTTCACAAAAACGGTGCTAGAAAAACATTTAAAACAGCCCTGGTGTTTTCCCTTCAAATACTTATCTGAGAGCAATAGTGGCATGATGTTTTTCATGATTCCTATTAAGAGTGTATTTTTGCCCTCAGTTTTGTTTTCAAACAAATTTGTGATGGTCGAGTGGGAAGTTGACAAATGAGGTGCTCCTTAAAAGTGATGCAAGCCCCTGTGAGTTTTGTAGTGTGTTGTAGCCACGGGAGTCATAATAACTCATAATAACTGTTTACTTAATTAACAGTTCTAGCATTTGAAAAATGAATTTTACAAGCTTTCCAAAAAACATTGTGTTTAAATTAAAATTACGATTTATTTTTATGTATGTTTTACCTTATTTATGTTTTAAAATAAAGTTGATATTTTTAGTTTGGAAGCCAGTTTTAGGGAAATCCCTACAATTTTTCTCCTGTTCAGTTGCACATATGCTGTTTTCCGCTTTTTTAAATTTATTACATTCTCAGATGCAAAAATAAACAAATAAATAAATAAAAATTAAATGTTGGTGTAGCTGGTTCTATCCCACTGGGCCAAACAGATTTCCATGAGACTTTGTTTTATGTAGCTAGCACCATCATCTGCTCAATGTTTGAACAATATGTTGATTAGTTACCAAATACCTCTAAAGCAAATTGCAGATTTTAAATTAATTTTACTAATCAGTAAGTGCTATCAAGCATGCTATGGAAATGTACTGACCACTGCACACATCATGTGTGGTGGCTGGCTTGTTCTGAGCAATTTGTCTTGATTGTGCTTTAGAATTGTTCCAGTATTAATGCTTCGTAAACAGCTGTAGTGCTCTATGTGGCGATAGTGTGAAATACTTTAATCTGAACACTGCTAAGTGTGGCTTTTTGTGTTTACAGCTGTATGTCCAGTGCACAGTCAATCTGTGCATTACCACCATGCCCTCTCTGTTGTGCCCAAATCTATGTACCAGCTCCAGGAGTCAGAGCACCCTGGTTGGCAGTGTGTTCACCAGCAGCTACACAGTCAAATCAGGACCTGTGAGCCTTGTGCTCACCACTCCTGCTCCAACCACAACAGCCGTGGCAAACACAACAACCGCAGCAAATACAACAAGTACTAATGTAACAACCGCTACTACAGCCACAGTTACAACTACTCGTACAACCAATACTGCAAGTACATCAGCAACTCCAGCTGTTACAGCTGCAACTACTGCAACCAGTATCACAACCAATACTGCAAGTACATCAGCAACTCCAGCTGTTACAGCTGCAACTACTACAGCTGTCCATAACACCGCAGGAAGTGGTAAGACAATTTATTTTAAACAAGACTTAACCTCTCCTCTGTTTTTAAACATTAATTCACTAACATGTAAAAGACAATATTAATGAAAATAAAAGTCAGTTTTAACCTTTTGGGTTTCCTGCAACAGTGGTTTTGATTTTCAGGAAAGTAATGAGCAGTGGCTTATTTCAGGGCCACTGGCTTATTCATTCCTGGCCAGGTGCCTAAATATAAGCAAATTAAAACATGTAGGTCACACTCAAGTCAAAGATGACAAAAGTGCTTTACAGGCTATGCAAATTATACATTTAATTAAGCGTTGGTCAACTTTTAATATTTCCATCGTTTTTAATACATTTAATTAAGAAAATGTAAATGTTCCTGTGTCTGAAGTACTTTGGGTCAACTTCTGTTGTTTAAATGTGCTACAGGCTCTAAATAAAAAAAGTGTGAGAGTCAACATAAAAAGATTTTAAAGTTTTTCAAGTTGCATGTTTGATGTACATTTTTTCATTTCCATAAAACAGTTCAGTGGGCTGCATACTGAACTTGAAGGATAGAAACAAAGTATCGATCCTATCACACTAGTGTCAACCTTACACCGATACAAGTGTTGGAATCAATACTATCAATATTTTTGATTGATCCGCCCCTCTCTACCTTCTTTAAGGAGTCCCAAAGAGATTTGTATCCCTTCCAAGTGTCAAACTGGTGATCTTTCACTTGTTAGGCAAATGTGTAAAATATTACCATATTCAATTATATAATCTTGCTTTTAATGTTTAAATGTTAATAAGTGCACAGTGTTAACTGTAAACTTAACTCACTGACCTCATCTCTCTTCCACTGCAGCTCCATATCAGGCCTCATCTCTGGCAACAGGAGTGATTTTGACAACTTTCAGCATATTTCTTCAGAAAATGCTCCTTTGCTGATCCTGCATCTGGAGTTATCTGTCACATTAGGGAGCACCTCATTCGTTTCCTTTGGACATTTAGAGATAGAATCACACAAATGATTCCAGTGTGTATTTTGAGCTGTTTCAGATTCCCACATTAAAGTGAGATCACACAAAATACTGTCAAAGGGAAAAGAAATAGATTGCATAGAATTTTCTTAATTCCTCTATCCTCTATCTATGTTTTTAGAGTAACATAAATATGTTGCTAAGTAGTTATTATTATTAACCATGTTTCTAATAATTTTTCCTTTTTACAGTTCTATTTTATTAATCTATTATAAGGCCTTTCAACTGTGTTTGTTTGCCAATATGAATAAAGCATGAATTATTATTTGATGAAAGCTGTACTGGTATTGGATCGATTTCCTAGCTGTTGTAGGAGATTTTGTGAAAAGAAGCCACTTTTTTCCCCTTAATCAATCTCTACTGATGCCAAAGAAAAATAGAAAAAAAAATTTTTTTCCAGGAGCACTAATCAAGGTCCTAGGTCTAATAATAAGATCAGTGGTATTAGAAAAATCTCCAGGGTGGTTTTAACAATGAGGCAGAGAACAGCAAGTAGGAGGGTTATACAGGTATTTTAATTGTGAGTATGTAAATATGTCCTCATCCTTGGAGATCAGTATGTGCAATTAAATTATTTAGCTCTAAGGTACACTTACTAGCCATATCTTATTTTATCAACACATGTGTGGTGTCATATCAGAATCAGTTGTAGAATAATACTGCCTAAATAAAATAATAAAATAAGCCTAAATATCAGTGCAAATAAATACTTATTAAATGCACTAACTGTATACGTTAGTCATTGTAACTGACAAGAAAGTTACTGAGCTTATCTGTTGAATTCAGTATATTGTGCCGTACACGTAATGCCATGGAAGGCGTGCTGCCGTCCATGGCATGCTGATGACCCTGCACTTGGCATGACCATAGACGCCTTTAACCAAAGGTATGGTACAGGCCTGGCCCACAGCCTTAACTGTATTTGTTTTCATTCTGTAGTGCTGACCAATCCCGGTTCAAACTGGGAGGAGACCAACCCGCCCTTCCCAATAGACACACCTCTATGTTCAAGGAACAGCGCTTCACACACACACTGTTGTTAGCGACGTAGCCACTACGGCCAGTTTGATTTTCCACATTTCCAATTACGGCTACTTCTTAAAACTTCGCTTTTTTTCCACTGTCGGGTGAATGCACGAGTAGCGGCGTGTTGGTCGAGATCCCTTCCACTGGTGGGTCAAGTTGTTGCTGGTGGCGGTTCCCCGAGGTAAGTTAAAGTGGTGTTAGCTGGCTAGCCGGAGAGTCTGTAGTGATGAGGGGGGTTGGTTGTTGTGCTAACATAGCAATCAGTTAGCTACTAAATAACCTTGTCTAGTCTCCAAATAGTGAGCCAACGCGGATTACTTTCTGTTGCTGGTGTAGTTTAGTGTTATAGCAGAATAGTGTGGGAGTTTATTTGCGGTTGCGTTAACTTGCAGTGTCGACAAGTCAGTGGAACCAAGTCGCTGGTTAGGTTAGCAATCTAAGAGCGGCGACCATGAACTAGCTTACAGGCTAACCTGACAACATGTATTTTTGATCACAGTTTGTTCTTGCTACAACTGATTTTTATTGCTGGATCGGGGTGATGTCAAAGTAACGTAACTGACAGATAAGTAGTTTTGGCTGGGAGGAAAAAAAATCATTTTTGCAACTTCTAGCTTAACTTGCCGTTTATGCGACATTTGCATTAGCTGTGCGAAGTGTTAGCTTGTTGGCTAGCTGGTGTTCTTCTTGAGCTAACCACCTAGCATAGCCAAATTAATTACTGACCATGAAACTTAATTCAACTGCCCCAATTGTACCGGTACCCCGTACGCTACAAACTAAGCCACCGACTGTGTTGCCGCGTTATCTGATGCGATTAGGCATGGCTGTTTTCTTTTCGACGTCTTCTACCCAACGGCAAGGGTAACGTCAGGTAGCCAGTATGTTTTGCTCGTCTAATGTTTTACTTAGACTCCCGTTTACTGAGGGCTGTTAACGAAGACCCGGCTGTGACAAACTGATATGTTCCGGTTTTTTCTCTAACATTTAACTGTCAGTCTGCACGAAGCAGAGGGTAACTTGCTTTCCACATAACTTTGAAGCTAGAACTGAAGTCAACGTCAGCCATCTGACTAGCGAAAGCGGTCAGCTCACCGAAAACCGATAGCCTTACAAGCTCGGTGTTTGGGAGAGAGGGGGAGGGGATACGGCAGGGCTACAGCCAGCAAGAGAGAGACAGCGCCTACATGCCTGCAAAACGTTGACTGTCGGCGAAATTTCAAGTTTCTTTTAGTCCTACTTAATCAGTTTCGACACAATTTACTATCTGCCGTATTTGCGTAGCGCTTCGGCATAGAAATTCTGAAGCTGGATACGCTACAGACACGATCTCGGCGAATGAAGACCGTACGCTCAGTCACCGTGTTTTCCGAAATTGGTTGTGCGCGGCAGTGAGGCACAATGTCTCCTCTCCTCTTAGCAAATGCGGTGACGTTTGCTTAGGAACCGTCGATAAATTTCTTTACTGTATACTCATGGTGGGCGCTGTGCTTGCAGCTACAAGTTTAACTTGTTACGTTTTCTCAAACGTGTTTTTTCCACACCCCCGTGTATTTTTTAAGTTGTAAAATATACAAATAAAACGTAAAAATATTAACTTAAAGTCTAGTCATCGGCGGTGTTCGCATATGCTTAAAGTCTTACATGCGACGAATGCTTACAGGAGAATGAATGGCATAACCAATAGGTTTGTACCTGTGTTATAAAAAAAATATTACAGGAGAAAAAAAATGCACATAATACATGTGCATTGAACGTTATCATTATCATTTGTCTCACTGAGTCGACTCAATGACAGCTCTGGCAGCGTCACTCTGTCTTAATGTCTTTTGAAAGACGGCCCCTAGCCAGCCGCCACAGTCAGTCTGCTGAACATGATGGCATGTCTATTTACGGACAACCTTAAATAATCACTTTTGCTCATAGCTTTGTTTTTTTTCTACTACTACTTTTATGGTGGAGTGCGTTGGTATCTGCATTTGTTTTTATTATAATAACTCAGTAATAAATAAATACAGAATTATTTAAGTTAATTAAAATATGTCACTGTAATGGTTGATGAATTAATCTTATCAGTTAAATCAGGACTATTCAGCCAAAAAATGTACACAGACTATATCTGTCAAAGAAGGTGTGTTTTCACACCACTGTTAGTTCTCTCAGAAGACCACCAAATATCATTGGGTTTAACCTATCTAGCTTAAGTCCTGTAAAGCCTCTGTGTACACTGAGGAAGCACAATGAAGCAAAACAGATTGGTGTCACATTCGGAGCTTAATTATGTCAAAGGAGTGTTGTTTGGAAGCCACTGCTTAAAGCCCAGCTCTTAAGCCACTTTGCAACAATTGTCCTAATATTTGTTGCCATTACCTATCTGTGTGACACTTGTGAGAAAAGTTTTGCTTGAGTTGTGAAACTCAAATTTAATTTGACCATTGTGAATGAATGAGTACTTACTGTTGTTGTCACTGTTAAAACAATGCAGGCCAGTTTATTATCTATTTAATCACATGCAGTGGTATGTTAGACCGCTTTGGAGATCACTGTCTAAATCAATCAGCTAGCCAGAGAGAAAAATGCTAATCAGCATGTTGCAGTTTCCATTTGTAAGTTGCATTTTATATATATATATATATATATATATATATATATATATATATATATATATATATATACACACACATATATATATACACATATATATATATATATATATATATATATATATATATATATATATATATATATATATATATATATATATATATATATATGTATATATGTGTGTGTGTGTGTGTATATATATATATATGTGTGTGTGTGTGTGTGTGTATATATATATATATGTGTGTGTGTGTGTGTGTGTATATATATATATATGTGTGTGTGTGTGTGTGTGTATATATATATATATGTGTGTGTGTGTGTGTGTGTGTATATATATATATGTGTGTATATATATATATACACACACACACAAATAAAATGTGGGTGTGTTTAAAAAAAAAAAAAAATTGGCAAATGCTAACAGCTTGTAAATTGTCCATTGTTGTTTACCCCCCTCTAGCCCTTTTGACTATGTGTATATAATGAAGAGGCGTGTGGAGGACCAGGAACCAATACTTGCGCCTCAGCAGCAGCTATTACGCCGACCTCAAATACAAGGAATTACAGAAAACTTCCAGCACCGGGCCCTTGCCCCGGCCCCTACTGTAATAGAGGCACCTGCAGACAAGATGCAGCCATCGACCAGCATCCAGTACTCTCTTCCCCAGGGCTACCAGGTATGATAAATCTGCACAGATACCTGAAGAAGTGTTTATATTATATATATTAGGGCTGCTCGATTATGGCAAAAATTATAATCACGATTATTTTCACTGAAATTGAGATCTCGATTATTTGACGATATTTATTTAACAATAACAATGTATTGAATAATGACTTTAAAGATTGTCAAAAAATAATATAAAATAGTGTGCAAATACTGATAACAGTGCAAATGTTTGCAATATAAAAAATAAATGAAAAATGTAAACATCTATGTTTAGTGAACTTTGCAGTGTTGCTCTGTGGTGCAGCTACGACACTGTAGCAAAGTTTACACACTATGTCTACTTGATCCACGTCTGACTCCGCCAACCCATAATGTTTCCACACCACTGAAGTTTTTTTTTACCTCTCTTTTCAACCAACAGCAGTCACTCTCCTCTCCAAATAACTTCTGCTTAGCTTTCGGAGCTTCCCTCGGGTCCTCTTAATTGTTGTGACACGTGTTCGAAATGCAGAGAGGTGCACTCGATTTGCCACACGGAGCAGCGCGATAGTAAAGCACGAGGGAGGTGCTAATAATCGACTCAGTCATTTATAATGATCGTTGAAAGCCCAGATCGTAATCGTGATTAAAATTCGATTAATTGAGCAGCCCTATTATATATATTATATTATTTAACAATGTGTTTAAGAAGTAGGTGTCATTTTGATTTGATTTTCTTTACCTTTATTTTGCAAGAATGTAATCTGTAATATTTACAATACTGCTAGTGACATGGTTAATCTTGTCTAAATGTCTATATTATATAAAATATCTATTTGTTCCTCAAAGGTTTCTGCAATGCCTCAGAGCACAAGTGGACATGGGCATGGACACAACAATACAGCACCACACGTTGGTCCTCACTCACACGCTCTAGCAGTGCCGTCACAGGGCCCTGCAGTGGTCCAAGGTCATGTTCATCCACCTGCACCCATGCCTTCAGCCACAGGACAGCAGCAATTTCAGCGGCTGAAGGTATCTGTACATCACCACATATATGAAAACATGAGGACCAGAATAAACCAAAACAGCTGTTCATCCCAAGTGCACAAAGGCAAAAAGCGAATGCCTTTAAAATTACATTGTGTCTGCATGCTGAAAGGACAGAGTGAGGAGTATGTTTTGTAGAGCAGCAACAAGCATCATCTTTCTACACAGGAGGCATTCAGATACATACACATTGTTCACCCTTCGTTAGAGGTGAACAAAGTCCAATAGACAACGGCTAAAAAGGGAAATAGTCTTGAAGCTGGCGTGCTTGTTATATATATCTTTTCATCAACATCCTAAACCTTTTCTACTTATCAACTTATATGGTTGGGCGATTAGTCGGATTTTAATGCCAAATTAATTACCGCTGTGGCTTCCAGCAGTTTAAAAGAAATCAGATGAAACAATTACTTTTAACATTCATTTTTGCTACATGGACATCTTTTCTCTCTCTCCCTCTCCCTTATAATCAAGTGCACCACTTCCCTTTTCACCAGTGAGCATTTTTCCCCCCTCTCTAAAAGCTCAAAGTCCCTGGTTAATACAGCAAGATGAGAGATTATAGACATGGAGCTAAAAATTCACAATATTTTTGAAGGTTGACGCTGTTAAAGGATTATTAAAAATTGCCTGCAGCGACCTTTGTCTCTACGCCTTTGAAGTCATATACCTAGACCACATTGGGTGATGCACAGCAGGTAACACATCTGCACAGTTGAGTCAATATTGAGTCTTCTGTTCGGGTCTTCTGGGACACATAAGTCTTTTGCCACCTTGTTATCATATATCCCAGTGTATTTTTCGGTCCAGTGAAAATCAGCTGTTGCAGAAAACAAAGCCTAGTCAGGGCACTTCTTTTCAATTGATTTTTGTTTTTCAATGGAATTATATTTAAAGTTAATGTTTAGTTAATTTAGTCAATCATTAAGTTTTTGGTATAGTTGAGCAGCTTTATATGATTTTGCCATTTTAGAATAGAGTAGCCCTTATATTTTCATTGTACCTGTACAATAGGGCTGCCACAAATGATTATTTTGATAGTCAACTAGTCACCGATTATTTTTGCAATTACTTTAATCTCAGCCAAACCGATTTACTCAGGAACAAATAAAATACTAAAAAAAAAGCCAAACAATAACATTTTAAGTTATCTAAGTGACTTATATATCATGTTTAACCTGAGTAGCAAAAGACGGCGGTAGGTTTGAAAACAATTTTTCGGGAGTCCGGTGTTCTCACCGGTTCTAGTGAGCCTTGTCTCCGGCTAGCTATCGAGCTGGTGGGTAACAGATGTCTCGTCGGAGTGCTTTTGAAAATATGTGGCGTCCTGATAAACTGAGCAGATATTTGAGGTTTACAAAGCTACATTCTCGCCTGAAAATATGTTAAACGTTTATTTTGTGACCCAGAAAGAATAATAAGAGTAATATTAAAACTAACTAGCTGCCGCCATTTTTGGAAACTGAGCTGGGCCACGCTATGAATTCTGGGACACAGCTTCTTCTTCTTCGGGGTTTAACGGCAGCTGGCATCCTTGTACATGCAGTGCTGCCATCTTCTGTTTAAATCCGTTATTACACTCTTAAATCCTACTACTCATTCCTGCGTCTTTTGGGATCTTACAAAGCTTCAAACGACGCGTCGACTATTAAATCAGTTGTCGACGATTTTGATAGTCGACTAATCGTGGCAGCCCTACTGTACAATAAATAATGGGTGCTCCAATGCCAACTGTGCAGGATAAAAAAATATACATAGCAACGATATCAGGAATGAATAGCAAACAGAAGAGTCAAACTAGAGGAATATGTACAAAACAATAGAAGGGCACACAATGGAGAGCATAGTGACTGGAGGTAGTGCAAAGAAAAGACTCGATCTGAATAGGGTCCATATGTGAGTGGCCTGAGTGTTGACGGTTACTCAGACCATGTCTCAGATTGGTGAGGCGGGGGCCTGTTAGTGGGTCTGGAGGTGTGGGACCTGATTGTCCTGAGGCACCGACCACTGGGCAGAGGGTGAAACGGGTGGTGGGCGGGGTCCAAGGGGGTCACCTGTGATGGCCCTGGTTTTTCTGAGACAGGAGGCTCAGAAAGGTGGCATAGGGTGTTAATTACCCTCTCCACAGCCTTACTGTTCTCAGTAGTGGCCCATGCGTACAAAACACCCAGGCAGTAGGAGAGCACGCTCTCCACTGAGGAGCGGTAGAAGGCCAGCAGCCGTTTCTGGTCCAGATTATTCATCCTCAGGACAGCCGCTGTTGGGCCTTCTTTACCCAGGCGTTGGTGTTGTGGGTCCTGATGAGATCATTGGAGATGTGGGTGCCCAGAAACCTGAAGGTGGAGACAGATTCCACCCATTTTCCATTTATAATAACAGAGGAATGTCCGTGCCTCCTGAAGTCCATTATGAGCTCTTTTGTTTTAAAGATGTTCAGCTTCAGGTTGTTTTCTGAGCACCAGCGGGACAAGTTCTCTGCCTTTGCCCTGTCTTGCCATTTTGGTGGTGATCATCTGACAATCTTCTCCATTCTCTTTTTGTAGGTTGAAGATGCCTTGTCTTATTTGGATCAAGTAAAACTGCAGTTTGGGAATCAACCTCAAGTTTATAATGACTTCCTTGATATCATGAAAGAGTTCAAGTCGCAGAGGTGAGTTTTTGTTTTATTGCCAGTTTTTCTTAACATCTGATAAGAAAAACTGGTATTTTACCATGACACCTAAGTGATCTCTATGAACCCAAATAACAGTGTTTCAGAAACTAAAGTACCAAAACTTGTTCTGTTACTACAGCATTGACACTCCTGGAGTCATCAACCGTGTGTCTCAGCTTTTCAAGGGCCACCCAGACCTCATCATGGGTTTCAATACTTTCTTGCCACCTGGATACAAGATTGAAGTTCAAACCAACGATCTAGTCAATGTGACCACGCCAAATCAGATCCACTACATCACACCACACGGTGTTTCTGTTCAGAACATCCCTTCAAGTGGAGCACCCAGCCAGCCTGCCCCCAGCCACCACCAGCACCAGAGTCTGCCACAGGCTGGCTCACTCACTACTACCACCCAACCACTTATCCCTGCCCAGCCTGCTCCAAATAAAACCAGCAAGGTAGATAACGATGTTCTTTATTTGTTTACATCTAGTATGACAGATGCATTAAATGACCTTTTTCACTTGTTGTTCTTCTAAACAGCCAATTCAGTCTCCAGCCCATACACCCACCAGCCAACCCAATCCATCTATCCCATCTTACGCCTCGCCCCGCTCTCCTTCAGTTCAGTCCCACACTCCTGTCAGCAGCACACCATCCAGTGGGCCACCTATCCAAAACAACCAACCCGTGGAGTTCAACCATGCTATAAATTATGTCAACAAGATCAAAAATCGCTTCCAAGGTCAGCCAGACATCTACAAAGCTTTCCTGGAAATCCTGCACACATACCAGGCAAGGAAATATACACAGCATTAAACTGTTATTAAGATATTATAAGATATATGCAGCTGCAAAAATAAACGTGAAAGTAAATTTTAATTATATCATATCTTGTATATTTATAAAAATATATATTTTTAGAAGGAACAGCGAAATGCTAAAGAAGCTGGAGGAAACTACACCCCAGCACTGACTGAACAGGAGGTTTACACTCAAGTTGCAAGACTTTTCAAGAACCAAGAGGACCTGCTCTCAGAGTTCGGGCAGTTCCTGCCTGATGCCAACAGCTCAGTGGTGAGTCTCCAGACATCACGGTCAATTATTTTATTAAACGTCCCTGCAAATATACGTGGTATGACTAGGAGTTACTGGATCCTTGTAACTGTCTGTCTTTTGATCTTTTCCTTAAAACCACTTGTTTGCATTGGATATGAAATTGATTTACAGATGGGTGCCAAGTTAAAAGAGAAACCAGCATAAAGTATTGTAGTATTGTGTTGGGCCACCACGTGTTGGCAGATCAGCTTTGGTGCACCTTGGTGTGGATTCTCCAGGTCTTTAAAGATCTGGACGGTGCATCCGTGCTTCCAAAAATATTCCCGAATACTGTTTCGAGCGTAGGGAATTCACTAAGCTCAGGTCTAGGTTGTTGCAAGGTTTTGTTCTGTCCTTCATAAGATTTCTCACAGTGCAGATAGTGTTTTATTCTGAAAACTCATTAGCTGTTATATGCTATTCTTGCGTTTGGCTTCCTGCTTTCAGGAGGCACATTTCTGACAGAAAGCTGCTGAGGGACTTATGAGCTCTTAGTAACTACAATCAGCTTCAACTCCACAGAACTGCTTTTTAGTATGTTTACAGTTTTCTTTTGTTTTTACAGTGTTTGTGCAAAACAAGCAGAAGAGAGTTGGTTTGAGGAGCTGGTGCTAAAGGGCTTGAGTCACACAATAGGTGCACAGAGGCCCAGTGTATGATGCATTATTTTTAGCTCAGAATCACACATCACTACTCCGGTAGAACTGAAGCATAAAAATAGAGCTTGGAAGGAAAAGCACTGGTTCACTTAATCGAATCAATGGTATTTACACAGGGCTTGCAAAATCGCTAGCCCGATGTCCCGGAGCTAGCGATATCTCCAGTCGGGCGACCAAAATCTATCTCAGCCCTGCCCCGCTATATGATAACCCAACGGGCGGGGCTGAGATAGATTTTGGTCGCCCGACCGGAGATATCGCTAGCTCCGGGATCGGGCTAGCGATTTTGCGAGCCCTGTTACATAATTCTCTTTGCATACTGTTAATTTTGTTGTCTTGCTTTGTTGAGATCATGTGTATTGCCCTTTTTTTTTTAGCTACTGAGCAAAGCAACACCAGACAGGGCAGAGTCGGTCCGTAATGATCATGGTGGCACAGTAAAGAGACACTTCCTGAACAACAAACAGAGACTGAGCCAGAACGGCCTTCCAATCAGGAGACCCTCAGGCGTGGGTACCACACCACCTGTCAAGGTATGTAACCATCTACTCTCTGACTCTGCATATATTCAGCTGTTTGTACTTTAAACCAGAAAGGTAATATTTCATATATTTTGTATGCATTACATGTAGGGGGAAACAGGCCTTTTTTGTTTCAATCAGTGAAAGCCTACAATTAAGAAGTATGGACAATACATTGACTCCAGATATCAGCCCCCAGACAGTTTTGACAAAAGCAAAACATCTGTAATTTCATAAAAAGAGGATTTACTACAGAACATGTTTATTAGATTGTGTTAGTAGTACAACCCAAGTTCATCAGACAAACTGGCAATTAGGGTTAGTAAAATCTACCCAAGACTCAGAGATATGAGGGCCTCCAACAGTCAACATCTCTTTACACCATTGCAGAAGAAACCTAAAATAACAGGGAACGTCATGAGTGATGTGAGCAAACACAGCACCAGCACTGAAACGATGTTCTTCGAGAAGGTCAGTATTGTCATTTTGAGTGTTTGTATAAAGACTTGCACTGATCTGTGATGAAAATAAGGCTACGTCCACACGTACACGGGTATTTTTGAAAACTGAGATTTTTCGTTTTAAAAAATAATCCCGTCCACACGTAAAGGCAGAAATGAAGGAAAACGCTGCTAGGAACATGCCAAAGCAACAGGTGGCGATATATTCCTAACCATGTAGAAATGTTGACCAATCAGAAGTCTAGAAGCCTCGGTGGGAAATGGTAAACAAAGATGGGGCATAGAAGCAGAACCCAGTCCTATGTGTGGAGGGACAGTAACGGTGTGTGTATATGTAAGCATTTAAACACTGCAGAGAGTACAAGTAATAGTATTGTAGAAATTCATTTCACCGAAACAATAACGTGGCGCAAAGTGTGACGTCACAAAAGGCGCACACCTTTGACGCTGCGTTTTCTCCGTTTTTCTCGTCCACACGTAAACGCAAAAACTGAGTTTTCGAAAATATCCACCCTGGCAGGCGTTTTTAGAAATCTCCGTTTTCAGTGACCGAAAACGCAGTTTACGTGTGGACGAAAGGTGCAAACGCATAGAAAAATCTGCGTTTTCAAAAATACCCGGGTACGTGTGGACATAGCCTAAATCTCATTTTGCTTTATTTGTCATGGCTGCAAACACTTTAACAGGTAAAGAAGGCTCTTCGAAGCTCTGAGGCATATGACAACTTCCTACGCTGCTTGCACATCTTCAACCAGGAAGTCATTTCACGCACTGAGCTGGTCCAGTTAGTTATCCCATTTCTTGGGTGAGTTTAAACATACAGTTTTTAGGTACTGAATGGGGCATACCTGTAGTCCAATTTTGCAACTGACTGGTTCAGTACGTAATTCTTGAGTTTTTATCTTCTTCTTCTTCTTCTTGCCAATAAGTCAGATTTGAGTTGAAATCAAACAGTTTTGATACATAACATTACATAATGAAACTTTAATCACCCAAATGTAAACCAGTAAACCACCTGCATTTGTTTGAAATATGTTGCTAACATTTAAACCCTAACCGCACCAATAACTCTGTATTTCACATATGTTGTGCCATGACTGACAGAAAATTCCCCGAGCTTTTTACATGGTTTAAAAACTTCTTGGGCTACCGAGAGTCCAGTCACGGAGAGTCGAGCCATGCAGAGAGTTTACCCAAGGAGCGTGCCACAGAGGGTATCGCCATGGAAATCGACTACTCTTCCTGCAAGAAGCTGGGGTCCAGCTATAGAGCGCTGCCAAAGAGTTTCCAGCAGCCCAAATGCACAGGAAGAACACCGCTGTGCAGAGAGGTGAGTCGTTAAAGGAATTCGGTTTAATAAAGGTATTTGTCTTACAGTGTACATTTTATCCTTTGTCCTCGGGCCACCAGGTACAACAACAAATGTATTTGGCCCACACAGGGTGCTCTGGAGCAGAAACTGATGTAAAGTTCAGATGGTACCTGTAGTTAAATATGGCTTGAGCAGACAGCAGATGCCAGCAATCTTGTTCTTAGTCGATCAGTGAGTTGGTGGAAGTGTTAGCGATCATTGAACTGTTTGGCTACATTTAATGTTACCTTATTATGTTTAAGTGTCTAGATAATAAGTTAGGATATGATCTGCTTACTGAAAAACATATTTTTAATTTTATAAACTACATGAACTGTTTTTGGCTGTAACTAGCCATTTAAATTTAGATAATGAGTGATTTCTTTGATCAACTGATGTTATTGAACCCAGTGTTTCACCACACAATCAAGACATTTTTAACTACATTAAATTTCATGCATTTTTATTTTACTACTACATAAATATGAAATGCATCTCATATTTAGAGTCACAATAATGTGTTTTCACTGCATGGTGTAACATCCTGTTGCAGGTTTTGAATGACACATGGGTGTCATTTCCTTCATGGTCTGAGGACTCCACATTTGTGAGCTCCAAGAAGACACAATATGAGGAACACATTTACAGATGTGAAGATGAGCGCTTTGAGGTAAAACATACTCAGTCCACCCACGCTCCAAATGAAAATAAGACCCTTGGATGTAGAAGAGGTTAAGAAGATGGAATAATGGAGGTTCTTTTACATAATATGTATCTTTTACATAAATGTCTGTGTGATGCGATTTGCTCAGGAGTCAAAAAAACACAGGAAAAGATCTCACACCACATGAACTGTCCAGGTGCCCATTTCAAAATCTGGTTCTGTTGAAATTATTCATTTGAATGTGATTGTTCCTTTTGTAGCTGGATATTGTGTTGGAGACCAACCTTGCCACAATCCGAGCCCTCGAGACAGTGCAGCGACGGCTCTCTCGTATGTCAGCAGAAGAGCAGCTACGCTTCAAGCTGGACAACACAATGGGTGGCTCCTCAGAGGTCATTCACCGCAAAGCCATCCAGCGGATATATGGGGACAAAGCTCAAGACATCATTGAAGGACTCAAGAAGAACCCTGCTGTGTCCGTCCCCATAGTTCTAAAAAGGTAACAGTTAGATTTTAGTGTGTCCTCCTCAGCTCACACCTTTACAGTTTTATAACATCTGTTTCTTCTGTTTTCAGATTAAAAATAAAGGATGAGGAGTGGAGAGAAGCCCAAAGGGGCTTCAACAAAATCTGGCGGGAGCAGAATGAAAAGTATTACCTGAAGTCACTTGACCATCAAGGCATTAACTTCAAGCAGAATGACACCAAAGTATTACGCTCAAAGACCATGCTCAATGAAATTGAGATGTTATATGATGAAGTAAGTAAATTGTTTTTAAACAATATTATTATTTGTTATTTGACATTTATAAATGCAGAATAAATCTAGACTGATTCTAAGTTTATGGCCGCAGTTATCCTTGAATCAAACAATAATGCTCCACTTTGTTATATATTATGATTCTCTAATTGTAAATAAAAATCAACAGGTAAATGGTTTTAATGTATTTTGCTAAACTGTAAATTTCGTAAAACATTACAGTCTAAAATGCTCCTGTATTTGTCCTGTAGCGCCAGGAGCGGGCATCAGAGGAGTCTGCTACACCGCCACCAAATGGCCCACACATGACTCTGACCTACGACGACAGCCAGATCCTCGAGGATGCTGCTTCCCTCATCATTCACCACGTCAAAAGACAGGTCGGCATCCAGAAAGAAGACAAGTGCAAGATCAAACAGATAGTCCACCACTTCATCCCCGACCTGCTGTTTGCACAGCGAGGTGAGCTCTCTGATGTGGAGGAGGAGGAAGAAGAGGACGAAGACACGGAGATGGATCAAGATGACAGCAAGAAACACAATGGCCTGCCAGGCAGAAGCCCAACCAAGTCCAAGCTCCTGTTCAGCAACACGGCAGCTCAGAAGCTCCGGGGAACTGACGATGCCTACAACTTGTTCTACGTGAACAACTACTGGTATGTCTTCCTTCGTCTTCACTACATCCTCTGTTCTCGTTTGCTACGAATTTACGGGCAAGCTGAGAAGCAGATCGAAGAGGATGCTCGTGAACGAGAGTGGGAAAGAGAAGTGTTGGGGTTCAAAAGGGAGAAAAACGAAAATCCAGCCATCCAGCTGAAGATGAAGGAGCCAAGTAAGTGAGAAACTGACTTTTTTAACTGTTACGTTTTGCTATGAACCCTCTCAGTCATGGTGCGTCATACTCCTCAATTCCTCCATGTATTACTCACTGTGTGTGTGTTTTCTGTCTGCAGTGGATGTTGATGTGGAGGACTACTACTCAGTATTTTTGGAAATGGTTCGCAATCTTTTGGATGGAAACATGGAGCCGGCTCAGTATGAGGACTCCCTGAGGGAGATGTTTACGGTCCATGCCTACGTTGCCTTCACCATGGATAAACTCATCCAAAGCATTGTCCGGCAGGTCAGCACATTTTAAGATTTTCTCATTTTATTTCATCTATTTGTTTACCAATTTGTTTATTTGCTCGTCTTCAAGGTAAAAAATACATTTTTAACCTTAGAGTGGCATCGCGAGCTGTAGGCTCGTTCTTAAATTTGGAGAAGAAAAAGGGGGAAAATAAAATAGACATGCTCCTCACGTCAAAACTCAGTAATGCCTCTAGTCGATGATCAAATGTACGCATCTATAGTCACTGAAGGTGCTGCTGTTTTGATTCTACATGCTGATGTGGACACACCCGTTGCATACTAACCTACTCTTACAGCTCCAGCACCTTGTCACTGATGATGTGTCTGTGCGTGTGACGGACCTGTATCTGAGCGAGAGTTCCAATAAAGCCACGGGGGGCACACTGCCCACACAGGCATCGAGGGCCACCGCAGAGGGGGGATACCAGCGCAAAGCAGAACAGCTTATGCCGGATGAGAACTGCTTCAAGGTACAACACAGCACGGAAATGAATAATTATATTTTAAAACAGGCTGACTTTATTTTGTTTTTCTCCCTCAGTATTTTTTTCTAATTCTGTGTGTGTTGTCTGGTTTTATCCAGATGATATTTGTGAAGAACCAAGCCTCTGTCAGTCTGGCAGTAGAGCTCCTGGATACAGAAGAGGAAAACTCTGATGAGCCTGCAGAGGCAGAAGTAAGACTCACAAAATGCATTTCATGTGCACAGCAGTTTATTAAGTAGACATGTAGTATATGTGATGCTGGGGTGGCATTGCTTCGTGTATCTCTTAATATGTTTTGCCCTTCAAGAATTTTTAGTATAGCACTAGTTATCAGGTAATAGTTTGATATTACAATTTAATAAATAGTCAAGCACTAGTCATCTTGGTTTTAAACTTTTTAATCATATTCCTGTATTATAAATTCCTTGTACTTGGTGGTTTACATACACATGTACCTCTGCAAACTAGTGTTGGCTATTAATTTGTGCACCTATGATTTTAAACCCTCCGACACTCTGAGGAGTGTCACATGGTCCAGAATTAAAGGCTATAACCTCCAACCTGCTTTCATACAGAACCTAAATGTATGTCTTTGTTATTTACATGGTTGGTTGCTGTTCTGCTCTGTCCTCCACAGAAGTGGTCAGACTACGTAGGCAGGTACCTGAACTCAGATTCCTCATCCCCAGAGCTGCGTGAGCATCTGGCCCAAAAGCCCGTGTTCCTCCCCAGGTGAGGCTCCAGCCATGTCTCCCTCTTGTCTGCACACTTTAAGCTTCTGTCCCGAGGCGAGGCTCTAGTCAGCTGAGCAGCCACTCAACTGTTGCCGAGCCAAACCAGCTGCCAAACACAAGTCATTTTTGTCAAGATAGAAACAGAGGCACCTCAGCACAAGCCTGACTTTGAAAGCTAATTGAGAAAAAAAAAAAGAAAAGAGGAAACTGTGTGGATGTGAGCGTGCTGCCTGTTTTTTGTAAGAGGAAGTTTGAGGAGTTACTAGTTGTGCTCGCGGTGCCTGAATGTCCGCCTGCTAAGAATCTCACTGGCCGTAAATTTAACTTCTTCAGTTTGTTTTGTGACCTCTGCCTCACATGGAAGCACTTTACACGATCATCTTTTTTCTTTCTTTTTTTTAAAGTGAATTTATTTATTTATTGATTCCTTTTAATGGGAATTTTATTTATAGTAAGTAAAGTTTTTATAGATGGTTTTTGGCTTGATTGTGGGTTTTGAACTTTTCTCCCCTTAGAGTGCTAAAAGAAGAAGAATCATTAGTTCGATTATTCACATTGTATTGAACTGAAGTGATGAATGATTATGTGACGCACGAATAGAAGTCGATAAATGCAAAAGCTTAAGGCAAAACAAGGATTTGTTCCCTTTTTATTTTCCTACGATGTTTTGACAAAAACAGATTGAGAGAAACTTTTGTTAAAAGAAGAGAAGGGACGTCATGGTTTCCTTATCATGCCCTTTGTGATTGTATTCAGATCAAAGGTCCTGTATGTGACTTAATCACTGTTTGAAACTGTAAATGTTCAAATGTTCACTTGTTCACAACTGTTATACCCAGTGTTATGTTTGTAACAATTTTCAGGGGAAGCAGTGCACTCACGTTACAACTTTTTGTTGTCAGTGAGATTTTTTTTTTTTTTTTCCTGGTTTGAAAGAGATTAGTGATCTTAGGTTTTCTGTTTGGTTTTTTTTGTTTGTTTTTTAACTCTGGTTAAGCACATTATCTGCAGCACTTGTACAGAGGAGTAGGGTTTGTAAATAAAATGATTGTCTAAATTGTATGCTCATATGTTGGTGTATTTCTTTCCTGACACCTCAGAGCTGTGCATGAAGGCGTGAAGGCTGAGTGTTGCACATGAACATCTTTTGAAGCATCTTTTTTTGGTGTTTTTTGTGTTTTTGGTTTTGTTTTCGTCTCGTTACTTTGAGATGGCTGTCCATTACCATATACGTATCAAACAACTTCTTAAAAAGGCAAAAAAAAAAAAGCTCTTGAGTTTTCTCTTTTTTAACCCATTGCATAAATCTGACTATGATTTCCTCAGTGGGCTCACCCACATCATGTCTTCTTTTTTCTTTCATCAAATCTATGAGAGATCAGCAGCACAAGAGATTTAAATAATAATAATAATAGTAATAATTGGCCTTTCCTCACTCAAAAAAGAAAAAATCAATTTTCACTTCTGTTGGGTCTTCATCTCATTTTCATGACACTCTGGTCAAAGACATTGAAATACCCTCTGCTCATATTTTTTGGATTTGGTATCTGGTCAGGCAGCAGTTTCCTTTTTTAGTGTTTGTGATGTGACCGTTTTTACTTGAAATTGGCCTCACTGTCATGTCTTTTAAGTGGAGCCCTGAATGCAAAAAATGCTTCATGGTTTCAGTCTTCGCTCACCTTTACCCTCTGTGGTAAGTACACATTTAAACCTTTCATTCAGGTGGGGTGAATAATTGCATTTTTTTTAAAAAGAAAAGAAAAGAAAATTGCCTGCACAAAATCGGGATGAATCCAATTGTTTGCCAAGCATAAGATTTGGAAAAATGTGGCTGTGCAATGGAAGTGCACTGTACAGAGAAATGACCGCTGCCTCTGCTGCTCTTATAGATCCACATTTCCCACGAATGATTTGACTCCCTAACTAATTATCGCTGGTTCTTGGTGAGTTGGATTGCATGGGTTTAAAAAAACTACAATTCTTTTAAAGGGACAGTCCTCTCAAATTTGGAAATACTGTTCTTAAATTTGTGTACGTGTATCGTCTCTGACCTTACATCTTAGGCTTTAAAATTGACCAGTAAGTACTGTCAAGCACAAAATCGTACCATAAAACTTTCTCAAGTGAAATTGGATATTTCCTTTTGTTTTAAAAACAAAAAAAGAAAAAAAAGTGATGTATTCTTCTGATGTGTGGTGTAATCAAGAAATTTTCTGTAGCGTCGGTCAGTATTATTCATGGCTCTCGATCTTTTTTGGCCTTTAGGAATTTGAGACGGATAAGGAAGTGCCAGAGAGGTTGGGAGCAGCTGCAACAGGAGAGAATGACCAAAGGCTCCTCGGACAAGTCGCAGGACGGCAGCAGCGAGCTGAAGATGGAGTGCATGTTCAAGCTGAACTCCTACAAGATGGTTTATGTCTGCAAGTCAGAAGATTACATGTACAGGCACACAGCGCTCACACGGGCTCATCAGGTAAGGACGAAAATTAAGAGGCATGTGTTTGCCATGTTGTTTTAGTCTTGTCCAATAAGCTTCAGTGTTAGAATTGTATGGTAAGTAATCATAAAACAACCACAAGTATTTAAATTTGCCTGTGTGGTCATGCAGCAGTTTTTTGTGATGGCTAGAAGTACAAAGATATTTTTCATTTATTTTATTTGTTTTAATTTAGATCAGTCTTATAAAGCGTATGTGGAGTACTATGATGTACTCCACATTTTTCTCATACAGGATAACGTTCACTTGATTTGTATCCAATTGTCGATGGATGAGAATAATATGAAAATAATAATTTTTATAGTCTTTTGAGACATAGCTGTTTCCCCCAGACTTTACTTGGGCAAGACGCCCAAGTACATTTGGCAAATTTCTCTCTTTTTTGTCTTTCTTGTTTTTTTTTCTTTCCCCCCTATATCGCTGACAGAACATCCGCAATCGGTTTTGGCTATAGGACAGCCCTTGCAGTTCATGTACACACAGTTTGTGACGTTCCTTTGTGCCGTGTTCCTGTTATCTCTTTCAGTCCCACCAGCTTGTGAACACACGCCTGCACAGACGCTTTCATGCCTGGCTGGATACTTGGGCCAAGGAGCACGTGACCAGTGACATGGCCGCTGAAAGCCGCAAGTGGTTCATGGGAGATGGACAAGAAGGCCTGTTGGCCTGCACCACGACTTGCAGCCCTGAGGTGCTCCATTATCTCAACATTAACAAGTACCGGGTGAAGTACAAAACACCGTAATACTTGTGTCTCAGCAAACTGGCTGTTAACGTGTCCACACAACAAGCTGCCAAGGATGAATTCTCAGAGCTGCCGTTACTGGATTCAGTTGCCAAACTTTTTGTGAGGGTTTTTCAATCCATGATCCAAACCGGATCTAAGTTTTCCTTTTTTCTTTTTCTTTTTTTTTTCTTTTTTTTGCACCTGTTGCAGGAATTTGTCTGTAAAGCGTATGCTGCAAACTCTGCAGCAGATGTAATATGGAACTTTTTTTTTTCAAAATTTGCTGTCAGTATATTTGAGTGGGTGGCAGCAATTTATAATGTTAAAGGCAAATTTTTACATGAAATGACTATACAGAGGAAAAACACTCAGAGCATCTGTTTTCATGGTGCAATTCAGTGTAAAGGTTTTCCTAACTAAAACTCAGCAGCTTAACAGTGAAAAGTGTTTGATAAGGAGCAACTTATCATTTTACAGAAGATAAAAACAAAACGACCTCAGCTTCTGTCTTTAGGTAGCAAAAACAAGTTCAAGTTACCTCTGTTAAAGTGTGTGGACGTGGAACTTAATATGGGTTCCTGCTGTAAACTTGTGTAGCCTGTGAATGTTCTCCCTTTTGGTGGTAAAGGTGCAATGGTGCACTCTATATATTAAAAAAAACATCTATAGTGATTGCTGGGTAGATGCTCGGCATTAGTTCCAGCATTGTGTATCGAGTACAATAACTTATGACTGCCCAAACACTTTGTGTAAATATGTTTATAAAAGTAGTTTTTTGGGTTTTTTGTTTGTTTGTTTGTTTTAAACAGATGTCACTGAGGTGTAGCGTACATCAGAGCGCACAGTAATCAGTCTTTAGCTGGAAATTGAATAAAATTTTTATTAAGAAATACAAAATTTTACCTATTTTTTTTTTTTTTTTTTTTTTTTTTTTAAACCAAAGGCTCATGTTCTGCTGAACATGTGATCCCTGAAGTCTTTGTTTCTACATGATTGGATCAGTTCTGTGTATTTCTACCTTTTAGTCTTCAGACATCACTCGTGGTTTTAAGATGATTGAATGTAGCTGAGCAACAATTTGTCCTTTTTTTTTTTTTTTATATATATATATAATTTTTTTTAAGTTCAGTATGTATGTATATGTATATAGTACTGAAGTCTCATCAGTACTGTCTGCTTTTTGTGTATTTAAGCAAAATGGTTAGAATCTGTAAGACAGGTTCAGTGATGTTTTGCCACCTATGAAGACTATATCTTTTTTTCTTGTGTAAGGTAAGTGCTAACGACAAACACTGACTGATGTATAGTATGAGACTGTCAGTTATGTGACTTGTGTACAGATTAAGGAGCAAGGAAAAAGCAATAATTCCTTCAGTCACAGTTTGTCTGTTTGTATTTGTGGCTGAAGTACAAATGTGAATGTTGTATGCCCTTAAAAGAGGGATGTAAACTACGCATTTTGCCTTTTCCTCTCAGCAGTTTAATAAAATTGGAATTGGCCCTGTAGATAATGTAGGTGAGGTTAGATGGAAGACGGATATCTATCACATTAAATGCTGGAAAGCATGTTTCACATTAGAAATATACATATTCTTAATATAAACTTCAACACATTCAGTTCTTCATTGTTAATACTTTTCACGTGGATCATTACATAAGCAGGATGGAGGTCCAGAGAAGAAGCTGCCTGGCAACATGACACCCTTTGACACTTTCCTTAGCTCCATTAAAAGCAGTGGTCAGTAACCTAACCAGCTGCAGACAATCTTGGAGCAGTTTATATATTACTGTGTTTAATATAGAATACCACAGGAAGCCCCGGGGAGCTGATTGTACATTAAGACATTGTTTGTACTGCGTTTAATATGTCTCTTCTCTTTTATGATGTTGTACATGATTGTTAGTATGGTGTTTTGGCATTAAACTATCCTTTGAGTAGACAGAAGTTCAGTTCACGGTGTCCTTTTTCATTTCTGGCATTGTCACTTATGTTTAATCCTATGTCCCAAGCCCCAATCCTATCCTTCATTCTGGGTTCAGTTTTGCCATAAAAGCCTGTTAGTTACTTTTAGATAGTTGATTTACCATCACTGGGTTATTAGGTGCACATAATGAGCTATTTATTAATTTAAGTATGACATGACAGCATCTCAGTGTGTTAAGGAATGTAGACACGGGCAAATTGAGCATCTTTGAGCTGATCCGTTTCTGAAACTGACCTACTGGGAAGCATCTGAGCTTTTTAGAGAATGGTCTGATAAAAAAATCTCCAGTGAGCAGCTGCTACAAGCTGATGGGGGTGATGCCCAGTGTGGTCTTCTGCTGCTGTAGCCCATCTATTTCAAGGCTGAATGTGTTGTGCATTCAGAGATGCTGTTCTGCATACCTTTGCTGTAACAAGTGGTTAGTTACTGCTGCCTTCCAGAAGAGGACCTGAGGCAAAAATTTGCATGAGCTTGTCAAAACTAGACAATAAAAGGAAAAATGTCGCCTGGTCGGATGAGTTTCAATGGCTGGGTTGGAATCTGTTGTAAATAACGTGAAAGCATGGCTCCATTCTGCCTCCTATCAACAATTCAGGCTGTTGCTGGTGGTGTGATGGGAATATTTTATTGTATATTTTTTTGAGCACACTAGCAAGGTGTACCTAATGAAGTGGTCGTGAGTGTATATTCTCTGTCTAAAGCGACTCTCATCCACAGAACCCGAGGGTGTTCATGCTGACCTCGCTTTTAAAGCAATTACTAAATTATGCCCCCCAAGAATTCAGTGTGCTCCTTGAATATTGTTTTAAAAAATTTATTGAGGGAAAGTTTTGACACTAGCAAGTTCTTCATTACGTTTTCCCTGTAGTATTTACTATGTGGCCTACTGCTGCTGCTCTTTTTTTGTATAAAAGAAATCATACTGAACGTTCACTTCGCTAAAAACAAATATATACAAAAAATGGCGGTAGAACTAACGTCTAATATCCTGCTAAGATAGAGACTTGCACAAAAATGTAAGATGCTATTGAAAACGGATTACTGGCAATTTCTCACACTGACAGACTATTTGCTGAGCGAACTTTGAATTTGGACAATCGTGGTCCTCTCCTATGCGCGTACGTAGATCCGTGTGCAGATCACATCATCGGCTCCAAAGATCTGAAACAAGATTTAAAAAGCAAAATTAGATTTTGTTTCTAAATTTGAGGACACATCAAAATAAAACCGCATCTTTCAGCTCTTCTTTAATACACTGTGCTTTTTACAGCCCACTTATCATCTAAAAAAACAGCAAATAAAGCCCTTCTTCAGAACTGTATCTGAATGAAAGTGCAGTGTAATATGACAGGACCTTCAGCTTTCTCTATCAGTGTGGCTCATTACTGGAAAGAAAACCCTGTCTTCTAATCAATGTACTCTAATGTCAGGCAGGTGTAAGTCACTTCGGTGAAGTGTTGTTTGATTATTATTTCTTTTCTCTTTTACTCTTAGCCGCGTATTGTGTAGTAACTATGTTTCATCGTCAAAGTGCTCATCCTCTGCCGCACATCTATGGCATCATTTTTATTTTGATATTTTGCTAAAAGAGACAGATGCACAAACACTGATATCAGAATAGAGGGTGGGCGTTGGGGCGGTTGATATTGGCTGTAGGGGCGTGTGCCTGTGCGTGACAAAGCCCAGTGATTTATGGGAGTCCCTGGGGCGTAGCATTATGGCCAGCTGCAGCGCTACACATCATCAATATCCCAGGCAAAGCTGTGTGGCAGGACGGCGAAGAAGCAGAGCTGTGAAAAATGAAGCCGAGGAGACTCCATCTGGCGCGTGGCGTGATGCCGAGGGAGACATTAATGGAGGTAACACCGGGGTTCATTGGCACTTCTCCACAGCGTGATCAATGAGACCAATTAACCCACATGAGGACACATACAGATCCGGAACCCCCCACCAGACAGCCTTGCAGTTTCTCCCAGCTCCTAAACCATCACAAATGAGTCGATGCAAATACTCTATTCATCTTTCCTAATCAATATTTATTGGCTTTGAAGTGAAATAAGAGGACATACGTGAGGTTCCTCATTTTTTCCCCATCTGCATTTTACACTAGACTGCCCTGATTATAGTCCACTCATATTAGATGACAGTAAACGCAATGAGCCACCACATGGAGTCTTCATTAAGCTCCACTTTCATCCATCTCTCGCCTAGAGCCTCATTTCCTCATCTGCTGCACGGTGCTTTAAGTCAGCCTCATGTGTATGTTGTTGGGGTATTTTGTGTGTTTACACTAAAAGGATCAATCCTCTGTGAAGTACAAGATGGGATGTGGTTGCTTTTAGTTGTCCACAAAATGAGCTTCATGTTTACTGATGGGCAGCAGAGGAGGGTTTTGACCTTTTCCCTTATTTGGAAAAAAGAAATTAAAAAAAAAAGCCTCAAGTGTTAATTTAATGAATTCAATGAGATAAGAGGAAAATAAATGGACGTGAAGGATTAAAAGCATGAAATATTTACAATGTCTGATTGATCTGCTTCTTATTGATGTGACGTCTTCAAATCTCTTTCCGTCTGGCAAATACTCCAAAAGTGAAAGAGAATCATTGCTGACACAAAAGTAAATATTCACATTAAGGAAGCTGGAGCCACCAGATGTAAGGACGATTTGTCTGACAGAAAGGACAGCCTCACGGGGCAAAGCCAAAATGCAATGTTATTGCTTCAAACTCATTGATTTCTTGACTAAACAGTCCTCTGCAGCTGTACCCCAGACCGCTGGCCCTTGAGGAAATTATGTGAGTGTGCAAAGCAGGAGCTGGATTGTTTCACAATTATTTAACTATAGACTCTAAAGGCTGCTTTGAAGCAGCTACACTGAATTTAGCGCCATTTTGTTCAATATTTGTCTTTATCGTTCCCTTTAAAACGCCCAGAAATATACACACCTTTAAATGGGATCGACTTCTGTTCTGCCCATGTGTGTACAAGTAATCCCTGTGTTTCCAAAGCTGTAGCTGTAGGCAGAACAAATGTGCATTCACAATATACTGAGACTCAGTATAATTGAGAGAGCATACCTTATATGGACAATTCTGCCTGTATTCATATTGTAGATTTATCTATAATGTTTCTCAGGGTAATGACTGTGTGGTTACAGCCATTGAGCTCATAGCCCAATTCATATTGTAGGTTTTATTTTACAGTCTATTTTATCTCTCATTATTATCTGCTCCAACATCAGATCTTCACATCTAAACAATCCATTAGCTGAGATGAAATATGTAGGCGTTTTGCTTAAGTTACTGACAGCAGGGAATCTGTCTGATCTCCCCCTTCCCACCGGTATCACACATAAAGTCATGATCTTTTCTTTGAAAAATCACATTTTTCTCCAGTGATTCATTCCCACATGCCTATTAGGTTACAGTCCATCAATCCAACGTGGACAGACATGCACGCCCTCATCTTGAATAAAAACAGACTTGGCCCGTTCAAAGCTTTTTGTTACGCCTTTGAAAACCTGCATTCAATCCAAATAGCAGGCCATCTCAAAGGTTTTCATGATTGCCTCTCTGCAGAGTCACAGCCAGTAAAGAGGAGCTCTCCATCAAAGCCAAACTGGACACAGCTTTGTTGTCCATCTGGCCAATAAACCCCAGGACCAGATGTTTACAGGAAAACTGCTTTGTGTTAGTGATTTCAGATTGCCAGGGACGGGAGGGAGAAGTGTTTCTGATAGAATGTATGGCAGTGAAATCTTAATTTGCCCCTTTGAAATATACAGTAAGTATGTGATATTTGAGTATATGAGTATACGATTATTTGTATCTATCTGAAAGGAAGAAGAAAAGAACAGTTTTGGTTTTAGGTAAACCGTTCTGGGTGGCTTTTGTTTTGTCCTTGATGCACATACATCATTAGTCATGCATCATTATAATGGGATGTCTTAAAGACACACCCTTCTAAAGGGAAAATGAGGAATGGATGGTTTCTCCAACTAACCATGGGAGCTTAACCTCTTAAGCCCCAAGCCTACCTGATCTGCTGCCTTTTGCCCCCGTATCAGGGGGCGTTGGGGCTTAAAAGGTTAAAGACATTTCCCATGAACTACACAGTATTTTAGAAAACTGGTAAAAAATTGTACATCTGGTGTCACCACCCATTTCTGAACTCCCTTGACCATCTGCCCGGTTTGGGCTTCTGCTCTGTTTTTCTGTGGAAAATGACTACTTTCTGAGAGCTGAATAAAAAGATTGATACTATTGTTAACTGTATATACTGATTTTCATAATAGAGCTACTAATTGTTTTTACTATTAACAGATTGATCTGTTGGACTTCTGGGTAGTCCCCAAAGTCAGAGCTAACAGCTTTGGATGATTTGTTTACTCTAATCAACGCAAAAGCCAATTATATACAGCATGGTATCAAAAAGGACCAAAGGTAAAGTCTGGCCACCTCATATCCTCTTTGACTCTAGAATACTTTGGTACAGAGAGGAGTTCATGGTCCACTCTGGGACTATAAGGTGCCCAGATCATCACCCCTCCACCACTGTGCTTGACAGTTAAGTGTGTTTATGAGTTTTTGATGGTTTGAGTTTTACCAAATGTGGCGCTGTGGATCATGGCCAAACAACTCCACTTCTTTTATTTGTCCAATGGACATTGTTCCAGAAGAGAGAAGAGGCTTTCACCTGGCAACCCTTTCATGCAAAAGCAATACAAAAACCATAATGCCAAATTTCTGCTTTCATAGAAGTGCTCACACTTGCTAATATTTAGCCAGTCATGCTCATTTGATCGGCAGAATCTGACTGCTACTTTCCCTCTGAAATCCTATGAAAGCAGCAAGAGTGTACTTAGTTTTTTACAACTGCATTTTCATATACAGTCTGTGATAGAGGTAAATATTAACCTTCTAACTCTTGTGAAAAAACTCTCAAAATGGTAAACTATTCCTTTAAGAAAAATGTTTTGCTGAACTATTTGAACTGTGGTTTTGATTTTTAAAGCACCCATGTGAATAAAGACCTCCAAATTTGACAAATTTGAATTTTCTTCTACAATGAAAAACAAATGTGATCATCTCAAAAAAGACAAATGCCCATAGTATAATGCATTCCCTATACTCCACAGCTGCACACACTGTCGCCACATTTCAAGTTAGAGTATAAACTTAAAAATTACTCACCAATATCAGTTCATCCCCTTTGAGTTCTCGGCTCCAGAAGGTCTTTGGGCCGTTCCCGCTCAGAAGAGTCTGTTTGCTGTAAATCTTGTTTTCCGTTTCCCAAGTGGCCAAACTCTGTCGAAAAGCATAATTTTATTGAGTTTCCTGTATTTCATCACTTTGGCTTCACCTGGCTGTTAGCACAGATGTGAGGGTTGTTTATCTATGTCTGTCACACTAATGTCTTGGTTTTTTTTACTACTTCCTGTCACTTTTAAGGCTTTGCAGTTTGTTTGTTTTCCCCCCAGCATCCATAGCTTCAGCATAGGTACATTTCAGAGTTCAAATTTTGACAGGTCAATTCACTTACCTTACACTTTCTGCCATCCACTGTCTCCTCATTAAACTCTTCGCCAATACAGAAGTTGATCTCCGTGGTGCGCACTGTGGTTGAAGTCTTGATGTAGAAGTGCTCTCCGTTCTGTCTTATCTCCACATGGGGCTTGGATGCGGCTGCCACGGCTACCTTCCTCAGCATGGCATTTACACCTGAAAGCATGCACCAATTTCCCAATGAGGCACTTTGTGGCTCACCTATCTCCACAGCCAGTCATACAAGTCCTCCAAGGAAGTCCTCCTCTGCCTGCTCCACTCTGTGTGTAGGGGGAGGGGCACACACAGGCTTTTTGGTTGGCTATCTTTGTGATGACCTTCACTGAAATCAGTGTCAGTGAAGAAACTGCCAATCAGTGCCATAGTCTTTGTATAATTCATGGTTCTGTTATTTATTCGTTTGTGTTTTTGAATGTTGCTTCTTTAATTATTTTTTTATTTTAATCTTTAGTTGTAATTCTCAATCGTTTATTTTTTAAGTACCTTCTGTGCTGCCTTATGTCTGGTTATCATTGCCTGTGTGAGTTTGGTCCAGGTCTTTTCTTTCTTTTTATTTTGTAGTTTAGATCCTCCTGTGGTTTTCTGTGTTTCTTATTTTCCTCCTTTGCTCTTTTCCCACCATTGTTCGTGTCTAAGTTCACCATCTCTTATTACTTTTCCCTCATTTTGTGTGTTTACTTTAGTGTGTTTTTGCTGTAGCCTCTGTCAGGTTTTCGTTGCGTGCTCTGTTTTCTCTCTGTGTTTGAGATTCATCTTATTTGCCAATTTGTTTTTGTTTTTTATGCTTTTGTTGTCCAGTAATTTGTAAAACCTGGTTTTCAATATAACTTTTTCAGCTCTTCTATCCTCTACATTTAACTATTAAATCTAAATGCCACACCCCTACATAGTTCTAACCTAGTGTTCTTTTTAACCTGAAAAACTAGGTTTTAACTCTAAAACAGGCCTTAAGAAAGAGAACCAGGCAGAAAGGTCCATCTTTGACAGAATCCCTCATGACACTGATGGTCTAAAACTCTATTTGGTACCAAGTGGTTTTATTTATTTTATTGTTTTGTTCGCAGCTGTCCTCTTTTCGAAAAAGAAAACATAACTGTAGTATGATTGTACCTATAAAAACATGGTTACACTCTCTGCACAACTACAGCACATAACAGTGGTGTTCCATAAGGAGAGCATCTATTAAAGCAAAGTGATCTCTGTCCTTGCATATCTGCTTTATTGTCCCTGCTTGCCTTTGTTTAGAAGTCACCCCATGCCACTGATATATACATACATTAAAGTGTGTCAATGAGCCTGTAGAGGACTAAATGAATACATTTCGGATATCTACTTCTTACTGCTTTCTCTATATTCTATTGTCTGGTGTTGACTTGTCACCTTACATTTTTTCTGCTCCCCTCTAGGGCCAAAAAGATGGTAAGAAAAATATCTGAGCTCATGTTTCTAAGTAAAGGTAGAAGATGCCTGTCCCATCTATCTCAGTCAAACGAAAAGTCATCACCTTTTAGCTGTCGGGAGAAGATGTTAGAGTCTAAACTTGATGGTTTAATTATTTAATAATCGGAGCGTTCAGCGTGTACAACTGAGATTTTTATCACCAGATGTTGTCAATTTTGAGAGTGCAGTGCCAATGTGATGACATGGAGGAATGCTTATTTGATTTGTTTAGCTGTCCTGCAATACGTGATAGATTCTGTCTTTCAAATTAGTGGAAAAACCATTAACCAGATCTGTTGAAGTGCAAACAGTCAGATGACAGAATTCTTCAGCCTGTTTCCACTCAAGTGCACCTCTAGAGCTTAAGTGCGGTGTTTGTTCCAGTGTTAAATTTGTCTCCTGTCACTATATTTTCCAATTAAAAAAAATAAACAGCAAGTACCAGACTAAAATTAGGCATATGTGGATTAGCAAATGACTTCTATTTGTATCAATTTAAACAGCCTTTTGTTTTTTTACATTTATAAACCACAATTTCACTGAACTTGCCTTTATTTCAAAGTAATGCATTTCAATTTAATTGGGGTAATAAAAGATAATAACCCACTAACTAGAATACTGAATTTTCAGTTATGTTTGAAATAAACCTTTGAATAAACTCACACCTTAAGGTAAGAAAGAGTCATTTGTCCTCACCCAAAGCTTTGAGAAGCTCGTCGAAGTTCTCGCTGCTTTTCATTTTCCAGGTGCCTGTGAAATTCTGCATTTTGTGCGGTTTTGATTGTGTGTCAGCCGAACGCCTCCTTTCTTCTGTCTCCTCTGCTGCCTTTCTTCAGGCTTTCTCTCTCCGCTTCTCTCCGTCTGTCCCTGTGCTCCCTCCCTTTCTCCTCCCTATGTGTAATGATCCCTCATGGCAGACCAAACCCCCTCGACCTCTGCCTCCTCTCCCCCTCAACAGACACATTTATACACCTACACACACACACACACACACACACACACATATCTCTGATGGTTTGTTCTGATTAGAGAATTCTTTTCATGACCTCAAACTGCTGTTTAGTTTCAAGGTTTTCAGGTCTCATCTCATCTGCAGTGGAAATAAATTCAAATCTTTTTCGCTAAATTTCTCAGAGCTGATTAAACAAAGAGCGCTATCATGTACTGAATAGCAAATCCGATTTTAAAGGATGTGTTTGAAGTAGCAGAAATCGTGTTTTTGCTTAGTTTTTGAGTAGTTGGAGGGGTTTCCACCTCTACAGAGGTGAACGTGGTGCGTTATAAGTTGTTTTCTGGATTTGTTACAAGACAATAAAAGCTGTCCATATGAAGACACTGTTTCCCAAATTTTAACACCTATGTGGAGTTCCCTTGCAGAAGCAGTGTCACAATCTGTTGCATGACCTTTATTTTTGCTTGAAATGAGGACTGATTGAATTAGGACCCCCATCTTATGTCTCCCTTCTGTTTGTTAGGCTGCAAAGGAATCACTTTACAGTATAAGGTGGAGAGGAGAAAAGATTACAGCGGTCTTCTAAAGATGAAATTTTCATCCACACAATGAACACATCATCATCTCATCACTTTCGCTGAAGATGAGACATAGACTTATGTAATAAAACTCCTTTGTGGTCACTATTTGCCCTCTCTTCACATATCAAACAACATTCTTGTGTAATCGTCTTTTCAATACCACGCTCATGTGGATGCTTTCAGTGCACCACACACCCTACACAGCTTCCACCAATACATCCCATGAGAATGAGGGGCCCTCCCTTTAACCCTGGCCAAGTCAGATTTGTTCTCCGTCTGACGGCCCCTCATCAATCTTTTTGACAAAATGCCTCCCAGACATGGCTTGATAATTAATGTATAGCTCAGAACAGGGAGCACTCTGTCATCCCACCAGGAAGTGTCAGCTCAAAGGAGGCCTCTGCCGTCTTCACTCGGCCTCCTTGTTTGTTTCATTCATCAGTAGATTTGTCCGTTGGTCTCTGGGTGGCTTTATTTTCAAAGGGAAAGTGAACGTTTTGTTTGGCATAGAGAGACAGTTGGAGGATGTGTGACAGGCTCAGAGGGAAGAGTGTACGCTGTAAGAGCATTGCCTTTTGCCATCTGTTGTCCAGCTCATGCAAATTGAGCTTTTTAACGTACGTGTCAGTTGCGTTGGTGCTGCAATCTGTTTAATCTGATCTTAAAGAGTCAGGGTTTTTCACTCGTGTAGGTCTCCAGTGACCTTTCTGAAGAACTGAGAACGTGTGACTGTACACTAGCACTTTTATTATTATGATAACAAGGATTCCAGTCTTCACACTAAAATATTTGCAAAGCTATTCTATTGGGAATAACACCATTTAAACCCAGTGGACTTTGCAAAGTAGATCCTTTCATCTCATTATCTAACTAACATAATGAGATATGACCTTTGGTGCCAGAGCGTCACCTTGGATAAGATCTATGGATGCCTTACGGTTAGGTGAACATCAAGGAAACACATTGTCCCATCAGACCCTCTTATCTGCACGTTGAACTCCCCGAGGACCGTACACAGGAATGCACAATATTGACATGCACCCTCATTACAATAATAATTAAAAAGATTTTAATCTCAGTGAGATTATTTCCTTGAATAACTAAGATAAAAAACAATAACAACACTAAAGCCAACACTGAAACTAATCAAAAATTAAACTGGAAATAAATAAAAACTGAACAGAAACAAGAAAACCCAATATGGAAACTACTGGATTAAAAGCAAAGTCAAAGATTCAAGTAGAAACACCCCCCCCAAAAAGAAAAAACTATAATAACTGACAGACTCCTTTTTATAGCTCTTATGTTTTATTGAACAAATACCTGAAGACACACTGACACATGATATGAACCCAGGTGTATTCTGCGTGACATAATCAGGTTTAGATTTACAGTAAAAGACAAAAATATATCACTTTCATTAGTCACTCGAGGCTGCATAAATGAAAATGGGAAAAAAAGTATTAATCTTAAAAAACCATTTTGCATGAATTCCCAGCTCATCCATATGGAGTCTTAGTTTTGGTTCATTCCAAAGTCCAACTGGGATCCCGTGAGTTATTCCAACACAGCAGACGTACGCGTAACTTAACACATGGACAGTTATGGCTCCACCTAAACGTTTAGACACGTTACCTTCTCCTGTCTTAGAATCCTTTCTACAATCTGACCATTTCAGATTATTTAAAATAAATGTTTTGTTTTGTAATTGACTACCTTCTACAAAGTGCAACTAAAAACACCTCTGTGAGCCCAAAGTTACTCCTCTTAAGCAAATGTTAGTCACCATATTCCCCAAAAATAAACCTGAAAAAATAATAATTTAGGTCTTTTTAAAATTCACACAGCTTAGAGGAAACATACAAATACATTGTGCTGAAATGGACAAAGCATTCACATTATTGCACATATACTGTCACAATAGCGAAACAGCAGTTAGTTCACAACCAGGTTAGAGTCACAGCCCGAGCATAATGGAAAGATTTCACTTGTAGTCGCCTTCCTGTTAGATAACAAAACACTAAATGAGCCTTTTACTAACCAGCTTGATCACAGTGATATTTTCAACACTGCTAATAAAACCCCTCAGTAAAGTCAGTAAAAAGTGTAAATAAAACATTATACGGTATATGTACCATGTTTTGGATCGTGTCAAGTGCATGAGGACTTTGAATCAAAATAAAAATCTGTCACATTGTAGATTCTAAAGTGAAATGTTTGAATGCAACCTGGCTGATGCACACAGCTTTAAAAAGCATTCGCATTAAAAAGGCAGGTTTTAAAAAAAACAACAACAAAAAAAGGCCAAGAAAAAGGAACTTCAAACGGAGATAAAAGCCAGTCTGGTGAACATAAGGACACAAACACTTGGGAAAGATTTATTTACTGCTGATGTGAATGCGTCATCGCCAGTTAAATGAACTTCATCCAAACCATCATCAAAACACATCTTGGCTTTTTTTAGAAGAGCACAAACACAGGTTACTACAGTAACCATCTGGTTATTCACACAAATGATCAAACATAATAACTGTCAGCAATCAACTCTCCACAGCAAAGGTCCTCAAACAAGACTTTCAATCATCAAAATGCCAACACATGAGGATCAAATATATAAAGTAAATATATAAAGTAAGTCCCATTAGGCTGCATTATCTTCCATGCCCTCGCCATTACTGAAACAAAATGGCATCACCCCTTTAATTCGTACCAAACAGCAGCAGGTTCTGTTAATCGGCAACACATAAAAACTGTAAACCTGGTTAATATTCTTAATAACCAGGTAATTCATGTTAAGGTTACTGGTTTGTTTGTTTGTTTGAAGTTGGTTTGAAGTTTGAAGATTAGAATTCATAGTGTGTATTTAAATTACTCCATTTTGACCCCAGGGCTGTTAAATGCAATTAAAGCAAATCCTTTTTCACTCAGTACTTACACACAAAGTCTAAATTAGGGTTGAGGGCTACAAGTGGCACAACAAACTGGTCCTTATATTGTCTCTCCAGATATCTTCTACCAGTGTCTTGAATCCACCAGCTCTGGTCGCAAACTCAGTTTCTTTAGTGTCTCATAGCCAACCACCATGACGATGGCGGTGGGTGTGGATGAAATGATGCGTGCAGACAGTCCTTTGGTCAATCCCCAGAAGCCCTCCTCTTTGATCAGCTCCCTGAACGTCTCAATGATGGAGTTCCTCCCTTCAACCTAAACACATACAAATCCCATTACCATTTAGAACCACACAAACATCACAGCTAAGAGTAGGGCTGGGTAATGTGTTTAATCTAGTCAGTCAAGGCAAACATTTCCTTATTTTCGTTTAGTAATGTAATATTTACGCTTTAAGGGAGAAACTGCGAGTTAGTTCAAAAAAATAAAAAAAATAAAATTGTGAGTCATTGTCAAAATAAAGTTTTACTCTTTGGTCATGTTTTTTTTTGTTTGTTTGTTTGTTTTACAAGCTGGACCTGGGCCCTATTTCAGGAAGCCGGTTTAGAAAACTCAGAGTGAAAAACGATACTCAGGGTTGAGTAACCCCGAACTGTCCAACTCTGAATATTCGGTTTCAGAAAGGCTGATAACAATTAGTTCAGTCAACGCGGAGTTGCTTTAACCCCAAGTTAAGCGCACGCACGAGGATACATAAAGCCCTGATTAGTGGAGCACAGATTGAGCGAGTCACCATGGAGACGGAGGGAAAGAAGGCGCGGTCAATGTATTTTACAGCGCTTGAGGCCGAAATTCTGATGGCAGCATATGCCGATAACATGCAAATTTTGCGGAAAAAAAGTAACACAGCCTCAGCTGCAAAAGAAAGAGAGCATGCATGGCAAAACATAGCCGACAGAGTCGATGCGTGAGTGTTAATTTAAACATTGATCTAGGGATTTCCACCCATTTAACACGTTATTTCATTTTATTTTATTTTATTTTGTATTTCATACATTTGATTTTGTGATGTGATGTGAGCGCAGGTGCAACCCAACAGGCCCCAAACGTTCCTGGCAGCAAGTAAAAATGAAATATAAAAATATAGTCCAAACAGGTAAGGTGTAATTGTATTATGAGCCATAGTGCTTGGTCTGTTTGTCCGATGTAAATCAATTGCAGTTAGAGGCTACATTAATTTCCCCTCTGTAAGCACTTATTGAAATTATCTGAGCACATTACAAGTACATATTTGCTTACTCTGTATGCTCAAATGTGACCCGTTATAGCCAACAGAAAAAAAGCGGAGGCCCGAAAAACAGGTGGGGGTCCTCCACCACCACCACTCACAGAGGCTGAGCAGTTGGCTTCCACATTTGTGATAATGTTGGCAGCATCACATATGATCTTCACAGTGCAGAGAACACAAATTAGCATCCATTACTATAATGAAATAATTTGTTAGTTTGAAATGCTACAGGGAACTATGTACCTGTACATTAATGCTGTGGAAAGACTTCCTGTTCACATAGTCTCCTTCATTTACTGAAGGAGCAATGATTGGAATGTGAGTGCCATCTATACAGCCAATCACGCCTGGGAACCGTGAGAATAAATGCAAAATGTAAGTAGTAGTTCAAGTATCACCACATCATGAATTAAGTTTCGTTCATCCTGATACCTGCAATTTTGTGGCATCCCTCTTTGATGAATCTTGTGGGTCTATGACCGGGGAACACCACAAACGAGTACACGAGACGTTTCAGTGCAACTGTAACATTCCTGACTGCCCGACAGACGGTAGCCTTGGAAACGTGCTCAGCGTCACCAATATTATACAGAAAGCTCCCGTTTGCAAAAAACCGAAGTGCAATACAAATAATATGTACAGAACTGAGAGGATGTCCGCGATGTGTCACATGAGCAATATTAGGCCTGAGGATGTTATTCAAATAAATTATAGATTGTGCTGAGAAACGGTAACGTTCACACAGAAAATCATCAGGAAATGATAAAATGTCCAAACGCGCTCTAATCACTCTCTCCTGGCGGAGAGCTCTGCGGAGAATTTGGGCTTCAACATCTGCTGGCTCTTCAAGGAAGGGGCACGCCATGTCTGACACTTCCTACAGTCAGGTTTCCGACAAAGAGGCGGAGAAGGTCAGGGTTAGTTGAAGTAAACCTGCTAGGGGGCAGGTTAGCTTCACGGAGTGTGTCGTCATAGTAACTCACTCAGAATTAATCTAAACTCGCTTTGTGAAACCGAAAACCCAGAGTTTTCGTTAACTCAGGGTATACTTACTCAGAGTTTGCACTAAACCGGCTTCCTGAAATAGGGCCCTGGTCTTGAAGTAAGGGCTACCAGATCATCTATGGTTTAGAGAGAACTTAAAGAAGAATAGCACCGATCCAAAATAAATAAATAAATAAATGACATTTCCTGATCATGTTTGACTCAAATGAGACCATCCATTAAAGGGTGGTGGAGGGGGACGACGCCTCGGACAGGTTGCCAATTTGTCACTGGGCTAATAGCTGATTTTGACTTCTGCATTGAAACATCACTGTAGGTATGTCATAACCACAAACACCTCTGAAACTCTACACTATCACCCATGGCATAACCCGACATGACATGCACCTCTCTGGAAATGTAACTACACGTCACATCAATGGAGCAACCAGTGTAATCGGCCTTTTCTGTACTTTCGATCCCTCCTGTGCATTTCTGGCTACATTTTCTCTGCAGTTCTTCAGTTTATCAGTGACAGAACCATCACCACCTCACCTAATAATCACAGCATTATTTATAATGACTTTATAGATTTGTTTCTATCAAGGCTGCCATCGCATATAAGACACCTGGACATAATTACAAGGTGGTTAACACCCGCAGGTATGAATGCTGGTAACAGCCTCGGCCACATGTGTACGTTACATCACAGACTCTACAAGAATTCAACTGTAACACACACACCCAGACAACTCTTCACATTTACACTTACAGCCAATTTATAACTACTATTTATGCTAGCATGGGTGTTTTTGGACTGTGGCAAGGCAGCCATGTGGGCAAGAAGGCCACATAAGCACAGAGGGAACATGCAAGCTTCACATAGAAATGTGCAGTTGACTTATGCACATGAACTCTTGACTTCAAACAAGTGGATTGTGTTGGACTCTGTTGTGTATATAAAATGTTTATGTTTGTTTAGTGTAACACTGAGGGCCGTGGGAGCGCTGCAATTTAAAATTCCTGTGTATAATCTGTACATATGGTTTTTGAAGATAAAGCTAACTTTGACTTTAGTGCCATTTTTTGCAACACATTCAACTTGCTATACATAAATATAACTTCTATATCCTAAATTTTAATCATATGTTTGCAATAAGTCCAGAGAGACTAAATAAATTGCTTAAAAGTGCAACAGACCACCAAAAAGCTTAAAATGTTTTTTTAAACACATTATTCATAACTTCATTTTGAGGTACTCTTGCTATAACCTGCAGCAAAAATGAAAATAAATGTATATTGTGGCCAATATGCAAAACGTATGCATGCACATCAACACAGACCATTTCCAAAAGTGCATTCAAACTTCTAAGGCACAAAAGTCAAACATGACTTTTTAATAACACAAGTGAAGCTGTGATAAGCCTTGGAGAGGGAAAAAAGGGGGGGAGGAATTACATCTTTTTGTTTTCGCAGTTATTGGCACTCATGAAAACATTTAACAGTTTATGATGAAAACGTGGTGATATATATTGCGACACAGGAAGCGCTGTGAACAGCTGATCATATTGATAAAACACCTGCATCAGCATTATAATGTTTTTGTTGTTGCACATGCTTTTCACGTGATTGACATTAGCAGAAGGAAACAGCGGTCTGGGACACGCTGAAGGCACGATATAAGCACAACTCCTGGAGTTTTATATGCAAAAAAAATAATGCTCTAACTTATTTGGTTGCATTTCTACCAGCATTTAAAAATGGATATGCAAAGCTGGAAGCACAGGCAATCCTGCTGGTGATAAAGAATAGGAAGGGTCATTTTCACACAGACTTCTTTTTGCAACCAAAGGTGCCACCACCTGTATGCCATACGACAGGAAGCAGTTTTCCCTTATATACAGTCTATACTTCCAACATTTGTATTTGGTGAGAAATATAATAGCTTACCTGGACTTGGGGCTGCTCGATTATGGCAAAAATTATAATCACGATTATTTTCACTGAAATTGAGATCTCGATTATTTGACGATATTTATTTAACCCTTTAAGACCTACTATAGAACCAAGTCCACCAGAGCTTATATTATTTTTTTTTTTTTACATGCTGTAGTGCCATTTCAAGTGAGCATTTCAAGTTGCTATACATCAATACAACTGTTATAGCCCATATTTTAATAATATGTATGCATTAAGTCCATAGTAATTACATTAATTGCAAAAAAGTGCAATAAACTACAAAAAAATTGAAAATCGCTTTTGTTTGGTTTTTTTTTACATATATTTCTACTTGGGGAAATTTAAGAGGCTTATCCCTCAAAACTTTAAATACAAAAAAGTTGCAAAAAATAGTTTCCCACCACAGGAAATTTATTTTGAGTGTCTTCATAGTTTTATTTTGGAGATACAGCAATTTCTATATACTGCAGGAAAAACAAACATATGATGAAAATTTGCAAAGAAAACAGCATATCCATCAAAATTTTAAAAATTTCCAGCAGTGCAATTCGAGTTCTAAGCATCCCAGAAACTATTCAGAAAAGTATAGAGTCAAACATGACCTATAAAAACACCAGTATATGCTTTTAAGGCCTACAAGTAAAAAACTACATTTCCTGCGAAAATGACGTCACTTCCGGTTTCGGACAGGAAATGGCAGACATGCGATAGTTCGCTCTGACGTCTGTTTCAATGTGGGAAGTGTTATGAACAGCTGATCAGATCGGCAAAGCCTGTTTCTGGAATAGGGCTTTGGAGCGTGATGTCACGGGGGTGGGCGTGGAAAGGATTTTGGCCCGATCCGCCATTTTGGGGGTCTAAGTAAGGAGCGAAAGCATAGCCATGGTTCGTACTTGCTGTGTGCTCGGCTGCAATGTTCGATCTTACGACCGGCACGGGAATAAGTTTGGATTGTCTTTTTATGCTTTCCCAACCTGGAAGCAACATGAAGGAGCTCATGTATCGGATATTACCAAACGAAGGAGTCTAGCCTCGATAGCAGCCGTGAGACGAGCTGATATCAAGTTCTGTTACGTCTCCAGATATCAGCTGGTGTGCTCAAGACATTTTCATTCCGGTAAGTTCTAAATATGTTCACATCACACTTTATAGCTGAATAATATTATCGTTGGTGGTCTCGGAAGTTATAGAAATTGCGATCAAATATTGAATGGAGTGACTTTGCAGACATATGTGCTATGTAAAGATTCGCAGGAGGAGACAGGGAGGACACAAATTGGCGTTAATAATTTGCCCGATTATCAATGTGTTAATTTGCATCTACTTTACAATTATGGGCACATAATATGATAACGATATTTTAGCAGTTTAATGATAAATGTATAACATTAATTATGGTGGGGGGTGGAAAATGGCTATTTCACTCGATGCACTCCAGCTGACTTACCTTGGTATGAATGATGACGTACTCAGAGTTTGGCGGCTTGAAAATAGCCAAATCTTGCACCCAGCCATTTGTAAATTGGATATGCGCCTCCAGTGACTTGTAATTACGAAACTGGTTCGCAGTGTAAGCGCTTACTCCACAAACAAGATAGGTGAAGATATCGGGGTAGGACAGTGGCGGCAAGTCGTCTGGGTCTTTACTCCACTGCCGTATTTCATATGGGTCCAGATTTGCGATGCACTCTATTTTTTTCAAATACCGCTGCTTCGCGCATATGCAAAACAAATTATTGCGCTAGCTTACGCGGTTCTGGTTCTACAGGGATTTAAAGGGTTAACAATAACAATGTATTGAATAATGACTTTAAAAAATAATATAAAATAGTGTGCAAATACTGATAACAGTGCAAATGTTTGCAATATAAAAAATAAATGAAAAATGTAAACCTCTATGTTTAGTGAACTTTGCAGTGTTGCTCTGTGGTGCAGCTACGACACTGTAGCAAAGTTTACACACTATGTCTACTTGATCCACGTCTGACTCCGCGAACCCACAATGTTTCCACACCACTGAAGTTTTTTTTTACCTCTCTTTTCAACCACCGGCAGTCACTCTCCTCTCCGAATAACTTCTGCTTAGCTTTCCGAGCTTCCCTTGGGTCCTCTTAATTGTTGTGACGCGTGTTCAAAATGCAGAGAGGTGCGCTCGATTTTCCACACGGAGCAGCGCGAGAGTAAAGCACGAGGGAGGGGCTAATAATCGGCTCAGTCATTTTTAATGATCGTTGAAAGCCCAGATTTTAATCGTGATTAAAATTCGATTAATTGAGCAGCCCTACCTGGACTCGGGCTCTGACAACATCCATTGGATTGGTGACAGTAGAGGCAGTAGCAGCAGCTAGTGGTCCAGCCATGGCTTGTAAGATCAGATGAGGACAGTCGCTGGGAGCCAGTTTAGAGAGTTGCTCTGCAGAACATTACACATGCAGATATGGTATTAATCACATGTTGAGGCCATGAAGCATTCATTCACACTACAAATTTACTAAAATAATGAAGACACAAAAGATAAGACAGACTTACAGCCTCAAAGTCAAGAAACTGCACTATAGCTTCCACTTACCAGCATAAAAGTGATAGAAAGGCCACCACACAGCACTGTTCGGTATATAGGTGAGTAAAGAAGCCACATATCCCCTGTAGAAACCCCTAAACCCATCAGCAGCAAAAATCTGAGCAATAATGTTCCTAGTTTGGCCAAACACTTTCTTTGGCTTTCCAGTCTCAGTGTTTGAGTCAAGCCGAAAGCGTGTGAGGTGCTGCCCTTGGCCCTGCATCATCAGCTGCTGAGATATGACGTCAATGGGAACAGTGATGCTCTGAGCGACCAGGGAGGCCGAGCCCCCCGCCACCAGTGACTTGACGGTGTTGTCCTCTGAATACTGCGAAACGTACTTCCTCACCAGCTCATAGGTGGTTATGTACGCTTGGCCTGAGATGAGGGTGAAGGTGTTGACCATGAAGCCACGATACAGGCCTCGTACGCCCTCCACCCGCAGGATCTTGAAGAAGGCATCGAAGGTGCCGCCATAGAGTGACTTGCCCTTCTGCACTTGTAGTCGAGTCCGGATCAGAGTGGCCGGGTAGACTGTGGCCCGGATTGTCATAGTCATGAACAACCCGAAGGAGTAGAACTTCTTTTTGTCGAGGTCCTCCCATTCGATGATCTGGATGTTCCTTTTCTGCTGCATCCTGACAGCTGTAGGTGCCCCCTCATCAGACGGATTCTTGTCTAACACACGGAGGGAAAAAAAAGGAAAGAAAACAGAACTGTCTTTAAAGTGGCAGCTAAAAGAAACTGTGTGGGGGGGTTTTTTATATTCAAAATGAAAAACTGGCAAACATTTTGTGTTCTGAAACTCTTTTAGACACTGTATTCTGGAGATGAAGGGCAAGTGCAGAAACTTCATGAAAATCCTCCTGGATGCAATAATAACCTCTCCAATTTAGGCGATCTTGTACCATTTTGTCATTCCTAATATTACCTAAATATATTACGAAATGCCTTTAATACAAAACTGGTTGTTACTTCTCCTTGAGCAGTAATGTTTAACTTACATCCAGTTATCTACGAATGAGTTCAAGGGTCATGCTGACACTAGCAAATCAAAGCTAAAAGGCTGTTTCTAAAGAAATAAGTGTCTTAAGTAAAAACTGTACTATCATGCTCTTACAAATGTCTGATTATATATGTACACATTATAGGAGAATGTAGCTGACCCCGGTATCAGAGGACACCGCGTTTCTGAGTAAACGTGGAGTCAACTGAAGCGCCAGTGTTTCAGCTGAAAACAACACGTAAACCTAATATAGCAACTAACACACTGAGCAAGCCAAGAGCTTCACAAAACGTGCCAGTTGCCACCTACTGGTTTAGCGTTGTTAGCTAACATATTTTAGCTTAAGCCGCGCTAGCCCCGGGGTAAACGATGTTAGCATTGGTTGAACGTTAACTAGCTTCGTGACTACTTACCTATTCGGACATGTGTTTATTTCAGAGTCATCTGCTTAGTGTAAGTCGAGCATGAAACATCGCGTCAACAAACGACTGGGAATGTGTAACTAAAGCTAGCGTGGGTGAAAGACAAGAAACACGGAGTTGGCTAACTTCCAAGCTAGTCGGCTAACTCTCCGAGATCTTCCTGCTCCCATTCAAACGCCATGCTGTTCAAACAGCCAATCACATGCAAAGTGTCTTCTTCGCTTTCTTTTACTTTACGCTTCCGGATATTTCAGCTGTCTCGTTACTGTCGCGCACCACCAGGGCTGGAGTAGTAAATGTATTTCAGCAAGTTCAAGAGGCAAGAAAGGGCAACTTACCCGAATTTTGTTTTGAATATATACTTTATCAGGGCCCAGTTTCTGATATTAGTTTAAGTAGCGTTTATTATAGTGAACGCGACTTGGTTTAATTTATTGACCATCCATGGTATAAAATATGTTCCTAAGGATATTATAATCTTGGTGTTCCATTGATTTTTACCAAATTAATAAAAGCAAATATTTACAATCTAAAGAAAGAAAGAAGGAAAGAAAGAAAGAAAGAAAGAAAAGGGGAAAAAAGTATAACTGAAAACAGAAGAATAGTTCAACTCAATGACAACAATGACCCACAACATGTAAAAACATACCTAATGACCTTATGACTCTAAACTGTGTCATGTGCCATGGCTCAGACGTCATTTAGTATTTTTGCTTCTGCACAAGACAGTGACTATTTGTGAGAAAAACATGGCAGCAAAAGTGAAAGGGTATGTTTACAAGATTGCTGCAAAACAGTGTTGCTGACAATAAAGAGATGGAGGTGGCAAAGTTTACGTTTTTCACTGGGAGTGACCAGAATGGACAGGATTAGAAATGAGTACACTAGACGGTCAGCTCAGGTTGAGGACAAAGTTAGAGAGGCAAGGCTGAGATGGCCTGGATATGTGCAGAGGAGTGACAGTGGGTGTATTGGACTAGGAATGTTAAAAATAGAGCTGCCAGGCAGGAAAAACAGAGAAATTCCTCACAGGAGGACATACAACCCATATGCAAAGGGTTGGTGTGACAGAGGAGGCAGTTTATCCGCTGTGTCTACCCCTAGAGGGAGCAGATGAAAGAAGGAGGAGGATGTACTTTTGCTTCAGTAAAGTTGTCATTTTTAAAAGTGCCATTAGGGGGTGTTCAAGTACATCACTAACCAGCAGTCAGTGAGCTGTGCACTGTGTTACAGACTGATCGGTCCTCCCACTGAGAGGTGGCGCTGCTGAGCGGCTACTTCACTGACGCGGTACGCCGGTGTTTGTGAGGAAACGCCAAACTGAAAGTAGTGGACCTCTCATCCTGGGCAGAAGTACGCCAACTTAGACTCGTTCATCCGAGGTAAATAATACACAATTACTATATAGTCACTACAGTACTTGTTATTCTAGCATAATTTTACATCTTTACTTCCTTTTGTCGTGGAGCAGCTTGGCGACTTCGTTTGTTATGAACTAGCTCGTTAGCATGCTAGCTAGCATGCTGAGATATTGCAGATTCATTCTGCTGCACCAGTTAGCCGACTAGCTGCCATGGGCTTATTAAAGCACGCGTTGTTTTTGTAAACCAGCCTCAGAAACTTTTAGCACCTATTTTGGTTTCTGACTTTAGCTAAATATATGTTCACTTTCTTTATCCCTGAATTCAGATACGTCTTGTGTCAATTTTAAAAAGGCATCGTTGTGTGGGTCTTGTCTTCTGCAGCTTACGCCTGTCTGTAACTGCTGCTCTTTTTACCTTTTCCAGGATATTGCCAGCGACTTGAGAAAATGGTACGTAGCTGTTATACTTTTTAAAAATCTCAAAATGTTGTTTGTTTATTTTTTTTTAACTAGTATAGGCATTCATTTTGTGTTGTTGTTATTTTTTAGTCTCGCAGATATGATTCCCGGACAACCATATTTTCTCCAGAGGGTATGTTTTATTTCTTATCTAAGACTTTGTAACCAAATACTGGTCAAAATAATCCAACACAAGAGGCCCAATACTATCATTCTATTATTACAATATTACAATCTTCTGAGTTTTTGTTATTTTTATCCCTCTATGAACTTCAAAACAAATACAAACTATCCAAATACACCAACTCATGACTAGTACTTAAAGCAGGAACATGTGGTTTAATGAGCCTAGTACAACCCCCAAGAAATAAACACTCTGGGTCAACGCATGAATAATTTGAGTTTAGTATTTTACTTCAGGGGCTACCTGTGAGCTCGTATCCATGGTGAAACTGTTGTAAAAGTATTTGTCTTTAGTATTTTATATAGCCACTGTTTTCCAAAAACTGGTCTTAAAGGGGTTTGTTTTTTCAGTATTGTTCACCTAAAAACCCGACTGTAATTTACAGGACGCCTGTATCAGGTGGAGTACGCAATGGAAGCAATCGGTCACGCTGGAACGTGTCTGGGTATCCTAGCAAATGACGGGGTGCTGTTGGCAGCAGAGAGACGCAACATCCACAAACTGCTTGATGAGGTTTTCTTCTCTGAGAAGATCTACAAACTCAATGAGTAAGTAAGCTTCACTAGATTCTTACCTTCAAAATGTAGTCATTCATTTTGTTTTTTGGTTAACATTGCGTTTGTGGTCACATTTTCAGAGACATGGCCTGCAGCGTTGCTGGGATCACATCAGATGCTAATGTACTGACAAATGAGCTGCGGCTAATTGCACAGAGGTGAGTTTCAGAAGGAGACACATTTATGGCTGTAATTAGAAACAAAGGGATGATGGTGAATGCAGGCTGATATAACCACCACCAGCAGTTGTTTTCATAGCCATAAATAAAGAAAAGCCTAAATATGTGTAGACTGGTGCACTTTCAAAATGAATCTTATTACTTGAGTTATTTTATCACAAAATGTGTTAAATAGTTGGTGATCTGAAGTTTGAGATTACAGCCTTAAACATGTGTCTGTAGTTTCTAACCATTTCTCTCATTTACACCAACCACTAACCAGTTTGAATTCTTCTTAGGTATTTATTGCAGTACCAGGAGCCAATACCCTGTGAGCAGCTGGTCACAGCTCTGTGTGACATTAAGCAAGCTTACACACAGTTCGGAGGTAAGATGCACTGTCTGTTTTAATGCTCACAGCCTTTTACATTGCTCACCATGGCAAATCTCCTCAACTTATTGTCAGTCCTTACTTTTAAAGTGTTTTAAATGGGGATGTGCTTGACTGGTCAACTAGACATTTAAACACTGCTGCCCTTGCTCTTTAACACCAGAAACACTAGTTAGTTAAACATCCATTCATCTGCTTATCCTTTTCAGGGTTGCGGGGGGTGCTGGAGCCTATCCCAGCTGTCATAGGGCAAGAGGCGGGCTAACACACAGAAACAGAAAATCATTCGCACTCACATTCACAACTATGGGCAATTTAGATTAATCAGTTAACCTATCCCCAATAAGTGCATGTCTTTGGATTGTGGGAGGAAGCCGGAGTACCTGGAGGGAACCCACGCAAACATGGGGAGAACATGCAAACTCCATACAGAAAGACCCCAGTTTAATGGTGGAGTTGAACTCAGGACCTTCTTGCTGTGCGGCAGCAGTGCTAACCACCATGCCACCGGTTAAACATAATATTCTTATTTTATTATTGTACAACTGTAGTTGCCGGTTCAAAGTCATTACTGTGCCAGCAACTGCTAACCATGGCTATAGCCCCTGAAAGACAGCTGCACCACCCTCGCTCTGTCTGTCTATGAAGGGAAGTTTTGAATGGGAAAGAGGTGGGAGTAAAAAGAGGACAGCCATGCTAACCCGTGTAATGCTGCAGTACTTTGATTTTAGAAAGAATTAGCAGGTGTATGTCAGCTGTGTATGGAAACAGCAACCAAAGCCAGGTGTAACCACAATCCACAGCAAGGTGTGGAGGCTAGCATGTTGCTGTTGCTGCTAGCACTGCTAAGCTTAGCAAGATTCTTCAAACTAATCTGACACTTTGTGTTTTTGCAGTGTTATACATCCATGATACAAAGTGAGACACATAACAGCAACATTTAAAACATGATTTGATTAACAAGAAACGTGATTAACAGTTTCTTCTAGCTACTAAAATACACCAAATATTTATCTACGTCCATTAACGTGCATGCAGTTTTCAGTGTTTTCTCAGTGTGTTTTGTATTCGAGACTAGTCAACTAGTGAGATTTTTTTTTCTGTCATTTAAGTGACTAGTAAATTTGTTGCCAGGAACATCTGTAGCTTTAAATGTCTCTTCATAACACTGACTTTTATACTTTTTTTGTCAAACCTGATATCTGTGAAGCTCTCCTCTCTGCTTAAAACACAAAAGATGTATTTTAGCATTTTCTAATAGCTGTGTGGTTTGTCTTGACAGGTAAGAGGCCATTTGGTGTTTCTCTCCTCTACATGGGCTGGGATAAGCATTACGGCTTCCAGTTGTACCAAAGCGACCCCAGTGGCAACTATGGAGGCTGGAAGGCAACCTGCATTGGAAACAACAGCGCTGTAAGCCTGAAAATACTCTGATAATGAAAATCTGTGAAATGATCTCATTACATACACCAGGTAGTGGGAAGCAAACCAGATTGTAGTCTTAAATCTCAGAAGCTCGTGATAATCCTTTATTTACCTTAGTTTCTTTGATTTTTATTTTATTTCTTTATTTTTTTTGTCTTGGGTTTGGTTAAACCCATATAGTAATGGATATTCTAAATGTTTTTGTTTTTTCTAGTGAAATTCTAGAGGCCTAAGTGACACATGTATACACATATTTTTTTTAATACACTGTTCTTGTGGTGTTTGACACGTTCACTTCTTTTGCTTCAGGCTGCCGTATCCATGCTGAAGCAGGACTACAAAGAGGGAGAGATGACTCTGTCCTCTGCTCTGGCTTTGGCTGTCAAAGTCCTCAACAAAACAATGGATGTCAGCAAGCTGTCGGCAGAGAAAGGTGAGGCGCAAAAGGACTTTCTTACTGTTATTTCCATTTACTATCAGTAGACCAAAATTGGGTCCTGCCTTGTTGCCAATAGTATACGATAATAAAACCCTGTTTCGCACCGACTGTTTCAGTGGAGATTGCCACCCTGACACGGGAAGATGGGAAGACGAAAATAAAAGTGCTGAAACAGAAAGAAGTGGAGGAACTCATCAAGCGCCACGAGGCCGAAGAGGCGAAGGCTGAGAAAGACAAAAAGGAGAAGGAGCAGAAGGAAAAGGACAAATGAGCAAAATAATAACTTTCTTTTCACCCGTGTCACCAAAACCTGTTTTGTTTTGTCTTTTACATTAAACATTTGGAAACTGATAGAAATGTTGGTTTATTTGTACATGTCATACACGTGATCCGTGTTTTATTTACACAATAAAACACGCTTTAGAGCAATATCAATGTAATAAGCAGTATGCTGAATTTTGAAGTTAATTAAAGGCCATCTGTATGGCTGTGTTGTCATAAGCTCCCTTTGTTTTTTGCCACTTGATGGAGCCATCGGTCTTGTGGATGAACACTTTTTATTCAACATAAGAGAAGCTAAGAAAACACTACTACTTTTGGTAGTATCGCAATTAATTGTGAAACTGTCACTTCAAAAATAAAAAAATCCAGCATGTTGAAGCACGCATCTAGTCACCAAAATCGAGATCACAGTTTGACTATTAATTCAAAGAAATAGAAGTTGTTATGTGCTCTGTTTTCCCAGAGAGGCAGATAAATATTTACCACGTCTTGCATAACCTTCTCTTCCATGACACTGAGCGTTAAAAATAAAGTTTCCTCTGTTTACTGTTGGCCCATTGAGCCTCGCATCCTTCAGCCAGCTCCATCTCACTTCCTCTGTAATGTGATCTGCTTACCACTTGATGGTGAATGTGTTCACCTTTCAAATATACTCCAGCCAATGTCCTGGTCTGTGTTAGGGAACACATGTGCACTTAATTCTTCTCATAGAGTCGTAGCATGGCTCTATCATTTTTATCTCAAAACACTGCTCAGTTTGCACCATAAACTATGAAAAATAACCACCACAATTTGGTTAACAGTCATCAGTCAGCGAACAAGACGTGCTGAATACAGAGCAGTGGAGCCAGACTCACAGATGTAAAAGTTTAAAATAAATCACACATAATCCTAAGTGATCGGGCAATAGTTGTCATTATGCCATCAATTTTGTGTACACAAACACTCAGATATGTTGGATAGCATGGTATAAAGAGCAGGTGGTTAATATGAACACAACTCCGTGCCTGTATCACTGGTGTGTGATCAGTAAAGGGAACTTTGTTACAAACGATGTAGGTGATCACTAAAACCAGCTGTTGTTAACACTATAGAACATATCCACTAGAAGGTTGAGCTGACCGACACCATCACTTCCTGTATAGACCGAAAATATCTCAGCAGAGCTCCAATCAATAAAGCAAATCTTCTGGTCAGTGTTTGTGTTTTGGACTGTTCATTTCTATTTTTCTTTACATTCTTTGCTATAGAACTTTATATATATATATATATATATATATATATATATATATATATATATATATATATATATATATATATATATCGATAGATAGATAGATAGATATTTATGATATATATATATATAGATAGATGGATAGATAGATGGATAGATTTTATATGTATCTTTTTAGTCTTTTCACATCACCTGGAAAGATTATGTTGCACTAACCTAGTTTTTAATACAGCTGTTGATTGCCAGTTTCTTCCATCATATTTGCTAAAGCAAGGTTGTGTATATTGCATTGTGCTGTCAGCAGTACACAACAGAATTCGTTCACGAGTGCTTTTGCACATTTTTATTTATAATATAGGCTCAAATTCACAAGTGTTTGGACAGTGGCACAGTTTAGGAAACCTTGCGTCTGCATACCAGCGCAATGAAGCAATCAACACTGTTTAGTTCAGATTTGCAGCTTTATTTTACTGGGTTTAAAAATACTGCAAGATTTCTATAAATAGAGAAACAGTGGAGTGACGGCATCCTTCACAGAGAATGGGGTTGTCCCATAAATTTGCCCTCCCGTTGAATCTGTCGGCTTTCTCTTTGTTCATAATGAGACTCGAGTATGGCCTCCTGAACTGCATTGTTAAAGCAAGATGGCAGAGTGCTGTCCAGGGCTTTCAGATTTTCATGTTTTGGTTATAAAGGTCTCAGACAAAGAGGAATGACAAGAACAAAGTCGATATTGCTCTGCCTTTTCTTGCATGGAGAGCTCTCGGAGCTACTGAGGGTCTCTCAAGTTTGTCGTGGTTTCTGTTGGTTTTTTATTTTTGTTTTTTTGTCTTTTTTCTTTTCTATCTTTTTATTCTTGATAACAACACAGGATAGCAATTAAATGAGACATATCCATGACAAGGACATGGAGGACTTGCAAGAACAACAGAAACTAGAAAACAATCATTTTAATACAAGGGACGGTGTAATGCACAAATAACTGCCGTGCAAGTAAGTTTAACTATATTCCCGTCACTGATCAAATAAAAGATAGGATTAAATAAATGTTAATATTAAAATTAATAACATTAATAATTATCATCTTTATCCCCTATTTGCTCTGATGAATCTGTAATGTTACAGATTTGCCTTAAAGCGTTACTTTTTGATAAAGCATATAGTCAGGGCTGGATCATGTGACCCGGAATCCTCCTTTAGTTATGCTGCAATAGGCCTAGGCTACTGGGAGCCTTCCCATGATGCATTAAATGTTCCTCCTTCTATCACCTTTTTTTACTCACGTGTTTATACACCACTCTGCATTTATCATTAGTTATTTATCATATTCCAGAGCATGTCTTTTGTCCTGTCTTCCTCCCTTTACCTCCAACCAGTTGTGACAGATGGCTGTCCCTCCCTGAGCTTGGTTCTGCCAGAGGTTTCTTTGTGTTAAAAGGGAGTTTTTCCTTCCCTCTGTCACCAAAGTGCTTGTTCATAGGGGGTCATCTGATTGCTGGGTTTTCTCTGTATCATTGTACAGTCTTTACCTTACAATAATAAGTGCATTGAGGCAATATATAGATAACATTGAACTGATTTGAAATGAGAAACATTTGGAGTGACCACTCAACAATTTGGTCTATTTTCTAAATAAATAAATAAATAAGTAATGCACTGGGCCAGCTCAGCAACACAAAAACGCCTTTAAGACTATGAAAGTAAACTAAAGCAGACAATGGTGAAACTCTTTCCTTGGCCTCCCTAGGCCAAAGCGAGAACACTTGAGCAGACAGGGTTATCATGGTCAGCATCTCCAAACAAGAGACACTTCCATGGATGTAAATACAAAGGAATTAAAAAAAAACAGGCTGCAAGGTTAGTGTCACACTGGTGGCCCTCAGAAAAAGAAGTGTCAAGTTAGATTAGGGTATGTAAAAAAGCCTGTTCAAATCTGGACTCTCAGGACAGATTAACCAGAATGGGGAAAATAGAGAAGTATGGAAAGGAAAGGAACAGCTTTCTTACAAACATCTGTCAAACATGGTGGAGGCAATGTTATGGTATGGGCAGCTGCCAGTGGAACTGAGTCACTAGAGTTTATCGATGATGTGACTGTTAATAGAAGCAGCAGGATGGTCAGTGTGCAGGGTTGTACTCCTTGCTCAGATTCATCCTGTTGCTAAAACTGATCAGATGGCCCTTTGTAGTGCAGTTGGATAACGACCCAAATCATATCATGATGAGTTTATTAAAGTAAAGGATCAGAAATGAATGAGTCAGTCAAGACTGTAGACAAAACTGAAGGCGGCAGAGGATGCCTGGCAACAAGGATTTTCTTTGAAAAATGATATAATACATTTTTGCTGGGACTGTAAATTTCTTTGAGATAGATAGATAGATAGATAGATAGATAGATAGATAGATAGATAGATAGATAGATAGATAGATAGATAGATAGATAGATAGATAGATAGATAGATAGATAGATAGATAGATAGATAGATACGATGGAGGGTTCTAACCCCTTGGAATGAATTATGGATTTGACGGGGAGCCTCAGTGGATGGATCAGCAGTGCGGATACCTGAGAGCTCCTTGAAAGGCTTGTCAGTAAATGATTCAGAGATTATTTGCAAAGACAGAGGGAGTAGTGAATTACAAAGGTTGTCAGCACTCGTCTCCATCTCAGCCCCTGAGACACAAATGGGTCTCCTCGCAGCTGTGTTCCTCAGCTGAAAAGAAGCAGGAGTAAACCAAACACTTTAGATGCCTGGTTAAATGTCTTGCAAAATAGATAATTAAATAAATGAATAAATAAATAAATAAATAAGTAAAATTGCATTGCTTTGTTTATGCTAATCTTGATTGTTAAACCAGATGTCAAAGTGAATATTATGCAGAAGATAAACTGAGAGTAGATGAAAATATCTGCCTGGTCACAAGTGCCAGCTGCTGGCAGAACATAACTAAGAAGGTAACTTCAGGTAAACTAAGAATGGAAAAACACACTCACACAAAAACGCAATGTTTCTTCTTCTTCAAGACAGCTTTCTAACAGCAGAGTTTGTGCGTGTCCCATTAAAACTGATGCACTTGAGCTAAATCCACGATAAAGGCTACTGAATTGAAAACTTGTTTTTGCTTGACGTCAGTCTTTCAGGTTGGATCTAACATGGACTTAAAATGTAAGTCAACAGCACTAATTCATTTAAAGGCCAGGCGTGGTGTGGCCACAGTGTTGAGTGGGAGGGTTCTTGGCATCTGAATGACTGTTGGCCGCTTGGGGACTTCCCCTCCTGGGCCCAGGCCAAAAGAAATTGTGTAGCAAACATGTCCAGTGACCTCCCCCTTTTTCTAATTCTGTAAATCTAAAGTTTTGAAAAAAGGAATTTTAACTTCTCAGTTTAAAATTTCACTTTTACGGAGAGCAATTCATCTTAAGGGTCACCGAAGCTTCGTTGAACTTGCATATCCTCCAAAACAACCCGAGCATGTTGGGATGACTCTCGTGGAAGCCAACCACTGTGATGACACAGATAGGGAGACCATGGCAATCTGCTGCAGTGTAAACAAAGCACCAGAAAAGCACTGGAATGTCTCTGCAGTGGGAGCTGGAGTAGGAGGTCAGCCAGAGGCCAAGGCAGGTGGTATATATCAGAATCGAGGCTGACATCTCAGCATTAAGTTATCCAAACAAGAGGCAGGCGGTATGTTATCCTGCTAGCGCTGGAGGAGGAGCGGCAGGAGCAGGAGGAGGAGATGATAGAGAAGGAAGGAAGAGTCAAAGAGGGGGGGGAGGGGGGGTGAAGGAGAATGAGAACAAGGGGGAGTGACCCTATAATCGTCTTCTCATCTCTCCCCCAGTCCCAGAGGAGAGGCCACACCAGTTAGCATAAAAGGCTAAACATAACATGAAACTTGCTGCCTTTTTGAAGCCTTTGATCCCATCGCTGATCCTGAGAGTCTAAGCCACCTATCACTGGCATAAAGTCCAAGATGGTTTACAGCACAGGAGACCCCCAGCCATCCAGACTTTGGACTTGCACTGGTGCAGGGCTGGGACCACGTGTTTGACGACTGACGAAATCAGTTCAGTGCTTCTTCTAGGCCCCCCTGGATCTGGCTCAGAACGGGGTAGGCATGGTTTGCAGTCATGCCATGCAGCTCATCTCTGAACCTGAGCCATGCAAAGATCAGCTCTTCTTAGATGGCTAGATTCAAAACAAATAAGGACACATTTATGTTATTATTGCCTTAATTGAGTCAAAGCGGTTTGTGCTTTTATTTTTAGTGTAAGCTTTTTGTTCTTTTTGTTCCTTTTTTTTTTAGATAGGAGGAAATAACAAGATGACGGGAAATGAGGAGCACACAACAAAGGTCAGAGGCCAAAGACAGAGGAAGGCACCAGCATCTTAACCCCTAAACCACCAGGATGTTCCAGGTCTGACTTTTACCTAAGAAGGATCAAGACTTTTAGCACAAGTACATAAGCACAGTGTGAACCCAAGGATCATTTATTCTGTAGTGTTGGGTTAAATCTCTAACAGCCATTTTTATTACAGCCCTAAGTCTTAATCTAGAAACTGAAGGAGGTTGGCTTCAGGTGCATGAAGTAAAGCTCAAAGTTCAGCATTTCACAGCAAATTAAACTCATTCAGCTACTGAACTGGATCTGCTGCTTCTTTCTGGATAAGATGAAACATGTGGCTATAAAAGACTCACTGGCTGTGTCATATAGCTTTGTCATCTTTAAGTTAATAACTTCAGCACAGCATCCAATTTGAGGTATTGTAGGTAACTCCTGTAATCACAAACCTGCGCTTACACCAGGTAGTCGTCATCTTTAAACTATGAAACTATGTCTTTAATCAACATTACCTCTTTTACTGACATTTACCAGCAGGCTCCAATTTAAAGCCAAGGCCACTCAGCGATGTGTGAAATTCTGACCTTACTGGGATTCAGGAATTAAATAATCTTCTCATCCGTGACAGTAATTTTGCGAGCAGCCCGCAAATCCAGGAGATTACAGGCTCGCCGCTCACCACCAGATCAAGACAGTTCACCATAAATGGAGTTGAGGAGCAGTAAACAATAATTACAAGCCGAGCTCCTGATATGACCTATTATGGAGAGGCAAATGAAGCTATGTTGCTGCTGGCACATAATAGCAGGCTTTGTGGGGCATTATACTATATTGGCATAGGCAGATATTTTGGGGAAAACATTTACATGGCCTTGAAATAATAATACATGGTTAATGTAAAAAAAAAAGAAAAAGAAAAAAAAAGGTTAAAAAACCAAAACTTTAGTCATTTTTCTATTTTAATTTCAGTGACTAGACTCAGGACTCCTCAGTGAGGCTTTCAAGTCAATTGTCAAGTCTGTAAAATATGTGCCGATTCTAATCAAGCTTATATAAATTTGTGATCTTTGAAAAAAATATCAATGTCACACAGTTTACACTCAGACAAACACCACAGTAGTTTATTTATTTTAAAGCGTTTAGGTGGTCTCTTGTTTTCATTTTCACTTGTTTTTCACCACAGTTAGATATTATTCACATGTGCCCCTCTGTTTCTGCTTCCAACACCAGCCACTTTTCTCTGTTTGCCTAATAAGGTCCTGAGAATGAGCTCCTATTGTTCAGCGAGGCGATCCAGTTACAAAGGTAGGCTCCTGAGACGTCTGTTTTTATTACTGCAAAAAACAATTTCTGCTTTTGTCAAACGTGTCACGTGCTTATTTCAACACAGAAGAAAACTTTACACCTTATTCACACCTGGAGAAAACAATCCTTAGATATTCAGTCTGTAGTCAAGGTTGTAAGTTTTAGCAAGAATAAGCACGAATGTAGTTTTCATTATTTGCCCTCTATTTCTGTGCCACAGCCTTCATTAAAAATACAACAAATGTAAACTTTAAAGTTTATAGTAAATATAGAGAAAATCTAAAGCAAATGAAATCTTATATAACCAGGTCAGTCCCACCAAGATCTCTTTTAGCAGGGAGACCACGCCAAGAGGGCAGCAACATAGATACACAGAACACACATCAAATGAATTTAACAACTAGAACACTTGCACACAGACAAGGTTAACTTTAATGATCCCACCAGAACTTTGTTCATCAGAACAACGTCTTAAAATTAAGTTCAGATTGTAATTTACTCCCAGCACTTGGTGCCAAAACTCAAAATGCTTTCTCCCCCAGTTCAGTTTTTATTCTGTGGATTATAAAATGCAGAACATCCGTAGATCTGATATCATGACTTCCATGTTTCCTTGTTAACAAGAATGAGAAATAAGACGGAACAATAACCAAAATAGTTTTAGAAATAACCTCATACCAGTGACTGAGGCTTCTAATGCATGAAGATGTCCAATTGACTTTAGAATAAAGTACACATTGGTGAGTAAGGGGACTGCAGTTGGTGATGAATCGCAGGCCTTGTGATACACTCAGTCCAGCATGTGAAGACAATGAACAGAAGCATTCAGAAACAACACATCTCCATAATCAACGACGGGCAAAAAAACGTTGTCTCCACCGATAAAATCTTAATTAAAGTTTCTTTTTTTGTTTTGTTTTACAGCATCTTGAATATTCTCCTTTAAAGACAAAAGATCATCCTTTTTAAATCCAAGATAATTGCAAACAGACACAAGCTCAATTTTGTTGAACTCAGGCAATACCGATTTGAAGCTGTAAACAAATTACATTTTGCTTTGTCTACATTTAAGACAACTTGTAGATGACAAAGTTATACTTGTATTCTATCAAATGAAAGTTGTAAATACTCAAAGGCCTCAGCAGGAATGGGCGCTGCACAATATATGACAATATCATCTGCGTAAACGTGACATTAAAATTGACTGGAAGCAACAACAATGATCAGCAAACCATGAAAAAAGCAAAAAGGAAACTCCACTAAACAGTACATTTTAGTTGCCATTTTCTTCCACAACACTGTTCAAAAACCCAGACACCAATCTGGGTTCATTATTAACCGCAGAAGTAACTCATTCAGTGGGGAAATGTCAAACGCAGGCTGAATATGGAGTTAAAGCAGACACACCTGCACTCAGATGATCTGAAACCTGCTTTCTCATGTAAAGAGTATATCCTGAGTATGATCAAGACCAGGATACACTTTCACCGGATTTTATGTAAACTCTACTTGATGCATTGCCTGGCTGCTTTTCAGCTTTTAGAAACTGACAGACCCAAACTAAGCTAAACCTCAAAAGAATGTGAGTAGCTCCGAGCGCTGGGCAGCGGAGGGGTCTTCCATTGTGTTTCTTCTTGGTTAGATTCTGATTAACCACTAAAACAACATAGCTTACATGCTACACTTGCGTGCAAATCTACAGCAATGCATGTGTGCTGAGAGAGAATAAAAGCACCATGATCACTCCTGGTTCACTTCATATCACAAGCCCAACATGATGTATAACTCATCCTGCTTTCTGTCCTCTTCTCCCTATAGAAAGTAGACCCAGGTACATGAGAAAATGTGTATTTACTTCCATCTGCCTGATTGTTCACATTGCCCATTAAAGCTATTTCCCCCCTCACATCAGACCTTTAAAATTTGTGCATTAAATGCTTCAAGTTTGTTCTTTGTAACAATGTCAAGCTTGTGATTCGCAGTTGTTCCGATCATGGATCAGACCAACTCTGCTATCCTCAATCTGTTTATGAAAGCTGCTACAGCCACCAGCTAGTTACTGAGGTCGTTACTGAGGGTCCTTGGATTTAAAATCATTTGTAAATGAAGGGCACTCGTATATTAGTGGCATTAACACTGTTTCTGATTTAATAGATAAATAAAAAGATTTTTATGGAATAAAATGGCTTTTTGTATTTTAACCTTTATTAGAATTCCACAGTGACGATGAAGTGAAACCAAAAAAAACTTCCATCTACACATCCCACACAAGCATATCTTTTCTTTAACAGAATGAAGACAGATAAATTCAGCAGGTGTTCTCCTCCTGTCTTAAATATTCCTCTGTCTTTCTCTCCTTGTGGCCTCACTCACCTTGACCTTCCCTGGCTGCAGATGGCCACACCGGCTGTGTGAGTTTCCTCAATGGGCCCTTTTGTTTCTCTTTATCAAATACATTGAAACAATACTCTCATTTATTTAATGTGGTATACTTTGATTCCCCCGTTCATGATGAGACAGTGTTTCATGCTTAGTCATTTAAAAATATGTCATGTGTACAATATTACTCTACATAGGTCCACAATTTATTGGACAAAGATGATTTTTTTTGTAGTTTTGCTTCATCCACTGTCCCCCACCATAGTGACTATTAATATAAAATGGCATGGACATCACCACATCCTGCATTGCCTGCCTTGAGATGCTCTGCTTGGTGTTGCTGCCACCTTCAGTTGTTGCTTGTTTGTGGGTCTCTCTGCTTCCAGTTTTGTCCTCAGTGCCTGAAAAGCAAGCTCTGTTGTGATGAGATCAGGTCCCTGACTTGGTCATTGAAAAATGTCCTAATTTTTGGCTTTGTGAAACTCTTGGTTTGCTTTTGCAGTTTGCTTTGGGTCACTATCCGTTTGCTCTGTGAAGCTCTGTTAGATCAGTTTTGAAGGATCTGGCTGAATCTGAGCAGAGAGTGTAACCCTTTACACTTCACAATTCATCCTGGTGCTTGTATCAGAGGTCACATCATCAATAAACACTAGTGACTCGGCTCCACTGGCAATTCTGTCATCATACACTTCAGTTGTCTTCTGTGGTCTTTGTAGCCTTTTAGTTTTGCTGCGCTGGCTGGTGCATTTATGCTTTATATGAATGAACCAGATTGTGGATTTGGACACCAGTAAAGTTCTTGCCATGGCTTTTATATTGATTGTTTGTTTAAAAATCAACTGAGGTATTGTATTTTCCAACAATTTATGGCACTCACTATGTCAAGTAATGATTTCAGATTGTACAGAAAACCACAAATGCAGCAAAAAACCTTCGCTTTTTAATAAAGTACAACAGATAAGTCTGTGCAAGCTTAGTCTTAAATATAATTCTGTTGTTGGTCATTCAAATTAATCTACACTGCTTTTGTTTTCAAGGTACAGCGTATGTCTCTGTTCCTCGTCCTTCAGGCTTTATGAGCTGCACACATGTAGGCAGCAAAACATGACATCATCACAGTTCGGAAAAGTTGCACAAAAAAAGTTTGGGAAGTTTTAGCTGATGTCTCAGGCCATTGTCTCAACTAGAGCATCTTCCATTGCCCCCTTTAGATAAAAGTCCCCCAGAAACTCTGTGTGTTACATTTTTGATAAGAGATGAGCCCTGAAAACAGCGGGTAGCATCTAAATTATGCAACTGTTTGCATCCTCTTAGGGGCAAAAGTAGAGCTGGGCTGAGTTGTCGAAGGGAACGAGCCATGACAGGCCGGGTTGTGGGGAGGAGGGTGAGTATGCATTATGAATGGTGCTAAGTATGCCTCAGCTGGCGGAGCTGAGTGGGGGTGATGGAAAGCGATGGGATAGTGCCAACCTATTGGTTGCCTGTGGGTAATGCACTTTATCTTACCTCCAAAAACATTTTCTCTGATTCTGTTCAGCCATTAAAGCCCCCCACCCACCCACCCGCCCACTTTTCTACACATCACCTGCTCTGAGCCTAAAATGTTCACCGGAAGAACAGAATCGCCACTTTCTCCAAATAAAATTCATGCAGTTGCTTAGTGCAAGAACAGCCAGGAAGATGACTAATAGCTTGTAACAAACGGCACTTTCTAGGATTGAGTTGGATGTTCAGACAGCTGTTTTTTAGATAACTTTAACAACTTTGCATCAACGAAGCCAAACTACCTTAGTGCTTAAAAGTTCATCATATATCCATATATATTTTAGGTGTTCTTGGAACTGATCCAGAATGTTGACCAAAAATGAATAAAGTAAGACATAAAATATTTCTATCAATCAATCAAAGCCAAAAAATGAAATAATGTCCACGATATGATGTTTTTACTCAAATGTTTTTAGCTGGATTTGATTCAAGAATTTTCAGCATTTTTCTTGTTATTTTTTATTGCCTCGTCACTAAATATTGCCAATAAATATACCAAACAGAATTTATATATATATATATGTATGTTTTGTATTAATTACTTCTCAAAATGGCAACCCTCAGTCCTTCCTGTATGAAATGTCCCATGATCCTTCAGCTTTCCTCATGCAGTCAGCCTTGGGGGAGAACTCTCTCTGGAATTCTGCAATGCTCAGCCGAGTCGCTAAACCAAGTTTAATATTTGATGAAATTAGTTCTGCTCACTGATTCTGCACTCTTACTTCTGCTGAGTGACTCCAGCCCCAAACTGCAACCTGATTTTTCCTTTTTGGTTTTGATTGTTTGTGACGTTTCACACCTAATGTGAGACAATTTAAAGCTATTTGAAAAGAAAAAGCTCCATTTAGAAGAAACCAACTAAGCAAGAACTTAACCTTTATGTGTGACAACCAGTCTCTAGACTGTAAACATATACTGCATGTGACAAATTATGTTTTAGAGCATAGTAGATGTCTATGTTTACATCATCTCTAACACGGAAGAGATGGAAAATTCTGAAAAAGGGACTGTCATATGTTAAAAGCATAGTTCTTACAGTAACCGTCTTCAACAAAACTCAAACTCTGTCTGATGAAATTTGGGGACGTTTCCTCCTCTGAAAGGTCTCTGTGTGATTACACTTGTCATAAATCTGTGTACACATGTGCCTCACCGTTACTGCCTATAAAAAAACTTTTTCATTTTATAGATACTATGAATGGAAATTTTAACAAAATTATTAACATAGATTTTTCTTGTCAAATTTTCCAAAAGGAAATATAAAAAAGTCAAGAAGTGCTTGCCACGTCTGTCCCATTAAACCTAGAAACCAAAGTATTTGTGCACGGCCACATATCCCCGTGCTTGCCGGAACACATTTGTGCACATAAAGCAGATGTTTCCTCACAAGGATTTTTTGACTGGCGCGTGCCTTTTTTGTGCATAAGACTAATTAAATGCCATTAAAAAGTAATTTCCTTGTTTTCTTGTCCAGAGTGAACACGTTTAGTTCACTGCTAGTACTGAACCACAGTGTACACTAATGTGAAATGATTTTTTTTTAATACCACATCTTTATAATTCATAACATAGGCTCGATTGCCCTGCTACTCAGTCTCCCCAAACTGTCAGCTCTCACTCTCTTTGCACTAAACCTATATCAGCTAAACTGTAATTAATTAAGCTTAATATAATAAATGAGCTAGCACATTTAAAAGAAAAGGGGTTCATTTTATCCTGTAATGTGTCTGAACCTTGGAAGACGTTTGAACTTAATCAGAAAATTACAAAATTAGTCGGTTTTTAAGAAGTGCAAAAATTTGTGCAAAAAACGATTTTTTTAAAAGTCTGAATTTAAACATTTCCCTTTTTGTCTGAAATATGCTGAATCCCTAAAAATAGCTTCTCCTAATTCCAGGAAGGCATGTTTAGATTTCACGGAAAAGAAAAATGATAACCAGGAGAAATGTGGGGAAGAGCAAAGATATTTCAACTCACGAGTGCACTGACAGCACAGTCTTACTTCTAGGTAACATAAAGTCTTCATCCGTTTGTAGCTGGATTGTAATAAATTAGAGATGTTACTTTCCAAGCTCAGGCTTCAGGATGAGCAAATGGCGTAAAAGCCTGGTGTTTATTTGGGACAGATTGATTTAGTGTCTCTGAGTGGGACTGAACTCGGTCCTGCTGCTCTTAACTGCCTTGTTATTGTCCATTAGATGAGAGCCATGCCTGAGATCTGTGGCACGGAGAAGGAACAGGAGAATGTGCGTTGAACATGTGTTTGGACTGGAGTCCAGTGATTGATGCTCTTTGAGATTTACCCACCATCGCTACCAAAGGACTTGCACCGTACTCAAGCCTGGGCTGAGGACACAGTAAATGTGGCAACAAAGAAGAAGTAAGAAGTATGTGCAAACATGGTTAAAGAACATATGATGTTGGGGTTTTTTGAGATACTTCCTTTTTAACTTTCTAACTGCTGAGCGTCTGATTCTGAAAACCTCTGAAATACAACTCTCAGGCATATCTATGCTTGGCCCCACTTATCTCAAAATGCATTGAGGAGTAGATCTGACTGAACAGCTAAGACACTGTGAGATCATCTTGGCAGCAGCATCTTGCTAGCATGTTAACAGTGACGAGTACTTTTGCATATATAATGTCTACGTATAGATTGATAGCATGCTGACATTTGCAAATTAAACATTGGTAGAAATCACACACTTTATAACAGATGGAAAACTGAAATTAACTAACCGCCAGTGGCTACATGTAGCCTTCACTGGGCTTTTTGGCTGTCACCATCTTGCTGTCTGGAAAGTGGATCTGACCGAGGAATGAAGACACTTCATACATACACAATACAATTTTTAAAATAAATTAAAACTTAAAACTAGGAAAATGTTTTCTGATGTAATAAATCAGGATAATTTTCTCATAGACATGTAAACAATCACCCCTGCTGGCATCTAGGAAAGAGTACAATGTTTGCTAAAAGTGTTTCTCACAGATCTGGAGGTTTTAGTGGGGGTTAAATGTTCTGTCATCCCAAAGAAGGCACACAGAGTAATTACCTTATATAAGGTCTTTCTCTCCAAGTAGTTCATTTGCAAACACTTTGTGAAAACTGTCACTGATAGTATAACCAGCTGCCTCTCCAGGCAGTCTTTCCTGCTACAGATGGACTCCAACTCCACAGACTGCACTTCGTAGTTTCTACTCTGCAGTCTTGCTGAGCTCACCACGGCAGTTGTCCACCTGCTGCAGGTTTTGTCCCTCTAAGTCATGGAGAACAACAAGGACTAGCATCACCAGCTGTAATCCAAGGCAGTGGAACAAGAGAGAGAACCAGGTTAGTCATGGGAAAAGGCAGGAAATGAGGCTGATAGGGCTGATGACCAGCACGTTAGCAGCAGTTGAACTTAGTAGTAGATCAGTTGCAGTTGGTGCTACAAAAATGGCAAATCTACATGAATGAACATTAATATATCAGGTTAGGCAATCCAAGTGAGTCTATTTATGAAACGGACTGGTGAGAAATGGCAACAGCTTTATAATAAATGGAGTTGCCTGCTGCCTGCTGAATAGAAAAAAATCAATCTTTGCTAGCAGTGTTTCTCACAGGTGAACAATTTTCAGTTGGATGTTGGATAGGTTAAAATTATTTTTAACCTACAAATTTTATAGAAAATGAAGACTCCAGAGATTGCCAGACGTATTATTATTATTAGTATTATTATTATTGATCTATAAAAGTGACATGAATGTGACGCTATCCAAGAGCTTTCAAGATTTTTCATCCCTATTTAGCCAGTGTTGTACAAGTTCAAGTTTTGCAAGGACAAGTTTAGTTCATATTGTTTAAAAGGAACAAATTCATATTCATAGTTCACAGTTTAGAATTTACAACTAGGTTGACCAAAAGTATGGTTTATTTCTGCATTTGTTTAACTGAGCTGCTCTGAGTTTTTCCTTTTCAGTAGAACGCGCGTCAGACTCTGACAATTCCCAAACTAAAAGAGCTGTTTCAAACTACTGAAGAATCATAGACAGAATACTTTCATAAGAGAAGTATGCACATGCATTCATGTTGCTTGCAATTATACTATAGAAACACAACTATTAGGTCACACCTCTTCATCTTTATATTCAGGCATTTTCTGTCCCATTACCACAGGTGTATAAAGCCAGCCACCTAGCCATGCAGCCTGCCTTTACAAACATTTGTGAAAGGATGAGGTGTTCTAAAGAGCATAATCTGACGTCACCATTGCAACATGTCAGGGTTTGGTTTTTTTTTACATTTCTTGCTCTTAGATAAGTGGTCTTATTGGATGAGTGGGAAGATTTAGGAACCACAGCAACTCAGCCATGAAGTGTCTGAACACATAAAGTTACATAATGAATTCATTAAACCCAATAACTGCAGAGATCCAAAGGTCCTCTGGCATAAAACATCAGCAGAAAAACTGTGCACCAGGAGTTTTATGGATTGGGTTTCCATGGCTGAGCAGCTCCTACAGGTGTAATATTTAGGTGGTCCACTACTTAATCATTAGTGTATTTCCCAAGAGTAGCCAAATGCCTCAACTCAATGAGACATTTCAGACTGGCTGCCAGTGTGGGTGACATCCTGACTCATGCACGTTAGCTTTTTTGTGTCAGGATGTCTTCTGATTTTGTTCTTAAAACTCCTTCATTGGACTGTCTTCAGTGCTATCTGTCTGAAGTGCTCTTAGCAGTAGCTACAACAACAGGTCATATTACTCTTTACCGTCCAATACATGTGCATTGATCGCTAGAATGTTCTTTAGTAGCAAGAGCTATTTGCTCAGTTCACTGACAACATGAGCACATCTGGGCACCATAAGTAAAAACACAAGTAAAAAACATAAATGGCAATCCACTCAGAGGGTGTTGCAAGATTTCAGTCTGGACTTAAGTTGGACTTAAGATGGCTAAATAAAATCCATTGATCCAAGCTCTCTGGATAAAGTCTTACAAAATGAGTCGCTTTTCATTCTGTGATAATATTATGTGTATTTGTATATTGGTATGAAGTCAAAAAGTGCATTAGATTTTCTCTGTTTTCAGGAAACCTGAAATGTGGTTTTGAATTTCACTCCTTTTTTTTAGAGTCACAAACTTGCTTGAGCTTCTGCACCTTGCCACGCTCAACGTCACATATTTCACCCATTTGTGCCGGTTACAAACCAGCACATCACAGGTTATAGCCTCAGTGATTTGCTGGAAACTTTCATATCATCTCCACAGTTGACTCATTCATCACACCACAAAAATAGAACACCGCAGCTCTCGGCTTGCACTGGCGGTAGACAGAGGCCCGTTTAACTGTCGTCACAGCGCTCTGAAAGCCTCTTAGAGCCTGTATAAGTAACATTGTGGGGGGAAAAAAGTATATGGGCTGCAAGGGGTTTACATTTGTTCAACCATATTTGGATTTTCCATCTTTGAACAGGTCAGCTTTAAAGTTGTCAGAATTATAACTCAGTTTGTGTTTTGAGGTTGGTTAGTTTGGCTAACTCACAAAACATCTGGATCATATGAAAGTGACTAAAACAGAGGGGAAGGGGTGTTGAGAAAACACAAACGGTTTTAGTTCAGTGGCTAAATTCTACAGAATGTTTACACAAACCCATACAATCACACACACCGCTAGTCTAACAAGTGGAAATGAGTTTATTAAAGAAATTCCCTGTGAGAAATCACTAATAATAATGTTATCGTTCAATAAATGACTGCAAATGTGATGAGATTTACAAGTGAAAATTGAGATTTAACCGTATTTCATTAGGCCCCCTAACACTGCTACACAGCTGTTATGAAGTCTTCTGTTTATGAGTGGGCAGCGGGTCGTTTACATTCCAGAGGCGCTGCCCAAAAACAGAACATTATCATGTCTCACAGCTGAGAAAAAAAAAAAAAAGAGTTCAAACACAGTCTAAATGTGCGGCACAAGATGGTCTGCTTGTTTTGGGTGCTACAAAAAGTACCCACAAGTGAAGGAAAAGGGTGAAGGGTGGGGGTCTGATTGTTATCTAAAGGTCTTCCCGTGTTGGAAATCCCTGTGATGAGGGAATAGTTATCTGCAGCTACCCTCTACCATCCTCCTACTAGCGTTAAATATTACATGCAGCAAAGATTTTAACAGAAAATCCTCACAATAAAACATCAAGCAAGAGATCCCAGCCAGTTTTTCCGTCATATTTTCTCTGTCATTCACGCTACGCATTCATCTTATTTGGTCTCTGGAGAGACTTTGAATAAGAGCGCATTCACTTTATTTACAGATTGGAGATTGGGTTAAGGAAGCAACAACATAGTTTAGTTAATGTGTCTTTCCGCTGCTTGGAGGTCCATCCCTGAAGCCTGTTTCATGAAACCCTTTTCATTCACTTGTCTGCTTCCAGCATGATTGTTTTATTTACATATTAAGCTTTAGTGGATTATTTATAAAAATTTATATGCTTCATTCAGTAACAGGCAGACAAATGATTTTGAGTTTTAGTGGAGATCTGGACCAACACAGAAAAAACAATGTAACCATCTTGGTGAAGAAACTGTTTTGTTTTGTTTTCTTTTTTTTTAATTGCACATTTGCCAAAAAGTAAAATAAATGTGAATTTCCACATGGCTCTTCTCTTCCCAGCTGAACTTTGGGGGGGGGGGGGGGGGGCTCCATATGTTTTACTTCAGTTCCTTTATTTTAACTTTTCCCACCCGTTTTTCAGTCCCTTGAGAAGCTGGCAGCAGACTTTCAGATTCCACCAGCCCCTGTTAGATGGGAATCTGCTGCCCTTTGGTTTAAATAGCATAACCCTCCATGTCCCATACTCCATACACAAACAGGAAGTTAAGGCCTTAATTCTGTGGGAGGATGTTGTGAAAGTGTTTGTTTTTCACTAAGTTCATAGTAACGTTGCATTTCACAACAGCACCACCTCTAAAGTGCAGTAGTCAGGCAGTTTGCCGTGTTCAATTTGCTGACTTTTATTTTGGAGTATGATTCAGAAAAGCAATTTCATTCACATTTTCCCATGATGAGGAAAATCTCAGTGGACTTTTCCCCCCCTTTATCTGCAAGTTTGACTTCATGAGAAAATTACTATTTAAATGGTCCCGGCGGGTTATTTCTTCTGCACTTCCTCTTGCTAGGAATGCTCAAAGTGGGAGTGTTTCAGCATAATAGGAAATACCTTATAAGATTAAGAACATGATCATCTCTGCTCTGTCATTTCTGCAAGACTGAAAAACGAGTGTGAGAAAAACAGAGACCAACAGACTGCCAGAAGAAGAAAAAAAAATTTGTTTTTTATTTCAAAGCTGCAAACAATATGTAACACACGGTCTCGCAGTAGTCCCGTGATCTGGCAAATCTTTCGGAACATTTTTTAGCTCACAGTTTTGTTTTCTGCTTTGTATGAAACAATAAACATAGTCACTGCTGGCACCAACTTTGTTGTCGTTTTGGAAAACATAACAATTCTGAGATCCAAGAGTGGTGGAGGCAATGAACTGGGGTTACAGTGTGTAGCAATGATAGAATATCATATTTGTTGTGCCACGAAGTCCTGATGTAACCGAGACCTTATTTTTCTTAAAAGGTGATTCATGCTGACTCTTCAGTAATTTACAAATTCAAAGGCCCCTGCAGTAAAGCTGTGAACACAGGGATGTTACCACAGTGGTCAGTGCTGTACATCTGGAGAGATGAAGAAAGGTTTGACATCTAAAAATAATAAAGAAAAAGAAACCAGCAATGCAAAAAGTCTTGTGTTTGTCTGCTTTCATTCCTCCACTGCAATGAATTATAATAGATGTTTTTAACAGATACTAAATATAGCTGCAAACAGCAATGATGGGACCAAGCAACTTAGCAGAGCTCCTGGTTGCTATGTTAGCTCAATATGAAAATGCTTAAACCATGGCTGTAGGGCCTTTTGGAAGTCCATACACCAAGTTTGGGCAGCTGGATACTGTAGTGGTAAGACTACACACTTTTGGAGCGAGAGTCACACGTTTGAGGGTCCTGGCTAGACCACCCATGCTAAAACCAAGCCCTGGAATGGCGTGGCTATGTCCGGAGCTCTGACACAAGCTACATTTTGTACCGTGTCTGTGACAAACAAAAATTTGCATTTAATTTGGTGTCAATGCATTAAAATGGTTGCTGAGAAATGACCTCACTTCCTGTTTGGTAGCATCACTGCCCACTTCCTGTTTGAGTGGTTTGCTGGTTGACCATTGCGTTAAGACTGGTTAAAAATTTAAAAAGGACTTTAGAATCATCAATTAACCTAACCCCACAGTGCTACAGTGGCTAGTAACACCCACCGCCATGCTGTACTCGACCTCACACCCTATGGTAGCTGGGCCAGGCCCCCGACTCTGAATTGGATGGATGGACAGACAGGAGGATGGACGGGACTTCTTCCACCTTGATTTCATCCAAGAAGCCAGTAGTACGTCATTTCTTATATATATAGATAGGCATAATCTTCAAAGGCTGTGTGCATAAACGAACCTTCAACTTTGGAAATGCTTAAGGAAACTTCATGAAAATGATAAGGTGACTGTCCACAATCAGTGTAACAAAGACGTGCTGCACCTTGGAGAGACAGTGAGGTCTATCAATTAAACAATAATCAATCACTGTTTTTGTCCTTGTCACATGACCTGTAAATAGTGTCTCTGTATGTTTTTACTAACTTGTGTTTAACACCAACCTGCCAGAGGGTCTGCAGATGGAAATTAGCCCAAGGCTATAATCTGGCATATTTACATTTGTTAAAATGTTCATTAATATGTATTGCCCCTCTTTCTAAAATAAATAAATAAATAAATAAATACTCTTGTAAACAATGTTTTTATTACATGAACAAGAGTCTACTAAACAAAATTAACACGACACTGTGCCCCTTTATCATGTGTTAATGTGAAGAATTAGAGACCCAAACTAACAAAAAACTTCATGCACTGATTTCTGTCATGAAACCTAAAATTCATCCAAAGTGAGATTCTAAGAACTGAAGTTCTCAGAAGCTGAATATGATGTTGTTGAAGCGACAGCAGAAGTGGGCTTCTTCTTTTCTCTCGGGGGATTTGTGGGCTGATCGATAAAACTGATTTTAGTGATGAGTCATCCAGGAGAGTTTTCAGTCAATAATGTCTCCGTTCTTATCAGTAAACTAAAAGTTGTGTGGAGTACAGGTGCTGTTGTAAAACCCAACAGTAAACATGGCATGGTATCCACATAGCTACAAAGCTGTGCCACAGTCTTGAGCCACCCCTATGTCTTTATATATTGATTACAAGGAGCCAGGATTTATTTTCTTCTTTTTAAAGTGGTCCTGACCAAGCATTCCGAAAGGTTTTTTTTTTTTTTGGACATCTGCTTTTGCATTAGTTTTTAGTCGAGTCCGTGTACCTGACCATTTGCAGAGCAGTACATTTTATTTCTTTTTTTAGCTCACTTCACTGACCAATCATCAATCATTCATCAGAAAAAAATGGGCCCTAACTCAAGGAATGAAGCAGTGTTGTGTCTACACATAACAGACAACTTAACAAAAAGACAATTTTAAGTTGTATCTTTAGGCACTTTGCAGCCTGTCACAAAAACAGAAAGTTTATTACAATTTTTTTACTGGAATATACAAAAATACCAGACATGACAAAGTTCGACAGACATAAAATAGTGTTTTTGCACCAACAAGGCAACGGCTAAAGAGCTATTACCCCTTGGTATATCTCAAGATGGTGTGAGCAAACTGGATAAATGGAGGACAAATCTTTATCTTCATTGCAAAAATTTAAATTCAGTGGCAGTCTTGCCCCTGTGCAACTGAGGTTTTCGCATATTCATAACTTGATTTATTGGCTGAATTACTCGCCTGAATTACTATGTAGCAGACTTTAGATTCAATCTTTCTCCACCTTCTCCTGCTAATGGTGGGATAAGGCCATGCTCAAGTACACTTTGGTACACAATAGGTTGTAACTTATACAATTTAAGGTATTAAACAGAGTTCACTTCTCAAAGTCTCATTTATCAAAAACTGAACCCACCATAGTGGACCAGTGTGACTGATGTTATGCCTTACTTTGCCATCTGAGACATAATGTCTTAAGGGTGTTATGTCACAGCCCGAAAAGGGGACATGTGCTCATCCTCCCGCAGGCCCACCACCCGCAGAAGGCTTGCTACCTGTATGTTGGGGTTCTTCCCGGTGGATGAGAGGGTTTGTTCCCTGCGCCTTAGGGTCGGGGAACGGGTCCTGACTGTCATCTGTGCTTATGCACCGAGCGGCAGTTCAAAGTACCCAGCCTTCTTAGAGTCCCTGGGTGGGGTGCTGGAAGGTGCTCCACCTGGAGACTCTGTTGTCCTGCTGGGAGACTTCAGTGCTCACGTGGGTAACGACAGCGAGACCTGGAGGGGCGTGATTGGGAGGAATGGCCTCCCTCATCTGAACCCGAGTAGTGTTTTGTTATTGGACTTCTGTGCAAATCACAGTTTGGCCATAACAAACACATAAGAGTGTCCATAAGTGACACTCTTATGTGTTTATAAGCTGACAGGTACCGAAAGGCCAAGTGGAATGCGGCTCGGGTAGTGGCTGAAGCAAAAACTCGGGTGTGGGAGGAGTTCAGAGAGGCCATGGAAAAAGACTTTCAGACTGCCTCGAAGAGATTCTGGCAAACCGTCAGGCGTCTCAAGAGGGGAAAGCGGTGCTCTACCTGCACTGTGTATAGTGCTGGTGGAGCGCTGCTGACTTCAACTGAGAAAATTGTCAGGCGGTGGAAGGAATACTTCGAGGACCTCCTTAATCCCACTGACATGTCTTCCGAGGAGGAAGCAGAGTCTGGGGATGAGGGGAATGACCCGCCAATTTCCGGGGGGGAGGTCACTGAGGCAGTTAAACAACTCCTTGGTGGCAGAGCCCCTGGTGTGGATGAGGTCCGCCCCGAGTTCCTGAAGGCTCTGGACGTTGTAGTGCTGTCCTGGTTGACATGCCTCTACAATGTTGCGATCAGGGGCAGTACCCCTGGCAGACCCCAGTACCCCTGGACTGGCAGACTGTGGTGGTGGTCCACATTTTTAAGAAGGGGGACCGGAGGGTGTGTTCCAACTACAGGGGGATCACACTCCTCAGCCTCCCTGGGAAAGTCTATGCCAGGGTGCTGGAAAGGAGAGTTCGTCCGCTAGTTGAACTTCAGATACAGGAGGAACAATGCGGTTTTCGTCCTGGTCGCGGAACACTGGACCAGCTCTTTATCCTCTCAAGGATACTTGAGGGTGTATGGGAGTTTGCCCAACCAGCCTACATGTGTTTTGTGGACTTGGAGAAGGCATTCAACCGTGTCCCTCGGGGTGTCCTGTGGGAGGTGCTACGGGAGTATGGGGTGTCTGGCCCATTGCTACGGGCCATTGGAACCCTATACAACCGTTGCAAGAGCTTGGTTTGCATTGCCGGCAATAAGTCGGACTCGTTCCCGGTGGGTGATGGACTCCGCCAGGGCTGCCCTTTGTCACTGATTCTGTTCATAATTTTTATGGACAGGATTTCTAGGCGCAGCCAAGTGGCGGAGGGCTTTCACATAGGTGGGCTCAGAATCTCATCTTTCCATGGATGATGTGAAATTGGGTGGAACGGGAACAAACTGGAACAGTTCGCAGCAGAGTGTGAAGCAGTGGGAATGAGGATCAGCACCTCCAAATCTGAGGCCATGGTCCTCAGCCGGAAAAGGGTGGAGTTCAAGTATCTCGGGGTCTTGTTCGTGAGTGATGGGAGAAGGGAGCCGGAGATTAACAGACGGATTGGTGCTGCAGCGCAGTGATACGGATGCTGCACCGGTCCATCGTGGTGAGCTGAGCGTAAAAGCGAAGCTCTCAATTTACTGGTCGATCTACGTCTCTACCCTCACTTATGGTCACGAGCTGTGGGTAGTGACGTGACCCGGCCCTGGATAAAGCAGAAGAAGGTGGATGGATGGTGTTATGTCATTTCTCAGAGGAAAAACGCTTATTATCCTATTTTTTCAAAAATTTCATTGATTATTTTAATACTTTACAAACTCTCACTGTAGACTAACCCGCACAATATGTGTCCATTTCAGTAACTTTATCCCTACTTTTAATTCTTTAACATTATCTTTTTTCTCAATTAGAATATTTTTTTCTTTTTAAAGAAGAGATGGTAGACCAAAAGAAAACATATCTATAGGAGATCTGACTGTCGGGTTCTTGGAGTACACATTGACAATAAACTGGACTGGGCTAAAAACACCACAGCACTTTACAGGAAGGGCCAGAGTCGTCTCTATTTTTTGAGGCGACTGAGGTCCTTCAACATCTGCCAGAAAATGCTGAGGATTTTCTATGAGTCTGTGGTGGCCAGTGCGATCCTCTATGCTGTTGCATGCTGGGGGAGCAGGCTGAGGGTCGCAGATGCCAACAGACTTAATAAACTGATCCGTAAGGCCAGCAATGTTGTGGGGATGGAGCTGGACTCCCTCAAGGTGGTGTCGGAGAGGCGGATGCTGTCCAAGATAAAGACAATGTTGGATAACACCTCCCACCCACTCCATGACATGTTGGTCAGTCACAGGAGCTCGTTCAGTGAGAGACTGAGATTACCGAAAAGCACCACTGAACGACACAGGAAATCATTCCTGCCTGTGGCCATCTCCCTGTACAACGCATCCACTTAACACACTGTTTGCTGCTACAACTACACATGTTTCTTTTCCAAATATTTATTTATAAGTGACTTATGTATGTATGTATGTATATATATGTATATATTGTACTATTCTTAGTTAGCATATTGTCTGTCTTGTCTTAATGTTGGTTTAAAATGGAGCACTGTAACAAAAAATAATTTCCCCCAGGGATCAATAAAGTATTCTGATTCTGATTCTGATTCTGATTAAGAAATATGAATTACCAAAAGATCTGGCACAGGAGTTGAGAAATGCATCTGGCCCTTCAGTCGATTTGTATCCCTTGTTTTCCTTTTAATTCAGTTCAATTCAATTCGGATTTATTTATAAAGCATCAAATCACAACCACAAATGAGTTGCTGAGGATCTGCTGAGATTTTCTTTCAGTAAGCGCTGCTGTTTTTGCTGCTGTTAGCTACTGTTAGCTGTTAGCGTTCACCACAGTTAGTGAAACATTCTTTGAAGTGGATGTAACTTTGTTGGACTATAATGCTTAATAAATAAACTCTCATATACTATCTGAGAATGTAATCAAAAACTGTTTATCAGAGGCAAAGTTTGATTTTACAACTTTTAAGCCTAACGTTAGCTGGCATAATATTAGCTTGTAACCAGCTGTTGTTGTTGTCTAACTGGCTCATTGTCAGCTGTCTGGAGAAAGGAGGGTTGTATGTCTAATCTGCGAAAAATAAGTAATTGCAACAATATTGGGAATGAATAAACATGTCTATGAACATTTTTGTGTCTTAGAGTCCTGACTTCAGTTCAGGAGATGAGGCGAGGAAGAGGAGGACATTTTATTAAAATCCCGGTAGCATTATCTTTTTCCTTCTTCCCTAATATCTAGGGTCTAAACGTGCAGGGATAAATTTAAATGTCTCTTCATGGCACATGAATGTCTATGACTTTTCATCTCATTTGACTTATGCATACTATGTATTTGGATGGTCGCTAGCCACATAGATAAAATGCCATTAGTCAGAGCGTAGACGTCCTTCCCAGCCACTGTATTTAAATATGGTATGGGAACAAACTGGCTTCCACAAATCACAAATCTGCTCCTATCAACTTTTAATTGAATAACTATAAGTACTGTACCATTAAGCAACAGAAAGAAAAAAAACCTATTCACAAAGGTAGTGGCAAACTAATGAATAAATGGATCTCTTTACAGCATTATTTTGCGTGAAGACCAAAATTAAGCCAAAAAGAGCATCAGTACTAGTCTGTGTGATCTGGATAAGTGAGTAATACTTATTTTTGGTGACAGCTTCATAGTAGCTCAAAAGGCTACTTTAAAAGTCTGTGCTGGTTGAGATTTCCCTGACTTACAAAATAATATCTTGAAAACTCAAAACATTACTCCTGGTTTTGTTTTGTTTGTTTGTTTGTTTGTTTGTTTGTTTGTTTGTTTTTGGGGGGGGGGGGGGTATGTGTGTTTGTTTTTTGCTAAAAATCATTCAACAACTAATGTAGCTAGTTCTATCCTTTCAACCATTAATACATATGATAATAATAATAATAATAACAACAATAATAATAATAATAATAATTCACCTTGTTTGCACATTGTTTGTTATAAATATTGCAACAACAAAGATGTGACATATGAAAGCATTAACTGTTACTTGTGCTAATTAAGGATTTCTTTTTGGTTCCATGAGTTGTTGATAGACTGTCGACCTTTTAACACTTTAACTTGAGACCAGCAGATTTAAATGAACCAAAATCCAGTTGTTAACACTTTCAGCCACAGAGGCCGCTGTTTCCACTACTCAACAAATGTTGCTTACTCTTTAAATGGAAATTAACAAGTAAAACGTTATACCCAACGAATCTACGTAGAAGTGTGGGAATGTCTGATGCATGTATCTGCACAGTCCAGTATATGCGGGTTGATTGATTTCCACCACAAGAAGCTGCTTTGTCACCCCGCTCTTGTCCTCTCTGGCTCTCACAGCAGGTGTGACAATGTCTGACAAGTGTTAGCAAAAAAGGCAGGAGAAAAATGTGGCAACCAAATGGATAAATGGTGCTATCACTGGTGAAGAGCATCCTACACATTTTAGTGGCATAAAGCTCTTTCAATAAAAGCAAATTCAGTTTATATGGGATCTAGAATGAAAGCCTAGCAACATCCACGCCTTTGATTGGTTTTAATGTATTCATGAAGGGAGTTATTTATTGGACAAAGTATTCATGAAACGTCACAAATGTATCCCGCGCCTCCCTCGCTTAGTGAGTGGGAGAAAAAGCTTCAAAGTTTCCTAGGACCTCAAAATGGATGTTTGGCTGTACCACAGAGGACACGGAGAACACAAGCTAAGTGCTTTAGCAGCGGGTGACGCTAACGCACTAGGACAGGCTCAGTGTGGCGTGAAGCAGAAGAGTGCTGTGCGAGGTGACTTATGGGACAATGGGGCCGCTTTTCGCAAATAAAACATGAGGCTTATCCAGAGCCTCTGAACTATACAGGCTCTGCTTCTGTCAGGTGTTTGTGGTTTGAAAGAGAGGGTGGAAAAATCTGATTTAATGGTCCTGAACTGTGTGGATTATCTTGTGGATACAATGAAGGGTAATTTAACAAGACACTTTATTGATGGTAATGCAGGACCCCCATCAGGACAGATTGTGAGGTTAAATAATGTGTTGAAATATCACAGGAGATAGCTTAAATAAGGGTACATTTGTTAACATGTGAAATATAAAATAGATATGATATGATATGATATGATTAAACTGAGAAGATCACTAGACAGGATGTTGCATTTGCAAGATCTAATATTTTGGATTCATATATTGTACTATATGCTTATCAAAAATGACAGTAGCCCAAGGAGTGGAACCAAAGACATAATAAAAAACAAATCATGCTACACAGAAAAGACCACTTTGAAACTACTGATTTAGTTGAAAGGAAACATTTTTTGACAAATACATTCATCAATAAAAGCAGGCGGCACTCATCCAGTCCAGAAGAGCAGACTGATTTTCACATTTTTCTTCAGCTCAGAAAAAACATACTCAAATGTATGAAAGCAATCCACAAAGAATAAAACTAAACATCTCTTTTCAACCATAAATGGCTCAGCCCTCAATTATGTAAAGCCTCCATGCACAAAGGTCTATGAGTGCACCTCCAAACAACATCAAGTGTTCTTTTAAAATCAGCCGAAGAGACATATAATAAATAAGACATATTTTGTTTGGTACATCTGCACAAAGTTATCTTTAGCAGTGAAGATGGCTGTGACATGTAGGTATATAAAAGGTTTAGAGCCTCAATGACTTTTTTCTTTTTTTCTTTTTGAATGGTTATCTCATCTGCTTCGGATTTATAAGCAATTTATTTTTATTCCTTTAAAATGGTTTGGCAAACTGATGGAATTGATACATGAATTTGATGTAATGAATGATATTTGTAAAAGGGAACATCAGAAAATGATCACTGAATGTGATGCAGATCAGTTCTATTATCTACGTATGCACGTCTTCTTTTTTTTAAATGTTTTTTTTAATGTTTTTCATTTTTTTTAAATGGAAATTTAGCTGCTAGCTTCTGGTAGAGAAGAGTCACTTCCCCTTATCTAATGTATACTGGGGGAGTTTCTCCCTAAACCATTTCCATAAACTGTAGAACTACATCCTGTGGCAAGGAGCTTCGTCTCAAAATGAGAAACATATCCTTTAGGAAGGAGATTTGAGTAAAATGTAAACGTCCATTAAATTGTGTAAGTCCAGTACCTGTCCAGTTATAAGAATATTAACTGGGTAGCATTTTATTGTAATTCCATTTTTTACATTTATCCTGGTGTCATTTTACTTCTGATGGTATGTTTTTTTGTTTTGTTGGTTTTAATTGATGTGAAGCAGCTCATGAGTTGTATCTTAAAGGATAAATTTACTTACTAAGAACAGAACCTTAAAACCCGACTTATCTTTATCTCAGTTTATAGAGCAGATTATAATCCTTAATTTCACTGGTCAGAACCATTACGATAATAACAGTCATAGGCTGCTTTATTCAGAGTTTCTCAGTTTTTATAAGCATTAAAGTTTGCCTATTTGTGCACAAATTTATGGAGGGCAGCAACAAATTATTATTTTCTCATATTCAGCTAATATGCAAAATTTGAAATTGTCTTCAATTTTTTTTTTTGAAAAATACAAAAATATTTAAACATTTAAAGTCATGCAAAACAAAGAAAAAGAAGCAAATGTGTATATTTTAGGAGAAGAGAAACAGGAAACGATTCCCAGTGTCTTGATCAGAAAATCACTTTGCTGCTGATGTACAGTGCAGGATAAAGGTTCAGACTGAATCTGCAAGCTATAAAATTAGGCCTCCACTGAAATACAGTCGCACACCGATCACAGTGCGATAAACAGATTGTTTTTCGTTGTTTAAGGGTTTGCACGAATACCTTCTTGCTTGTGTTGAAATGTCTCACCTCTCATTGAGCGACTGGACTCTTCTTTGTCTTCAATATGTGTGTACATGTATTAAGCACTTGGGTTAAGTGTGTGCAGAAACACACTAAAAAAGCAGCTTCACTATTTTTAGTGAGAATACGTCGGTCCACCCCCCTGCTCCTCGCCCCGTGGGCTTGATTGTGTTCCTATACAAAGTCAGGAAACCAGTTGGCCTCTGAGAGCTGACTTGTTGTGAGGAAACACGCTGTAGGCTGGGCTCGCATCCAGTGCTGAGCCTCGATACACAACACAAGCCGTCCCTCCACCCACGCCCTTCTTACATCAACCTGAGCCCAAACAATTAACACTCAGTTATTATTTCTTCGTCGTTACGTGATTCTGTTTAGATTAGTAGAGGTTACAACATTTCTATGATGCACATTTATATCACATTTTAAAAAGGCCCTGTTTTCTCATTTATTTTGCAGTTTATTAACCAAATTCACACAAAATCAGCAAAATTACATCTCTCTCTTTTTTTAGCACATTTTAAAAATATTTTAGGCTATTCAGCATCATGCTTGCATCTTGTGATATATTTTAAGAGGACATTTTAAGTTCTACATTTCTGAGTATTTGTGTACCAGCTATTAAAGGTTAAGGTAAACCATAAATCATCGGTTCAGTTTTGTTATTTTACTCTGATATAGTAGAAATATTCAAAATGATCTAAATTAGAGGAGTTAGATCTCACTGTATGTCCTCATTCTGTCATATTCCTAAAATCAGCAGTCAGTGCTGGAATGGGTATTCAGATGTTTTTTCAATGGGAAAAGCAGAAATACCACATTTACCTTCATCCTTCAGCAAAAGTGTCAGCAAGAGATAAAAAAGGGCATATAAAGATATACTTGACAGTAAATCTGAAATGGCCTCTACCATCGGTACACACTGAATTATATTTATTACAATTTCACTTTATAAAACACTTTACTGTATAATGTTCTGTATTTTACTCTTCACCAAAAAAACGGTGAATAAAAGAGCAAAAGCCAATAATCTCCTAAATTAGTGCGCAGCAAAATTATACATCCAATTATGTAAAGACCAGAATTTCGCTTAATCGTGAAACACACGTTAAGTAAATATATAACTACAAATTCAACATTACAGTAAAAATCGGCGCTTAATATTTGCTGAAGAGATTTTTTTCTTTTCTTTTTGGGAAAGGTCGTAGAAGTTGCAGGCCAAAGAGGAAAAAAGAACAAACATATGAGTTTAGCATATAGCTAATGCCAGCAACACCAACAATAGTTTCATTTTCGATAAAGTTAACGGGTTTGCGGTCGTTACCATTGGCTGCGAGGGGGTCCCATAGAAACGGTGATGTAGCGGCGCAGGGGCCGGGTCTTCCTGCAACAGCTGAGGCGGATCTGCAGCCTGATTACGGCTCACAGCAGACTCCAACATAATTGATGACCTAATTGAAAACCAGGAGGAGGAGGAGAGACGGGGTGGAGGGGGGAGCTCAGGAGGAGGGAGAGAGAAAGACGCGCTCCAATGAGGAAAAAGTTTACTTGTTCTTCCTCCGCACAGTCCCGGGCATTGATGTGAGCGCAGAGGCTTTCAGTTTTTTTACGCGCACTTCTTCCCCCATCTCTCACCCTCACACATGGAGCACAAATCCACCTTCTCACCTTTAGTTTAGCGCGTGTCTGTGTTTCCTTTTTCCTTTTCCTCCTCCCTTTTATGAATGATTCTCTCTCGCAGTGTTGCTGTTAAACTATCCTCGGATACTTCGCCGTCCTCGTCCGCACAGACTCACCTCGGCACATCTTCTCTGCTCAAGTTCAAACGCCACCAGGACTTTCACTGCAGCTTCAGACGCACTTGGGGGAAATATCACTCGACGAGGAAAAACTTGATACTCTGTGCAGCAGCAGCAGCCGACGCGACCGTCAACATGAGTCTGAAAGCTGACGCAGAGCCGAATAACAACGTTTCCATCGAGGAGGAGGTGAGTTTAGCCAAAGTTGTATTTCTTCTGCGCGCAGGGCTGTGACCCGGTCACGTTCACGTTTAATGAAAACTTTGTTTCCGGCCGCGCATTCAGACTTCTCCCAAATTATCTTTTACGTTCTTCCAGTCGGTCCCGAAGCGCTTTATGATGAACAAAAATTAAAGGGGCATTGCCGCGCCACCTGAGGAGCCTCACAAAGTTGCGCACACGTTAATATTTTCCAAATTGTTACTTAAACGCGTGCTGCTGTGAGCTTCAACTTTCACTAATCCTACTTTTTACACGTTAATATTACCTCTGTTTGCAGATTGTTAGCAGCAGCGTGCAAAGACTGTTTAAAAATGACCCCGTCTGTTTTGGGTTTTTTTTCTCTTCATATCCTTTGAGATTCTGTGAATTTGTGAGACATGCAAGCATGTCAAATCTAACAATTTGTCTAAAAAATTAGGCTTGGAAATTAAATTTGTCTTCGAAATATCCTGTAGACGTTTTTTTTCTTTGAAAGCGCAACTAACTTGTTATCATTTCATTTATTTGTATTTATGCCAGTAAAATTCATATTCATAGTGAATAGTGTAGCGTTTTTCTTTTTTGCACCCCCCCCTTACAAAAATCTGCCATTGTCATTTTTGTCACCATAAAACTGGAACCTAAAACAAAATGTTGCAGTGTGGTATTTATTTTCAAAGCCCTCTTTAATTTGTTTTAATTTAAATTATTTTCAGCAGCCACTCTTGTGTCTGTGTGGCCAGCTATATTTCCTCTTTAATGACTCCTTATAGCGAGACACTGAGGGGAGCACCAGGCCTTTTGTTCCTCCTTCTTTGTTCCCATTGTCTTACAACAAAGCCTTGAGTAGCCACTTGACTTTTTTTTTCTTTCTTTTTTTTGTTTGCAGCCCATTTTCCTTTAACATTTTTTTTCTTCATAATTAGGAGCAAAGAATACATTTAAAATTTTTTCCTCCTAATTCTTTTTTTTTTTTTTTTTTTTTCTTTTTTTTTTTTTTTGATCCTGAAAAAGCTTCATTGTCAGTCATTAACAATTCTGCTTGTTTCTGGAAATCGATCTGTGTAAAACTGATTATTGTGAATTTTACAGAAGCCACACAGGGTGCACGGGCTTCCTTGCAGCTCCAGCTCTATATGCTTGTCATCTTGGAGGCACTGTTGGTGAGAAGCTGGAGGATAAATTAAAACATCTCCACTGAGTTGTGTCCAGCTGGGCCAGCTTTCAGTCGCTGTATATGCTGACTTGTAAAGAGCTGAGAATTGCTGCTGTGCGGCACCTGAAAAATGCCGGAGGGCCGACAGGGTTGGGGCCGCGGGTCAGAGGAAGGAAATGGTGTCACGCTGTGCACTGTTGTCCAGTGCTGTTCCTCTGGCAGCCCCATTGTACTGTGGGCCTTCCCACCGGCTGGGAACTAATGGGTCCTCACACCGCCCTGTTCATTTTCCTGCCCACACTGGATTATACACAGCACTAGTTTTCAGTATCTGATCAAGGCAGGTTCAAGGCTTCTTTCTTTTGGGGGGGGGACATGGCCTTTAAGATCCTCTACAGCTTCACGTTCACCATTTTCTGTGTAACACGTTGGAGAAATGTACGGCTGAAACAACGCTGTACTCCCAGTTTTCGCTCATCGATGACTCATTATTCCTGATTCATCATTTTGTAATCCCTTAAATAAAGCGGAGCTCTGTTTGGGTTTCTGGCGGTTCCTGACTTGAGGTTCGAGACCCAGCCAAGGGTTCACTTGTTAATTTTCAGAGGTCACAGCATGATTAAGACTAACATAAAAGGGGAAAACTGCAGTACAAAAATGACTTTCACATTCATCAGTGGATAATTGTAGGTCTTTGTGACATTTAAAAGTAATGGTGTCGGGAAGAATTGAGGCCTCTTGTTGGCCAGATAAACTAGAAGTTGAGGCTATTGGCCTAAAGTAACATCTACTGAAATGTTGTTTTTCTTGTAGTACAACTTTACACTGCAGTATTTCAGCGTTTTAGCCACTGAAGTAATTTAGGAAAGGTCTGTGAAGCTCTTGCTACTGGAACAGCAGACCCATAATTGTTTTAAAGGTCAGTTCAAATTTCCACGGTCTGAGCTTTCTTTTGGTATTTGGTAATTATCAAGGTTTTTTTTTTTTTAAATCTTTTGAGTGATAAGTGGTCTAATAAAACACAGAAAATTTGCTAATGTGATCCCCCTCCTTTCTTTTTTGTCTGCAGGTACGAACACTGTTTGTCAGTGGCCTACCGGTCGATATCAAGCCACGGGAACTTTACCTTCTCTTCAGACCTTTTAAAGTAAGTTCTATCGTTTCTAATGCAGTTTTAGGTACATGTGATGGAATTTGTGTTGCCCATCGTGAAACTGCACTGGTGCATTTGGGTAATATCAGCTGATTGGATGTGGATTTGTCCCTCTACTTAAAAATCAAGGGTAGCTCCTGCGTGCCAGGCTCTGGAAGAGACCTGTGGACACTTTCTATAAAGATTACCTGCATGAAAAAGTGAAGAATCTCTTCAAGTGCCTATGAACAGCCAGACCGTACCGTGCTTCTTTTTTAGTGTAACTAAGCCCACCCAATTCCTTTCTTTCTAGTCCAGATATTTACATATATGGAAATGAGGCCACATTATTGTTCACCCATTGCTGTTTTTTTCCCTGACCGGACTCAAGTTCCATAAACACCCCTCCCACCCTTGTCCTAACTAACCAAATTGGAAGTGGTATCCCTCGCACATGGATGGTCTTGTGGAATGTGTAAATGAGTAGCTCTCGCGATTGGCCAACCAATCCTCTCCATGACCCAGCTCGCCCACTGTGTAGGGAAATTTTTTTATTTCCTCTAACATTTGTGCATTGTGAAATAGCGATTGTACTTGTAACACTGCTTTGTTTTGGCCCCTTTTACATCTACTGTAGGCAAACACTGCTCATTGTGTACTGATAGGGTTAATCTGATCTCAGTTCTTACATTCAGGACTACATTTAAATAAAGACTTTGTGTCCTTATACTGGAGCTTCTAAAGAGAAGTGCTGTAACTTCACCTATTCTGCCTCTTTTCTTGCTCTGAATTACTGAAACTGAGTCTGGTTTGGACTGGTGCTAAAGATTTATCATAGCCACTAAAAGTTGTTTAATTTTCCATAGCTGTAAATCAGGTTTAGGAAAGATCCCATTTATCAATAGTTTAGTCAGGCAAAATTCCTTCATTTCTTAGTTAAAACAGGAGTAAATCCCTAAACCTTGTGCTGTTTTTGTTTTATTTTGTTATTTTACTTAAATTGGCTTTATTTGGAAGTCATGCCCAAGCTGTTATTAAACTAATGCAAAAGAGAATCTTGCATATCTGATAGCACATGCTTGGCCTATTACAGTCCTCGTTTTCCTTTGATTAGCTTTGAAGACAAATCTGACTCAGTATTCTACATGTAGTCAAACTGCAGAAGGCTTCACCTGTTGGAAATGTGCATGTAATTTGATTGTGACAAATGTAAATGAAACTGTCACAGAGTGTGGGATGGTCTGCTGCGGAGCTCAAAGTGAAGGTGCACAAAAGCAGACTTCTCTTCATATAGTGAGACATTCATGCTTGACTTCCTGCATGTGACTCCAGGGTGGATAATTGGCTATCTTTCTTCCCCGCAGGGTTATGAAGGGTCACTGATTAAGTTAACATCAAAACAGGTGAGATGCCTTCATCATTGCTTTAATGCCATATTAAATAAACTTGCAGGCTGTGTTGGCACTAGTTTTCTTTTTAATTCGACAAGACACAGAAATTCCTACTTCATCAGGATCATTATATTGTGACGGCAAAATAATGAGTGTGATATTTGAAGAAAATGATGGTGCTCGTGTGTGTCAAGTTGTAGCTTTGTTTCCTCCCTTCTCTTCCAGCCTGTCGGGTTTGTAACCTTTGACAGTCGGTCTGGAGCTGAAGCTGCAAAAAATGCACTAAATGTAAGCAACGGCTTGTTTTTACAGTCTTCTGTTTTCCCTCTATTTAATAAAACAAATCGTAAATGGAATTAGATTTGTTCTAACCTTTGCTTTAACCTAAGAGAGTGATTGGGACTTAAGTCTTTTGGACCCTTTCTTAAAAATTTCTCGAAGCCAACCCATTTTGTCTTTTATAATTCAATGGCAGGGCCATTTTTGGAAAGAGGCCAGAATCCCGTAGCCTTACGGTAGTTTACTTTGACCTTGATACACATCCTTCTTAGTCCTGTGTAGCTTTCCTCATTTTGCATATCACTGCTTTTACTGTAATACTTGTTCTATAGCCACATGTGTAGTGTTTATATGGACACATCTTCTGTAGTGTAACTCTTATTTTTGTCACTCAGTAGCCCACATTGGCAGTATCTAACACTTCTCTCTCATAGCCTAGCATTCCTTATGAGCATCACCTCTTAGACACATCAGCAGTCACACACACAAACACACACATACACCAAAATACTACTCACCTGCATGTGGGCACAACGCTTAGGGCACAAGAACACAAGCAGGGTCAAACCACAAACTTAAACACTCAACGTCTCACCACTGGCCCTTTTCTTCATTCCCGTCTCCTCTGAGCTCACGTGACTGATCACCTGCGGTCGCCTGCGCTCTCCGTTTTTTGTCATGAGGAGAAAGAGATGCAAGCGTGTTTGAAATATTTCAGAAGTGTCCTTCAATCTGCCCTTATTTTGACATCTCTTTTTGTGAGTAGTTTTAGTTTAGTGACGTTGGAGCGGGTGTGTTAGCATCCCAGTGAGAGTAGTTGGTTCAAGGGAAGCTTGAAGGATATGTTCTGACTATTTAAGCTCTGCTTAAGGAAAGGGCGCCATGTGAGACTGAGCTACAGCCCCGCGAACTAAGCCCACCTCCCTTACAATACTGTGTCCCTCCCTCCCTCCGTCTCTCCCCCCAGGGAATCCGTTTTGACCCTGAAAGTCCCCAGACCCTGCGCTTAGAGTTTGCTAAAGCCAACACGAAGATGGCAAAGAGTAAGCTGATGGCCACACCGAACCCCACAAATATCCACCCTGCTCTAGGAGCACACTTCATTGCACGGGACCCATGTAAGTCTTACCGCTGCACCACTCTAGGCTCTCATCCACTCTCACCCTGACAATTCCAGTACATAGCTGTCCTTGTTGCCCTTTTCTTTAAACAAACTTTGGATATTGTGGGATTTTTTTTTTTTTTTTTAAGGCAAATACCTGTAGGTTAAACTTCTAACAAATGAAGGACTAACTCACCTCTGCATGCATGCGTCATCTCAAGTCTTTTGACAGCGGCTTTGCTTCTGTCCAGCTGGGAAATTCCACCCTCAGGTTTTAGTCAGCAGTTGTCTCTGCGCTCTTTGCCTGAACACCTCAGTGATTCTTTAGGGTTTGACAATTTTTTTTTTTTTTTTTAAATTTTTTTTTTAGATCCTCTCAGATCATATTTTCCCCACTGATTTTTTTTTTTCTTCACAAAGGGCAAGAAGGGGAAGCAACAGGGCTAAAAAAAAAAAAAACATCAGTTCACAAAACATTATCAAGCATTTTACACAGTAACACTGCATTGTTGCACTTGCAGCATCCAGACTGGATCTTATGCTGATCTTTTATACTAGAGCTCCCATTAGTTTTGCAAATTGACCCAATACTAAAGTTAAGTGAGCTAATTTGCAATCAAATTGTAGTTTGTCTGATTCACATAGAAAATGTTTGTTTTTTGTTTTTAAAAGGTAAAACTTTATTACTTAAAGAACAATGACTGTTAAAAATTGGGTCGATTGGGTTTATAGATAGATAGATAGAGCTAGCTATAGCAATGATGAAAGCCACTAGAGGTAGGTCAGTCAGCTCTGTTTCCTTCCACCTTGTGCTTCCTCAGATGATCTGACTGGGGCAGCACTGATCCCAGCGTCACCGGATGCGTGGACTCCTTACCCTCTGTATACCACTGAGCTGACTCCAGGCCTCCCTCACGCAGCCTTCACTTACCCAGCGGCCGCCGCTGCAGCCGCAGCTCTCCACGCCCAGGTGAGGGACCAACCGGTGTGTTTCTTTCTTTCCTTTTCTTTTTAAACATCCCCATCTGTGAATTCTGTTAGATTAATGCCCACACTCTGATACAATGCTGATTATCATAACCTAAAATTCATGATTCTTGCACAAGTGTTAATTTCAGTTTGTCCATTTAATCTGTAAAATTAAATGTGATCCAAAAATGTAAGACCTTGAGATTCAGCATCCAGAACTGTGCTGCTGAAAGCAGAGGTTCAGTTTCTAGAAACAAACCTAGTGGTCCTCTGAGGTAATGCAGTTACAGCATCGGCATGCGTTGCTTAAAAGGATGACGGTATCGAGTCTGAGTTGAGGTTGTCGGTGCAACTTTGTAGTCCTGTCAAACGGTGAGCCAAGATTTTTTTTATAATAAAAAGATGATGTTTTCAAATTGGAAATTCTGGGATCAGGATCATATTTGATAATCCCCCACAGGGCAATTTTTAAATTGTTAAAGGTTTAGGTTCTCATCTATGGTTATGCATCAGTGGAGATTTGTGCATTTTGAGTGCAACCTTTAAATACAGTACTCGCTTTAAATCTTATGTTTTTGATCACGAGAGATACATTTTTGTGGACGTGACTTATAGCATTCTGTATTTGCTGGGGGGTTAAAGATGCACATACTAATGAGAACCTGTGATTTGGTTTTCAGCATGGAATAACGCTGTAATATTAAACGCATCCATGTGAGGCTAAAGTGTGTGTTTGATGCAAGTTTGTATTTACAGTAGACTGTAGCTGGAGTCTGGTGTTTGGGGGGGGAGGAAGGAAGGAATCTGGTTTTAAATCTCAACTCTATTTCTGATGAATGGAGGATGAGGAATCTGTACAGAAATGGGTAGTGTTTACACTGTAAGCTAATTGCACTCTATTTGCTAGAGCAATAGTGCAGCCAGCTACCAGGGAGTAGACAGGGCTTTTAGTAACAATAGCAATGGAAAATATTTCTCGTGTTGGGTCATTTAAAGTTCATTGTCAGCTAATGCAGTCGTGCAATAGGAGTGCAGGGGAGTGCTAGACTGTAAAGTAGGCAGCTATTACTTTGGCCATCTTGTCACACACAGAGGGCTCAGGAATGTAAGGCATTTGCTTGGAGAAATTGTCGGACCTTATGGCCTTTTCTGGAGGTGCCAACTTACTGTCTATGTTCCTGCTGGAAGAGAAGCTGAGTGGGTAGAAACATAAAGGAGGGAAAGCTTTTAATTGGATTCTGATGAAAGATCCCCTAAAATGCCGCTGATCCTAATGCTCTTCCACTGCCTGGCTTTTTTTGTTTTATCTACGACACGACCAAAAAATCCTCGACATGTCTCCAAACAAGTGTTGATAACTGCAGAACTATGTTGAGCATTCTGGCCGTGCAGTTGTGGCCTATAACAGTTTGTAGAAACAGGAGGCCTCATTTTCTAAGGTTTAGTCACAGGTAAGGAAAGGTACAGACATACCAGCTCCTACCCTGTGGAAATGTTTAACACACGGAGAAGTTCACCTCTCCACATTTCCATGCCTGTTAATTACGCCAGGACTTGTCCTGAATGAGCAGCTACGTGACCCACATTCCCATGGCTTCAGTGACTAGGGCTTAAAGGGACACTCGGTCCTCCTAAACCTGCCTATAAAAGTATCGTTTCCGAGTATTAATTGTTAATCTGCAGAATTGTAGATTGAAGCACTGAAGCCTGGTTTTGGTCTGGTGTACATGACTGTGTTTGTTTCTTTAGATGCGCTGGTACCCTACTCCCTCTGAGACTTCCCAGCCTGGATGGAAGTCCCGGCAGTTTTGTTAGATATTTAGTGAGTAACCTTTGGTCAAACAGTATTTTTAGAATTGTCACCGTCCCACTTATTGCTGCTAGCCTGATGTCATACATACTGAAACCTGCATAATGACACATTAAAATTTATAAGTAAACACAGCACAATAAAAAACACAAATACATATCCCTGAATATCTGACTAGCTGTTAAAGGACAGGGCTGGCAACATTCTGATTTCTATTGCCAAAATCCAGTAAGACGTTAATGTAGCCAGGACTTCCCGAGCCTTTCTGTAACTCGGCCCCAAATTATTTGTTCTCATTAAAGATGTACATTTTTATAAAAAGGCTTCAAATTTGATCTTTTTATAATGTAAAATGGCTTCCTAAAACACAACTCTTATGCTTTTTGTTTCTTTTTTATATTTTTGTGTATTTAAATGAATTTCTTTGCCCATTTGAAGCAGTTTTCATCTGTTTTAAGATGCTTTGCAGGGGTTTGAGCTGAGGATTAACATATTTGGTGCATGAATGGGTGTTTCCAGCAGAGGGGTATGATCGTTGTTGCAGAATAGGTGATTATCATCACACTGAACTTTTAGACCAGTGATGTAGTCTTTCTATTATAGGACTCTTGACTGGCTGACACTTTACCATGAACAGATACTGTAAGGTTTGTTTTCCCCTCCTTTTGGGGTCAGTCTGCATTCTGCTGTAAATGTTTACTAATGCATCAAATGTCCATTAGTCCACAGCTGAAATGTCCCCAGCAAATGCACCAGTTGCCTCTGTTTGAGTATACAGGCTATACTAGCAGTGTGTTTAGCAGTTTGGGTAACTGGATCATTTTTTTTATTTTATTTTAAATGTCCTGTTAAGGTGTTTGACTTAAATTTGAACCAGTTGTTTTGGGGCTGAGCACCACAGATGGAAAAGGGAAGTCTGAGCACTCACACGGTCTTAGATCATTTTGGTTTTTTAAACTGGGAAGCTACCTGGCATTAAAACTGATAGTCTTGTCTGTCTCCTCCCCTTTTTTTCTTCAGGCCTCTGGAAGCCACACCTTTGTCCAGCTGAAGTGAGGTTTGCCAAGCTCTGCATTAATTTAATCAGTTTATTTAATGGACAAATGTGCATTACTATAAGCAAACAGTATTTATATCTCCTTCCGATTGTCTCTGGGGGAGCCTGAGTTAAGACCAGTTTGCTGTCGACAATCTGAGCTTATCCTTGGCAACTATTGTGGTACCATCTTAGCACTTCAAAAAAAAAAAACCTCATGCAAAACCTTTTCAAACTCAATGGCTCATAATTGCTGAGGAAAATTGATGCATTGAAGCAACTGTTGTTAAGCTAGTCCTTCCCTGAGTTACCGCTGCTCCTGGGAGGTTTAGAAGCGTTATAAGTCATTGCATGTTAAAGTCTTTTTGGCATGAATTTAGAACGCAGAGTTCTGTGTATCCTAATTTTCTTAGTGTATGTGTTGCCGCTTTTCCTTGGCCTAGACAGCGAAATGTTTTGTTTATCTGTAGAACCTTGGTCTTACCTCTGTGAAAGCTAGGCTGTTGTGTAAATGGCTTATCTCGCATGGACCTTGTGAATGCATCCCTATGTTCTGACAATCCCAGTCCTTATGATCATATCAATGTTTGTCATTATTTGAGTAAAGGAAAGTACAAATATTTTTGTACTTTTTGCATAATGTATATTTATGCATTTTTGTGCAACTAAATAATGAACCTGTATAAGTTGTATGTTTAGTCGTCTCTTGTGTTTTTGGTGTTTTTGAGCCTATAATCCTGTTGAAGTAGTTTTAAAGAAGAAAAAGTGCAATTTGTTTAAAGGGGAAGTGGGTATCTGTCAAAACATGGAAGTATTCTGAACGTGGCTTGTGCCATTCTGCTAAAATGAGATTGCTGTAAAATGATCTGTCAGAATGTGAAACTGGACTACAAACAAAGGGTTGCTTTTTTGGGGGGGGTGGGGGCATTTTGAAATGGGAAGCAGGATTAGACTGATGGAGGAATTTAGTTTGTGGTTTAGAACCTGTTTGTCTTTGTATCTGCTGTGCATAAGATGTAAAAAATGATAATCCCATCTTATGAATAAAAAGTGAATGCATATATCTGGACATCTGTCATTTCTCACAGAGTCAAGTCGGTCGCTAAAGTTAAACGCTCCAACGCTATGCTAACTCAAAGAAACATCAGATGTTGGCATCAATAATTCATACCAACTTTTCATTTGTGATGCACCACTGCATTAATGTCTGTTTGCGTCATATGTGGAGCTGACCTCCACACTCTGCCTTCATTAGCTGCTAAAATGCTCTGCTCAACCTACCGTGATGGATCCTCCAGGGACTCTTAAGCAACTCTTCTCAATATGACCAGCTGCCTAATTGAAGTGGTTCTGGTGGTAACTATTTATGTTTGACAATATTGTGCTAATTAAGCGACAGTGCCATGAAAAAGTATTTGGCCTTTGTTTGTTTGGGGGGGCACATTTGTCACACTAAATGTTTCAGACAATCAAAGGAAAATTTAATACCAGGTAAATATGACCCTAATAAATACAAAGTGCAGTTCTAAATGATTTTTAAGTGAAAAAAGCTTTTACAAACATTCCCTGGACATGTCAAATGTGATCGACTCCCATGGTTAAATGAAGATTTTGTTTTATTATTTTCAATGGCCACACCCACGTCAAATTACTGCCAGACCTGAACCAAATTAAATTGGAACCTGTCTGATAAAGTGAAGCAGGTTAAAGCAAACCAACACATTATGCTACGATCTAAATGAATGACCAGTAGTCATTGATGCCTGTCAGTCTGTAAAGGGTTACAAAGCAGTTTGTAGGCTTTGGGACTCAATGAGCCACGGTAAGGGCAATTATCAACGGATAAAGAAAACTGGCGAACTGAACTTTTTGAAAGGTTTGAGTTCTGCTCTGGTATAAAATTAGCATATTTTACAAAACATCACAAAAACGTGGTAGTGTGACGGTCTGAGGCTGCTTTGCCGCTTCCTGAAGGAGAATATCTGGCCATCACTTCAATCATTGAAGCTCAAGCACACTTGATTTGCAGCAGGACAACGAGTCAAAACATACGGTCCACATGTGGATGGTTCAAAAGTAAGTTTTTGGTGTGGCGTAGTCAAAGTCTGGAGTTGAACCTAATGAAATGCCGTTTGTGATAGAAAACCCTCCAGTGTGTCTGAATGAATTCTCTAAAGAAAATTGGGCCAAAATTCCCCAAGTGATGTCAAAGACTCATCGCCAGTTATCACAAATGTTTTCCTGCAGTTCTTGCTGACAAGGGTGGAAGAACCATTTGTTGGGTTTTTCATGTAAGCCCAGCTAAGTTTGGAAAACCTTTTCCCCTCAAATGATTTCAAATCTGCATTTCGTATTTACATCAGTAGTTTTAGTCCAATATTAAAATTTGTTTGATAATCTGAAACATGTTAGTGTGGAAAAATATGCAAAAACATTAAATTCCCTGTGTAAATACATGACTGGTAGTCCACATTCATATTTAAGTCTTTTTTTTATTTTATTTTAGAAATTGATTTATAAATTAAATATTTAGTTTAATTCCTTCATGATATTTAGTTTAATTCCTCTGGTGACTTTAGAACATTATCATTTAAAGCTAAAATAAATTCATACTATCACTATAATGGGTTAAAATGGGTTTGATCTGTTTGGATCATTAAAAATTCTCTAACTTGAATTTTTAAAAGAAAACTTGATCAAGCAAGTCATTTAATCACCTTGGAAAACATGTATATATTATTATCATATTGAGTATTTCTGTGAATTTTCTGAACCTAATTAAATTAAACCAGAGACGGTGACAGTGACTCTAAAACACGTAAAAACCCAAAAGAGCAACAAATGCCTCACAAGAAGCCAATATTCTCCCAAGAATCAGCCATTTGCCCTTCATGGAAATATGGGTCACTTAACATCACTATCTCAGAGTATTTGGATTGACATAAAATCAATAGAGTGCTAAGATGGGGATGCTACAGATTGAAAGGAACAGTTTCTCTTTCTCTGCTGTTTTCATCGGCTGGGGCCAAATGTAAACCTGAACTATCTGCTCCTTCATCCAGAGGATTCAATGTTGTTTCTTCACAGATCTTACTCTGCATTGCAGAAAGAACAGGTACTAACTGAAACACAGTAAATAAATAATAAATTTAAGACTTTTTTTTCTAATTGTGTATCGGATAGAATTCTGTGAAATGTATTCACGTACTGCAACATGTAGAAAGACATAAAGTACACAAGTTTTTCTTGTGTTCACAGCACATGTGGCTCATAACAAAACTAACTTGTTCCAGTTTGGTGGTGGTGTTTTAAAAAAAAAAAAAAAAACTGTTGTTTCTCACTGCAGGTCTGTTCTGCCCTCTGCCGGCTCAGCTCCCACATGAGCAGCTTACCTGCAGCAGCTACAGAGACCTCTCGTGGAAGTAAGAGTGTCTACACAGCAGCGTCTTCAGCCAGCAGTGTTCTCATTAGAACTTGCCTTTGAATGACTCATTTTTCCCGTGCACTCTCTCTTTCCTATAGTTTTCAACCACATAATGTTAAATTTCCAGGTGCACATCATGAGTTTGACATACAGCAAACATAATTCTGCTCTATACCAGTATTAACTGCTGTTTGATGTACTTTAAGTGTGCTTTGCTCTATTTTTATATTGTCACATGACTAAGTCTGCTGCTGCATAGACTTTCCACCCTCACAAATCAATACATGCATATATCATCCATCTTTAAGTGCAAGTAAGTAGTGGTTCCTTGTCTGTGATTACAGTCTCAGAAAGCATATTTTATTAGAAAAGCCAGCCGGAGTCAGTTAAGTGGACAATTTAAATCCCTTCACAGGTTACCTACAATGCTATTTTGGTCATCTGCCGTGTGTACTCTTTGTTATTCTCTTATTGTTGTACGATATAAACTTGTCGCATCCCTCAATCTAAAAACACCCAGTTGCTGTTCATTGCACAACAGAGTGGATCATAACCTAAGCCTCTTTATAAACCACAATCTGCAGGTTCACAAGTTGATCCTGTTTCGTGTTTTTTTAAATCATATTTGCGATGAAATATACATATATTTTTAATGTTAATGTACTCTGTTCTCTGGCAGGTAATAAAACTATTCAACTAGTTTTAAGAGGGAAATAGGTCCCATTTCAAATTTACTCACCAGTGCAGTTTTTTTATTCTTAATTTGCATTTGTTAAAGAACTTCATTTGTCATTAGAATAACAGTAACACAGCCTTGAAACCGCTTGTGAGTCGACTGTACAAATCAAGCCTCTAAACGGATACGTGTAAAAAATTATGAACAGTTCTGCTGAACATGTTGAATAAAAGCTGATTTTTTAATTTCAGTTGCATCTTGTTTTATTTAAAAGCAACTTTGACAGTGTACAGAGGCAAACTTGTCATTTCAGATGAACTTTTACTTGTACTTTAAGTTTAATTAGCTTCTATACATAAAATGGGTATTTTTCACAGAAGAGGTTTAACAAGTTCATAGAAGGTATTACAAGCAAAACATTTTTAAGTCCCAGTGATATAGACCTTTTTCTTCTTAAAGCTAGTTGTTGCTGGATTTTGTTTTATTTCACTTAACTAGAATGTTCTTTCTTTCTTTTTTAGTTTTAGCTACCTACAAATGACCTTGATACAGATGAGGAGAGGCCAAAGGAGCAAAGCCCAACTGTGGGCCACTGAAACAAAAGACCTTGGAACAATTTTAGCAGATGTTTTTGGCATCTTGCTTATGTCTGATATTATCAACGTGCAGGTGCAGAGTACAAGGTTGCTGTGTTGTTGTAAAGGTTACAGAAATCTGGCGGAGGTTAGCGAAAGTGCACTTCATTCCCATAACTGCAACTGGGTTTGTGATGGTCTGCACTAATCTTTGAGCTCTTTTTAACCTCTTACAGACTTATGTAACACTGGAACCAGAATTATAAAAGAAAAAAGGTGTCAAAAAATACTGAAACACTTCACTGAAAATGACAAGATGCCAATAAATGACTTCCTCCAGAGTTTCTTTAATGAAATGACAACCCACCAGCCATAGCATTAAAACCACTGGCAGGTAAAGCGTATAAAATTAATCATCTTGTTTTAATAAAACGCTCTGCTACAAAACCTCGGGTCTTGGAATTTAAGGAGATACGAACCACCCACCTAAATATTGCAACACCAGCAGGGGTTCCCCCAGCAGGACAATGCATCTACCACACAAGGAACACAGCAAGGAGACCCAGGTGCTGACCCAGCTTCCAAACATCTCAAATCTCAAGCTGAACAAGCTTGCACGAGACCCCAGGGAACAACTCCATCTACCGAGGCAACCCACAGGACCCAACCTTTGTGATTCAAAAATACCAAAAGACAACCCCAGAGATACCATGTCAATCCCACTGATGACAGAGCTGTTTTGCAGCACAATATTAAGCAGGTGATTTAATGTTAAAGCTCTCAGTTCATATGCCCTACCAAAATTCAATAGATTTGTCAGGTCATCTCATAAATAGGAGTACAGCAGCATAGTCCCTAAGTGGTAATTTGTTATAATTATACAAAGGAAAAGAGTGGGAGGCTGCGACTCCAAGTTTAATATTTATTTATTTGTGGTGTGTCCGGATTCATAGGCTGCATCCTCCTGAGGCCGCATTTGGAGGCCGATTACAACACGATGTAAAATACCAGAGGAAAGAATTTAAGATCTGCTTTAATGAAACTTGGGTCACAATGATAAAGCATATGAAGCTGTTTGTAAGAAAGAATGAGACACACAATGTGTTTCCTTTCAATTGATTTGAATATTTTCAAAGTAAAACTCCAATAACCCTGGAATGTTATTGTTTTTATATTGTCTAACATTTGTATAAAGGTGTTTTTATGAACATATTTAATAATTATTTCATTGTTTTTATTTGTTTTTGTAGTAGTTATTATTAGTCAGGTTATTACTAGAGGTCTTCACAACTGTTTTTAAGTCTTGCCTTTCTTGATAAATAAAGTTTAAAGGCATGCCTCTGAACTGAAGAGTCATATTTGAGTTAAGTTCAGTTTGCACAAAAAAACAATTTTACATTAATTTATAAGAAAAAAATGTAGTTCACATCCATCTGAAATTATAGTAATATACTATTTTGTTTTTTGTCCTATATGCTGTGATTCCATCGCAGAAGCACTGAGAGCACTGTGGTTTTAGATATTGGCGTATTTTATTTTATTTTAATGACATAATTCACGTTTGCACGTATAAAACATATTCTGTCTGCTATAATATTGATAAATATCCCTGTAATTTTTAAATAAGCCTCTCTTTAAATTATTGGCCGCAGTAACACGTGATTTTCCCTTCAGCGGCCTGCTCTTTGATGTGGAGCACGTGAACGGAACGAGGCCCTCGAGCGCCGTCATTAGCTGGGCACACGTTCACTAAATTATGACTAATTAGCTGTTAGCACGCCTCATAAATATGACCTTTTATTGCAGCCAGCGGTCGTTGTTGTGACATTTCTTTTAGGCTGTCTGTCCACATCATGGCGTTTTCCCTGGTGAGTTGAAACGGCATTAAATGGGTGAAATAAGTCAGTTTTGCGCCACGTCTAACGTTATTATTTGACCGTATGTCCGCCTCATTTGGCCCATTAGTTCCTCCCCGGAACAAAACAAACAAACAAAAATCCACTTTGCAGCATGGTGCACAAGCTTGACCTTTAGCTTTTAGCATGAGTGCTGGGTTAATTGTGTCCCTCTCACGGCCTCCTTCTGCAGAGAAACGAAGCCCGCAGGCCTGAGAGCCCAGACACCGATTCTCCGGCACTGTCCACCTGCAGCAACGCAGACATCTTCCGCAGGATGAACACTATGCTGGGCAACGCTCTGGATTTCACCGGTGTGTGCACCACACCCAACACCAAGGGAAAACCAAACCTGATGTCCGGTAAACCCTCACTCCTCACTCACTCTGCAAGAGTTAAACTTGGGTGGGCTTGAGTGCAAAGGCGAAAAACAATTAGTATCCGACACTACTGCAGCCTAAACTTATTTAAAACGAGGCTGTAGCCATGAGGGTTTAAAACGTTTTAGAAATGCTCAAATAGCTAAATATTTAGCAAGTCCGCGCAAATCTGTAGTACTTTTTTATTAAGGTCTAATAGTCAAACTGCATTTTCTGCTAACTTTATTTGCCTACACATCAAGTGCTCATTGTGGTCACTTGCAGTCAGGGAAACGTGAAGGTTTTGATTTGGGCCCCCAGATGGTATCAACAGCTGTTTTCACTGTTTGATAAAAATGAAGTGTTTTAGCTATTCAACAGAATTATTTTCATTTTATATTAGTAATATAGGTACTGTAGTATTGAGGGATATTACATAAGCAATACTGTAACAATTTGAGTCCCAAAGTGCTTGAATCTCTTTGGAAATTCCCAGTCTTTCTCAGTTGTGTGAATTTTGAAGCTTTTAGTTTCGTGTACAGTGAAGTGTGAGAAAGCAGGTCACATGACCTCTGCCCTCAGTGGTAGCTTCTCCTGCTGCTGTAGTTTGCATTTTCCTTAAAACCACAAAATCATGAAGGAACATGCATGCAGTGTGCAGAACCAATGTGGTGCTCTGTAAGATGAGAGCCTGCGTTGCCTATAATGGAAATCCCCCTTCGACTTTTTAAAGCTGTTGAACCTCCTTCACCTTGTCTTTTTATTCAGGTGCCAGCAGCTGATTCATACTGCATTGCTGGTCTGCAGCACTGCAGTAGTTCTAAGTGGGTTTTTTATTTTTTTAAACCACAGGGGTGGTATTTGCCAAGATTTTGGCTCAGGACAGTGCTGGAGTCCTTTCAGTTTGCTTAAAGCATGTCTGCTCTTGTGACTTCTGCTCTTGTTTTTAGATGACAATACAATCCTTAGTTTGACATGAGCAGAGCATAAATGTTGCATAGCAAAGGTAAGCTGGGTCTTGATGCACAATGAGCTGAAGTTCTTTTTGTCCCATCCACTCCAGCTTAGTCTTGCTGAATCAGGGGTGTAACTAGCAGCTGGAAGCTTTCCAGGCCTAGGAAGGGAGGAGCTGGTGGTGCAAATCACTGTCCTCAACATCTGATCAGTCAGCTGCTTCAGCTACAGCGAGACACTCCTTGCCCGTTTGTTCAGTGTTGGTGTGCTAAAATAAATTCACAAGCCAGTCTGAAACTGAAATGCCCTGAGCATCCTCAAGTCTACAATACTTTAGTTGAAGTCTGCTGAGTCATTTGCTACCATGCTGCCTCCCGCCATGCTTCTGTAGCTCTGCCCCTCTCTCCCCCCCTCCCTCCTGCCTCTGTCAGCTCGCTCGGGGAAACGAGGCTAGACACAGAGTAAGCAGCAGTAACGGCAGCAGCTGTCTTCACACTGACTCGGAGACGTGCTGTGCCTACCAGAGGGGAGTACTTCTATCAACAAGCCAATAGCTCCAACAGGAATTTTTCATTAGTTGTTAGGCAAGGAAGCGGGGAGGTGGGGGAAGCTGATGTCATTAGCAGGGGTGTGCGAGTGCATCAGCAGCCATGTCACATGCTGCTAGGTGGGTCAGTGATGCGGACGGAGATGCATGGCAGTTGCACAGGGCACAGAGGCAGCAGGTTAGCTCCGCCGTCAGCCAGGGTAGGGGAGATGTGTTTATTGAGGGAGTTTATTGTGGTTTCTTTACCAGAAGGGGTTTTGACAAGTCTTGCTTTGATCTTTTCTGTATAATGATGCCGATGGGAGGCTGAAAAACGTTCTTTGTGACTAACACTTATCTCCTTTCGCTCTTGCTTAATCTGTGAACTGGATTTTGGCACAGAGTCGGACCTGGCTGCAGTGGGCAGCAGGAGGATGCTTTTCCCAAACTGCGATGCCATGCCTGGCTCTCAGGAGATGTCGTTATCCAGGGACCCGTCGGGTGTCGCAGACCTGGGCCTGGGTCTTCAGTCTCTCCGTCTGTCTGGCTGGGACAAACCTTGGAGCAGCCAGGAGGCAGATACACACACCTCCCCATCTCACATTCAAACCAGCTCACCCTCCAGTAAGTGCCAGACCTTGAACTGTGTTATAGGATTCTGTTTTATTTGGGGATACCAGTTTCCCTAAAAGTTTTCTGGCTCTTACTTTTAAAGAGAAAAGTGGAATGAATATAGTAAGATTGTTTTTATTGTGTAGCTCTTGTTAATATTAAAATGGTTGGTTAACAGCAGTCGGTGTGGGAACAGCCTGTAGCGTCACTACGGAGGATGATGTGGCAGTTTTGCTTTACTGCATCCCTAGCAAACACACGAACAGCCAGTGAAGCTACTTTTCTTTCTCAAACTCTCATCATGTTGCCTGAGAGTCAAGTTAAATATTTGTTACCTGTTGATCAAACTTGAGTCAGGGATGTCAGTCAGAAAACTGCAGTAAACCCACATATTCAGCCCAAGTCAAAGCTGATTGACAGATGTACGCCAAGTATATGTAAATTTTGACATTTTTCAGACATGTCTTGTTTAAGACTGTTTTGCCATTTTGGCAGCACTGATAAGGATGGCCCATTTGTCCTGACCCATTTGTAGCACAATAGTTTTGCTGCATGTCCACACCAACCCAGTGTAACTTAATTTAAAGCTTTCCAAACTGGGCCTGCAATAAAGTGTGACAAAGCTTTGAATGCGGCCTACAGCTGAATAATCCCCTTCAGAGCCTCATGTTGACTTGCAGGCCATGCCGTACATGCCTGTCACTGTTGCCAGTTGACTCACTTGGGCATCAAGAGCAAGCGACTTGTTAATGCTTAAGGAATTGTTGCTTGGCGTTTACTGGATTTGTGTTAGAAACGCTGGCTTCCAATTGATTTGACTTATAAAAAGGCATCTAGCATCTGAGGGGAGAAATTGTTTCATCAGCATTCTGGTTAGAAAATAAAACTGAATGACTCAACAACTTGCGCTTTAAGTCTGTTGGCAGCCAGCTTGCACATCTGGTATGTTGACCAAGAATATTTTTGGAAACCTCAGTTCACATGGCTACCTTTTAGTTCTGATCAATGTCTGTCTGTAGATTCAGCACAAAACTCAATTTAAGATGCCCTTGAAGATTCACCTTAAACTCGAGTTTGCTGTGTCGCTTCATTCCTGACAAATCAATGCAGCTCTTTGGGCACAAATCCCATTTTCTTCAGTTTACTTGAAAAGCTGAAATGGCAAACAAGCTATCGAGTAACCTTACATGGCTACTGGCACAGATCGCGCTCTTTTTATACTAATTGTAATTGTTTTTCAGTGTTGGGTCTACTGAACAGTCCCTTCAGTGGCCTCCTTGGAAAGCCCCCAGGCTACCTGCCCCCCGATTCCATGAGCATGACGGCTGACTTTCTGGAGAAGTTTCCCGGTGTTGCTCGCATGGCAAACCGTCTAGACTCGTGCTCTTTTTTGGACTCTCGCTCCAGCAGTCCTGAAGACTCGGAGACCAGTGGATTCAGCTCTGGCTCGGATCACCTGTGTGACATGTTGGTAAGGCAGATTACTTTTATTCTCCAGCTTTGTGTTGGATTGGTGGAAGGTGAATATCTCAAACCCCAATCAACCCATTTACTGTTTTACTGTAGCATCCAAATCTACAGGGTGTGGCTGAAAAGATGGGCTTAGAGTGTGATTTGTGTGCATGAACTTCACTTTCATTTCTCTGCAAGGGTCTTGCACTTAAAGGTATGATAAAGTAATTTAAGGCTATTTAAAGGGGGTAAAAAAATTGTTGTTCTAAGAAATGTACATTAATGTGTAATTACATCTTCCAACAGTTAATGCATTCTCATAAATCTAAAATGAATCTATTAGAAATGCACAAGATTAGACAGTTTGGGGAAGCCACCATGTTGCCCTGCCATATTGTATACAGTGGCTGAGAGAGATCGCCATTTAAACTATAACCTCTTCACCTCAAAGCTCATTACCTGAACTGAAGTCTGCTCTAACACACAAACATGCTTATTTAGTCCCAATATTGTCACAGTTGTCAACTATCTGGGTTATGTGTAATAGTCTACTGTCCCAGCCAAATGGCAGCAGCTGGTTGTAAGCAGTGTTTACAACAAATGCTGATCTCTTCAGCTCATCTCAATATTGTCATTGGACAGAAGTGAGCTTTACTGACTCACCAACTCGTATTGGACGCCTTTCAAAGTTTTACAGCCACTTCGAGAGTAAATGGACACTCGGCATATTGACAGCTGATGAACAGTGACTGATGGCCAACAACACTACAGATGAATAGTGGCCAGAGCTGTTTGTCCTCCAGCAGCCACTGTAGATAAGATTATGAACTTAAATCTAGAGGGGCACTAAATCGAATTTGGTTGTCTGCAGTATACTGATATCTAGCAGTGAGATTTTACACTTTTTAAAGATTCTTACTTTCTCAACTAACAGGAGTCTACCTTAATCTTCCTTTGGCCTGCTTTTTAACTTTGAGGATTTAAAGGGTTTGACATTATTCTATTGGACACGGCAATCATCAGCTTTGTTGTTCAAGCTTCCATCACAGGGTATTTTCAGTATTAACTTTCTGGCTTTTCTTTTCTTGTAAAACATCAGAAATGAGTTTTGGAGATGGATGTCAGAAATTGATCATTTATATTAAGGCAGGCAAAGTGGAGCTTCATGCTGTAGGGTTTTTATTTTTTGTGCCACGATGGCATTTATTAACTTTGAGTTTTGGCAGCAGACAGTGTGGAGTGAAAGCTTCTGATTATCAAGTCAGATACTGCACCCAGTCTAAACCCTTCAGTGAATTTCAGTCAGTTTAATTTCCTTTGACTTTTTATTTTAATACACAGAATAGAGGAAAATATGAGGCCACGTTACACTAACGCATATCTTCTTCTCCAGTCCACTTTGCGGATTTCCCCTCCCCTGCCTTATCTCACGTCAAACGTGCAGAAGGACCTGCTGCGACTGGGCTCTCGCCTGGACCCTCAGGACACTAGCTCTCCTCTGACCCCTCCATCCAGTGCCAGCCCTTCCTCCTTGGCTATTTCCCGTCGCTGGCGTGCTGGCTCTTCATGGCCGGGTGCAGATGTGCTTGATCAGCCAGAGGATGCTTTCAGCATTGAGAGGGAGGCCCGCCTGCATAGACAGGCTGCAGGTAGCCACTACTCATTAATCATGAAACTGTTCAAGCATGACCAATCCACAAACCTTGTCTATCTTGTTTTCAACTCAGCTGTGAATGAGGCGACATTCACCTGGAGTGGACAGCTGCCTCCCCGTAACAATAAAGATCCTCTTTACTCCTGCAAGGTCTTTCTTGGTGGTGTACCCTGGGACATCACAGAAGGTAACTGTGGCTGTGAACGGTCTTTATTTTCAAACACGTTCTTCTGATATTATGGGGGGAAGGTTGTTTGGTTTTTGTTTTAAAGATTTGAAAAGATCGTTTATTGAAATCCCAGATACAGACATGCTTAAATCTGTTTCTGTGGAAGCACAGACTCTTTTATTCCCTTTGGGTTTTTCAGGTTTGGCCCTACTTTCATGTTTCAACACATGTGGCCCTGATGGTTCTGAACAGTTCACCAACAGTGTAACAGTCAGCCATAGTGTGTTTTACTTGGTACATGCAACCTTTTTATTGTAGCTTTACAGAATTGATTAATGCTGAATGGTTTAGTTTGCTAACCAGTATCTTGGCAACAGCTGCAGATGTGTGGCTATAAATGGCAGCCACTGAAAACTAGAGCTTGGGACTAATGGCAGCATGAAATAAACATGCATTCCAGTTTTAAAAATGACTATACTTAAACCCTTATTTACTGTAGTCTTTTTGGCAGCGATTACAGGCATTGGTTAAAACCTCACTATCTTGGGACATCCCACTGTCACACAATGAAGGTGTGCATTGTTATTCCACCCTCACAAACTGATGCTTTATTTCAGCTGGCCTGATCAACACCTTCAGTGGTTATGGTCCTCTGACTGTGGAGTGGCCGGGTAAGGATGGAAAGCACCCTCGCTGTCCTCCCAAAGGTAATGTCGCCAAAGGTAACAAAGAGCTGGTAGGCTATTTTTTTTTTTTCCCCTTCTGGTTTTAAGGTGCCACTGTGGTGAGCATGTAGTAAGGTGGTGAGTAACTGATGGTGATTCTGGGCATTACTGGAGCTTAAAACATGGCGTGTTAGAAGCAGGGGTGGGCTAATGCTCTCAGTAACACTTTGCTAATTAGTTTGTATAAATGAGTTTTGCCGACTTCCAGCGGTGACGTACCCCCACAGGCCATAAAGTTGTAAACTGGTTTTATGACAGTTTTTCTAAGTTATTTTTTTTTTTCTCAAATTTTCTTAAATCTACATTTCATATGGACCTGGGCTAAAATTGGTCAGCATTTCATCACTGATTTATTAGTCTAATTATACATTACTTCACACTCCCAACTTTTTCGGTTGGACTTGGAACTTTGAATTTCTGCAGTTACAGCATTAAAAGCATTAAACCTGGCTCAGTGTCAAGTACTTGGCACCTTTCAAAGCTTTCAGCAAATCAGCTACAGACAAGTTGTAATCTGTCAGAACCTTCTGGAAATTGTATGAAATGCTATCAAGTTTTACTGTAGTTGCTGTGCTACTCAGTCTTGGGTTGTTGTAGTTCAAGAGGCAACATGCACTGTAGCACCAATGGTATCGGTCTGCGCTGCAGAATGATGCAGCAAGTAAGCCTCTTTAAAGTGTTTTGGTGTTTGTCTGTAGGGTACGTTTACCTGGTGTTTGAGAATGAGAAGTCTGTCCGGGCTTTGCTCCACGCCTGCTCCCAGGACCCGTTTCACCCTGAGGACAACAGAGAGTACTACTTCAAGATGTCCAGCCGCAGAATGCGATGCAAGGATGTAGGTGGAAACGAAGCATGCAAGGCATTATTTACTCACTGCATTTACAATTTATGAAATGCTGAATAATCAAATAGTTGTCATATTGTACTCCAGTATGTTTAAGAAATATAGGTATAGTTTGAATTCTGTCTGTGATGCAACTCCAAGAAATGGATTGTCCAGGATTAGATTCTGTAGAATCTGATTTCACACACCTTGTTTGTCAGATTTCAACAATAACTAATTCAAGTGAGATCACCAGCACACATCGATATAGATGGAAACCTGTAGAAAGCTTCTACGTCTATGGATTCTTTGATCAGACCTTGTTAAGAACACTTATTATGAGACAGTTGGCTTTTGTTTAGTGAGCGATCCTAGTGAAGGACGGGAAGCGAGGATGTCTGTCCTGAACGCTGTGGCTCTTGGCTGCTACAGGTGCAGGTGATACCCTGGGTGATCTCTGACAGCAACTACGTGCGTTGCCCTGCTCAACGTCTGGACCCGAGTAAGACGGTGTTTGTTGGCGCGCTGCACGGCATGCTGAATGCTGAAGCGCTGGCCAGCATCATGAACGATCTCTTTGGAGGAGTCATGTATGCTGGCATTGACACGGACAAGCACAAGTACCCAATAGGTGAGACTGCTAGTCTCGAATTGTCAGTCAGCATCTACTGCAGTTCAGTTCTTGGTGTGTAGGTGTGGTTTGACCTTTAAGAGCTGCTTTGAGTGACATTGTTTGTCTTCTGTACAGGCTCTGGACGTGTCACTTTCAATAATCAGCGCAGTTACCTGAAGGCTGTGTGCGCAGCATTTGTGGAGATTAAAACACCCAAGTTTACAAAGAAGGTAAAGACATGTTTACTGCATGTGGTCTCTACAGCAGCAGAGAAGTCTTTCAACAGCTTTATGCTGCTTTTGGTAAAGTGTCAATTTTCAAAACTTGTCTGCTGTAAATTGCGCATCGTTTCCCCTTCAGGTTCAGATTGATCCCTACCTGGAAGACTCCATGTGTCAAGTTTGCCTTCGCCAACCTGGACCTTTCTTCTGCAGAGACCAGGTCAGTGGAATCTCGTACTCCTTTTTTGTGAGCATGGCTGGGTCAAGCTTTCTGTCCAGTAGACTTCATGTCTTATACTGAACCAGAATAGTAAAGTTTGGTAATTAAATCATGATCCTTTAAGCTTGTTTGTATATGAGAGGACACAAAAGGGAAATTAAGCAGCTTGAGTCTTAACTGTAGTTCAATCTCCTCTTCTGTGAGAACAGTTGTACTTACAGTTCTCTATTGAAATATGGGAGTGATGTTGTTATAGAAGTTTAGAACTTGTCTTGTTTAATTCAAGTTTAAGTTACGATATTGTTAGACTTGTTTTAAATCAGATGTGCCTCTATAAAGACCCGTCTCACTCTTAGGCCTGCTTCAAGTACTACTGCCGCTCCTGCTGGCATTGGCAGCACTCAATGGACATCTTAAGCAACCACCGACCCCTCATGCGCAACCAGAAGAACAGAGACTCCAGCTAGAGGAGACGGATTCATAGTCCCTGAAGGGCCAGAGGAGGTGCCCGTCTGCACGGGGCAAGGCTGCCCGCCAAGGAGAGCACGTGTGCCAGACCTCCAGTACAAGGATACCATGGCACACCACCAGGCACTGGGGATATCACTATAGAAAATGTTCACTTTTGCACTTGCTACATTTTTGCTGTTCACAGTGGCACTATGCACAGTGACCTTGTTGGGAAAGACAAGGGGCCCTTCACTCTTATGCATTTTCCCAGACTTGTGGCCAGATGGAAAGATGGGAGTCAGCCTAAGGTTAAGAAGTGGATGAAAACACCATTTCTTTAAAAAAAATTTATTTATTTTTTTTGGTTTACATGTGTTGCATAGTGAAGAGCAATCACGCAAGTCTCATTGCCGTTCATTGGCAAACGCCATACAGTGCCTTTAAATTTTTATTTCCCCCCCTCCCCCTACCCCCAGTTGGCATCAGTTTTTTCCTGTGCAAGCCAACTGGTGTTTCTTACTTTTGGGAGTTGAATGTTGGGCTTCATTTAACCAGTCGCATTTCAGACATTTTTACGCAGTTTTTTACTAATTTGTACACAAACGGTTTTAAGTCATGACATGAAAATTCTGAACAATTATACCCAGTGGCTGTTTATGGGAAAACCCCCTTTTATTTTTTTTTCCTGGCGTTTTTTTCTTTTTAATTTGCCCTCCAAAATTTCAACTGAATGGGCACAAATTGTTGGATGTACTACTTCGATTTTGTTGGTCCAGTTATATTAAATGTAACTGTAGTACTGGATAACTCAACTGGTAATCCATTTTTCTTTTTTCCAAGCAACTGATGGATCTTGATGAAAGTACAGTGAGCAAATCATTTGTACATAGTTTGATTTCTGTTTTTGCACTTTTTAATTTGCACGTGTGGAGAGGTGGCAGTGGTTTTTAATCACTTTTTGTACATCGGCAGGGGGACATGCCTATGTTAGAACAGCTGCTTGTTTCCTGTTGAATGTAAGAACTTCCACTTAGCTGATGATAAATTATCTATCCCAGAGCTTGAGTAGACCAGTACATGATTCAATGCTTTCTTATCCCATTTTGCCTTCCTGTTCCAGTTGGACATAAATGCATAATAAGCTGTGTGCCAAAGACAAAGTGTCTTTTCTTTATCCATTAGGTTTGTCATGCTGAGCTTGTTGTCCCTTAGCCCAGCTGCTTTTTAGAGTTTTGAAAGTCTACCTCATTGTGGTCTGCCAAGTTTGCTGCTACTTAACAGTTGTGGAGTATGTTCAGATTGGGCACAATAAAGGTGTTTAAGCATTACTAGCCATGTCTGGACTCCTAATTGTTTGTGCTGTCATTTCTTTGAAATCTCAGTCAACAGCCTCTGCAGGTCGCTGCTAAACTGATTTTTTTTTTATTTTATTTATTTTATTTTTTTTTTTATTTTTATTTTTTTTTATTAAGGAGGTGATCACACCTGCAAGAGATGGTAAACTGTAAGCCCAGGAAACGTGATGGTAACTGGGTAGTGGAATGTCACAGAGCTATATGGTTTGTGGTGAAAGGAACCAATGGCAAATTACAAGGTTTGACATGTTTAGAAGACGCCCCCTGTCACAAAGCAGTGTTTTACATCTGTAGTCAAAATTAAAGCTGAAATTGACACGCGCACAGCTTCTATACCAGCCCAACTAAACCATCCAAACGCTTGGGAATGGTGTGAAATAGGACATCACAGGCCCCTCTAAGGTTGATACAAGTTAATAACTTGTCAAACCTTACCTACAAGTTGCTTCTAAACCTGACACTAATTTCATGTAAATCTACCTTAATGTTGTGCTTAAAATCTAAATTGGCAGTTTTGTGCAAGTATCCAGAGCATGGTTAGTACTGTTGCTGCACAGCAAGAAGGTCCTAAGTTCAATTCCACCATCAGGGTGGGGTCTTTCTGTGTGGAGTTTGTGTAGGTACTCTGGCTTCCTCCCACAGTTCAAAGACATGCAATTATTGGGGTTGGGTTAACTGATCAACCTAAATTGGCCATAGGTGTGAATGTGAGTACAATGGTCTCACTGTGTCAGCCCTGTGACAGACTGGCGACCTCTCCAGGGTGTACCCTGCCTCTCGCCCTTTGACAGCTGGGCTAGGCTCATTCATTTTATCAAATGGCAAATGCCTTAGTACATGTCTCAATTGTCTCAGTGCATCTTTGCAAATGATTAAGTACACGTAGCCTACAGTTAGCCCACATTTAGCACATTTTCCAAATGAATAGATCTTGTAGACCTAAACTGATTAGTTGATTCTCAGTCTAATGATCATTCCCTCCAAAACATGTCAGCATGATTTCATTGTATAAGTACTCGCACAACTGTCTGTTCAATTGTCAAAATTGGTCAAGAACATAATACCATGAATACCATATATGAATTTCTTTGAATATTTGATAAATTGATGACAGTCGTTGACAGTCAGGTGAAACTAGACTAACGAAGGGGTAGTGTCACACACAGGTGTGTTCCATGATTGTGTGCTGCCAAACACAGATATATAGAGCTTGACCAGAGCCAGTCTGATCTCTGAACATGGATAGACAAGGCCAAGCAAACGGACAAGGGGAAGTTCCTCCTCAAGGAAGAGGAGGAGGAAGAAGAAGAAGACTGAGAATGCGTGGTGGAGGAATAGGGGGAAGAGGCCGCAAATAATGCCATCACATTGAGACAGATCCGCGATGCCATCCTTCAGGACAATCATATATTCCAGAATATAAACACATTAAGCATCTCCACAATAAACCGGGTTTTGAAGAAGCATCAGATGACAATGAAACAAATCTACAGGGTACCATATGAGAGGAACTCTGACAGAGTGAAGGAGCTGCACTACCAGTATGTAAATGCAAGTCAGTTACTGGTTGTCTCTCATTATAACCTTACCTGTAATCACAGTAAGCAGCAGTTCACTTATTTGGTTTCAATACCTCCTTTACCTGATTTCAGAATCAGTATTTGCTTCATCTGACTTCAACAATTTCAACAGAAAACTGCAGTTTACTGTATGATGCAATTCTCATTACAATCCTTATTTTATTGTCTCCCAATCAAATCTATCTAATACTGTAGGTTTCACTGTAACATCTCAGTAAGTCATCAGTATTTCCCACTCCCCTTTCTATCAAATATCCCTGCAGTACTTCCTCATAGGCCTATTATAGTTTAGAACCACTGGAGTAGTGGCCTGTAGTATATTGAACCTGTGGGGGAGAACATGTAATTGTCTAACTGTAGTATATGACTCTTCTGTATGACTGATTTTATGGTCTTTACTCTATTTTAGAGAATAATGTCATTGGAAGGACATGAGACCCCTCACATCCTGGTGTTCGTGGATGAAGCTGGCTTCAACCTGGCCAAGGGCCGAAGACGTGGCCATAATATTATTGGCCACCTGGCCACAGTGGATGTCCCAGGTCAGCGAGGGGGCAATATAACTATGTGTGCTGCCATTTCTGAGAATGGTGTGGCCACTCACATCCCCAGTCTTGGCCCATACAACACACACAAGCTCCTCATCTTCTTGGATCGCCTTTATACCGATTTTATCCCTGAAAATGAGAGAGGTCTCATAGGGCCTCACCTACCCATTTATGTAATTGTGTGGGACAATGTCAATTTCCACCATAGCCCACTCATTAGGGGCTGGTTTGCAACGCATCCAAGGATGGTCATGGGGTTCCTACCACCTTACTCTCCTCAATCCGATAGAGGAGTCTTTCTCTGCTTGGAGGTGGAGAGTGTATGAGCATCATGCTCAGGATCAGCCGTCCCTGCTCCATGCTATGGACGCAGGGGATGGTTGCGGCATGCACGCCGTGTCTTCCCTCGTTGCATCGCAAGAGAAAGTATCCGCTGTGATGTGGACGAGAATCTGTGGCCAGACGGACAACAGCGTGTAAATAATCAGGAGGGTGAAGACAGTGGACAAGAGCGGGAGAATGAGTACAGCGACCACTGAATAAGTCCTTGTTTTTTGATTTTGTGTTCATACAATTTACTACTGTAATGTACATTTTCTTTTTACATATGTATGAAACTTTCTTTGTGTGTGAATAAAAAATGGTTATAATTTCCTTGGTAGTGTGAGTGCAATCTGTGATGGAGGCTACTCATTTCTGTTGTATATTGTTGGTCCTCTGCCATAGTGACAAAACATCTAAACATTTTGTATGGCAGCACTCACACAATGCCAAGGGGACGATGCATTTTGGGGGCACTGACTATTCAGATTAGAAAGAAATGTAGTTTTGACACGAGTGAACTGTTTTAGGAGAGATATGAGCTTTTGCAGGTGGATCATGTTGTTGTGATCAACCATCCAGGTTTATTTTGACAAAAGCATCACGAATGATGGGAATGTCCGATCTGTGTCGAGAAATGAGCCAAAGCTATTGAGAAGGATCTTTGCCATTTTGGAGACACTGACTGTTTAAATGCGAAAGGGATTTAGATTGAAGCCTGAGTGAACAGTTTTGGAAGAGATATGAGCTTTTGCAGGTGAGCTATAGTGTTGTGCTAAACTGTAAGAGTGTTTTGCCAAATGATCTTAGAGTTTTGAGAATGTAATTTCTGTTTCAAGAAATGAGCCAAACCAATGGAGAATAACTGTAGTACAAGGCTAAGCTAGGGGCTGGTTTCCTGATGCAGGCAGGCTTCAAACACCAGCCATGAATGCTTTTTTTCTCTCCTTTAAAACCTTGGCATTGCATCTGCAGTACAGATCACTTCAACCCTTGTGTTGTCCTTGGGTCATTTTTGTCCTCTAAAGAAATCTTTTGCTATCAAAAATCTGTTTTTTGTTCATCAAATGGTCTGAAAATATTGTAAGGTAGACCCTACAATAATACATAGAAAGTATGCTCACAAGCCTCCATTGCACTAGAGATTTGCATACTTTGATCAGCATACTTTTTTTTTACCATGTTGTGCAAAGCAATGACCAGTAGGACAAAGCACATATTGTCCTCTAGTATAATGAGGAGGGAGAATCACTGTTCAGGAACATCCAGGGTTAGAAGATATAGAAAATATTGTCAATATATTTAGAGTATGTGATGCCAGGTCCAACTGTACATGGAACATGCTAGAGTACAATGTCAAATTATCTGGCCTGCAGTCAGGACACGCGAATTGTCCCTAACATTGCAGGTTTCAAAAAGAAAACAATCACCTGTAACAACTTGTTTGTTGGCCTGCAACTGCAGAAAAGAAAGCTGTCCATGATGGGACCAGTGCAGAGGAATAAACTTGAGCTTCCTCCTGCACTTGTGTCAAATATGGACACACCTTCGTCCTCATGAAAGTTTACCTTCACTCAGACCCATGCCCTGGTGTCCTACCATGCCAAAATATAGAAAACTGAAGGGTAATGAGTTGGAATAAAGATGAATAAAACCTTGAAACACAGAGATGGATGATATTTTATACTCATGGCTTTATAAACAGTCAAAGCAAACGGGGTCATTTTTGAGCCCAGAGGACAACAGATGTGATTATTTGCTGCCAGTAAAAAACTTGAAGTAGTTTAAAAACAGCTTTCTAAATTAACTTTGACATAAACCCATCTGTGATCATCTGTTAAAGCAACCGACTCTGGTTGTGAAACGATAATCACAATAACTGATGATTTAATTTATTTTTTACCCGAAAACAAAGAAAAAATTCATTTTGAGGTTTTTATCACTTAAATTTGAAATGGAATAAAAAAAAAAAAAAATTGTGTCAAAATGTTTGAATTGAGTTTTAATTAAAAGTGGGGAAAAAATCCACTTCATATTAATTAAGTATCAATCAAACTAGATGGAGACATTTTTGACCCCTGAGGACCACAGGTGGGATTATGTGCTGCCATTTAAAATTTATAAAGGCTTCAAAAAACAAAAACAAAAAAAACTTTCTCACTAAAGTTCAACATACAGCACTCTGTAGTTAGTCAGTCAAAATTATCTAATCAATTAAATATTTTATTTTCTTGTTTTATTTCCACTTGAAAACACAGTGAACTTTATGTAAACAAGGTCTGGTGGCCCTAAAATGTTGCCTAAATTTTGTGTTAATGTGTTGGTCTTAAGTAAAACTAAGGTGTAACACTGAATTGATTGACAATTTATACTTTATATTTTAAAAAACACTCAAATGAAGTGGGGACATGTTTGACCACAGGTGTATGGAAATCGGGAGGACATTATGAGGGTTAATTACACCAACTACTTTGTGTGACTCGACTCAGCCCAGTGCAATTACATTACCAGAAGCACAAGACATTAGAAGCACCTGATTCTGTTAATACCACTGCCCAACTATTGAAGCAGAATAGTGTTTGAGTACTTGAAATTCACTTAAAAGTACCATGGCCATACTGTGGATTCCCATGATGCAATGAGCCTCTTCTCATTTACCACTACTACCTATCCAAAGCGCTTCTATTGACTTTCTCAGTAAGGGCAGTTTGGCTGATGAGAACGTGCACTCCTTAATGTTCATGTATGTTTTAGGAAAGATCCAGAAAGCTTTAAATTGAACATTTTTAACAACTGTCTTTATTCAGAGGCCATCAAACATGATTTTAAAGTCCTCGTGGCGTCTTGAAGTTCATCCCGATGGACGGCTGAGTGACTTGAAGATTGGAAAGGCCACCAAAGTCCTACAAGAAGAAGAAGAAAGTTTTAGTGATTTAAACAACCAAGTTAAAAGCTGTGACATGACAGTTCAGCTAGCAATGACACCTCAGACTAAATAAAAACTAATGATAAACAAGTGACTTTGTTGCCCAGACTATTTCTCATTTTTACCCCGACTGGATTACAGGTGGATGCAGCCATTGTGATTCTGAGTCCATAAACTCAGAAAAAAGTTTACAGAAGTCACAGAAAAAGAAGACATGCCAGTGTTTTCTGTTTCTATATTTATCTTTTCTCTGCTTATTAATGTATTGGATTCTTAATTTTGCTCACCCTGCTCTAACCACACACCACAGCCTAAATTGGACGCATGACGTATAAATATGGGCATGCTTTAACTCTGCAAAGACTCAGTCAGTTAAAAATGTAAAAAAATGTAAATGTCAGTTAAAAAAACAGGTGATTGCTCCACCCTTTTAATGCACTCATTTAATGTGTGTAGAACTACTTCCTTCCCACCCCCACTAAACACACTGGTACTTAAATGGCCATTATTGATAAATTACACCTGGCAATTTCTTTGCAATGTGCCCATTATGTTCTCTATCAAAATATTAAGTGTTACTAACGGAAATCATACGTCAGGGTTCTGCTGGAAATTCAGAAGGACTTTCAATTATGTGGCAACCAAATAAATCAGCAAATAACATCTGAGACTCACCAACATCTTGAGCATTTCTTTTGTGTCTGGATCCACCTCAATGATCTCCTGGTCCAGAGCAGAAATCTACAGGATGAGAGACACAAATGAGCCACCTGAACTGTCCTTTCACCTCCATGTTTACTCCAGCAACAGCTGGAGAGAAATGCTCAGTGACAACAAAGATGCTTAAGGAAGCCCGTGGACACTCGAGCGGCAGCTCAACGTAGCCCGACACGAGGTGCGCAACCTAAGGCACGGGGAGCACTACAGTCAGCCATCACAGGTAGGACAGAAGACAGTGAACTGACCTCTGGGACGTAGTTGTCCCTCCTCTCTCTCTCCTCCTCCTGCAGCTTGATTGAGATTCCTCTGACTGGACCGCGCTGGATACGCTTCATCAGGTGTGTCACATACCTGAGACACAAGTGAGCACAAACATGCAATCAGAAACCTACAGCAGATTAGTACACATTTTTTCTGACTGTAAGCAGTTCACATTTCTACGTACTCCAAACCTCCAGCAGCAAAATACAAATGTTTCTAAGTTTAACTTTGTTTTTTTAGAAGTTTTATGATTTAACTTTTGTTCAACATGTCTGAAGTTTTAGTTAATTCAGACCAAACACAGAAAATATTCCAAACAGCAATGGTGGAGTTTAAATGAGTGGCTACTGTGCACCAGTTCATAACAGAAGCACATCACACACACAGAATCTAACAATCCGAGAAAAATGACTTCAGCTAAAAACAAGCACTTCACATGACTCGTCTTCCAAGCTCATCAAGTCGTTTAACCTGCAGAAACGTGGTGTGAAACTCATACCAGTCTTTTTTTTTTTTTAATGAACCAACTAACCAAAAACCCCCAAAACAACCTCCCCCCGAATCACATTAGGCTGACAGGCAGGCTGGACAGGTCAGCAGTCTGTCAGGGCTCATTCCCACTCACATGCACACTTAACTACATTTTGAGTGTGAGAGGAAGCGGGAGTACCTGGAGAGAACATGCAAACTGCCTAATGGCAGACTTGAACCTGACCTTCTCGCTGTAAAGCAAATGCACTGTCCCCAACCCGAATCACATTTAAACTTTATTGCCACTCTGGTTCTTCACCGGCTTCATTCAAGAGGTAACAAAGAAGATATATCAGCGCTAAATCATGCGAGTGTCACCTTTTTCTCAAAGAAAAATTAGAAAACCCAAAAAGCAACCCCCCCCAAATTAAAAGAAAAAAAAATTAAAAATAGTAGATGCCACTCGTATAAAACACAACATATCAATCTCATTCAATATCAAAAAACAAACACGCACAAATGAAGACAAAGCCTGAATTCAAGAATAAAACAGTGTTCATGTTTCATTGACATGACGAGCTGTAGGAAATCAGAGGGAGGAATTCTCAGAGGTTCTGACTTGGGGTGCACCATCTCTGCACCCCAAACATGCAACAGCTGATTGGAAAACTTCATTTTTTTATGCCAACAGCTCCACATGTGCTGCTTTGCGGTCCTTCAAAATCCTTACTTTACGTCACTGGAAACTGATTACATAAGCATTTGCCTAATGCTGATTGGTTGACAAGGGGCACAGATTCGGGAAGTTTGTTTTCACCATGAAAAACAACTTCAGAGATATGGCATGAAAAGCATAGACAGTGTACATTTTTCACTGTTTTTAAACAATCTGCTTCACTTCAGCTCTTTGTTTGCTCCAACTTCACTCTTCTCCATGGCCAATGGGCCAACAGTAGACAAGCAAGAGTGGCCCACAGACCGGTTATACCACATACTTTGTACACTGCCTCCATCTGACAACAAAGCTCACTGCAGGTAGACGGGCCATCCCTGGACTGCCAGCGAACTGCAAACACCCTACCCCTGCTGTCAGACTGAGGTCGGATAAAGTTCAACATAAATTAACCACTAGTTTTTGTTTTTTTACATCCGTTTTGAGCCACTTTAGGACAAAGGAACCACACCAAGGGGAAAACCAAGCCAGATTTTGATTTAAAGCTACACTTGGAAAAAATTACTACCATCTACAAGTCAGCTAGCTAAACGCTTGGCCCCACCAGACCTCAAATACATCTATGTGGGCTGCTCTGACATTCTCCTGTGCGGTGTGCTCGGACAGGGACAGAGGTTCATAAATAATGTTTGATCTCTCAGGATAGTGAAGCTGTGCTGAAGAAATAACAGCATGTTGTAGCTGAAATCCTCTGCCTTAAATCTGTGCTTAACAAATCATGATCTGAGGCTAAAGCAGGAGTGCACACAGCCGAAACCCCACTCACCCTGCAATCTTGTTACGCAGAGGTTTGCTAGGGATGATGGCGATCTCCTCGCACACCCTCTTGTTGGTGTGGAAGTCGTTGCCCAGTCGTGTGTAGTACTTCTCGATGATCACCCTGGCGGCCTTCTTGACCGTCTTGGTCCTGACTCGACCCTGGAGGAGGAGGCACACAGACTTAGATTTCGTGTGTATGAATTGCTGAAGAAGGAATTTCAAATATCTTCACTGATTCCCCCAAAAAACACGGTCTGGAGTTTAAAAACTTTGGCATAAGAGAAAAGGTATGACAGCTTTTAGTGGCAAAGTGTGTCACAGGTTAAAATTACGTAGTGACAGATCATATGACGGAATGTAAAGTGAGTTTAAACGTCTATAAATCACATTTAACGACTTATTTAACAGACGAAACTTACATATTTAGACATTAATGGCCAATAAACGTTAAAACATATTTTGAGTACATTGAACACAAACTCATCACCATCAAGTCACCGAGCAGCTAGTCCCCGTGCAAAACATTGCCACGGTAAAGACGGGTAAACGGAAGTCAAGTTGTCCTTATGAACAAATTTTCCTCCAACAACTAACGGACATTAACTCGGTATGAGAAGCATACAAACACGAGCGGAGCCAAACTGTTGCCGACTGCCCGTAAAGGTGCACCGCGAAACTGCGGCTTGGTGCCCGGTTACTTCGGGAGCAGTCAGTCTGTGTTTACATGGTTAACGCCACCAAAGTGCGTCGAAAACCCGCTTTTATAAATCTTCGTGTCGCCTGTGTGCAGACTGACGGTAGTAGCCGCTCGGTGACGGGACAGCCAGTGAGGATTGTGAAGGATTGTGGAGGACGACTAGATGAAATGCTTTCCGTGGACCCACCATGTTGACTCGGACCGGTGGAAAAGGGTTAACGCACGCTCACACCGGAAGTTTATAGTTTAGAGGCTGCGCTGCTACAGCGTAGTGAGCAGTGTCGCCGCCTGGCGGTGGGAGGAGAAAACATCACGTTACTGTGAACTATTTTTTTGTTATGCACATAAATCAAGATTTGGGTTTCTATCTCAAAATTTCAATTTAATAAATCAACATTAGAATTAGGATTAGTGTCAGGGTCACGGTTAGTGTTGAGCTGAGCCTTAAAAAACTTGAAATGCTGAGGAAATCATTCCAACTGATGCAAAAGAAAATTAAATTAAATCAACATTTTGAGATTTGAACCAAATTTTGTAATTTTGTCTTACAGATGACAAGTTGCTTTAACAGCACAAACATTCGTTCATATGCATACATTACTTTGCAGCAATAAAAAAAATTGAGAAATAACCAGTTACATTTTTTTTAATTAGTCACCATTTCATGTTTTTAACTAATTAGACTGATACAGTAAATTAAAACCTGGAGTGCACTGCTCAGAGGTTTAACATTTTGCTACAAAATGAAATTTTTTGTTTATTTTCAAATATTTTCTGTGCAAAGCAGCCCCAAGGGACTAAGACTGTCTCAGTCCAAGATGAAATTTGATTTTTGAGCGTGAAATATATTTTAATATATTTTTAATTTGCTAAGTGACAGTTTTCAAGCTGTCTAGCAACAAAATATAAATCTTAGGAGTAAAGGGATTTATAAAAAACATTTAAAAAAAGAAATGTGACCCGTCTTTATTAAAACCATTTCACAACTTACATGATAATGTAGCTAAAACTACGTGCAATACCTTATTGTGACAGATGTAAAAAGGAAACTTTTGTCAAAATACCTCCAGCACCAGTTTGTTTTGAAATGGTCCGTTTACATTGGCCGGCCATAATGGTGTTAAAAACCTTTAAAGAGCAAAATCTGAGTTTGTTATGAAATTCCAATTCTAATTCAAAGCCTGCAGATTGACCTTTCCACATCTTAATTCAAGTGAGCTAATTTGTGTATTTTCTTTCCTCAGCTATTTGATGGTAAAAGCTTTATTTTTATGAGCCACATTCTTGTTTTGGCTGCTGTGACACAAATGTATATCTTTTATCAACCCATCCAACTTATTTGCAAGACTAATATTAGACATTTGCCAGTCTATAGGTATCAGCATTAATATCAAACCAATACAATTAAGAAAAAGATGGGAGAAACACCCTTCAACCTTGTAGGAGGTGGTGATGCACTGTTTGTCCACCAGAGGGCAGTATAAAACTTCCACATAAGGAAAAAAATATTGGCTGATATCTCTAATATTTTGGTCTCCTCTATCAGTCAAACTCTAAAACAAAGTAAAACTTGTCTTCAAACAGCTGACCTGATAGAAAACTTCAAAGATCCCTATACAGACACTGAGCTGAAAACAGCATTTCTGGTTTTTGAATATGAAGGTCCAAATCTGCTGGGTTTATAAGTCACACACATTAAAAAAAATTGATCAAAGTCAAAACATTTCCTGAAGCAGACTTTACAAAAATCACGTCACAAGAGACATGCCTACAAGGTGGAGAGATCTTTTATTTTACATAAAAAAGGGTGCAAATTGGAGTTTTCCCTTTAGGTGTGGAGGGAATAAAAAGTGATTTTTATAAGGTTCATGTGTGACACATTGTATTATATGAATCCAAAGAGAAAAACAAAAAACAAAACACAAAATAAAATATAGGCATCTCAGATAAAAAGGACCTTTACCTTTCTGCAAATCAAAAATATGAAACCATAAAAAGAAATGTGGGTCCTTCATTCTTGAAGCCCTTGACTAACTCATTCAAATACATTTTTGAAGTGACATTCATATTTCAGCACAATAATATTTATTTACAGTTTTAAGATTCCTCTTAATCATAGGCTCTAAAAAATAAAAACAAACAATGCCGAGGGAGGAGGATAAACTCTGGAGCTGTACAATTTGATTTTCCACAGTCAGGGGAAAAAAAAAAAAACACAAAAAAAAAAACCAGAAAAAGGAAAAAATGATCAGAGAATACGATTTTATATGGATTCCCAACAGAAAACGGACTACAATTGTGAACTCTGTACAATTTACAGTTCAAATAATCATCACAATATTGTAGCAAATGTCACCTCTCCCTCAAAAACAAAACAAAACAAAAAAAAAAATACAGTAAATCCAACACACAGTAAGTCTACAGTACAGCAACGAGGAAAAAGTGCCAGAGAACCCAAAGAGACCGAAGCCGTTCATTCACACTTCACACCGTCCTCTGCTTTGACTAAGTTCCACACATCCAAAGTCTGACTGAAGTGAACTGTGTAAGAAATAATGGCCGCTGAAAAGGAATGAAGACATGAAAATGTTTGATGTATTTTACATGAGGCCTGGAAGCCAAAACTGACTCACTGACCCAACAGTATACGAGCCCTACAGGTGAGGAAATTCGCTGGAGACAGAGAGAGAAAGATAGTCTCCAGGTAAGCCATGCAGATACAAGTCACGCAGAGCACTCCTATACCACTCTGCATGAGGCCAACAGTAAGAAAAGCGGATACATCAGAGTAACATATCGAGCATTTCAGCCGGGAGCTGAAGAGCTGGACAGCCTGCAAGCTTTAACGGAAGAAGAAAATGTCGCAAAGATGATCAGTCACAACATCCGACTCGGGAATAATAAACCTGGTGTCCGGTTTCTCTCCAGTGACATTGTGAATGAAAGAAACCAACAGGAACGACTCGTGAAACACTTTCACTGCAACGCTTTGCTGCGCTGAGCCACGTTTGCTCGAGGATTCTTCCCAAAAATGACAGCGGACCCCTTCAAGGACACATGGTGGAATGCAATCATCCAAAGACAGAAAAAGCTAAAATAATAAAACATTCAACTTCATATTTTCCTGGCACAGGTAAAAGGCATGGGCTAGTAGTAGTCTCAGGAAATGGCACTCAGGGAAATCCATGGGGGGAAAGACTGAAGGCTACAGTCTGGATATCCATATCAGAATACTTTGAGTTTTTTCCTCAGGCAGCTGGAATGAAATGGCCGAGCCGTGTTTGTCTGGGAAAAAATAAACTTTAAGAGGCATTAAGACATATCAGAGACATGAATACCTGTCATTCAGATAGCCTGGTTTTCCCACCGTTCCCCTCAAATCCTATGTGTGGAATTACTATGGTAACGCCCAAGAAAAGAAAAGGGGTAAAAAAAAGAAAAGAAGAAAAGGTCCCGTAGATTTTCAAATTCAAGTACTTTCAATAACACAATAACTTAGACCCCAGAGTAACCAACATGTCAGGGGTTAAAAAAATAATAATAAACTGGAAGCTATACAGTGTAAATACATATAACAAGCAGGTTTACATACTGATTCATTGAGAAATATCTGCAACATCTACAACATCATATTTCTAAAGATGATGGAGACAAACCTGAAACTCCACTCATCTTGGTCTTGGATGAATGAGTGTGTGTGTGGACAGAGGGAAATGGAGTGAAGGGAAGCCGTCATGGCACACACACAAACAAAAAAAGTGGGTGGGGCAAAAAAAACAGAAGAGTGTGTGTGTGTGTGTGTGTGCGTGCATTCCCTGCACCCTATAGGGAAGGCCTAGCACACGAGGCAGCTACAATTAAAGTAATAAGCACATTTAAAGTACAGTATTAAGAAGGCAGGGTCTCGTCAGGGAAAGCCGGGGTCAACAAATGTAGTGCAGTCGTGGTCTCAAGCTTTTTTTTGTTTGTTTGTTTAACCTCTCTTTCCCCATAAAACCATGGCTATTTGGAATGAAAAAAAAAATTGCATTCAACAAATTCACATTAGCATAAGATGTAAAATTTAAAAGAAAAAGAACACACATATGGTAATTCATTCTGTTAGGAGGATAGGCAAGGTGACGTACTGAGGATTTTGTTTCAAGGCAGTCCTCCGTGACACTAAATAAAGAGTGAGAATGGTACAGACACGTTCACTTCTCCGCCCTCTCTTTTCTCCTCTCCCGGTGCTGACAAGGAGAAGGGGGTTCAGCAGTCGTCCAAACGTCACCACTTTGCAGCACGTGGGGTCTTCACACTGGTACGCACAAGGGTAACTGGGGGACGGGGGACATCTGGGGGACATCTGGAACACCGTTACACATCATTACACCAAAACGTTCCATTTGGCATCACTTTCTTGGGAATACATCTTCAGTGTGTCAACAAAGGGGAAGTCGTTAACTGCTCTCACACTAGCTGGGAACAGTCTGGTACTCTTTATTACACAGGATACCCAAAAGGGGAGGGGACGGGAAAAAGAAAAGAAAAGGAAAAAAAAAAGACACTGAAATCTCACATTAACTATGCCGCCAACGTGTCATCCAAGTGGTGATGTGACTGCGGTCGGTTGGTCGGTCAGTAGGTTGGTCGGGGGGTTAAGGCATTGGACAGAAGCGTTTCAGAGGCTGTGATTCTCCAAAAGTGCCTCACATCACTTTTTCCTCATGTTATTCCAAAGCATCCCCCAATGTCTACAAGATCAACAACATTTAAGACCCTCCCACCTAGTTTTGGTCACCTTTTTTTTTCTTCTTCTTCTTTTTTTTTTTTTTTTTTTTTAAAACATTGGTCTCAGCTCCCCAACTGCAATTTCATTCCCGTGCACGTGACAGATTATATAAATGCTTTAAAGTCATTTATTTTACTGTCCATACATTCAGTGCGTATGTTTAAGAATTAGTAGGAAAAACTGGTGGAAACCGAGAGATAAATAGCATAAATAGCATTTGTTTTCCCACCCCCCTGCATCTACAAGTGTCATGTTGCTGCTCAGCGAAGGGTAGGAGCAAAAACTGCAGGAGAGTCCAAAGAGACTGTAGTGTGTTTTGACAGCAGCGAGGTTAAGGGAGCGCTTTAACCAAGCAGCATGAGCAGAGAACACTGTACATGAGGCGTCTCTGTTTTCTGATGTCTCAGGCCCCGGTCCCAGTGCCAGAGTTGACCTCTTTGGAGGACGGGGGGAAAAAGAAAACAACAACAACAAAAAATATAACGTGCAGAGGCCAAATGGCAGACTGATGCTCTTTGTGCCTGTATGTGACGATAGGCGGTTACACTCTTGGCTCTTCTTGTGTTACATTCAGTTCCTACATCAGGAATCATCATAAAGGGCTTTGTGTCATAATGAGTTTGCAAACTGAGGGCAGGATGCATTTAGGAGATTAGAAAGGAACTGAAGATGATGATTTTATGAGTCAAGCAGGAATCGTAGTGAAGCAAGTTTCCACAGGAGGTGCCATCTCTTCCTCTTCAGGAGAAAAAAAAAAAAAAAAAATACTGATGTTGGGAGTCTTGGGGGAGGAAGGAAAAAGGATTATCCTCTGCAAAATTCCATCAGAAAGGTTTTTTCCCCCATTTGGCTGACTGACCTGCAACACAACCCGGCACAGCTTGACAGAGGGGTGGAGGGCGAAGAAGAAGAAAAAAGACAACAACAAAAAAAAAAATCCCACAAGAAGACACAAGCATCTTGTACATCTCAGCAAACCGTTTTTAAACTTGTCCAAAAAACGGAGAACAATTCAATCAAGATCTCTCAGATGACTCCCTCTTCTATTCTGAACGGGACCTTACTGATTTCGAATAAAATCCCAATCGACTGAGCCAAACAGCTGGAACGTTTCAGGCTGGTGCTGCGTGATCATTTTTGCCGTGGCGTGTTCTTCTTCCGTTTCCGCTTGAAGAAACAGCAACACCTGCAGAAAGACGTGGACGTTAAATGAGCGCGTGGATGAGAGAAGCACGAGAAAGAACAAACACGGCAGTGTGTTAAATATCACAGGAGCCTCATCTGAGTCTTATTTCTTTGTCTTTTAAACCAGAACAGTAAGAACTCAGTAACACCTTAACATGGACACGATGGATGTGTTCCCATCCACCAAGCGTTTGCGTATTCACCTCCCACCATTTTAACAGACAAATGGCAGAGGAACAAAAACTACAAACTGACTCTGAAGGCAATACTTCTAGGTAAAATCTTTAAAAATAAATTAAAAAGGAAGCAGTGAACACAAAAGTCACAGGACATGGTGAGCCTGAACGGTTAATAAGAACATACAAAGACAAGAAAAAAGCAGATTAGGACATAGGACAGTGACTGGGTACCCTCAGATTCATTTAATATTTAACAAATAGTGGTGTTCCATGCAAAAAGGCTGTAACCTAAAGTCAAATGTTTAGTTATAAAGGAGCCATAATTAAAAAGACAGTTTTTCTTTCTGGCCTGATATTATTTATTAATGTTTGTCAGGCAGCAAGGTTTACTAAATGCAGAAAACGGGCAGAAACTTGGCAGTAAACACAGCTGACAATGTTTGTGGGCACTATATAATATGCACCAGTGAGAGTCTGGTTACATTTTGTAAATAACTCCACTGGGCCCAGCCTAGGCTGGTCCACTCCCTGTCCCATGAGTCTGATGTGGACGAGCAGAGAGGGACTCACCACAGGTTGAGCATTTTCACGCAGCTACAGAAGGAGGAGAAGGAGGAGGAGCAGGAGGAGAGTAAAGAGAAAAGAAAGATAGATTAATACAGCGAGACCGAGATGATGGGGCTGGGAACATGCCACACAAACATGCACACACACGCACCAACAGGACACAGGTGGACACAGAGACAGAAAGTTAAGAGAGGTTAAAAGAGAGAAGGTCACAGAGAAGGTCACAGAACATCCCTGCAGCTTATTATGTCTCCTAGAATTCCCGGGAACGGGAGTGATACGGCATCACGTTTTGAGCATGTTTCTAAAATGTTAAATCCTTTAATAAAAGCTGCTTGGTGTGTAGATCATTGTGTCCTTATACTTACTTCATTTTCTATGTTAAACACAATGAACCACAAGAGTTGACATTTACGTGCTCACTTAAACTGGGCAAATGTGCACTGTGGGTGGCTAGACTTTTTAATGCTACAACAAGTACTAACATAATGTAGTGCAACTATTTTTGTTTAGTAAAACAATTAACTAGATTTGTTCTATCCCATAAATAGGTGAAAATATTAATGCAAAAAAACCCCGAACATGTGGGTATTCAGTCACATGACCACTAATCATGTGACTTTAACTTGTCTCCTATTTTGGACACAGGATGCTGTAGAGTCTAATGGACCAGTTTCTAGGCCCACAGGCCTAGTTCCACTACAGCTCAATGTTTGCAGACAAGTTAGTTTCATGCAAACTACAAACGACCGTATCAGTATCATTAGCGCCCAAACCGAGGTTTTCACTGCGACGCACTCTTTGTGACTACTTTCACATGGAAAAAGCCGGCAACAGCCAGCAACTACTTGCCAATAAAGTTGGGGAGAATAGACATTTTTCCCTAGCAACCTGTGTTTGCCAGATGATCACCAACCAGTCTCTAGGGCTGTGCAACTGAGGCTTAACATTTTAAACTGGTCCTATGAAGACAGCCTTTTGTCTTTTTTAGATTGAGTCCATGATTGTGAATAAAAATGTCGTATTATTTCAGCTTAACTACACCAAATATTTCCTATAAGGCCAATTTTAAATCAATTTGCCATCATTATGGCATTAAAAAAATAAAAATAATTTTTTTGTTTGATGGGGCATCAAAGAGGAGATGGGCACAAAACACACCAATCATAATATCACGCAATCGTGTGAAAGGAGACAACAGCAGCAAGGCCGGCCATCTGGGCAGAGACAGAAATGAATGCACATTAAAAACAGAACACGCAGCTCGGAGATTCAGGAGGCGACACTTTATAAACACTGTTGTTAAAGCTGGTTCATGGTTAATCGCTTCAGCATTAAACTTTCCCAGACAGCTGAACTGAACTTATCTAAAACATGTTCATAGGTAATTATATGTAAAGCATATTAAAACGCAGTACACAATGAGTGATTTTTTTCCTGGGGTGTTAAGGGGTTCAATAGTGTGCTCGCTCTCATTTTGATGTGTTACTAGAACACCAGTGTATACATAAACTACATGAAGTAAGAGCATAAAATGGACCAGCAATTCAGCAAGGTGTTCTGTTAAACACTTACTATTTATTTATATATACACACTGTTACAGTTTGTCAGGGACGTGCTATGAAGTTCAGTCCTCACGACGTTTTAGCGGTCGAGCAGCTGCCCGAAGGCTGCGGCCAGAAATGTCTTAAAATCATCAAAACAATTTTGTTTTTGGGTTAACTACTTCATTTTTTTTTTTTTAAGGCTCAGTTGGGCTGTTGCTGATTCTGAGGTTACTTACTCAGTGGGCCGGTTATTAAAAATTGATTTTAATTGAAGAAATTTGTGAATAATTGAAATTAAAAAAGTAAAAAGTAAATATCCTCTGCTCAAATTTTGTTTATTTGCATGTAAAATTAAAAGTTACGCACAATCTAATTTGTTTACTTATATTTCTTTTCTTTTTTTAAACTCCTCTATTTTTATTGGTCTTATTTGACTTTGTTTGATGTCTGGACTTTAATGTAAAGCACTTGGAGCTGAAAGCGCTGTATGAAATAGGCCCAGCATCATAAATCTTTCCACCGCAGACTTGAATCTAGACCAGTCAAGTGGTCCAGTGCTGAAGTTAAATTGGAATGGCTGCCTCCCTCAATCAATATCATAAAGCATGGTGGAGAAAGAAAATGTGTTTAAAGTTGATTCCTACATTTCTGTTATTACTTCCGTTTCAAACTATGCATCTCCTCATTATTATATACTGTTTAGTCTGAGAGCTGTGTGAATCCTAAGAGCTGCCCTCACTTCTTGTCAGTCAGACGAACCGTGTGATCTTCAGCTTGCACAGCAGTTTTTTCAGTGACTGGCCAGCCATGCAGCGTGGCACCATTCCAGCTGCTGATGCTTAAGACTGGCACCATTTACCGGTTAGTTCCTGCTACCAGCTCAAACCAGTGCCAACACTAATTTCAATGATTTTTACACTACAGTGGGGCAAAAAAGTATTTAGTCAGCGACCGATTATGCAAGTTCCCCCACCTAAAATGATGACAGAGGTCAGTAATTTGCACCAGAGGTACACTTCAACTGTGAGAGACAGAATGTGAAAAAAAAAATCCATGAATCCACATGGTAGGATTTGTAAAGAATTTATTCGTAAATCAGGGTGGAAAATAAGTATTTGGTCAATAACAAAAATACAACTCAATACTTTGTAACATAACCTTTGTTGGCAATAACAGAGGTCAAACGTTTACTATAGGTCTTTACCAGGTTTGCACACACAGTAGCTGGTATTTTGGCCCATTCCTCCATGCAGATCTTCTCGAGAGCAGTGATGTTTTGGGGCTGTCGCCGAGCAACACGGACTTTCAACTCCCGCCACAGATTTTCTATGGGGTTGAGGTCTGGAGACTGGCTAGGCCACTCCAGGACTTTCAAATGCTTCTTACGGAGCCACTCCTTTGTTGCCCGGGCGGTGTGTTTTGGATCATTGTCATGTTGGAAGACCCAGCCTCGTTTCATCTTCAAAGTTCTCACTGATGGAAGGAGGTTTTGGCTCAAAATCTCACGATACATGGCCCCATTCATTCTGTCCTTAACACGGATCAGTCGTCCTGTCCCCTTGGCAGAAAAACAGCCCCATAGCATGATGTTTCCACCCCCATGCTTCACAGTAGGTATGGTGTTCTTGGGATGCAACTCAGTATTCGTCTTCCTCCAAACACGACGAGTTGAGTTTATACCAAAAAGTTCTACTTTGGTTTCATCTGACCACATGACATTCTCCCAATCCTCTGCTGTATCATCCATGTGCTCTCTGGCAAACTTCAGACAGGCCTGGACATGCACTGGCTTCAGCAGCGGAACACGTCTGGCACTGCGGGATTTGATTCCCTGCCGTTGTAGTGTGTTACTGATGGTGACCTTTGTTACTTTGGTCCCAGCTCTCTGCAGGTCATTCACCAGGTCCCCCCGTGTGGTTCTGGGATCTTTGCTCACCGTTCTCATGATCATTTTGACCCCACGGGATGAGATCTTGCGTGGAGCCCCAGATCGAGGGAGATTATCAGTGGTCTTGTATGTCTTCCATTTTCTGATGATTGCTCCCACAGTTGATTTTTTTCACACCAAGCTGCTTGCCTATTGTAGATTCACTCTTCCCAGTCTGGTGCAGGTCTACAATACTTTTCCTGGTGTCCTTCGAAAGCTCTTTGGTCTTGGCCATGGCGGAGTTTGGAGTCTGACTGTTTGAGGCTGTGGACAGGTGTCTTTTATACAGATGATGAGTTCAAACAGGTGCCATTCATACAGGTAACGAGTGGGGGACAGAAAAGCTTCTTACAGAAGACGTTACAGGTCTGTGAGAGCCAGAGATTTTCCTTGTTTGAGGTGACCAAATACTTATTTTCCACCCTAATTTCCGAATAAATTCTTTACAAATCCTACCATGTGGATTCATGGATTTTTTTTTTTTTTTCACATTCTGTCTCTCACAGTTGAAGTGTACCTCTGGTGCAAATTACTGACCTCTGTCATCATTTTAGGTGGGGAACTTGCAGAATCGGTGGCTGACTAAATACTTTTTTGCCCCACTGTACTTGTGTGCTGTAGAGATTGTAGTCTATGTTAATGGTTGATTGGCTGGGCACAGGCATGAGGGGGTGCATTAGTTAATCTACAGTACTGTGCAGAAGTCTTGAGGCAACCCTTCATTTCTTTATTTTTTGCTGCCATGGAGCCAGGCTTTCCTGTAATTTTTTAAGAGCTCTTGAGCAATAGTTCTCCAGGCATTCTGTCGGCCAGTGGCTGCTTTTTTTCTTCAGTATGTTAAACCACTTAACACTGACCTATGAATCACTCAAGGATAAAATGGCACCTAACTCAAAGGATGAACTAGTGTTGTGTCTACACATAAACAACTTTGCAAAGAACTTTAGGCATATTGTTACTAGCAGCCCATCGTAAAAACAAAACTTGTTTCCATTTTAAGTTGAATCTAGGAAAAATCTTAAAGATAACATAGTTTGATAGATATAAAATAGTTTTGTATTTTTTCCTCCACCAGGGTGATTTCCAAAGAGCTATTAAAGAAATGAGGGCTGGCTTTTACTTTTGCACAGTACTGTACAATGGCTTTTTTTATTTTTACAGAAAAGGAAAATTCACTGAGGGATATAGAGACTGGTTGCAGATCGTAAACCCACACACCCAGACAGATAAGAGGGGCAGGTGGAAGATGACAGCTGGTGGCTGGAGCTGTCACAATTCCAGACAATAGCAAAAGGAGACAGAGGGAGGTAAAGAGGGAAAGAGAGGAAGCGACAGATGGACATGGAAGAGAGTCGTGGTGGCTATATGACACATACTTGGCCTCGTCGGGCGGATGCTCCTCTGGCGGAGCTGTAATTGGGGCGTTGGAATGAACAGCCAGCGGATCGTCTGCATTCAGCTCCCCGTTGGTTGAACTGACCACCTGTGACACAGACTGGTGTTAAGTTCAGTTAAACCACTTATGTTTGTCCACACAACAGATACGTATGGAAAAACCAGATACTGCTGTGACAGAAAGTTTACCTGGTTAACAAAGAACAAGTTAACACAAATACTCTAGTTCATTTAGTTTTGCTTGTATTGGGAGAAACTGGTTTCGTGGCAGCAAAAAAAACAAAACAAAAAAAACACCACAACATGAAGAAAAACCTGGCTTGCAGTCTGTGAATGGTTCTGCTATTTTTTTTTTTTTTTTTTTACTATTTTGTAGCTTCAAGTCATACAAACATAGTCTTGTTTGTTATCAGTGTGTATCGATATTTGCCCCAAAACAGCAACGAGTCACCAAAGTTAGAATGTTGAAATGCTCCAGAGAGAAAAAATAAAAGACTTTCAAGAGTCAAAACTTAATCCCAAAAGACAGCACAGGTTGGGAGGGAGGCAAGCAAATTTCAGATTGCAGTAATTACAATATCACGTAAATACAGGGCTGTAGCTTTCCATCAACAAACAAGCTGTGTCCCTACAGTATACAAGGGCAAGGTCTCACCAGTGACCACACCTGAAACTAAAGTAAAGACTTCACCAAACATGGGCAATTACAACTACATGTAGAAAACTCATTTTAATAGATTTGTATAGAACAGGGGAGGGCAACTGATTTTCCCCAAAGGGCCCATGAGAAACTGGGACTACTGAGAAGGGCTGCACTGGTAAGCTAACAAAGAAATAGTTAATATTGAGCAGAACTGAGTTCAGCTTATTGGTGCAGTCCTCAACAGTCTTTGTTTATCATGTGACCCCTTGGGAAAATCAATTGCCCACCCCTGGTATAAAGCGAAACTGCACCAACATCTTTCTGTTGCTTGTGGAATCCATTCAGCAAACCTATAGACTCATTACTTAAAAATAAAACTAAATGAGTAAAATGACTTCTTAAACATACATAAGAGGATTGGGGCCACTGAAGAAAAAAAAACCATTATTTTTATTATAAGTATTCGTGGGTGATGACTCTTCCACCCTTTTCGGAATTCTAAAAAGAATCAGAATTTTTACTTTTCAGCCTCAGAACTCTGGCGTTTTCTTTAGCTCTGTGAAGAACTAATCAGGATTCTGAGATGAAAGTCAAAATTCTTAGTTAATAAAAATAAAGCAGGAATTCTGGGGAGGAAAAAAACAAAAAAGTCACACCCCTTGTGACTGTAATCCTGCTCTGTAAAAAACCATGTTTAGATGAAGGACAAATCATAAAATCAAGATGCCAGTAGCAGCCATTTATTCTTGAACTTATGAGCCTGTAAAAAGAAGCAATGCTTTTATTTGTCACAAAAATGGGTTTGTGTGCGCCCACATGCACTCATGAGTACATATAGATCGTGAAAAGTGGAGTGAAGTGGATTTGTTGGCTTTTTGGACATATTTAGGAAAGCAAACATATCTTCTTTGATCTACCACAATGAAAATTCTCAATATTCCTGTCGAGGAGAAGTAAACACTTGGTTTCAAGCTAGTATTGCGATGTTAAGCATAAATAATAATTTCTTGTATGCATTCTTGAATGCAACTGTCCAGACATATTTCATATATGAAATGTGACTATTGTAGCCAATCTCATAACCCTCCATGTGTTCTTGCTCGGCCTTGGTGGATTTGCTGTGTGCTTACAATCATTACACTGTTAAAAGGTGACCTCCAGGATTAATAGTTCAATCGATTAGCTTTCTAGTCCCTGGGGAAGAAACCCCAAACCATATCTACCGACATGCTTCACACTGTGTGTGTGGGTCTTCTCCTGAAAAGCTCTTTGGTCTGTGCCAAACACATCTACTCCTACTGTCTTTGATTGGCCCAGGGCCTAGTAGGCACAAAAAGACACCTCATTCAGGCATCCTTTTTTCCCCAAATGTTTGAATTTATAAGAATCCTGACAGGAGAATATGCAAAGGATAGGACAGGACAGATAGGATAAGACAAACTAGCAGTGCAGATGGTGGGGTAGTAAAGTGTAGCCAGACTGTAAAAAATTAAATGTGACTGTACGTCTACTCACACATTTAATTTCATTTCACATCACGCACTTGTTGTGGACTCACTTTATCATGCGCAATCAGTCAGCAGTATTGCTCACACATGTGAGCCAAGGCACCATAGAGACGAGTAAAATCAAATCTCAACTTGAATTCCACTCAGTGTGTCTCTGTTTCCCAGAAAGGCACATCCCAGATGCCTGAACGAGTGTCTAATTACGAGCACACCTATTCAGTCTTTTTTTTTTTTTTTACCTTCACTGAACTGAGAGAGAATTCCTGAGCTGTATAATGACTTTTAAGGAAACATTTTGTGCTAAAAAAGATATTAACTTGGCTTCCTTTTGTTTTTTCATGATACAGGAAGAAAGAAAAAAAAAGAAAAGAAAAAAAACACAACAGAAAGTCCCTGCCTGCCTCTTTAAAAGCCAAGCCTGTCTTGCTGATATGCTGACTTTTTTCCCCCCAACACAAAAAAAGAAAAGAATTGTGTTTATCTGTAAACTTCCAGGTTTACTTGCCCAAATATATGAAAAAAAGCCAACAACTTCCCCTTACACTTTCACCTGATTGAATATGTACGCATCAGTAGATCAGGATAATATACCTGATTGTGTACGAAATGTTGGAAAAAAGAACATTTAAAAAAATAAATAAATAAAAAATCTTTCTGTAACAGTGTAGCAGTTATCTTAAAGGAAATAAGTTGCGTTTGCATTAAAGGACAAGAGAGATTTCAGTCTTTAATGATCTATACTTAAACGAGTTAAATAACTGATTCTGATGTGTAATATAATAAAGCCTGAAAAAGCCAAGTCTGATGACCACTGCGTTGGTCACAGCACCCTTTTCTCCACACTGTGTTCACAGAGTGCCATGCTTCTACCAATGGCACTCCAGGGAATGATCTAGTTTCACAATATATGTATAAAAATGTTTACATTTCCAAACTATTTTTAAGTGAATGCCATTTAGTAAAAGGAATCCCCAGAAGCAAAACAAACCCTGTTGAAGACCGAGACAGTCTTTGGAATGGGCTAGGAGACAAAATTACTAAAATATGTTCCTTTAAGCATAAAGGCCTATAATGGTTTAGAAGCATGCAATTAGCTAGCTATGCCAGGTCGTTCTGCCATGCAGAAGGCTTCTTGATCTTGCAAAGAATGTCCAAGCATCATGAAGAGTTGTAGGACCGGAGATCAAAATGCCCCAAGAAGGGCTGCTGTTTATAAAGCTAAATCACACTTTCACCATCTGGGGTGGGTAGCACCAGATGACATGCATATGGTGGAGCAGAAAATTAACATTTCCCAGCCAGGGGCAAAAGGGTTGGAGGGGGGGAGGGGGGGGGGGTATATGGTTGTAGATCTGTCTCACACATGAAGCTAAAACACTTAATAAATGCAATTCATGTCTGGCATAAAGCATTAGTAACTATATCAGTGTTTTGTGATTATTATGAGCTTTTAGATAATGAAGATGAATAAAAATGCCAGTTCAGTAGCAAAATTATTTGCAAAATAATATGAATTAAATGCTTGAGTACTTTGCTAAACACGAGTTTCCTAAGTATTCATAGTTGTTTAACTCGCAAATAAAATATTTGTCTCAAAATAAGACTAATCCCTTGAAAATATATCGTTTCCCCAAGCGGGGGGGGGAAAACAAATTGTGTCACAAAAATGCCTTTGCGTCTTTCCCTTCCATTTACAAGCCATATTATGAGTGTATTTATCTTTGTTTGGATTATTTGAGACAGATCTGACTCCATGGAGATTGGGTGGGGGCTGCCGGTTGATCAGGTGAGGGGTGTATACCTGCACTGAGCCCCCGTGCCTGTCCGCTGTCAGGTGGGAGGTCAGATAGGAGGAGTTTGCTTGGCGTGCGGGCTGCACCTCCCATGCTCCTCGTCGATCTGAGGCTGCTGTCTGCTTAGGAATCGGGGGTGGCGTCGGTGATGTGAAGGGAAGTGGGTTTGAAAGTGCAATGGGAAGGGGAGGGGGGTGAAGGAAAGATGGATATATGGGTGTGCGAGGCAAGGTAACCATGCAAAGCAGCATGAGATATGGAGAAGAAAAAATAAATAAATGAACAAAATTGAAAAAAAAAAAAAAAGTAAATCAAAATCATAGCAAGGCTTCAGCCATAAAACTGAATCAGAAACTAATGAGCCTGAAGCCTATTGGAGTTAAGCTCACAGGTCTCAAACTTTGGCCTCAATCTCATTACACCTGAATAACAAAAAAATAAGCATGAACCACTAACAAGTAACCTATTTAAATGCTCAGAGCTTTATAAAGCCAGCAATTTATTTTCCAGCTCATCTTCATACCAGCAATGAATTAAATTGGATTCAAAGCAAATGTGTTTACACACGCAAAACTGTAGATCAAATTCAACCAGACTAACTAACAGCTATTCAAGTCCTTCATTTGTAGCATAGACTGCGACAATTCAACCCTGGCTCTGAAATTTGCATTTAAAGCACCCAAATAGCATCGAAAAGCAGGTGCACTGACAACATGGGCACAAAACCCATATATACCCAAAAAAGTTCTCCCTAAGTGCCTCTATTCTACACTGTAGAATATGTGAATGATTACAAAGCTTTATTTCAGTCAGCCTTCATCTTTGTGGGCTGCTTTTAATTACCAGAATTTAGTTTCATTTAATTTATGGTCTTAAACACTTGCCAAAAGTTTATCTACAATATCTAAAGCGCACAGTAAATCCAAAAACACGAAGGCAAAGATGACTGGGATAAATTTGCCCTGATGCCTTAAAACTAATTTTCCAGCATTTAAATATACAGAGATGTTCAAAAGAATACTTGCATAGCACATCCTATTGTCACTGCATGCACATAAGCTTTGCTTGGCAAAGAGATCATCATACAGAGAGTAAAGGGAGTTTCAGGCTGTAATGCACCATGGGTCCATCCACTGGACCACAGCATGGCAAGAAGCAGTCTGGTCCCCATTGCTCAACCGGACGTACCTGGTTTCTGATTGGTGGGTGCTGTGAGGGTCGGTCTCTATGAGGATGGCTCTCTCTCGTGACTGCAGATGCTCCAGAGTCTATATGGACAGACCCCACCGGTGTGGGCTGAGGGGAATAACAATGAATTCAGCTCTGCAGTCAAACAGGTGAAATTACTGACATGTAAAATGTGATCCGTTACTCACAATCTGCCTGCCAACCCAGTCGTAGGTGTAGTCAAAGGTGTATCCTTTTCTCTCAAACAGTTCCGTGAACAAAGTCCTCAAATATTCATAGTCTGGCTTTTCAAAGAAGTCCAACCGCCTCACATATCGCAAGTAGGTGGCCATCTCCTCTGTATTACACAGAACCAACAAGAATGTTCTCACCTTTCATGAGGATAAATCCGTACAAATTGTGTAGTGGGACGACATTTAGATCATTTTATCTGAAAAATCACGTTACATCACAGCCAGTATTCACACTATCAAGGCTCACAAGCTGATCCAAAAGTGAGATTACAGCCATCAATAGCATACCTGGAAAGTTCTCACAGAGGACCTCGATGGGAGTGTTTCGTTTTGTGTCTCCAATCTTCTGGTATCGTTCTTTCAGTGTGTCAGCCTGAAAAAGATTCAAAGCAAAGTGTTTTTTCTTGTTTAATGTGTCTGAAGTAAACGCTCTCTCTGAAAAATCAACTGAGCTTCCATGACTGGAGACACAGCATGATACTACTGATCACTTTATTGCCATCAAGACCATTTAAGGCAGACCTTCCCAAAGTGTGGGGCCCGCCCCCTGAGGGGGGGCGCAGAGCCATTGCAGGGGGGGGCACGGTATGAAAAGCAGGGGGGAAAATGCTTGGACACTGCTAGCACGGGGCGCCCACACAAACGCAAAGCAGGAGATGAAGCATCGCTGAATATGTTTCCAAACCAACTTCATTCTGAGCCAAAGACTAGAAAATATGGTGAAGCATATCTTCCCTTTGGCTTCACCTGCACAAGTGCCAAGGTAGGTCCCCTGCAGAATTGCTTTTCCCTTCGTCGGGAGCACGCGCTGGGCTCTTCAAATCACGGACAAACAGTATCCCACATTCTTGATTTTTAGGTCACACACACACACTTGTTGTAATGACTAACTACTCCTGACATTTTGGAGATGTTAGATTTTTATACAGTAAAGTTACAGCGGGATACAAATAACATCAGACTGATCCTGCCACGATTTGTTCCCTCGGTTCAAATCACGGACTAACAGTATCCCACAGTTGTTTATGTTTTTAAACCCATTTTGCACAGAGAGGCATTTTTTGAAAAATTGATTGACAGCAATGTTGAATATTATTACACAGGGAAAAAAACAACTACACGTAAAATAATCACACCGTTATGCCTTTGCCTTTGTAAATGGAGGGACAGTAACTGCGTGTGTATATGTAAGCGTGTAAAACCTGCAGATAGAGACAAAATACTGTTAATCTGACTATCTGCCATTCTGCAATTCATCTCATTTAAACAATAACGTGGCGCACAGCGTGATGTGAAAAAAGGCACAGACCTTTGACGTTGCGTGACCAACTCTGAGATTTTTAAAACTCCTTTTTTGTGTTTACGTGTGGACGAGGAATACAGTTTTCGGTGATTCGAAACGCCGTTTACATGTGGACGAAACAGCTGCGTTTTCAAAAATACCCGTGTAGGTGTGGACGCAGCGTAAAAGAGTTAGTAGTTTATTTTATTACTACCTGTAATTTTTAATTGTTTACTTAATGTTTGAGGTGTGAAATAAACCGCAATGGAGCAAAATAAGGGTGTGTGTGGTTGGAGGATGTGTTTGTGCGTGTGCGTGCATGCTTGCGGGGGGGCGGGGCATTTTTCTTGTAAAACAAAGGGGGGCCTAGCAAAAAAAGTTTGGGAACCACTGATTTGAGGTTTCTTGTTGCATGTTCAATCAAAGTAAGGAAATCTCAGAAAGCTGATTCTGTTCATCTGGACGTAGCGTTTTCAGTGGGAGAAACGTTTTGTCAAGTGATGAACAGAATCAACTTTCTGGGAGATTTTCAGGTGGTTAAGCAGAAAGGATTCAGAGTAGTAAGCAAAGAGGAATAGGAAGCTTACTGCTTCAATTAACAACCAACTGTACCACTCTGTACACATTAGCCTGAAGAAAAGCTTCTAAAGATTATGAATTTTGAACTGTGAGCACAAAATAACAGCTGGTTCATTTTCAACTGTAACCTTTGTTTAGTCTTTTTTTTTTTAATATTCATTAAGAAAGACTTAAATGTGCCAATGGAGAGATAAACACAATGAAAGCTGAAGTCTTCGGAAGTACATTTTCTCAGTCATATTGAACAGACTTTCAGCACATGCCGCAGCTACTGATGGGTAAATAATATAAATTACACAGCAACTCAGAGTGTGTTAGAATTTAAGGTTATACAATGACTAGAGTCCTGATGAAAGAATCTCGGAAACTGTCAATATACTTTACATACCTTTAGCCCTTGCCAAGGTAGACTCCCACGAAGAAAATACATGAACATGTGGCCCAGAGCCTCCAGGTCATCTCGCCGACTTTGCTCTGTATCAATAGATATAACATCTCACTGACACAATTCAACAACTATGTCCCAAAGCATCCGTTTTACAAACAGACGTCCCAGAACAACAACAATAAAATCATTCTTACCTTTGCCTAAGTGTGTATTGATGGACATATATCGCGCAGTACCAGTTAAGCTCTTGTGCTCCCGGTAGGGAATGTGTTTTTTGGTCTCGGGGTCGATGTACTCTTTGGCCAGGCCAAAGTCAATGATGTGAATGATGTGTTCCTTTTTATTTCCTTGCCGTCCAATGAGAAAGTTTTCGGGCTTTACATCTCTATAGATGAGATTTTTAGAGTGCACATACTCCATTCGTGAAATCTGGTGATGAAGAACACATCAGTCATGGTAAATGATTGGCCACTAAATCAGAGTCACAGTTATTGAAAATGGGTTTTTCTGCTGAACCAAGTTGACATTATTTTCTCAGTTATAATGAATTTCAGCATTATGGTTTATTTAAAAAAAAAAAAAAAAAAAAAAAAAAAAAAAAAAAGCACGACAACTTTTTAACACTTAAGGTTAACTTGTTGCACTTACAGTGGAATCACTGTCTTTTTTTAGGAAAAAAATTAAAGGTGAGCAACATAATAAATTCATAATGTGAGGTGGCTGCGATGCAGTCTTTAGGAAACCTCTGTGCTGAGCTTCTATGGAGGTCTTTACATTTTTTTCAGAGGATATCTATATTACAAGAGCACTGCAGTTTTTGTGCTGACAAAATGAAACGTCAGAAATTTTGATGTGCATAAGGCGCCTCAAAGACTGGGTTATTACACCCTCTGAGCTGCTCAGACTTTGCGCTTCACGACAGCTTCCAGTCTACCCAAATCTGCCCAGAAGAATGCATATACTAACAGATTGCTAATTTGCATACTAGGTAATAGGAGAGTCACTCTCCACAAGCTCCAAGAACCTCAGGTATTCAGGCAAGACTTGTAAAATCAGCTATATGGACAGTTTACTCAATAAGAATCATTTTGTACTGGGAATTCTGGAGCATACTATAAAATGTAAAGGCTTGGTGGATTAAGCCTCTGAAATATCCAGCCAGGATAGTTTTTGAAACAAGGGTTCATTCCTATTGTATGAAAATGGATTTTACTGAAAATATGTCATTAACTGGAAATGTAAATTGTGCTGAACTTGCCATGCAAATTGTTAAACTACAGTAAACATTTTATTTTTTGATTATGAACTTGTTAGTCTAACTCCAGCTACTATATTAAGTAGCAAATAGTTTTGTGCCATTTCTGCATATAGGCTGATGGTGATTTGAACCATTTCATAGAAATTTCACAGAGTTTTTATGTTCAATGTATTTGATTTCATCAGTCATAGTAAGTGAGTAGAAGTTTTTGTGATGGTGTCATACAAAGCTCCAAACCCACCAGCTGAATTGCTATCATTAACACGGTCTTCAGTGAAAAGGTCCGGTCGCACAGGTCAAAGAGGTCTTCTAGACTTGGGCCAAGCAGCTCCAGTACCATGGCATTGTACTTCCCACAGGGCCCAAAGTAAAACACCTGAGGCACACCTTCTGCTAAAATACGAGGAGGAAAGAAATAAAAATTACAAGGAGACACAAACCCAGTAGTTGCCTTTATATATGTTATTTATTTTAAAGTATCTAAAAGTAATCCAAGACAACTCTCAAAAGCTGGGGTACTAAACACGACATACAGAAAAAGCTCAGTGTTTTTCATTTGTATACAGTATTTAAAATCTGTTTATTATTCCTGTCTCCCTTGACTAATGACGTTTCCAACTTGGGTCCAAGGTCAACCATAAGAGGCCCTCAAATGGACCGATAGGAGGAGGAGCACTACGAGGTCGTTGAGGACAGAGCGCTGCTAGGTAAACATTAACCCTGAGGTGAAATACTGTGTCATTCTGCCTCTGCAAGCTGAAAACTAATCTTTTCTCTGGCTCATATCACAACCTCCCAACTGAATTATGATCTGTCTGCTCTACTCACTCTCACTGCTCAAAAATCCTGTCCATCTGTCAACCCGGCTCTTATTTTACCTCTTGCCACAGTGTAATTTAGTCTTGGGTGATCAGTCCGATGCCACTGGAACTTGCATAAAGGCTAGTGCTCTTTTAATTCTTTGTATGTGTAATCTGGGAATGAAAGCTCCTTCTAACAGTTAAACTTTGGGGGGGGGGGGGAGCGCAACATGTGCACTGATTTCCTCCTGCAGTTTTAATTTCAATTATAGGCACGTCACAGAATCTAAATATATATTCCATCTGCAGGATTTACAGTTATATGCACATGCAATCGTAATTGGTGGTAACATTTGTATTCTTTGTTGTTATCCTGACCACCGCCTGAACTTTAGTTTCAAAGAACAGGAAATCAGGTCAAACTGTTAACTGCCTTCAGGGAAGCATGACTCAAAGTTTGGCTGTGCTTACTTCTAGTCAGACTCCTATTAAAAAGGTCCTCTCAAGAAACTTCAAAGGGAGATCCAATCATAAGGACCTTGCTATAACAGAATAATAAAGTTATACTCAGTCCTTGGACATAACAGTATAATTGCAAAGTTAAAAAAAAAAAAAAAAAGATCCTAAAGTCAGTCTTTCAATCATCAATCATCTTTTGCATCAGACTTTGAAAGTAACCGTCTTCTTTCTTGTGTGTGTGTGTGTGTTGCAATGCAAGTATACATGTAGATTAGATACATATGTAGATTTAAAATGCATCCATCATTAAAACTCCTCTCATCCAAACAACCCCTAAGCAAATAGTTTTATAGTGAAATCTAACAAAGCTCTAATAGTCCCTTTAAACACAACACTGAAATGTAAATTTGCATCTCTCTTTCAATGGACAAGCTTGAATAGAAAAGAAAAGAAAAAGTTATGGACAGGATGTCAGTCCCCATTGTAATGGTTTGGTTTATTATTATTATTATTATTATTATTATTATTATTATTATTATTATTATATGCCATATGAAGGTGTGACGACACTGTTTGTTTGTTTTTCAAAATAATGGCAAAACAAACCGACAAAAAGCTAAATACAAATAATACTCCCAAATTTTGTGCACTGATGTATTTATATTAAACATGTTGCTGGAGACATTTGGCTTGCCAGCTGGGTAATGGGAAATGCACTGCAGTATGAAAGGTGGCATAAATGCTGTCAGCAAGCATATGGGCATGTAGGAGTCATGCTGCGCTCCATCCTGTGCTTCTGGACACCATTATGTAGTTCTGTGGGTTGCTAATTGTACCATAGGAATGAGTGGCTTGAAACCCTGTGTGCCTGTGGGAGGCCTAAAAATGTGTCAGATTGGAGATGTGCGGTAAATAAGTTGATAAACAGTTTAAAACAATATGGATCTAGCTTTTAACTAGCAATGGGGATGGTCAAACCACTGTTGTCTACAGCACAAAAGTCAAACAAACATTAAAGACTGAACCTTTTTGTCCACAACCACACACAGCAATTCCACAGGAAAACTCAAACGCTGTTGGAAGCTACTAATTTTGCAGGTACCACTTCTCTCTTTCAATTTTTGTAAACATAAAGATTGCAATGACTGCTCTGTGTGCTCACCTGGACTGTAAGAGTTTCTTCAGTATTTGCACAGAGCATAGACAAAGTCTGCATTTTCAACAAAGTGGACGGGATGCAAAAGTGACTGAATACGGAGAACAGCACTGAGGGATTGCCTTTATTAGAGCAATATTTTGAAGGAAATATGCACCTAAAACCTGCACAAATCTACACATTGCTCGTGAATGCATGATAAATGAAGACAGCTCATCCTAGCCAAGACACACTCCCCCATTTATTCACAGGTTGTGACACTGAAATCTGTATGTGCAATTTTTCAACCCAAAGTCAAGGATCAAGTCTTCCACAGGCCCAAAATGCCACATAACTGTCATTTCTTTGGTAGACATGCGTTGTGGACCAGATTGCACAACAAGAGTGCTGAAACGCATCACAGAAAGACTGTGTGTGAATGTGTGTGTGAATGGGTGGATGACTGGATATGTAAAGCGCTTTGGGGTCCTTAGGGACTAGTAAAGCGCTATATAAATACAGGGCATTTACCATTTGTAATCAGGTTAGAAGAAAATGAATATCTTACAGAAATTAATTTTGGATTAGTGTGTGACGCTTTCTCTGTGAAGATCGCATGTTCTCCTTATGCATGCGTGGGTTTCCTCCCACAGTCTAATATAACGCAGGTTTGGTGAATTCGTGACTCTAAATTGACTGTAGGCGTGAACTCCCTTTTCTCACTATGCTCTGTGTGTGTGTGTGTTTGTCAGTGTTGTGAGAGACTTTATTTGTCCAAGACTGTACTGCGCTACGCGTCAACCACTGTAAGCTAGGAGAGACTCCAGCCCGCCATAACAGGATAAGTAAATCAAAGACTGGTGGACAGATTTTTCCACTGTATATTACTAATGGGTGGGTTTTACTGAGAAAATTGTGAGCAGGCTCCTCGTGATGGTTCTACAGCAGCTCCACACCAAACTCCTGGAATACAGCCAGCTCCTGCCTGATGCAAGATTTTGCACATCGTGCAGATCCATCTTTGATTGGCTGCCTGCACTACTGATATAGCCTGCGATTGGTTGCTCAGCTCTACCCTCAAATCAACATCAAGCTGGCCCCTTTCAATTTCTAACAGACGTATTTGCTGGCTTGCTTCTGTTGTTCAGTGGCTGCTTTCCCTAAACCTGTGCAGATGGCTGTCAATGTGCTCCTTTGTTGGACCAATTATTTGACTACTGTGGCATTTTGTTACACATATTTGCATTTCACCTGTAAAAGCTCAACAACCAGCATATCGTTTTTGCTGTTTTATTAATTAATTTGAAATAAAATCTGAATTCTTTTAACGGTTTCGTGACATAAATATCATTGTTAACAAAAAACAAACAACAACACTAACATGCTTTTCCATATTTTCAGTCTACATACTGTTATAAATGGATGTGGACATATTTACCAATAATGCAGTATGAAATGCAAAGCAATAATGCAGAGCTAAGAGCAGAAAAAAATGGCCTTCTTGAGAGAGTTAACAGAGTTCAAGCATTACTCGCATATATGCGAGTAACAGAGTTCAAGCATTACTCGCATATATGCGAGTAACAGAGTTCAAGCATTACTCGCATATATGCGAGTAACAGAGTTCAAGCATTACTCGCATATATGCGAGTAACAGAGTTCAAGCATTACTCGCATATATGCGAGTAATGCTTGAACTCTGTTAACTCTCTCAAGGCCATTTTTTTTTCTGCTCTTAGCTCTGTCTGATGTCATAAAGAGTAAAGAGCCAGATCTCTCAGGCACACAGAGAGGCAGCCAGTCATAAGAATGGAAAACAGGGAGGGTGGTCTTAAAGATGAAGGAACTAAAATGGTTTGTTTCAGTCAGAATGAAGTAACGGTCTGCACTCAGGTCCAGTACAAGATAAACAAGGGTAATTTTGAACTGAGAATTGTGCAAAGCCACTCTAGGAGTTTAAATGAGCATAATGAATCCCCTTGAAAATGCTGTGCTTCCTTTAAGTGACAAGAAATCAACATCTGTAATTATACAGCAACTATGGTGTTAAAAACAAACATTATACTCTATCATTCTATGCAAAAATAAAAGCTGCAGGAAAATCCTGTGGTTCTTTTCGATCTTTAAGTCTCCCTTTAAACACACTCAAGAACATTGGGCTCTTTAATTTCTAAAAGCACACAAAAACACCACTTTATGGTTTCTCTAATCCCTCATTTTCTCTAATTATTTTCACTCAAATCTAACTGTGTAATGAAAGAAGCTCAATTTTCTTCAACATATATCTATGATTTCCCCATAAGTGGACACACACACACACACACGATAAAACCTTTGGCCTTTTCTTTACATGTCGGTAACATCTATTAAACTGTGTCACCATTGGACATGTTTACTCGTTGTGCCCTGCAGTGCTTACAGAGATGGTGTAGTGTTTCATGACGAGGTCTGCCTGCCAATACCTTTAACAGCTCAATCTCCACCCACCCCTGAACAAACCCTCACGCTCTTAGAAACATTTTTGCCCTCCTCACAATGCTGTGTCATAATCTCACTGGCCTGTAAAACCAAAGCGATGATGCACCCCTGATTGCGATGGCAAATATTAACTGCAAGATGATGCTTGATTTTTAATTGAATCATCCTCATTAATATCCAGCGATAGTTGTTTATGCATCAGATAACAACACCTGACAGAGCAGCTGAGTCAAACCACATTAATTCATAAAGACCCCATCATGCAGACATTGTGATAACCACATTGGCTGAGAGGAATGTAGCACAGTACACAGCCAAGAAGAAATGAGGTCACGTTATCCCATCTGGAAGAAGAGGACAGAGGCAGGTTAGTACTAAGAGAGGCAGACCCACTCTCTAAATATTTAATGAGTTTCCGCACAGTTGGCCTTTTCCAGCCCTTGCCTTTGCAAAACAATAGCCATTATACTCCCTGTCGGGTTATCACATATGCATGTAGAGCTCCAAAAAAGCACATCAAAGATCACCCACGACACAAAAAAAAGGCTTTTATTTTCCATGACAAACTGTTACTGGGGTCATCCCTAAACACTGTAACATCCCTATGTTTTAAAGAGCACATTAGGTAACAAATTAAAACCAAACAAAAACAAAATGACCTCAAAAGCTCGTTTGGGTCAATATATCTGATATGTATCCATTATTATTGTACCCATTTTACCAAGACAACCGTGGATACTGTTTTAAAAAAAAAAAGATTTTTCCATAGTTCCATTGTTTCTAGCCTTCACACCCATTTCCTTTAGTACCAACACTTAAAAAATGACTTAATTTCATTCTCTGTGGTGCTCATTTGATCCTGCCAACATTCTTGCTAGTGGTTGCTGTAACAGTGATGCGTCAGCAAATCCTGACTAATCTTTTATGACAAACCGAGAAGTTGTCAGTTATTGCTTTGCATTTCATTCTGAAAGCTAGATAATAAGATTTGTTGGGCATCTGGATAATCTGGAAAAATAAAAATGGCTGGCAGTGTGGGTACCATTAAAACTAAAATCACTGTTTCACACTACAAATCAAACGGTGCAAGGGACAAATTGTAGGCATTATGAGTGAATAACAATAATAATAATAATAATAATAATAATATTGTTGTGTTTTGGGCTGCGGGGTAATTGGGTTTTTTTTTAGTTCCTTGAAGTTTTTTTTTAAGTTAAGTCCATGACTAACTGGTCTAACTGGTTACAATAGGAGAACATTTACAACCTTAAGATTCACATTTCCCTATGAAACATCAAGACAGGCCAAAAAGCAAGTGCAAAGATTGAGACTTAGACTGGCCAGATTTTTGAAAGTACAGGTCTGAATGAATGTTATGCTGCTTTGCCAAATATGTAAATAACCAACTTATTGCTAAAAATTCACCATGTCAGCTTAATCAAACAATGCAAGCGTTTTCAGTTTTCAACTGCACAAGCTACTTAGAAAAAAGGAAAAAAAAAAAAAAACGAAATATATAAGACTTGATAATATATATAAATATATTAAAAAAATATAGCCTCAAAATTATATCATGATTAATGGTGTGATGGAGAAAGAATAAAATAGTGGAACAAGACAAAGATGAAGACTAGTTTGAGACCATTTCAAACAAAAGAAAAAGCTAAACTTCTTCTGATGCCAGTAAAAATATACTATACCAGTAAAACTAAGCCACTGTTGGACAATGAATTATTTGTTACTGTCCTTTTCAGTAAGTCACAGAGTTGTATGCAAAAAACTTTGTTCAGACAGCTGCACCATGTTCAGCTGAGCATGCTGCTGACTTGCATTTTGAACACTCAATGGTGGAAGACAAAGGGCTTCTGAATATAATTTCCACTTTCATTCCCAGGTACACAGTTACTTCAAGAACTTACTTCCTGAAAGTAAACTATGAAGAGGTCAAAAAACAAAAAAAACTGCCCTTTATGCTTGTTTCACACTTGAGCAGGGGTAGGGCAAAGGCAATTCGCAGGCAATTATGGACTGACAGTCCACCAGCACAGAGGGTTTGTTGTCATACAGCCAGTCTGTGGGCTACTCTTACTCATGCTGTTGATGGTCCATCAGCCAGCCACAGAGAAGAGCAAAGTTACAACATACAAAGAGCTTTAAAACAACGTATTTCTGATCTTTGATTTATTTTTTCCCCCAAGCTTCTCCCACTGTCACTCCATTCCCTATTTGAGCCAACTCGTCTGACGATTAGGTCAGTCAAATCCTGATTGATTAGGACATGCAGCAGAGATTTTGGAGGACTGCACTAGAATACGTTTGTGGTGGGTGTTAACCCCTAACTGACACTTCTGTGAGACCATAATTTAAGCTTGCAGGAGACTGAGCCTTGCACTCCCTAGCTTGAGCCTCGCTACAGAGGCGTATCGAGGGGTGATGTTTCACATTATTCGTAAGGATTGGTGAATAGAGACCCGCAGACTGATAACAATGCTTCTGACGAGAACACACGCTGCATATATTGGAGATTAGGGCTGTGTGATATGACCAAAATCTCATATCCCGATATAAGACATTTATCGTCCTGGCAACGATATAAATCACAAAAATGTAACATTTTATGTAAATTCTGTGAATCTCGGGCAACTTGCGTGAAGTGTTTCCAGCTGGGCGTCCTTTACATGGAGTCCAGTGTTTTAACCCATGCATGAAATGATACATTTTTAGACATAAGTTGTAACGGCCACCATTTTCTTTCAAAGTTTGAGTCTAAGGTTTATTTTTTAGCACCTGACGGCTCTTTTTTGCTTCTCATCCATAAACTCTCTTCAAAATAAAGAATCACGTGAAAGAGTATGCAAAGTCTCAACAGGATCTTGAGCTTTATTGTGAAAGGTTTATGTGGGAAAACAAACAAGCGGACAGCGGAGCCACGCGATGGTTTTACCGTCGTTGTTGCTAACAACACGCGCTTGTCGGTCCGTAGAGTGGTTATATTAAATATAATATATATATTATTATATTATATTAATTATATATAGCCGCTACAGTGACCATCAAAACAATGAAAAAAATATTGCCGTAAACAGTTTATTTTACGACACCATGAAACAAACGGTAGCGTCATAGGAAACGATAGACGTTTTTATACCGTCATCCGATATATATCGTTATATCGAACAGCCCTATTGGAGAATGGCTTGAGGACGGTCTTGTCAACTTCGACATTCCACCACAGAAAGAAAAAGCTGTTGTCCATGACAATGGTGCTAATGTTGTAGCAGCTGTAAAGATTTTGGTAGAAAAGCATGGACGGGCATCAGCAATTAGACGGCATTCACTGAGCTAAAGGATAAGCAGCTGCAAATGAGCACACCACAGCACATGCTTCAAGATGTAAGTATTCACTAGAATAGTAATTATCAGGTTACCCAGGCTTCTGGAACAAAGATGGCTTGTGACTACTGCACTGTCTGACCCAGCAGTGGTTCCACGAGGAAAACAACACTATCTTGATCTGAAGCCTAAACAGTAGAACCTGACTAATGAACTGAGCCAAGCCCTTGAGCCAGTTGAAAGGGCTACAGTAATCCTGAGTGGGAAACATTGTGTTACACTCTCTGTGCTTCAACAACTTGCCCAAAACCTGAAGACGTCCATATAGAGTTGAGTTTTGCGACTTCAGAAGCAAGGTTCGTTCAGGCTCATGTGCCTGAACTGATCACAGCAAAATACAAAAATTATTTTTCTGTTTCAACCTGAATCTCTAAACAAGTTCTTGCCACCTAATGAAGCATTATAGGTCCAAAGCACAGCACAGACTCTGGCACTCACTGCCAAAACAGAAGCAAAGCAGCCCAATGGAAGTGAAAATAGAAACCACCTTTCATAGTGAACTGCACCTCTGGCAATACTATTTTCACCCAAGGTCACTGTTCAACATGCTTTCTATGCACGTAGGCATTCATCCAGTCATATACACACTCCCGGAGATTAAAGTCAGCTTAATTTCAATATGTAACCTGAGAAGAGTAATCACTTGTTGTGGAAATGATGCAATCTTTAGGCCGATCTTCCAAAACAGTCAAATCACTATCATGAAGTCACATAAAACCACCAGACGGGAGTAGAAAACAAATCTGTGACCTTACCTGCAGTTCCAAGTGTTTTGTAGAACCGGTACTCTAAATGCAGCTGTGGTGCCCTCGACTTCACTGGTTCCTGAATGGTAAACACATCAGACCAGTGTTCAATAAATCGGACATAAACACTGGAATAAATGCAGTTTTAATGCTATGAATTTCACCTTGCAAATGTTTGTGTATGGGTCAATATTCAGAGCAACACTTCAACAAAACATCACATTTGAGCTAAAGAAAAATAGTTTGAATATACTTAAAAATATACCTAAAACAGTCACTTTGCTGTGCCCCCAAATTCTAAACTTTATTTCCAGTTAACTGTTCTGAACTTTCAAACTCAACACACTTTAAATTGAAACTTCTTTTTTTTTTTTTTTTCCCAGCTCAAGTGTCAGCACACCATACAATAGAGCGAGTAGCTAAAAGCCATTTGGTTGGTAAGCTTAATACGTTGATTCTGTAGCAAATTACAACTCTCTGGTGAGCAATAATAAGGGCATGAGTCAGGAGCCATGATTTCCAGTCCAGCAGCCGCTGGAGAGACACGCCTAGCTGAGCATCTACACCTCACTCACATTTCTCCTCAAGAACAGTTACAACACTACGATTGCACCACTGCAAATTGCAGTCAAAATAGCCCATCTGAAAATCACTTTAATATCAACACCTAATACTGAACACGGAGGAAAGACTAACAGTAAGCATCTGTTTTATTCTGTTTTCAATGTGCTAATCATCTAGTTCAGATTCTCATTATCGCTGACTGTTATATTCAAGCAATTACAATAAAGCAAACCATGCTTTCAATGTTTTCTGTACCAACATTTCTGATCCTACTATTACTAATTTCCGTATTGGACCTTTTTCACATAATGAAGCGCTTTAAAAGTAATGACTTTAGCATTAAAATTGATTCTAAAAATCATCTGCAGATGTGAGAAGTCAAGCAATAAAAGCAAGAGTGCACTTACCAGTTTAATAGCTACATACTCATTTGTGTAGAGATTTTTTCCTGGAATAAGACAGGAGAGCAAAAGCATGGTTCAGATGTTTTAAAAATAAATTACACTATTTTAGAGAAAAGATAACTCTGTAATAGATTAGATGACATACTTCCAGCAACCTTTGCAGCATCCATGTCTGCTATGTCTGCTAGCAAATCATGTCCTGCATAAATATTTTAACATCTGATTGAGATTCAGCTTACCAAGCTTCAATTCGCCAAAGTTTCCACAACCGATCTTCTTGCCCACACGAAAATTTGGCCCCACCATGAGAACCCCAGAGGAGCTGGAGGAGCCAGATGGCCGCGACGGGTGTCCGCTGCGGCCTCCCTGGGACACTTTAGCGCTCCTTTGTCGGTCGCCATACTTGTCTCTTTGCTGATCCATGGTGAGAGCAGCACAGGTCAGCAGGAGCCTGGAGTGATGTACAAAAAGGCCTCCTGGGCCGGGCCCACCACAGCCACAGCCCTGGTCACTGGAGGTGCCTGGATGGTACAGTCACTCTCATGGGACAAAACTTGATGCAGCTGACCGACACTCCGACCTGTCCTCACCCTCACCTCTAAGAGATGTTAGGCCTCAACATTTGTCACAGGAAGGAGAAGGTGAAAGACCTGTAACAAACAACATATGGCAATACTTAAGATATTACCCTTTAATAAAGAACATTTTACCCTGATTAAACTCTTAAAAACCTCATTGCATCAAAAAGAATACAGATGATCACAGATTAAAATGAACCAGAAAATCAAACTCAAATGTTTAGGTGTTAGATATTAATTTTTTATGTTTTCTCTACTGCTATTATTAGATGAAAAATCTAAAAAAGAAAAAAAAAAAAAGAGAAAAAAAAAAATCACACTTTACTTCATGGGGTTATAATACAAAAGGTTTTTTAATGACAAAATGAAAAATCCAGACTACATGTTAGGTCATAAAATTTCACTGATAGTGATTCCTCAACAACAACAACAACAACACATAATCTAACTTCCCCATAAGAGACCAGGTTTAACTCTCTTTGAAAGTCGTTTACAGGCTGTTAAAAAAGAGAAAAGGAAAAAACAAAAAACAAAAAAACAAACAAACTGTGTTTACAAGTACACAGTGCTAAACAAGGACAAATGGCTCACTCTAACAGGCTGCTGGGTGAAGAGATAGTAATCAGGTCACAGTGGTCATAGAAAACACAGCAGGTAGTTTGAGCATCAACACAAAAACCTTAAGTCATAGTTTGTGTTTCTGAAGGCATCTCACTACCCACAGCTAAACCCCGCCAGACAAAGTCAGAGGAGAATATTATGTAAACAATTATATAAAGCCATGTTGGCTTGCAAGGGCACCGAAGCTCAATTTTATGGACACTGATCCGATTGTTTTGAGCACTCAGTAGAATCCTTTTTGGTTTTAACTTCTTTCCTTACATGATTACATTAAATTATGAGAATTCAGAAGAAAAAAAAGCAGTTAATATGCATTGAACAATTACTTATGGCATATGCTTTTTATCAACTGCAGGCCTCTTGGGAAAATCCTGTTAACCATTCTCAACAAATTATAACACTGCTGAAGCACGACAAAACGTTGCCTGTTAATTAGGCCGATTGACTATTCTGCTAATTATTTACTCAAAATACCTCTTCAATACTGAAAAAAACTTTTCGTGTTTTGAGGAAAAACATCAGCTACTACTGTTTTCATGACAATGCTGTAATTCCTGAGCATGGAAAAACTGCTGCTGAAAGTATTTGTGTGTGGGCTTCTGGATGACTCACGCTCAGTGTTGCCTGCACAGATCTCAGCATCAAAGACAGCTAGTTTGCTCTCAAGGGCAACTGTGCAGTGTTACTATTACATAAAACCAGGAACGGCGCAACATAGCTATAAAACAAGCTTGCAGCAAGGCCCAATGGTGAGCAGCTTCCATTGTGCAAATAAGCATTTTTAGGCCTCACTAACCCAGCATGCACCAGGGTTTACACCAGCTAAGCTAATTCGAGCTACTTAGCTGTACCTCTCAACTGCATCTGTTATGTTGCTCACTTTTACAGTGTTTGTAATGAAATGATCTAACAGATAATACATTTTCCTTTATTGTTAACTGCACAAAATGTTTGTAACTCCAGTTTAGTTGAACTAAACTGTAGTATTTAATTTCTGTCTATAATTATCACTAATTCGCTGGTGTCTGTCAATCCATTTTGCATCCGCATATGGCCACTTCTGGCTCCATGAACAATAGCTGCACTTTACTACTTTACGTAAAATCACAGATAACTACAAAACTAGCCTGAGCTAAACTGACCTTTGACCATTCAAACCTTTTATACCAAGCTTCAATTACAGTAAGCTAAACTGTATTCAAGTATAGCATGCTGTCCAAGTAAGAGAGCCATATTTTCGCTTATTTTTAGTCAGTTTATATGAAGGTTTCAAAACTAAATTTCCAGAAAATATAACATCTACAAAAATTAACCACATAACAACATTTGAATTCAAAGACATGGGTGGCTATGTGAATAAATGGTAAATGGCCTGTATTTATATAGCACTTTACTAGTCCCTACGGACCCCAAAGCGCTTTACATATCCAGTCATCCACCCATTCACACACACATTCACACACTGGTGATACAATAATACACGTTACACTGATGAAACCAACTTGAGCTGATCTCATCAGTCTGTCAGTCAAGAGGACAGCGCTCTGTATGAAACTTGAACATAATTTGATCCTAACTGAGTAAGTTTGTTAGTTTTTTTCTTTCCTTTTGTTTCATTTTTTTGGAGATAAAACATAAATGTGGTCTGTTTTATAAATGTATAATTTATTTTAGCCAGGTGCACTAGACTACCATAAATCATCTATGCTATAAACATGCCCTGGCATGCCTAACCTGAGGATTACCATGTAGAAACATCAAAGGCACAAAAATAATTCACGCTGCAAAAAAGACATTCAATCTTTAACAGCAAAGATGCACAGCACTAAATACTGTAATAATTAGCATTTAGTTTGGTTTATTAACTGTACTGCATGTGTTTTTCCTGATTAAAGGAAAAAATAGCTGAAGAGGAATAGGTCACATTATTACAAAGGTATCTCTTATGGGTCTAAAAGGACATACAAAATAAATCTTTTTATTACACTGGACACATTCAATCTGTGTAGATGAATTTTAGTCAATCCCTAATTAATAAAGACGAGAACAAATTTAGGGAATCTACTGGATTGTGGGATACTGTGGAGAATCAACCACTGTGAAGACCTGCGGTCTGAATAAACGGAGTCTTTAGTTGTGATGTAAGGATGGGAATCCCCTACCTTTATCCCGCTGGAGGCACAGTGTCTACTGATAAATGAAGCTATGTTTGAGGATACACACCTTCTGGCATCCTATAAAAGTAAATGTACTTCTTAGAAATAGATGAAAGGAAAGGAGTTTATAACATCAAATCCCAGATTACTGATTGAACTGTAGCAGTCAAAGATGTCATGTATTGAAAATAAACAAAAAAAGTATAGGTTGCTGGTGCTTCTTCAAATGTATTCTTCTAAATAAATACATAAATGAATGAATGAAAAAGAAATCTCCTGTCTACAATAGTTACTGTCTCGTGCCTCATGGTTCTTGGCAGAGATCAATAAAAGGAACAGATATTTTCAGACCTAGGTGACTAACAGACACCAGTCAAATCTGAAACACTCTTAATGAGAACTGATTCTTGTTTCCCAAACGCAACATTTCTGGCAAGATGAGAGAACTACTGAACTACAGTGTACATGTAATATTATGGATGTATATATTACATCTAGAGCTGGGCGATATGAGATTTTTTCATATCACGATATGTTTTTTTCATTTCAGGCGATAACAATATCTATCACGATATAAGCCAAATAACTATATTTGTAAGATTTAAATGTGCCGTTGCTCACAAGTAAAATGTGAAATAATCAGCAGCTTGTTTTTATTTAAATATTTATTTCCCATAATAAGTTCAACAGGGTAGATGTACTTAAGGAACATGAGACTTTTTCAGATAAATAAAGGCAAATATTGCAAACTACACAAAAGGCAGCCGCTAAAGCGTTTAAGTTTCAAAATAGAACAAATGAAACAGACTAAATTGTCAATTCCACTTAGAAACAAAATATTAATTCTAAAAATAAATCTTAGTTTGTTTTACAGAAGAACAGACAAAACTGACTAACTTTTGTCAATATCAAATAAACTGAGAACTAAAAGGAAATTCTCAATCTCTCCTTGTTGTATAGCTGAGCTTTTCAAACAGTTTTAACAGTTACTTTAGTCTGACAAAAGCCGAATGACGAATTAGCGCTTCCAGTCAGAGACTGAGGCTACGTCCACACGTACACGGGTATTTTTGAAAACTGGGATTTTCTGTTTTCGTTTTAAAAAAATAATCCCGTCCACACATAAAGGCAGAAATGAAGGAAAACGCTGCTATGAACATGCCAAAGCAGCAGGTGGCGCTAGATTCCTAACCGTGCAGAAATGTTGGCCAATCAGAAGTCTAGAAGCCTCGGTGGGGAAAAAGTAAACAAAGCTGCGGCATAGAAGCAGAACCGAGTCGTATGTGTGGAGGGACAGTAACTGTGTGTATATGTAAGCATTTAAACACTGCAGAGTAGAATTAACAGTAACAGTATTGTAGAAATTCATTTCACCGAAACAATAACGCGGCGCACAGTGTGACGCATGCACCAGTTTATTGTATTTCCAGACTTGCTTTCAGCACAATTTACAGTGCACGCTACTCTGTTTTTTGTCAGACTTGAAATAGCCGAAATACCTTCACACTACGGAACTTCTTTGGCTCTTCCGTTCGACAATCTCTCCGGCATTGGAACCATCATCTGTTTTCTCTTCGGTCACGCTCGGTTGATTTTTCTAGTCGGCACACTCATTTCCTCCATTATGCGCTGGCTCCATTACCCGCTGGCTGCTTCCCAAACAAACACACGTGCGGCTTGGCACTTGTGCTGTGCGTAGCAAGTCACGCGACGTGACGCTGCGGCTGTGATTGGTTCAGCTCTGCGCTACTGAATTTGGATCGGCTGACCTTTTTTTTTTTTTTTTTTTTTTTTTTTTTTTTTTAAAGAGGACAAGAGCGGCGAGGTCTATCGCGATAGCTTAATTTCTCTATCGAGTAAAAGTTATATCGCGATACATATCGTTATCGTTCTATCGCCCAGCTCTAATTACATCCATAATAAACATACTACAGTTTCACAGTGGCTAGTAGAGATGGGCTACTGTATGTGAAGATCTGATATTGCTAACAATTAGCACTCAGTTGTTTGGTTAGCCGATGCGGGGCAGCCTGTGTGGGAAAGTCAGACCTTTTGTTACAGGTATTGATAAGCTTTTATTGGTAGCAGGGCCATTATCAATTCTGTTTACAGGTTAGGTTCTTCATCAATGACCTTGTTGATTCCTGATCTTTGTACAGTAAAAAGTAGGCCTAAAGGAGTTTTCAATGACAAAGCTACTGGGGGGTTTTTCATTGCTTTTTAAAAATCTCTTAAGATGAAGAGAGAAGAACAAAACCAAGGTGTATAAAAGCTTCCCTGTCATGACTTTCACATCAGCATTTTGCTTCTCTATTTTAGCATAAATGTGTCTTGTTGCAATAGATTTTTTAAATGTAAGATATCATTCAAATAATAAATACTGGCGACTTGTCTAGGGTGTAGACCATAGGGTCTTGCCCTAAAGTAGCTAGCAAGCAAATAACCAAAAATCATTCACTCTACGTAGCTTTACCCCAACATCAACAGTCAGGCCTTGTGATCACACAAACGCAAAACTGGATAAGTAAACACAGAGGTTCCAAGTCTAATATGAAACACATTCTTTTAAAGTGGTATTGCTGAGTATGACCAATCAGAAACATTGATAATTCTAATGAAAAGAAGCAAATAATTTTACACAGGAAAATAAAATTCTATAATTAAAACAATAATAATTAAGAACTTAAACACATGGTTCTGGGCAGAGAACCATTTGAAAACAATACAACTATTGCCCCAAAGCAGGGGACCAAGTGCACATGAAAGGAGTAGTTTAACATTAAAGGCAATGTATGAACATGGGGGCGTTAAGCTTTGCTCTGAATTGAAAACATCTACGACATCAATAAATTTGGACTATCTGAAACCAGGAAGGAAACCTGGCAAAAATAAAGACTGTAAGTTATCACACTTATCAACATTAGATCTCTTTAATTATTATAGAAGAAGCAGTCGGATTACAATTGTTATTCCATTCAATTAATCTTTAGCCTCACTCTTTCATCTGCAGCCTTCATGGTGTTTAACAGTCTAAGAGCAATTCAAGAATAGTTATAATTCAAATGTAAGCTTAGTCTACATGAGAATTTAATATAAGGTTAATAAGTACAGATCGGTGTCCGGCATTAGGGTCATTAATTTAAGGCATACAGTACAAAATTATTTAAATGTTTTAGGCCTAAAAGAAAAAAAGCAGGTCACTCCTAAGAATCTATATTTCTTACTGAAGCGCTACTGAAGACAAAGACTTATCAAAAACCTTTCTATCTGCGCAAGGAGGTGGTCTGTGATATCATCAATTTGTGGTGACACCATGTTCTGGAGAACTGAGACTTCTTAGCTGTTAATCGCTTATCTCAAGTAAAAGATCAGGCTAGGAGGCAAACAGTGAAAAACCAGGGTAAACCCAAAAGCTGTATCACTAAGCCACTAATGTTGCATCATAGTACCGTCACCTGCCAGGTTGTTAGGCCCTGACTGATCCTGAGACCAAGGTAGGCGGCAGCCTTCAACACACAGGTTTAGCTCTAAAAACCCTGTAAGGTTTTCTTCCTGTAGCTGGAGCTGGTTAACAGGCGGCTCTCTTTCAGTAATTTCAGCTAGAGCTAAATTAGGGAGCATGAGCTTTTAGTCAGCAAACCACTGAAAAAAAGGAAGGGGGGTGCAATTGATTTGTAGCACAAAAGAGTAAAACAAAAACAGCTCCTTATCATAAATGAATGCAAAATAAGTAATCAATTACCCCAAATATTTTGTTCTCAGTTATTGGATGCTAAAAATACTTTTTAATTATTTTATTTAAATCAATAAGCAAATTTAGGAACTCAGCATCCATCTTGAAACAAATCAGGTGGTTACTTTGAACCACCTACCTAATGAAATGAGCCTTAATTTCCATAGTTATTGAGATGGGGCATTCACATGTCTATAATCATAAGTAAAATCCTTAATAAAAACATAAACCCATACACTTGCAACATCTCTGTAGATAGCATGACGCACTGAGGCAATGTCACACTAATTCACATTATGGCGAGAGTAAGCCAAGAAAAGGAAAAACAGCACACTATGCTAAATATTTACTACCACAATGGATAGAGAGTTATACCTGACACCACACAGCTGAAACAGTCATGTAGTGGCCTGTCTTGCTGCTTGGGTACATGGATCATCCCAACACCCTGACTGACTGACTTGATAAGCTTGGAGAAACACATTAACAGTGGACTCAATGTCCCTCTGGACCTAATGTACAACTTCTTTCGTAAACAGAATAGTGGCGAAAGGTCTAATGTAACATGTCAAAAGAAGCTCAAGATGTAGTCTGAACATCTGAGAGGACACTTGATGCTAATCATATGATATGAGTTCAACTACATATATTGAGAAAATTATGATTTTGATTGATCATCAATCAGTACTATTTTTTGACCAGATGGCCAAACTCCAGCGGATGCTATATTTAGTTTTATCCTGCACTAGAACAGATTAGCAGTAAATGCAGCCTCCCTCCTTATGAGGGTATTGACTTTGTCATGGCACAGCCTATGTTTTATGATGTGCTCATTTGCACAATGGCATTTCATTAGACTGCATTAAAGCTGTCAATATTGTAATTATTCTGCTCTAATTATTGGGTTCAATAAGAAAATTTAAAAAACCTCATAAATATTTTGGATTCTTAAACACCAATGTACAAATTAGATTTGCCACTTCCTTTTTAGCTGAAAATAAATAACTGCAGTCACTTTGTAACCACTAAACTAAATCTCAGGATGCGAGACTTACAAACGATCCATTTAATGTACTTAAACCTTTGCATATTTTGAATACTTAAATGCTACTCTGTTCAGGTAGGGCAGACTGTCTCCACAATGGGGATATCCTAAATCTTTACAACTCTGAATGACGCTCACTGTGCATGAAGAGGAAATGTGTCATATTACTGGAGATGCTTTCAGAGTTGAGTTGTTGTTGCTGATCTCACATATCTGTCACATCACTGATATTCTCTCAGCTGAAAATGTGCATCGAGGCATTTTATTTTCTAGTTCTAATCCAGAAATGATGAAGGAGGAATGTGGCATTTGCAGAAATATCTAAGTAATGTATTATGACGGCATGTTTTCAGAGCCGCTGAAATATAGAAATGTGGAGAGAATCAAAAACTAATTTGTCTGCAGTCAAATCAGAAGCACAAGATTTTATTGGATTACCATTTACTGGCAATCAAAAGCTTAGGAAACTTCATGCAATTGGTTAATAGGCAGCTTTAACACTCAGAACTATTCAAGAGTACTTTTCCTTCAGTATCACAGTCAGGAGGCACTGAAAATATATTTGAAAAACCTTGATTACAGTGCACAAATGTGCCTGTCAAAATACTACGAGAAACCGAAAGATGCTTCAAGCTGATTAGCATCTATTAAAAATTACTAATCTGTTGACTTTTTTTTTTTTTAAACCATTTTTTATGGAAACATAAAGGCTCTCAGTGCAGTAATTAACCTTCAGTAGAAAGATCAGCTTGAGAGGGGGGCCTGCCAACAGTGCAGACTCCTACTGTGGCCGTGCCAGCTAAAGGCTGCTGCCTCTCTCCTTAAAGGCAGCAGCTCTAATGAACTAGAACTGAATTGAATTTTTATAGTCCATGCTCTTCCTCCTCTGAGAATTCACACAGTAATAACAACAATAAATAAACACATAAAAATAAATTGTAAGCATGGCAATGTGATTTTTTTCCTTAGGTTTGAACTAATGATTGTGCAAATACTGCAAGATCATCAAGAGTGTATCATGCAATTGTAAATTCACCAGTTTGAACAAACATGTTCCAGATGCGAAAACAAGTTTTTAAAAAAAACCTAATCTATTTGCACTTTGCCTAAACGTGGATCTTCCTAAGATGTGCAAACAGTGAGCCTGAGCTCTACACAAACTATTTCACATCATTTATTATGTTCTCACGATGACTTATACTAGACAATTGTTCAACTACTAATATATCAATAAAATGTGACCTTCAGAGCTGCTTTACGGAGCATGACACGCCGTTATTTTACTGCAAAATACCGATCACAAGTCATCCCATATTGATTCAGTAGCAAGACACTTTACTTTAAGACGGTCCACGTGTATTAAAATATGACTAGTAGCAAAGAAAATGTACACTGGAGGTACACACAGAAGTAAAATTTAAACTGACTTTAATCCCGAGCGTGCGCATCTGGGACGACCAGACCAGATCCAGTCCAACATTTACAACTGTGCCGACGACGAGCAGGCTGACAGGGGCCCTGGGTTCAACCTTTCCTATTGTGAGCATCCCTCACCTTGTAGTAAGCAGTCAAGGCACTAGGTTTTCTATGTGAGGAAGTGCTGGTTAGAGGCAGCTGAGGCTGATCGATCCTTTACCAGCAGGCCTAAGGTTAAATCAAAACAAGGAAGAGAGGTGGCAGCTGCACGTCAGCGTTTCAAAGCCAGCCGTATCATTAGTGTCGGTCACGTCGAGTAGTAGGTAAACGAACCATCAGCTTAATAAAATTACCTTCACGCCACCGTCAAACCAGACTGATCAGCCATAAAGCTAACGTTAGCAAACATTACTTAGCCACAATGGTTGGACTGGCTCAAAATATAGTGTGAGAAAAATCACAGGATGGACATTTTCATGTTAATTATGAAAACAGAGTAGTTTTAAAGGGCAGCAAATGTAGCAGCCCCTCTCTCTGCCTGGTGTCAACGCCTTAACTAGCACCTACTGATGGCTAGGTGACAGCTGGACCGAGTGCAACAAGGAAATTAGCTCCGTTAGCAGCGAAAACATTAGCCAAGAACCAAAAGCCTGCAACTAAATGCTGCTTGGCTAGCAAACACCTCAGGCTCACCTTCGCTGTGGGAAATCCAGACAGTCGGGGCACAGCTTGTCGTTTTTCGCAACAAAAAACGCCGCCTGTGATGGGGAGGTTTTCTGTGCTGCCCGTTGTTGCTGTTGTCTCAAGCTAGAACAGCCGAGCGGCTCTCTCCATTCTTCGTCTGCCTTCGCTGCTCGTGAGAGGTTCGAGCATACCGGATGTAGAAAGACGGCACCGCCCGCTTCACCACGCACACTTCCAGGTCACACTGAGATTGGCTAATTAGCGATGAGACCATTGACTGTAAAATCAGTCATTGGTCATCTTTATCTAATGCACAAATACATACTTCTATAGTTGTGTACCCTTATACACATGCTCTACAGAGAAAAGAAAGTTTTATAGTTTGAAAATAGGGGCATCTCAATATCAACCATATATATAATTTGTGCTATATACTGGGATATTTATAATTAACCTATTTACGTATATTAGAAGTATTTTATTAGATTTTGTAACTTAGTAATATTTAATTAAATTTAGTCAGTTACAGTTATTACTGTCTGGGACCAGCTGTGACCACATTACTTTGTTATCATGGATTAATAAAGTATTTTGATTATTTTATACAGTCATTGTGTAATGCATTACTGTTTTTAGCGATGGACTTGCACAAATTCTGGTGCTTGAACTTCCACAATATGTGAAATATAGAGCAATTTCAATTAAATTCGATTTGATTAACTTTCATTTAAATAGCACCAAATCATAATAACAGTCACCCCAAAGTAAAAACACTACAATAATACACACACACACACACACACACACACACACACACACACACACACACACACACACACACACACACACACACACACACACACACAAAAACAATCAGACGGTCCCCAATGAGAAAGCACTTGGTAACAGTGGGAAGAAACCTCTGGCAGAACCCGGCTCAGGGAGGGGCGGCCTTCTGCTGTGACAGGTTAGGGTTGAGGGGAGGAAGACGGGACAAAAGTCATGTTGTGAAAAAGACCCAGAGATTAATAAGATTGACAGTTCCATTATTTTTGTGAGTCTAAACAAATCCAGCATAAAAAAATTGTGTTGGTACTTTTGTCAATCAGGGAACTCAGGGTTGTTTTATTCCTTGAAGGAATAAATAAAAAAGGATGTAAGTTGTCTTATTACAAGGATGCTAAAGAGGGTGGTGTCAAAATATTGTGGCACTGCTTATATGTAATTTCTGTGTATTTTACACTCTAACTCATTTTAACCCTGTGCCATAACCTTCTACGTAACCTGATATGCACCTCTCAAGCAATGTAACTACATGTCAGATTGATGCATACCACAACGACTTGAATGACATGGTTAGGACGTAGCTTTCCAGCAGAAGTCTAAATCAAGCTTTACAAGCCAAGACTGGAGCCTAGCGCAAACTTATTATACAGACTAGCCCCACTCTGACACCAGCCCATTGGTAATTTTTATTACACTGTATTGCCCAATCAAGTCTCTTAACACAACCCTCCCTTACCTCGCTTGTGCACCCTGTAGAATTTGTTTTAGTGTGGAAGATATGGCTGATAAAGATGGAAACAAAAGCAAAAAGGTGGAGCTGAAAAGCTAAAAGAGCATATTAAAGCATATGTTGAGCATATGTTTTATAGAAAATGATGCTGGACATTAAACAAAATATGGAGTACTTAAAATGAGCTCAATCTGAAACATATGAAGCAGTAATATTAATTACTTTAACATCGATTGGGAATGTATTTCTGCAGAATAATTACTTTCACTTTTGATATCTTATGGAAAATTTTCCAATAATGCAATTCTATGTCTACTGAGGTTTTTTCATTGTGGTTTATTGCATCATTTCTTAAAGGAATGATTTGAAAAGTTACCAAAACACTAGTCGTTTTCGGTTAATAATAAATAATTTTGGTAACATAGTAGATATTTATTCAACTAAAAAAATTATTAATATTTTGTAATTCTTCAGCCAGGAAGAAGTGCGGAAAGTTGAAGATGTCCATATACAGTTTAACTTGTTAAATTGCTGAATAGGGCAGGAAGATGTTATGTGTGTGAGAGAGAAACAGAGTGTGAGCGGGGCAGGAGAGGGGGTCATCTTTGCAACCTATCTATCCATCCATCCATAATTGGATCTTCTACAGTCACTGTATCAAGACTCCAACATGTCTCAGAGAAAACACCACAAAAAAAAGTTTCCCCTGACTCTCCTCTCTGAGGTGACCAGTTAAATTCCCCAGAAGACGTATTATCCATCTGAAGGGCATTAGCTGAAAGTAAGAAAACCACAATCTAGAGAACAGGGTTCAACAAATGCAAGCAGAGAACATTTAACTAGAGGAGAAGTGCAGACAAATGGAACCCCAAAATAAACACTTGGAAGAAACGCACAATGAATTTCTCATGAACTGACAAGACCAACAAATTAACAATACACAATAACAGCCCAACATTTAGATTATAAATGAAGGCTGGGAAATAATATTTGGATAAGTACGGCAGCAGATTATAGACCTGAGAACAAGAAATAAGAACAAGATAAAACACATAAAGACCTACAGTGTACGCTTCAAAAAATGCACTGGAGAAATCAGGAGTTAGAAGACATGTACAACCAAGTACAACGGAGGAATACAGACACGAGGCAAAGCTAGTACAGGAGGCAAAATAAAAAAAGAACTGAAAGAAAAGCTTGAAGAAAAACAAGCAAAATTAGAAGAACTGTAGAAAAGATGCAAGAAAGTTGAGAGGGGAAACGCAGAAGCAATCGATGACATAAAAAACCTCAGCGCTCCAGGAACAGTGACTGAAAAAGAAGAAAAAAAACGCTTCTGCTTTTTCAAAAGGAAGGATTCTCCTGCTTTCTCACTTGATCATGAGGAGGCGTAGTCTCGTCTTCCTCCACCTTTTCTCTCCCCTTCCTCTCCGATCATCTCTCCGTTGGTCTCCCCTCCCTCTTCATCATTTTTCACCCTCACACCCCAACCAGTCACGGCAGTTGACTGTCCCTTCCTGAGCCTGGTTCTGTCAGAGGTTTCTTCCTATTTAAAGGGAGGTTTTCCTCCCCACTGTCACCTAGTGCTTGCTCAGGGGGAATTGTTGGGCTTTTCTCTCCTATCTCTTTCCTTCTTTTTATTTGTGTTTTTCATTTTTTTTCATTGAGAACACAGGGTAGGGAGATAGGAGGAAAAAATAAAGACAAATGAATCTTTTTTTTCTTACATGCATCAAATCAATGTCTTCATTCAAGAATAATTTAAGAAATCAATGCCAAAATTACACATCTCCAAGTCTTAAAGACAATCCTAAACCAAATAGAAACAGCTCTGCACTGGACTACACCCCCTGTAACTAGGGCCCCTGAAAATAAGCCACTATAACTAGTCTCTATCATGACCTAGCACACAGTAGTCCTTTAAGCTGCATACCAGATACTACTCACCAATCCCACCATATTAAACTCTGCAGCTTCACTCACAAAAGACGGGCTACATCTGCCAAAACATGCAATAAACATACTGAACTTTTTGCCTGTATTCTGCACTTGTGTTCACGTCCAGCCTTCTTCCACGACAGATTCTTTAGTGCTTTTGCAGGTATCAGGTTAGATAGAAATGATTTTTAGACAGTTGTTCCATCACACTTCAGCAATAGGAAAACATCAGTTAATCTCAATTTCCATAATCTAGAAATTTGAAGTCACTACTCAAGAAATCTCTGTATCACAATCTCTTTATGACTGCGCATGGATAAAGGAAGATAGTCTAGGTGTAGCATAGACAGCATGAGCTAGAAAATGAATAAGTTGATTAAGTTAATCTTATTCAAGTAAGAGCAACCTTTTTAAAGGGTAAATTTAACTTGATAAAAACTTCAGCGTATAGGGATGTGCATTTTGTTTTTTGCAGAAGTCAAAACCAACCTTCAAAATCTTTGTAAAGAGGACAGTGCTAACCAGTGGTCAATGTTACATGTACAGTATAAGTCTAGAAGATCACAATTTATCTCAGTTCCCCAGTGAAATGGAAAATCCCACCAAACACATAAAAAACCCTCACATAAACAAAAACAAGTGTCCCAAAGCTGAACTAATGATTTATTTTGTACATCTACATGTACAGCATTTTCAGGAAAACGTGTGTACTAATGCAAAGTGGTTACAAAAATAAAGCACATTCTTACGTAAATATGACATGACAGAAAAACTACACTTACAAATGCTGATTAAGAAAATAAGGGACCATCTCACTTGAACGTCTTTCTGTCATTGTTAGACAAGTTTCTCAAAACAAAAAAGAATGGTTAGCAATCTGCACAAGTTCTGTTCAGTGCTTTATATGTGCACACTTGTACATGTCAGTCACTTTCATGGTTCTAGACAAATCTCTGGAGCAGTTCCCAGTGGTTTCCTTTAGGCCTCCACGTCTGACAAAATAGGACCAAATATATACTCTTGAAGAAACTGACATAAACATAACTATCATATGTGTCACTGTAGAAAATACTACCAAAGCAGAGGTTACATTTTCACACCCTGCGCTCACTGTAACAACTTATATCATTTTGTAACGCCTCTGACAAGCTTGTAACCTTGTCAAATCTGCCTCTATCATCTAATACGTAATCTATGATATACTGTTTGAATGTGCTAATACTCCTGGTACATGGCCCCAGTTATCAATAGTGTTTGTTTGATAATATCAAAAAAACCTCTTGAAATAGAACAATTCATTTTAGTGCATCAAAACATTATCTGACATGCATCAATCTGTTAGTGTGGAATGACTCACATATGCCTATCTTCTAATGTAAACTGTAGGCAATGCTACCTTGGGACAGTACCTCCATGTTAAAATAAACAAGAGACATAAATATATATCCCACTGACAGGACGGTGAGTTTTACAGACACTCGTGTCCCTGTTAATCTCTGCTGGATTCTTGCTTTATACCATCTTAAATCAGAAACATAAACAAGGCAATATACCAGAGAAATGCTGTGGAAATGTGGCGCTTATCATACTGAAGTACTGTACAAGATAAGAGAAGACGATGTCATTAAAAAGACAAAAGAAAAAAAACGGACGGAAGTTTCTTGTGTGTTTCAAAATTGTCCTCTCAGTTCCTGCTTATAGAGGTAAAGTGTTCAAAAAGGCAGTCGGGGTCTTTAAAGAGTCTCCCTCTTCATCAAGCTATCGCTTTCGCCTCAGGCAGGAATGCCTCCCAAAACTTTATGAGCTGGAAAACAATCAGAGTGAGAAGAAGACAAAAAGACTATTAAAACATTTTTTTAACAGTAAGATGTTAATCGTTACCGAAGTTTAATAGCCATGTTCGTTATCCTCACAAATACTTGTACATGTTGGATATGATGCTTAATATAGTTAAGTGATTACCCGCTGTTGGGACTGCAGCATTGCTTCCAGGTATTTGATTATCTGGCTCTTGAAGTCCTTGGCTTTCTCTTTCTGAAAACACAAGAGTTGTCACATCTAAGGTTCAAGCCGGCTGTAGGAATTTCTGGCAGAACTTCCCTTGTTTCTGAGGTCAAAAGGAGCTGAAATCCAGCAACTTTATTGTGAAGAACAACCCACTGTAGCTTTTGGCTTTCATCAGCTTTCACAGTCCCCTAACATCATTTATTATTACCTGCTCTGTTCTCACATTCATATGAATCAGTGCAATCTGAAGCACTGAATCTGAAGAATGTCAAGAAAAGTGCAGGGATGAAGTGCATGTTTGAAATCAACTATCTTGAGTTCACAATGAAGTTGCTTGTGCTACTGGAAAAACCGTAAGTGTTCACCAGGTCAAATAGATACAGTAGCACTCTTAACATTCCAGCAGTGACAAAATGAGACACAATCATTCTACTTTGATACTAACTTTTGGTGACACATTAAAAGAAACCCTTCCCAACATACCTCAAACCTGAGAACCTCCTTGCGTACAGTCATGCCAATTCTGTCAAAATCTCTCTCGTACTGAGTAACCCTCGCCTCCCACTGACGACACAAAGGGAGAAAAAGAAACAAATCACCACAACTTGCAAAAGATGACAAAACACAAGCTAATAAATACAGAGAGACTACAGATGACTGTCGACATTGACGGAAAAGGGTGAAATCCACTCCTCGTAGTGAAATCAAAGAGGTGATTGAAGTGTAGACTTTCAGCTTTAATTCAAGGTATTATACAATAATATTGTCGTAAGAGTTTATACTGGCTCAAAAGCAGTTGCTGGTTTCCTTCGTGAGTTTGAGTTCATGAAAAATTGAGGAAAGGTCAGGAATTTGATATCAGTGGTGATGATGCGAGTGAAGGATGCCGTCAACAACAGCTTAGTGGGATGGTAACTGTAGGAGTGGAAAAATAACCAATTCAGTACTTTCCAAAACAGAATGAATAACCTGGGCCCTATTTCAGGAAGTCGGTTTAGAAAACTCAGAGTGAAAAACGATACTCAGGGTTGAGTAACCCCGAACTGTCCAACTCGGAATATTCGGTTTCAGAAAGGCTGATAACAAGTAGTTCAGTCAACGCGGAGTTGCTTTAACCCCAAGTTAAGCGTTCGCACGAGGATACATAAAGCCCTGATTAGTGGAGCACAGATTAAGCGAGTCACCATGGAGACGGAGGGAAAGAAGGCGCGGTCAATGTATTTTACAGCGCTTGAGGCCGAAATTCTGATGGCAGCATATGCCGATAACATGCAAATTTTGCGGAAAAAAAGTAACACAGCCTCAGCTGCAAAAGAAAGAGAGCATGCATGGCAAAACATAGCCGACAGAGTCGATGCGTGAGTGTTAATTTAAACATTGATCTAGGGATTTCCACCCATTTAACACGTTATTTTATTATATTTTATTTTATTTTGTATTTTATACATTTGATTTTGTGATGTGATGTGAGCGCAGGTGCAACCCAACAGGCCCCAAACGTTCCTGGCAGCAAGTAAAAATGAAATATAAAAATATAGTCCAAACAGGTAAGGTGTAATTGTATTATGAGCCATAGTGCTTGGTCTGTTTGTCCGATGTAAATCAATTGCAGTTAGAGGCTACATTAATTTCCCCTCTGTAAGCACTTATTGAAATTATCTGAGCACATTACAAGTACATATTTGCTTAGTCTGTATGCTCATATGCGACCCGTTATAGCCAACAGAAAAAAAAGCGGAGGCCCGAAAAACAGGTGGGGGTCCTCCACCACCACCACTCACAGAGGCTGAGCAGTTGGCTTCCACATTTGTGATAATGTTGGCAGCATCACATATGATCTTCACAGTGCAGAGAACACAAATTAGCATCCATTACTAATAATGAAATAATTTGTTAGTTTGAAATGCTACAGGGAACCATGTACCTGCACATTAATGCTGTGGAAAGACTTCCTGTTCACATAGTCTCCTTCATTTACTGAAGGAGCAATGATTGGAATGTGAGTGCCATCTGTACAGCCAATCACGCCTGGGAACCGTGAGAATAAATGTAAAATTTAAGTAGTAGTTCAAGTATCACCACATCATGGATTAAGTTTTGTTCATCCTGATACCTGCAATTTTGTGGCATCCCTCTTTGATAAATCGTGTGGGTCTATGACCGGGGAACACCACAAACGAGTACAGGAGACGTTTCAGTGCAACTGTAACATTCCTGACTGCCCGACAGACGGTAGCCTTGGAAACGTGCTCAGCGTCACCAATATTATACAGAAAGCTCCCGTTTGCAAAAAACCGAAGTGCAATACAAATAATATGTACAGAACTGAGAGGATGTCCACGATGTGTCACATGAGCAATATTAGGCCTGAGGATGTTATTCAAATAAATTGTAGATTGTGCTGAAAAACGGTAACGTTCACACAGAAAATCATCAGGAAATGATAAAATGTCCAAACGCGCTCTAATCACTCTCTCCCGGCGGAGAGCTCTGCGGAGAATTTGGGCTTCAACATCTACTGGCTCTTCAAGGAAGGGGCACGCCATGTCTGACACTTCCTACAGTCAGGTTTCTGACAAAGAGGCGGAGAAGGTCAGGGTTAGTTGAAGTAAACCTGCTAGGGGGCAGGTTAGCTTCACGGAGTGTGTCGTCATAGTAACTCACTCAGAATTAATCTAAACTCGCTTTGTGAAACCGAAAACCCAGAGTTTTCGTTAACTCAGGGTATACTTACTCAGAGTTTGCACTAAACCGGCTTCCTGAAATAGGGCCCTGGTGAGCTACCAGCACCAAAAGAATATGACACACAAAGTGAATTTACACACTAAACTGCTTCACAACATTGAGCCAGCAAACAACACTGTAATGGAAGAATCGAACAAAAAAACCCACAAAATGAAACAAGCCAAAAAAACAGATGTATTTTCTAACAGGTCAATGCAACAACTTGTTAAACCCAAGTGTAGCTGACAACCCACACTTCAAATTAAATTCCTTCAGTGTCGTACTGATGTGAAATCAATTCCACTAATGACAACACTCTAACAGATACCAAACTATATTAGTGTTGGAGCAGTTCAATATTAACCAATGTCAGAAATTGGTGAAAAAGCAGCTTCACAGTGCCATCTTACAAAATAATCCACAACCATACAGCAACTTGTTACATGGATTTTCGGTTTGCAGCTTTTTTTTGCAATCTTGCTGACAAAAAGAACTAAATAAATGAACAAAATTACTCTTACATCTCCACTTTGATAAGAAGCTGATAATTTAATAAAAGCAAAGAAAAAAAACTAAATGTTTATATATTTGAAGAAGCTGACATGTTGGTAATGGGAGTGTCTCCGAAATCAGAACAAGATGTCAAAGTATTTTAAATGAAACTTTTTTGTTTGGGTTCCTGTAACCTGTTTGTCAAACTGGCCTGATCAACAATCTGCTGCAGGAGAAATTTAAAAAGAAAAGAAAAACCTTTGAAGTTCATTTTGGTGTAAACTAAAGACTTTGAGTGCTGCATTAACTGTGTGCTCACTGCCACTGTTACCTCAGTGATCTCTTCTTTGGCCTGCTGCAGTTTGTCGGGTTTGTTGGCCCACAAGAGCTTGGCCTCGGCCTCTCTCTTCTTTTGGAGTGTACTCTGAGCCTCCTGCCACCTCTGCCACGCCCGCATGCGCTGGTCAAAGCAGCCCTGTGGACATCCATTTTTAGATCAGACAGTGGTAGTAGCAACACCTGATCTTTCCACGAAACACAACAGACAGCTTGTCTGCAGTAAAACTGTGACCTTGCACCACGTTAAAGGTTGGTTACAGATCTAAGGAGAGCCCTTATTGTTGTCGTTACTTCCTCAAGTGGTGCGATTCGAACATAAAGCTGTGCATATCGCATCGCTCACTTGCACAACATTAAATGGCCCTATTCAGACACTTGATCGTACATGTATAGGTTCTTCTGCACTAATGATACTGCCTTCTTTTCTTTTTTTTTAAGATTTTTATGTAAATAACTTCATTCAGTTTATTTAGTTTTACGAGAGAAATGCAACATAAAATACTCAAAAATTACCAACATCAGGAAATTCTCAAATCTTACTTTCTCTGGGATGTCGCCCTCATTTCCCTCAAGAAATATATTTCTTCCCATCTACCCTATCCTATCCACCATCCTAACAGTACAAGTAGAAGGCTTACCCGCACAGCACCCAGCAGGCGGATGTAGTCACCAAGCAGTTCTGCAAAGATGAAGAAGTCACTGGCTGCCTGCTCCTGATGCAGCTGCTCCATCTTGTCCTCCACCTCTGCCAGCTGCGAAAGGGCCCGTGACAGAGCTGTATTGTCCTCAGAGTTCCCAAGCATGGCCAAACTTTTGGCAAACACTGCTGTGTTCCCACATAGCTCTGGTATTAAAGGCGGAAGCAGAAAATATATTCAGACTACTTGTTTCACCCTGAAAGAACTGAAAGACAGTTGGGCTGAAATGTTTTCTTTCCCTAAATTAATTTGATAAACGATGCAAAGAAAAGCTCAAGTCAATAAAAAGCAGGTGAAGCTCACCTTTCCTGTGAATGACAAGGGAGTCAACCACGACATGAAGCTTCCTGAGCTGTTGCTCCTCATTCTCCACCTCCTGGAACTTGTCCTCGAACCACTGAGAGACACAGAATAAACATCAGCAACCTCTTCATTGTGTTTAGAATGGCAGATCTGTTTGATGCCTTCTGCTGGCTCCACAGATCTATCAGGGTCTGTTCCTACTCATCCTTATGCAAATTTACATTTGGAGGCCACATGTGGAACGGTATGTAAAAACTAAACACTTCAGCCCTCTTTTCAGCCCTTACAGTGTCAGACTCATTCATCTTGATGGTCATCTTGTTGACAGCATCTGATGCCTTATTGATCATTTTGAGGAAACCTGCTCCACTCAGTGCTTGGGTGTTCACGGCTCTGGGCAACTGAACATAAAGCATTCCAAGAATTATACATTTAAAATTCAGCAGTGACCAGTCAAGTATTTGTCCCATTCCTACTTTTTATATCTTGAAATACTCACGTCTTCTCTTTCCAAGAACTCACGCACATCAGGATCCTGTAGTAAAGATGGGTGAGACACTACTCTCTGAAGATACCTACATAAAGCACAGTGGCATCAGGGATGAAGTGTGTGAAGCAGAAAATGTAATAAAAAAAACAACAACAAAGAAACTAGACATGACGTTAATAATGTCACTGTGTAAATCATATATGGATCCACACCTCTCCAGAGCTGCTCTTCTCCTCTCCACAAACTCTACTGATGATGGATCATCCATTCCCACCTTCACTTTGGTCATTCCTGTTGAACCAAATGACACGTGTCACACAGCAGGGAGAGAAAAAAAAAGTGCAGAACCAAAGAAAAAAACAAATGCCTGGCACTCACCTACAACACTTTTCTCTGGTGGTAGTGGAATGATGCATCCATGGAGTGACTGCTTGACTGACAGCTTTTCATAAAGGCCCAAGAAGTCACTAAAGCGCCTCCTCACAGAGAAGACCTTACTCCTGAACATGGGCAAGGAAGTCTGGTGGAAGATCAGTGACAGGACATGAGAAAGGCACAACAGCAAAAGCTAGTGAAAGCCACGAATTAACACAAGCTGGATTATATACCCTGGTGGATACTTTGTAGGCCACATATGCATTCATGCCATCCCCTAAAGAGGACAAAAACATCACACAATTAGCTACTTTACAATTAATAACATTAGTTTAATCTACAAAATGTAGAAGGTTGTATGATGAAAAAAAAAAGAAAAAAAAAAAGAGACTGACCGATTTTCTCTGGGTTTGTGACAGCAACATCCACATCAAAACTGTCCTTGGCTTCTTCCTCTTCCAGCTACAACCAATAAGAAGACAGCAACACAACTCATACCTTGAACACACCTAAGCCTTTGCAGCGCAAGCATTAGAAAAGCATTCACGCTACTGAGATTCTCACAAGTTCTTAGAGGGCTCAGCCGTGGCCTGTACCTGCTCCAAGGAGGTGGGCTGCATGGCTGCGGGGCTCGGAGTGAATGTGGAGGCATGTCGAGGACCAGAGGGCTCCTTCCGAGCGGAGCTGCTGGACTTGTCTGTGCTCAGTTCTACGTTTGTATCTGGAGAAAGAAAGCCTTTTCATTCATGTTCCAGACTTTTACAGACTGGCTGTCATTTCTTGCTGCAAAAAGTTTCATAAATTCAAATTCAGATTTATTGTGGTAGCTTTTGGTGACCAGCAGCATCTACATCCAGCCTTAAGCCTCTTCTGATGACTGACAGCTTATGTCTACTCATAACTGGATTTTCATTTCAATTTTTTGTGCAGTGTGGTTTGGAGGAAAGGTAACAGATACTATATGAAACTAACCAGAACAAGCTTTGTGAATTTTGTGAGGGAATCTTGATTTCTGGGAAAAATATTCAGGAAAAAGGCAGACATCTCCCAAACTGGGGTCACAGATGCATAAAAATGGTCAGCTAGTAAGCTGTGGTGTTTAAACAGTGCTCAATTGCAGAGGTGGGAAGTAACGAAGTACAAATACTTCATTACTGTAATTAAGTAGAATTTTCAGGTTTCTCGACTTTACTTGAGTAGTTTTTTCCTGACTACTTTTTTACCTTTACGCCTTACATTTTCAAAACAGACTCATTTGGGTAGAGTTATTATTTCGTCACTGCGAAGCTCCAAACATCAAACTGATTTGACCCTAAATAGAAACACGTGGAAGACAACCCTGTTCATTTATTCATCACCAGCGGATGTTGCATAGAAATAGACAAAAGAGGCAAAACTGTGCTATAGTCTGGGATTAAAGTGGGCCAGTGGGTTTTTTTTTTTGCCACAACACCGGAACGACTGCGGGTGTCAGTGAGTTGCAATTGCAGTACTTCAACATCTAGCTGGCCCTACTGAAGACAAAAGGTTTGGCGCACAGTGTATTGCTAGCTGAAGGTCCAGCTGCTGTATTTCAAAGGGAGAGAAAAGAAAGAGCTAACTTCACTCAGAGATGAAAGAAAAGTTGCATAAAAATCATTTGCAGGTTAGTGTATTATAAACAGGTTAGTTTGTTGTACTGTGATAATTTAAAGTAAAGAACAGTGTGTGACAGTGGTCAGAGTTAGGTACATCAAGGGTAGCAGGGAAGAATCTGAAGTTAAACTGATGATGCTTCGGTCATCGAATTCCACCTTCATTCCCCTGTATAGTGTCTAATATGACGACAGCATAAACAGTGTATTGTCAGTGTAGAGGATGGAAATGAGCCAGAACAACTCAAACTTAAACAACTGTTAAATTCAGGTGTGTAAATCCACAAAGAGCAGCTCAGCAGCAGGAGTTATACAGTTCACCTGATCACAGTCTGCATATTAAGAACATCTACTGGAGCTCTCAATAGAAATTATTTTGAGTTGTGTTTCTTTTCCCATATTAAGTCATTACAACTGATTTTAGAGCTCCTGCTGAATCCACTTTAACCTCTTCCCTACTCCCAAAAATTTCTGTTCATCTAGATGTAGCATTTTCAGTATGAGAAACGTTTCCTCACTCATCCAAGTGACCTGCAGTCAGCTGAGACTGAAGAAGTCACTTGGACAAGTGACAAAACTTTTCTCCCCCTAAAAACGCTACGTACAGATGAACAGAATCAACTTTTTGGGATTTCCTTACCTGGATGATTGAGCATGCATCGGACTCTTCCCTACTCATTTTCCTGTTTAGAGTCAAAGCCATCCTCTATACTTTCCCCTTCTCTTCATTGAGCTACTTTTATTCTCTTACTTTGAGTACATTTCATACCCTGTACTTTATTACTTTTTCACTTCTACTTGAGTAAAGAAGTTGAATCGGTACATCTTTTCTAACACTAGTATCTACTGCTGTAGTCCATCTGCTTCGAGGTCTTATGTGTTGTGCATGCAGAGATGCTCTTCTGCACACCTTGGCTGTAATGAGTTGACTTGTTATTGCCTTCCTATCAATATGCAGCAGGGTAATTTTCCTCTGATCCGGTCGGATCTGCAGTTTTTGAAATACTCTGAACTTTCTGGCACCAACTACTATGCCACATAAACTTAAATCATCAACATGTTTGCATAATCTTGAGTTGAGTAAAGCAAGCTGTCACCATGCTTGTTTGTTGTTGTTTGTGCAAGATCGCCATGAAAAATGATACAGTCAAGAGCAAGAAGCTGTGGATGCTGCAGAGTCACGAGTGAACTGGCAGATGTTGTTAGGGGGAAGTGTGTCCTCACCAGCAAACAGATCGTTGTCATCGTCGGAGTGAACTCCGTTGGCCTTGGCCGCTGTGCTGCTGGCCGCCTCCTCGCTGAACAGATCTGAAGGCTCCTCGCTGACGCGGTCGGGCTGAGAAACTCCCCGGCTCACAGACACGGGGTTACTCTGCAGACAACCACCACAGAGACGAGCTGTCATTACAGTTTGCAGCCCGTTAGGACAGGGGCTGATAAGCAGGGTGGAGTCATGTGACTAACGGAGCTCACCAAATTTTGATTTATTAATTCTGCTAAAACGATAAGTAAGAGGGGCTTGACTGTGAACGAAGCCAGCGTTTTAATTAACAATTAACCAACGGGAACAGGCCGAACAAGACAAAAGCAGTGATAAAACCTATTACTTGGTAATAAAGAGAGGCCAATTTTAACTCTCAGCCAACTCCGGACACCTTTACAAATCACTTTCGCTGCTTCCAAAGAAAACCTGCCCGTATTTCGCGACTGTCCGTCAAAGCCTCAGCGTTTTGGGATGCCCTGAATGCAGGTCAGTTGAGATATAAAAGAAAATGCAGGCTTTCTGACGCTGACTTAATGCAAACCTAAAAACACACGTCAATTTGTTACTGGTGTCACCGAAGCGGGAACCTACGTTACTAACGAAGATGTCCTCGCCCTCGTCGCTGTCCGCGTCTGCCATGTCACACAATCCCGGCTCTGACTCCTCTGCTGTGGGGAAAGGAGGTGGGTTCCGATCCGAGCTGGCCGCCATATTCCCTGTTGTGAGCGCAACTGGCGTCCCGGAAGTGAAGGGGGGGCCGGCGGTTGAGCGGCTGCAGCGACACCTGCCGGTCACTTGGTCACATTACAGCCTCGGAAACCACTGCACGTTGTAACCCAAGAGAAACAGTGTCTTTGATTTCAGATTGCAGATTTTTGCTGAGAGTGTGCTTCTTAGACAAATATCTAAAAACACCCCCCCCCCCAAAACAAACAAACAAACAAAATTTCCAAACTGTTTGCTTATTTGGCACCGTGAACAATGTCTAGAGCGCATATGTCAAAATATGTAATTTTATGTTCCTCGCAAAAGTTTGTGCATGACCGTTAAAGTTTACTTAAAGTTTACTGTATGCGGCTTAAAAGCGCATGCTGACCGTAAACTACATCTCCCACAATGCATTTCGATTGTTTGAACCTCAATGCCCATGGTACCAGGAGCTAGAGGGACATGAGGTACCGCCAGATCTGTTATTTGATTATAGACATGTGTGGTATCCACAGAAACGTCAAAGACCAAAGACCACCAAAAAAGCAAAAACGGCTTAACGATTAACAAGCAGCTAAACAGATTCCGCAAAAAGATGTAAACACAAAGCCCGGATCTCACCTATACAGGATATGCCCATAGGGTGTGAAAAGCTGACATCCCACAGATTCCGAAACGGCAGGTTTTGTCACCCTCCAACCAAAACTCACTGAACCAGCAGCAAAACAAGACCACTACACTTCACGTTTGAAAAACACTGTAATGAATTTCCACTTACTTTGCCTGCCTTGTTTCCACCCATAAATTCGCACTTCCTTCACAGCACCATCTCTCAGTGTGCTTCAAGACCATAGTTTCCCAAGAAAATTCTCTATTTTCTGCCTTATTTGCTTGCTTATTACGCACCAATCTTCCGTTGTATACAGTGTTGTCGGTCGCTGCCCTCACCACCGCCCCACACACACACACACACACACACACACACACACACACACACACACACACACACACACACACACAAATTATATCTGACAAGAAAGCCTAATTTCTACAGTTCAGCACCAAAGAAATTTCAACTTTCAAAATTTATACCAAATTGCGAAACGCTTAGCTATGTCTGTAATAAAACCTCTGTAACGTTGTGAAAAACGGAAGTTTGTTTTTCCACTTTCTACTATAGAAATCTGTTTTTTTATGACTACAGTTTTAAAACAACAACAACCACACAACAAGGAGAGTCTGGGCAATAAGCTACCAGAAAGTCTCTTGTAATTGTACACATTTATATCTTACAATTTAAGTCCAAAGAGTCATGCTGACAGAGTTCTTTCTTTGTCACAGAAGCTCTTTCTTTAACATGTAGAAAAACAGTTAAATGTGTGACTTCTTTACATTGACAGAAAGGGCAGTTTCACTGGTCCTGCCGCTTAAGATCCAAGTGGGCTGTATGTGGCCCGCAATGTAAAATTAGTTTGACACTCCTGGTCTACATTCAGGTGACATGATTTTACCTGTTCAAAGGTGTAATTCCCATAGGAGTGCACTTACCACGTGACCGCTGATGATCAAATGTCAGTGTTATGTGGCTAGATCAGAGGGCAAAAACTGAACTTATTAACCTGAAGGTTGGGTGTTTGTACTGAACTGTTGCATTAGACTGTTTTAGTAGTAGTGAAGCAGTAGCAGGAGACTGTCAGGCAGATGGTGGTGTTCTGCAATTCAGGGCACTTTGTTTCTTAAATGTCTAGAACAGGGATGTAAAACTCATTTTACATTACGGGCCACATGCAACCCACTTTGATGTTAAGTGGGCTGGACATGTTAAACTCACCTTTGTGTCAGCGTGCAATTTCAACAATATATCTCAGTTTTTATACATGATATAGAAAAGTTACTGTACAGACAGCTCATTGCACAGACTTTTCTGTAATTATAAAACAAAGCTTTTGTTAATTTACAGGAAATAACCTGTTTTTTTCTTTTACCTTATGAATACTCATGAGTGAGGTCTTCATTCGCAGCAATGCTATAAAAAACTATTAAAATACAGTTAAAAGTCTAAAACCTCGGCGTCCTTCACTTGTTCCAAAGCTATACAGTGGGCTGAACCCGAGCCTTTGTTGGGCCGATTTTGGCCCCCACCCTCATGTTTGACATCTTGATCTAGACTATATAATATTTATCTGGTCTGAGATGAACATAGACAAACTCAAATGTCGGCTTTTCGCACCCTATGGGCATATCCTGTAGACAAGATATCACAGTTTACAACTCTTTGAGTAAAGTATTTTTAGCCTATATATTTTCTTTTTAGTGGGTCATTTTTCTACATGTCTTTGCCAGATCGTAATATTTCCCAATACCTAGTTTATGCACACTCTTACAAATGCGTTTTATACTGGCTTTGCACGCTTGGACTGTCCTCTCAGTGGAGATCAAAACAAGTAGTTTTACTTTGCTTTTTTTGTTTTGCTGCGAATGCTGCAGAAAACAGCAAAAAGCATGACTAATAGACATGTTTTTTTTAAGTAAAATCCACAGCTTTAAAAATGCAAAAATAGAGAAATTTCATCATAACTGCACTGACTGTGGAAAAAATGACTTTCCGTCAGCTGACCTCACATACAGGATGTTGTCACGTCTATAGATGGAAGAATTTTTGTCACGTGTACATAGATTCAGGTTCACACTGAATAAAACCCAAATGTTTTTCCCTATCATGTGAGGTGAATCCATCTCATAATAAACACATGATAGAGTACAAACTGACATAGGCAGTCCTTTTCTATGGATTGTTAAATTTATGAGGTGAAATGACAGCTGCCCTGCTTTTTTAATGAAGGATTTCAATATTGTAAATCAAGCCTGAATAGCAATCTTTGACCTGTCGTTTACCGAAAGATATGTAAAGCCCAAGGTTAGAGACTCTTCGGTGTTCGCTCATCTCTGGAGTATGTATGTATACCAATGATGCCTGTCGGGCGTCATGTCTGATGAAAAGAAGACGAGCAGACACGGTTACTTTGTTAGTATTCATAATTGTTTGTATACACAATGTATAGGAGCACCAATAAAAAAAACATCTTTTTTTTCCTCTTTTTTTTGTCCAAACATTTTTTCCGACATTTTTTAAAAAGCCACAGATTTTTTTTCTCCATTTCTACAGAAAGCAAAGAAAGCTCTGTACATGAACAAGCAACAACAGAATTCCTCATCGTGAGCTGCAGAGTATAAACCGCCTGGCCGCTCAATCCATATCATCTCTGAAGCAAAAAACAAAAATAATAATAATAATAATAAACATTAAAAAAAAAAAGAAAAAAAAAAGACCAGCTGCCTGCTGCTTACCTAGGACACTACGTTACACAAACAGCTTTCGATATTTAAAACACAAGATATGTAAGAAATGTACTTTCCAAAAATTGTGAAAAAGTGCAATACAGGTTCAACTGTTTACAACTCAATAGATTATTTCCCAAATGGAGTCCGCTCCTCTTTCTCCCACTTTTGTCCGTCAACCCCCACCCTGGTCCCTCCCGACGTGCCGCCCCACAAAAACTTGTTCCTTGTTTGTATCCATAGTTAAAATCTCTTACAGTTATATTGACATTCATGACGATGTACATGTATGAGAAACATGGTATTCACAAAAGTAGAGCAAATTACTATGATCGCAAATGACAAGTTTCTTTGGGTAAGAGAGTAATGAAAAACTAGTTTCTTTTTTTTTTCTCCTTTTTTTTAAATATTGGATTTGTGTATAGAACAAGCTTCGTTTTTTTCTTCATACAAAACCATGTAAAAAAAACAAAACAAATTGGGAGTCCCCTTCAAAAAGGCCAACATCTTTGCATCTGATAACATCTGTAGAAGAACCACGGTGATGGAAAAACAGCAAACACACTCCTGCGCTGCCGGGGATCGGGGATGCACGCACACACACGTGGTTCAGCAGTACAGATGCTTGAAACCAAATATTGTTTTTTTGGAAAAACAACACACATTCGACTTAACTTCTGGTATAAAACACAACTCGACTGTTGCTGTAGATGTTTTTTTTGTCATTTAGGTGGGGTGGGGGACCAGCGCCCTGAGTCCTCGGTACCCCTGACCTGCGAGGAGATCCTGTCAAGTCCCACTGAACGATGAAGAAGCAGCTGCCGATGGTGACAGCTGAGTGACACCATCCACGCAGAGCAGAGTCGTCTCCACGGCGCCGACATACCTGCGCGTTGGTAAGGGTTTTTTTTGTTTGTTTTTGTTTTTGTTTTTTTGTTTTTTTAAACGGAGCTCCCGTGACAAACCAAAAACTGGAAAACACTTTCATGTACAAAGGGTGGCAACGCGACCTCAGAGAAGAATGTACTGTAGAAACGCACCAGGTCTCTCTCTCCTCTGCTGATATGAAAAACTGAGCTTCAGGACTCATTCATTATCCCACTTCCATCCCAAATAATAATAATAATAATAATAATAATAATAATAATAATAATAATAATAATAATAAAAATAATGAAATGATGGGAAACATTAAAAACATCAACAAACAAACAAAAAAACATATGTACATGTTTATAAGGATATTTATGTAAAAAATAATACAATAACATAAAAAAACCCAATGAAAAGTCATATGACACGTGGGTAAAAGACAAAAGACAAGTTGATGAATAATGTAGGCTTGGTAAAGAGGAGGAGGAGGCTGAAATCCAACGTTCACTTCACTGAAACTGTCCAATAGATATACAAAATGCACAAAGAAAACACTAATCAAACAAACACTGTGTGTAGACTGTGCCGCATGAGCACCATACATCAAAAACCAGCATATTTTTTGGACTTGACACTGAATCAACCGTCTCAAGCGAGAGTGTTCGGCACCGAAAAACAAACAAACAAACAAAAAAAAAATGACTACCATTTTTGCTGAGGAAAAAAAAAAAATTCACAATCTTCCGGTTGAAAGCGACCAATGTTTGTTTGTTTTTATTTTTCCTTTTTAAAAGTTCATAGTCTCTGAGAATGGTTCTTCATATAAAGATGAAGTTGTCTCACTTTTTCTTCCCTCACATGGCAATCTCCTTCCTGAGACTGAGCAAGGTAAGCCGGGGAAAAAAGGAAAAAGTAATTCCTACGTTTCAGTCTGGAAGTTTTGTTTTTCTCTGCAGGGGGAGACGCGAGAGTTTTTTTTTCTTTTTCGTGGGGATGAGAAGCCATTTTGTGTCCAGCAGCCTCTGGCTCCGAAGGTTTTGTTGATTTGTTTTGTATTGTTTGGTTGTGTTTTTTTCTTTAGGGTGTGTGACTTTCTGTATGTGTGTGTGGGGGGTGACAGAGAGTGTGTGGTTGTGTGTGTGTCTGTCTGTGTGTGGTGTTTTGGTGCAAGTGCATGCTCATGGCGCTGTGGTGATGGCGTTCAGGTCCTTCATCAGGCCCTCGAGGTGGGCCATCTCCTCGGTCAGCTCGTCGGGCTCGTAGCTCTGGGGGAGAGGAACAGGGTTACTGCGGGGGGCGGGGGAGGGGCAGGGGGGGAGGGAGGCAAGCACCTGGAAGGAGGGAAGGAAGAGAGCAGAGGAAAGGAAAGGAGAGGAGAGGATCAGTCAGGGATCTTTCACAGAGGACAGGGAGGAGTTTGGCAAAGGGGGCGCATGGGTGGGGTGAGGTGAGCTGGAGGGGGGGGGGGGGGGGGGGGGGGGGGGGCTGGGTGGATCAATGAAACTGAAGGGTCGGAAAAGGACAAAAACAGAAAGAGGCAGCAGACAAAAGCATGACGTCGAGGAAAAAAACCAAGAGAAGCCAACACCAACATACGGTCAACAGCCAATCAAGGCAGAGAGAAGGTTCAATGGCAAAAAATTAAAAATCATTCCAGTTATGGGTTTGTTTGTTTGTTTTTTTTGTTAAGATCGGTAGTTAACGGTTAAATGAAATGACCAAAGGAGAGCCGACAACGCCACAAAAAAAAGAGAAAGTAAAAACATGGTGAGATTGAATTTGGAAAGAATACAAAAAAAGAAAAACAGAGAGAGAGAGAACAAACAGAAAATGTGGTTAAAACCAATGTTCAGCTGAAAGTAACTGTATCATCCAGTGCCCAAAGTAAACCTGACATGGATTTGGAAGGAATGTGATTGGTATCATTTAAAAAAACAACCCAAAAGAAGCAGCAAAAATAATATCAAATATTCACCACCATCATCAGGCCTACCAAAAAAAAAAAAAAAAAAAAAAAAAAAAAATCAGACTGCCTTACTACAAGCAGCCAGTGTGGGGCGCTGTACTCACGCTGTCTACATCTTCTAGCATCTTGCTGGTCTCTGGTACATCGGGGGCGTTGGGCACGGTGACCACCATCGGTGTTCGTGTCCTTCCTAGTGTTCCGATGGAGGCTGTTTTCACAACATGCGGGTGAGTGGGAGGCCCTGAGTGAAGAAAGGTCACACGAAAATACTACACTCAGTGAACGCAACACACACCAGTGCTTTAAAAAAATTTTTTTTTCAGCTCGCAAAGACTTTTTAAGAGCTAGTTAGAAAAATTCTGATTCAACTCTGTTTAGCTTGGTGGGTGTCAGTGATATGAGGGCTCACCGGTCTGAGCGAGCAGGGGAGTGCTGGGCAGGGCGGGAGACTCATAGGATGGGTGGCTGGAGGCTGGGATTGCAGGTACAGCGAAGCTCTTGAGAGGGTGGGCGTGGGCATGCGGGTGAGCTGAGCGGAGTGGGGGCAGGTTGCTGGAGTAGCTAGGCTCCTCCTCTGTGGTGGTGGAGCCGTGGTAGCTGCCCTCTGGGTCAGCCAGGATCTCTGAGGGGCAGGAGGCTTGGGAGGAGGCGGTGGCAGGAGGGGCGGGCTCAGAGCTGGGAGTATTCCTCACAGACTCTGGAGAGGAGGCAGCAGGTGGGGACAGTCAGAATACGGGTTTGCAGGATTAAAACATTTTTCGGCATGCCAGTGCCTGCCAACCGGCTTGTAGAAAGTTACCAAGAAAATGTCATAATTAATAATTAAAGCTGGAATTTTAGGCTTTCATTTTTGGGTTTGCTGTCGCCAATCTAAATATCTGTCATGGAACTTTCTATTTGTGAGTCTGTACAGGAGAAGCTGAGAAACCTGTCTTATTTAGAATCCTGTAAATATACATATGAACTCAGGTTTCAGTTCATCCTATCCCAGTGGTCTTTTCTTTGCGTTTACATCTCACAGTATCCCAGTTCTATAGCAATATCCAGGTTCCTCAAAACATGAATAAGAGCATGCAAACATCTTAAGTGTTAAAAAAATAAAATAAAAAGAAACTAGGAAAATAATTTCAAAAGCTCAGTAGCAATAAAAAGCAAACATCTTAACATTTCTGAAGCTGCAACTTGTGGTCTACCTTTATAAATGACTTCAGGTCAGTTGAACACCAGTTCAGCCTTCTATTTTTCTTTCACTATAACTAGTTATTTGTGCATTATACTGCCAAAAGTATTCACTCACACATCCAGATCAGTTCAGGTGTTCCAATCACTTCTGTGGTCACAGGTGTATAAAATCAAGCACCTATACATGAAGACTTCTTCTACACACATTTGTGAAAGAGTGGGCAGCTCTCAGGAGCTCAGTCGTAGGTACTGTGATAGGGTGCCACCTGTGCAAGTCCAATCGTGAAATTTCATCGCTGCGAAATATTCTACAGTCAACTGTGCTACTATAAAAATATGGAAATGATTAGACATGGTACAGACCTCCAAAGCTCGAAAACAGTGTGTAGAGAGCTTCGTGGAATGGGTTTCCATGGCCAGGAGAACGGTACTTGTCTAACTGCATTGTGCCAAGTGTAAAGTTTGGTGGAGTGGGGATTATGGTGTGCGGTTGTATTTTTTAGGAGTTGGGCTCAGCCCCTCAGTTCCAGTGAAAGGAACTCTTAATACTTCGACATACAAAGCTATTTTGTACCATTTCATACTCCTGACTTTTTTGGAACAGTTTGGGGACGGCCCCTTCCTGTTCCTGTTCCCTTCCTGCAACATGACTGCGCACCAGCGCATAAAGCCCAAAAAGACATGGATGAGAACTTGACTGCCCTGCACAGAGTCCTGACCTCAACCCCACAGAACACCTTTAGGATGAATTAGAGCGGAGACTGCAAGTCAGGTCTTCTCATATAACAGTGTCCGACCTCACAAATGATCTTCTGGAAGAAGAAACACTCCTAAACCTTTTCGAAAGCCTTCCCAGAAGAGTTGAAGCTGCAATAGGGTGGAGCAACAATATATTAAATCCTATGCATTAAGAAGCTCATATCCATGTGAAGGCAGACGTGTGAATACTTTTGGCAATATAGTGTATCCGACTGCATTCCCTTGTTTATCTTGGTAAAGAGCACAGCCAGTATGTTAGGAAGGAAAGCAACAGTGGTTAGTAACACTATGGAGAACTCAAATATGAACATAAGGTGGTAGCGGCATGGGAATGAATAAGCAAATGACAAATCTGTGAGTGGTTATGACATAAGGTAAGAGTGCCCTTGTCCTCTTTGTTATTCCTCGTGCTGTCCAGCAGGGGGCAGTGTCTCACCTGTGGAGTCCACCCTGTCTAGATGAGAGATGGGGGTGCAGGTGTGCGGGCGTGGGTACCCGCTGCCCTGGTGGTAGAGGTAGCTGCGTGTCGCCGACGACAGGCTGCCCATGTGATAATAGTGGTGATGGTTATCGAGGGAATGGATGGGGTGAGCGCTAATCACGGCTGTGAATGGAAATGGACATGAATACACGGACACACAAACACAACAAGATGTTTAACCAACTGGTGATGAGGATGATGACGATGAGATGTACACATGCAGTTTTCTGTGACACACACACACTTCAATATTCTCTGTCAGCTTAGTCACTAAACCAAAAAATCCCCAGAAACATTAACATGTCACGAGAAGCATGAAATGTTTTCTAATTAGACAACCACAAGGAACATTTGGAAGTTGTTAACTTAAGACTTTGTGTGCTCTAGTTTCATATTGTTTTGTGAGGAGTTTCCAAATCGACTGCACAAACACACACACACACACGCACACACTTACGCTGAGGCGGCTGCGCATCAAAAGGCATCATCATTTTAGGCCTCATCCCTCGTCGGCCTGCTAGTGTAGACATGCTGTCCTCTGATTCGTGGCCTAAAAGGTACGGTGGACACCAGCCAATCAGAAAGAGCTGCTACCCTATTGATTGTCGTTTTTTTCCCCCCTTTTATTAACGATCCGTCTGATCTCAGGATCCTTAATCAATGCACTAATTGGGTTTTGATTGTATCTTTAAATGTCACAGTTACATTGAGTAGCTTTACTGTACTTGCAGAAACCTGCATCATGACGAGTAATGGGCAGCATGTATGAAAAGCATGAAATGTTTTGCATGATAATCACGGGAAAACAACAGAAATTGAACAGGTGTTGACTCATGACACAAAAACCTCTTCAGGACTCCTCCAGCAACCTCCTGAAAGCAAACCTGAGGATATTACCTCATTCCTACCTGAAAATCATCGTTTTTTTTAAGTCACACTCTTAAAATGTAGTTTTCTGTCTGCAGCCAAACTAGAGAGGTCTACTCAATGTTATTATGCATGTAAGCTCAGGCAGCAAGGGTGGCATTTCGCTTTCATCCCTTTTCCCAAAACATCACATTTTAAGTCTCCGCCTTGAGGAAGACTGACCACGGTAGGAGTTGCGCCTCTGCTGCAGGTGGGGGTTGCTCTCCAATCCGCTGTCAGCAGGGGTGATGTCCTGTGAGGTGCGGGGAATGGGGGTTTCAGTCATGACTGGGTTGGGGTCTGGCGACTTGTCCATGGGTTTAAGCTCCAGCCTCTCGTGGTGAATCCAAAGATCGGGTGGCTTCAGGTCTTTGGAGTTCCCCTTGTATTTGTGAGAGCCGTTGGAAGATTTTGAGGCAGCCCGCTTTCTATCAGAGAGAACACAGAGCTGTTAGCGACAGCAGCAAAACAGTCAAAGATACTGGAGGGAGCTGATCTGTAGGTTAATAAAACAGAGTGAGAAGATCTATATTACAAAGAGACAGAAAGAGAGCATGCAATGTAAAAGCGGGACAGTGCGTCTTACTTTTTCTGGTGGGATGTGGTGCGCCGCGTGCACAGGAAAGCCCCCACTACCACCACTATGATGGTGAAGGCTCCCACTGAGATGATTATGACAATGACCAGGATATGATTTTCCCCATCTTTAATTCCTCGGCAAGAGAAAATCAAAGTTAGAGTGCAAACTTTTACGCATTAATGTCTGTATGAACTTCAACAGAAAAAAAAATTAAATGCAAGATCAGAATAAATAGTTTTAAATTTGTACTGAAACAAATATGAGGCTATAGTTACTTATAAGTCACGTCTAAGTGATAAATTATTAGTCTATGATCATTTCTAAGAGTTGGTTGAGTTACATTGTTCAGTCGTGGGGACACTTTTGGGAAACTTTGTCCAGGTTACAGCACGACTGTAGTGTCTGACAACATGACAACTGAGCATGAGCACTAAATAAGGCAGGAGGAATTATAATCTTACTTGGTGGAACAGGGTCCCGTGGAGGTTGGTTTCCTGAAGGTCCCATCTTTGGTGTGAGATTTGAGGCTGAATCAAGATAGGTGAAAAACAAAAAGTCATTCTAATGGTCTTTTCTATCACCACATAGAGCCTGTCAAATGTTTATTATCTTAAAAACTACACAAGCACAGTCACACGGACTAAGTTTTTCTTTCCTTCTTTCTTTTTTTTTTTTAAATTGGCGTAGAAGATGGTCCTTGGAAAAAGAGAAACATTAGGGGGTGCGGTCCAGCAGTGATAAAGTGTGGAGAGCAAGTTTACCTTGGTCATTAGCCATTTTGTCAGAGGACTCAGCTTAACAGGCCAAGGGAGAGCAGAGAGGGAGAGACAATAAAAAGCAAAAAAGTGGTTAGCTGAAAACAGCAGCGAGGGAGACAGAAATAAAGTGAGAGATGGGGATTGTGAGGAGGAGGAAGAGAGGGGCAAAACTATAGGAAGGAAAACCAGTAGGAAAACCAGACAGCAGCCAAACAGAGTATGCTAGAAACAACCAGACTGACATTAGAGGAAAGTATATTGAAAAACATATACAGAAGTTAAAACACACACTGATATATATAATACCTTCCTACAGTCAACACACACTGACTTTATGCCCTAAATATTAGCATTCTCTAAAAAGAGTGGATGCTTATGAAATATATTCAGCTAAAACCTAAATCAGCCGTAAGAAGCAGAAACAAACTGAACCTACAATATTCTTTACAACATTTGCTTAGCAGACTCATCAGTTAGCAGCCCAAGCCAAATTAATCAAGAAGGTTTGAAAAGCATCCTTGTTATAGCTCACGAGTTTCACGCAGCAATAGAAAAAGTGCTCAAAGGTGTTTGGAATAAAATGTATTTAAGCTTATATGATGTGTTGAATGTTCTATGGAAAAAATCCATCTGTAATTTAAATCACATCACATAAATACGCCGGTGCAATCCGAGGACGGTCACTGTGTCTGAGAAAACAAAAATCTTGAAGGCCCATTTGTTGATTTTTAGACAGCTGAGGGCAGAGTAACACCACGATTAACCCAAAGCCCTGACATAACGGCAGCTATGGAAGCTGTGTACTGTGTATATGTTAGCCAAGAGCTGCCTATTTACACATGCATAAAGCTACGTGATGACTAAACATCTCACAGTCCTCATTTCTTTTTGTTAGAGAGCTTAAACGTCTATTTAACCGATGGACCTTTGACTTTGTTTAACAGTCTGTAAATGCTGCCATGTGAAAAACGTGCGTCACATAAACTTACTTTTTGGAGTGCGGAACTGCACGGGCTCAGACATGGGGCCCATGCCTTTTGAGTTTCGGGCCTGAATCTTGAAGTAGTAGGTGGTGTCCAGCGTTAGCTCCTGGATCTGGTGAGTCAGACGATTGCCCACCACTGGTTCGATAACCCAGTCGTGGACCACGGCGTTTACATCTGTACTGTAGTAGATGATATAGCCTACAAAAGAAGACGCCAAGAACAACGAGCAATTGTTTAAAATGTAGTTTTAAAGTAAGATCACGGATATTGTTTTTATTCTTAAGAGCCCCAACAGGAGAGCATGAGTGATGCATTTACATACTTTTCTGAAAGATATCTACTTTTACAGAAAAAATATCAGTCTGCAGCTGGGTGATCAGACAGCTCCCAGACATATTCACAATCTGCACATCAATTCTTCACCTAAATGTGAGTCCATTGCAGTGCAGAGATGCTACAAAATGGTCAAAATAATAAGTAGTGAGAAATCTGTGTGAAGGACAAGAGAGGCTTTGGGGCTCACCAGTGATTTTTCCATTGGCCTCAGAGGGAGGCTGCCAGTTGACAATTATGGTGCGTGGTTTGTTCTCTTTGCTCACCACAGTCACATCCTTCGGGGCGGAGCTGGGAGCTGTGACAGGGATGGAGACGAGACATTGTTCGAGCTGATGAGAAGGTTAAATAACACACATGCACATGTTCCTACTACTAACTTTCATTTCAGGATATAAATAAAATGTGGAAAGTTTTATGCTGATAGTATTCCCCCTGGACTAAAAAGCTACAGTTTTTATATACTATACTTGTGTGTGTGTGTGTGGGTGTGTTGATGATGCACACGCACACAATAGCATCCATTTCCTCAGCTGTGAGACAAACCCCGGGTGGGCTGAAATAAAAACGCTGTTCACCTTTCCTTTAGAAAACTCAAAAATATTTATGCAAGAGATTAAAAGAAATTGTTTTTCTTTTAGTAATCTCAAAGCAGGTTATTATTTTTTTAAATATTATCTTTTTTTTGGCATTTTGCCTTTATTTGATAGCGATAGTGGAGACAGACAGGAAAGCAGAGAGAGGGGGTAGGAGACGCTGCAAAGGGCCCCAGGTTGGATTCGAACCTGGGCCACTGGCTTCTGGCCATATGGTTGCCTGCTCACCCACAGAGCTAAAGTCGTACAGGTACTGAGAGTTTGCTTGTTGGTTGATTACCTGTTAGTTATGCAGCCAGCTTTTTTAAAAAAAACAAACAAACCCACACACACAAAGGGAGTTTATGGCTTTTCAAACAGGCTACCCCTCCTGAATGAAAGACCAGCCAAAAGTAGTCTAAGGGAGAATGACTGTATCCATGAATTTTTTACTGCTCTTCAGGCTGAGACACCTGGTCCAGAGTTTAATATAAACTGTATTTCTATTAATATTATTACATTTTGGAAGAATGGTTAGTCCCTACCTACTCTCCTTAAATTATCACCTGCAATTAATCCCCAACTTTGCTGCAGTTTTCCTTAATTTCTATTTTAGTTACTTTTCACTGTTTGGGTTAATGGCAGTCTTTGGTTTTTACTGGACTACACTGTGGAGTCACAGCTTGCTTGATAATCTTCAAGCATTGCCCCTCCTCCTTCCTTGGTCGGCAAGAAGTACAATGTCACTCCTGAGCCAGCCAGGGGGGCTCGTTACACCGTAGGTGTCGTGTTCGTGTCTTTGTACTCATGTATGTGCTGTGTGTGTTTATGCGCGGTTGTTTGTGTCTGCGTGTCTGCAGTGCTCCTACTGGTCTCAAAGGTGGTGCCCTGGGCTGTCATGCTCCATGTGCTGACACGGCGGCCTTTGGTCACCATGACGGAGAATTCGTACAGCGTGTTGGGCTTCAGATCTGGCACCGTGTAGCTCAGGTTGGTGGTGTTGACCATCTGGGGAAAAACGAGCAAAAGCGGCAAACAAGAAATCAGTTTGTGAGACGGCAGAGCCGCCGAACAACCCTGGAAACTGTTTTCCGGCAGAGAAAAGAATAGAGCTGTGTGATTTTTACTAACTGAATAACACCTGCAGATGTCTTGCTTTTCCAGACTAACAATCCAAACACTAAACACGTCAAGTTTCAATCTCAGAGAGAACAAAAACATTCACGACTGAGAAGCTGAAGCAAGGCGGCGTTTCAGAATCATTTAAATGCTCCTTCAAGTATAAAACCAGCTCCACAGATCAGTAAGACCTGTTTTAGTTCTAAAATAAATTACCAGTGTGAAGCATTCACATTCACGAGGCATTATGTGCACTATCCAGTGTTTGGAACCACATCCTTTCCATCTTTTGATGGTTTCAATCATGTTTATACGAAATACTCAGTTTTCACTTTATTAGGTATGCCTTGCTAAAATGAGTAAGGTCTGATGAAACAGTCCCGCAATAATTTCCGTGTTTATAATGCTTGGGTTTTTGTTGCAGCTGTTCCGAAGAGGTATTAATTCAACCTCACAGTTACAGCCAAAACAGGGCCTATTTACATCATTGAGAGTAAATATGGCAGGTAAACAACAAAAGCAAAAAAAAACAAAACCTGTCAATTTAAAAATAAATTACATTTTTAACCACCAACTAATATCCTGAACATTAAAACCTTCATGAAGTGGGGTTTTATTGCAAGACTTTTGCAATGGACTGAGTGCACAGTGCCACAAAGAAAGTGCATCATTTACAAAACATCTGTATACGTTATTAAGCGCTAGTGAACTATTTAGAATCTGAAGTTACGCAACATTTATCTCGAGCTCCACTGGGATGAACCAGCATGAGAAAAAAAGTAGTCGTAGCAGCACAGAGTCAGGTTCTCCAGTGTCCTGTCTATAATGTTGCGTGCTATGGCAGAAGTGCAGCTCTCCATTGGGGGCTGTCAAACAGAGGGCAGTAGGATAGGAAATGAAAACACCCTGTTCTTTAGAACCATGCAGCCTGTTAGAGAGCAGTCATCCCTTCAATAATGTACAAGCGTGTCTGTGGACTTGCACTAAGGGAGGCATTAAGGTGAAGGCTTTACTGCTGGTATACCTCTTGAGTACAGCTATGTTTACATACACGATGTACTGTAAAGTTTCAGAGCCTCTCTAATAGACATCATAATATATTAGATTGGTGATGAGCCTCAGTGACACAAAACGTTTTAAGCATCCATTCATGGCAGCAAGCTGAGCAGTACTCCATATATCTGTACTGTTGTGGATTTACATTGTGTTAATGAATCTGCTGTGTAACAAGGCATCGCTCAAATTCTCCCTCCATTTCACTTTGAGTGACAACAAACCTTTGCAGTTCAATGGAAGCCTCAAACAAAAAACACTGGGTGCCAGCATCCGGTGCAAGACCTGGATACTGAGTCTCCGTACGTTTGTGCATACACCTTTCAAGGTGGCGGTATGGAGAATGCACCATCAGATCTACGCTCTCTTTTTCTAGTTCTCAGTTCGCCTCGTCCTTGTTGAATAATTTATCGGGAAACGCCGGCCTTTATCTGAGCTCTGCTCGGTCACAGGTTTGCACACATGCATGATACAAGGACCACACACACACACACACACACACACACATCCGCTGTGCTCTATTATTTGGAGATAAGTAATCATCATAATTGAGCTGCAGCTCAGGAATTGGAATCGGAATCTCAAACAGCCTGTTCAAGGCTTGGCTCACAGTCACTACAAATATTTTAACTCTTCAGAGAGAGTGCCTCTTGATTTGCATCTGTTGGACACTAATCCCAGTAAATAAATGTACGATTCTCATGTGGTGTTCTTCACTGATGAAGAACTATTGTTAGGATTTTGTAACAAACCAAAACAAATTTTTTTTTTAACACAGGAAAATCTGCTTGTTTAAATTCCTCAAATGAAGTTTAGTTTAGCTGAGCTGTTCAAGTACAATCACTCACTATCTTTGTATACATCTCTTGACATTGTTACTCCCTCATTTTCATTTCTCATGTTCATGACTATTTGTTTGGCCACTTACGTTTGCAATCCTGCCAGTCCTTGAACTGCTTCAACTCAAAGGGTGCTGTTCAAGCGATTAATTGATTAATCCAATTCTGTGCCAATGTCTGTTAGTTTCGGGATCTGCCTTAACCACCTGCTTGATTTAAATTTTACAGGAAATGCAGCATCATATGATCCAGTGTTTGCTTTCACCCTCGCCCTTTGCTGATCGCTCTTCTGAGTCATTCTAAGTTAAGCTATTGCTAACTCAAACTAATATCTCAATGAATCAGCTTTTTTAAAACTGAAAGGAGCGATGGAGCTGCACACGTCTGACTTCCTATGGACGTAACTGACCAACTTTTTGTATTTTCATCCAGCGCAGAAAGGAATCAGACTGTAGCTGCTTGTGGAAAGATGGGGGGAAAACCAGTTGCTGACAGGCTTCTTTATGAAAGGAACATGAGTGTGTGAGGCTGCACTGTAAACAAACGCACCAGCTGCTCTTCTTGTCACAATCCTGGGTCTTAGGACCCAGTGTTTTGAGTTTTAGTTCATTTTGATGTTTATAGTATGTTAAGCTCATCAGGTCTCCTATGTTCATTTGCTTATTAGTTCCCTCTTGTGTTTTCAACCCCTGTGAAGTCTCCCTTGCCCTTCGTGTGTTTCATGTCTGTTGTCTTATGTTGTCATGTCTGCCTCTCATGTTTCCTGTTTCATTTTGGAGAGATCTCGTGTTTTTATATTATGGATTATGTTTTGAGTCCTTTGTGGTACTGTTTCGTGTTTCCCTAGATCTGTTATGGTTATCTTAGGTTTTGCTCTTTGGCTTTGTCATATGGCTTCCCTGTGTTCCATGTTATGTCTCCCCTGTTGCTGTTAAGTTTGCATGTTTAGAATTCAGTCAGTGTGTTTCCTGTTTTACTTTGTAGGTCCATGCCTCATGTGAGTGTTTCTAGTTTTGCGTCTCTGTCTCGTCCAGCCTGATTGCTCCCCTTCTGTGTCTCATTCCCTCGTTATCCCTCTGTGTATTTAAGCCTTGTGTTTCTCTTTGTCAGTGTCGTAGTCTCCATCATAGCTGTGTGATTTTTCCCTGTGCTTTAGTTTTCCCAGTTTAGTTTATTTTGTATTGTTTTTCGTGTCCCACTCCACGCCAGCAATAAAGCTGTGTTTTTTGAGTTTACCTTTTGTCTCTGTGAGTTTGCGTTTGGGTCCTCTCCTGCCTGCCACACAGCCGAAACATGACAGAAGACTACGACCAGACAATGGACCCAGCAGCTCACAATCCCTCTGCTGAGCTCCAGGAGGACATGATCTACACGGTAGAATTTCTCTGCCAGGAGTGGTTTGCGCTGCCATTTAAGGAATACCAGGAGGAACTAGCTCTCCGCTTACAACGGATGATCTCTGGACTCCCCTGGTTATTTGGCATGCTCCACCCTTTAATCCAGGACTTCCTTGTTTCTACTGTGCGTGTCTGCACTGAGCAGCCACTCCTGTGTGAAGAGCCAGAGGCTTTTCAGACGAGTCCGCTTGAGGATTTGCGGGCCGACTCGTCTCCTCCCTCTTCCAGGAGAAAGCGGCATTCACGCCGCCATCGCTCCACAGCAGCTGAGCAGACCGTTTTTGTGAGTAAAAGTGACTGTTTGCCACATTCTGACTCCAAACCTTCTGCCATTTCATCCACTGTTAGTCATGCTGCTCCTATGAACACTTTAGTTTTTCAACCAGCTCCTCCGAACCTTCATGATTCCAATCCTGTGTCTGGGACTCTACGTGACGCTCTTCCAGTATCTCAGGCAGTTATTTTTTCTGTGCCTCAGCTGGGAGGTGTAAACAGTAACAGAGTGCCTCCCACCATAGTTAAACTGGCTAGAAGACTTGGACTTGATGCCACTGAGCTCATGAATCAAGTTGAATTTTGTGTTCCACAGCCAGCCATGTTCAAACACACTCACCATGTTTTAGAGTCAGACCAAGTTCAACCTGCACCTCAAGTGACTGTTTTGGGTGTGGCCTCACCCCTGGACTTTGCTGCTCACCAGTCAGCTTATTCAGAAACTGCCTTTGCAAACCTACCTACGCCTGTGACCGCTCCTGAGCTCCGCTCTCCACCACCTGTCTCGGCTCCCAGGGTGAGGCCAGCCAGGGCACAGCCTACCTCCGCACCCGTACCTACTCCTCGGGTGGGAGCGGCTCGTGTCCGGCGGGTGCCTGCACCCATTCCTGTGTCCGCTGAAGTCTCAGACGAGCCTATCCAGCCCCTGTCCTTGTGTTCTGTAGGCTCGGAGATATGTCAGCAACAACTACCACAATCACTACAACCTCTCATTTTTTCCATAGTTCAGTCTGTTGCTCAGTTAGCTCAGTCGTGTGTTCAGGCTTCAGTTTTGTCTCCAGGTCAGGCTTCAGTTTTGTCTCCAGGTCAGGCTTCAGTTTTGTCGCCCATACCCCTTTCTTTGGCCCAATCATTTGAACAACCAACCGCTCAACAGTCTGCTCAGCACTCCGCGGCTCCCACGCCGCCTCATGCCACGTCAGCTGGAGGGCCCGAGGAGCCCGTCCGGCCTCATGCCACGTCAGCTGGAGGGCCCGAGGAGCCCGTCCGGCCTCATGCCACGTCAGCTGGAGGGCCCGAGGAGCCCGTTCGGCCTCATGCCACGTCAGCTGGAGGGCCCGAGGAGCCCGTTCGGCCACCCGTCTCCGCTGGAGGGCCCGAGGAGCCCGTTCGGCCACCCGTCTCCGCTGGAGGGCCCGAGGAGCCCGTTCGGCCACCCGTCTCCGCTGGAGGGCCCGAGGAGCCCGTTCAGCCGCCACCTGTGGCCGCCTCTGCTTCATCGTCTACGCCTGGTCCGGCCTCTGCTTCATCGTCTACGCCTGGTCCGGCCTCTGCTTCATCGTCTACGCCTGGTCCGGCCTCTGCCTGTGCTACGCCTGGTCCGGCCTCTGCCTGTGCTACGCCTGGTCCGGCCTCTGCCTGTGCTACGCCTGGTCCGGCCTCTGCCTCATCGTCTACGCCTGGTCCGGCCTCTGCCTCATCGTCTACGCCTGGTCCGGCCTCTGCCTGTGCTGCTGCTACGCCTGGTCCGGCCTCTGCCTGTGCTGCTGCTACGCCTGGTCCGGCCTCGGCTCCTGCTTTGCCGTCGCCTGGTCCGGCGTCTGCCTCGTCTGGTCCAGCTTCAGCCTCTGCTTCTGTGTCGGCCTCGCCTGGTCCTGCGGCTGTGTTGCTGCCGCCCACGCCACGTTTTGCCCTTCGGAATCGCCAGCCGCTTTCCGGGCCATCAGCTGGACATCGTTGCCATCGGGGTCGGCCGCCTGAACTGTTCCACCTGTGGTGCTCTCGACCTCCGGGTCGGCCCCCTGAACTGTTTCCACACCGTTGCCATCCGCACGGTCGGCCCCCTGAACTGTTTCCATGTCGCTGCCGTTGCCGTCCGCACGGACGGCCCCCGGAACTATTCGACCATGAACTCCTGTGCCGTCGGCCTCCGGGCCGGCCCCCTGATCAAATGAACTATGGACTTCTGGACCGTCACCCTCCGGGTCGGCCCCCTGAGGAGTTGTGAACTGTTCCCTGCGCTCCTGTGTTTTTGATGGACATTGTGTTTTTGTGGCTTTGTTTCTGGCCCTCCGTCCTGGACCCCCGCCGCCCGCCCTGGGTGGGTTGTTTTTGGTTTTGTTTTTCGTGGTTTTGGGCGTCTGGAATCCGCCCTTGAAGGGGGGGCTCTGTCACAATCCTGGGTCTTAGGACCCAGTGTTTTGAGTTTTAGTTCATTTTGATGTTTATAGTATGTTAAGCTCATCAGGTCTCCTATGTTCATTTGCTTATTAGTTCCCTCTTGTGTTTTCAACCCCTGTGAAGTCTCCCTTGCCCTTCGTGTGTTTCATGTCTGTTGTCTTATGTTGTCATGTCTGCCTCTCATGTTTCCTGTTTCATTTTGGAGAGATCTCGTGTTTTTATATTATGGATTATGTTTTGAGTCCTTTGTGGTACTGTTTCGTGTTTCCCTAGATCTGTTATGGTTATCTTAGGTTTTGCTCTTTGGCTTTGTCATATGGCTTCCCTGTGTTCCATGTTATGTCTCCCCTGTTGCTGTTAAGTTTGCATGTTTAGAATTCAGTCAGTGTGTTTCCTGTTTTACTTTGTAGGTCCATGCCTCATGTGAGTGTTTCTAGTTTTGCGTCTCTGTCTCGTCCAGCCTGATTGCTCCCCTTCTGTGTCTCATTCCCTCGTTATCCCTCTGTGTATTTAAGCCTTGTGTTTCTCTTTGTCAGTGTCGTAGTCTCCATCATAGCTGTGTGATTTTTCCCTGTGCTTTAGTTTTCCCAGTTTAGTTTATTTTGTATTGTTTTTCGTGTCCCACTCCACGCCAGCAATAAAGCTGTGTTTTTTGAGTTTACCTTTTGTCTCTGTGAGTTTGCGTTTGGGTCCTCTCCTGCCTGCCACACAGCCGAAACGTGACACTTCTGCTTGACAAAGTAGCTGCTAAAGGACTGTTTACTCCAGCCATTGATAACACAAAGACTTCTACTCAGAATCCAGCTGTTTTAAAAAAAAGCTAACTTCATGTAAGAGTAACGAGCCTAACGAACAGGACGACCAATCATGTAAGAGCAAGTTCTGAGTTCTGATGATCATAAAAGTGCAGAGCAGAGGATCAGTTCCTCTTTATAGCCCTTCAAAGGTTGAATGAAAACAGATCATCACACTTGTACAAATACCATGCTGCCCCCGAGCTTGGGAGCTGCTGTGGGAATACTTAATTATATATGCCCTCATATGACATCACTTTTTATTTTCAGCGCATCAATACGAATATGAAGGGATGCACAGAAATAAACTGAAATCGTACTATATTGCTGCATCACTAATGTTTGGACACAGCGATCTGATTTGACTTGTTCTCCGTGCTAAATGTGTTGCTTATTTGAAAGCGTTGAACTGAACCAGAAACAGTTGAATGAGCTCCAAAGATTAAAAAAACCCAAAAACAATAAAAGTCTAACTAAACCTGCTTTGGTTAAAGAACTGATGTCGAATTGTAAATCTGATAAACTGAATGCAATCATGCGAAAGAAGAATCTCTTACCTTCACTTTAGTGTTGGCAGGGATGTTGGTCTTCCATCGCACTGTGTAGTAGCGGTTATCTGTAACCTTTTGGCTCTTGGGCAGCGAGTTGTCGGCCCAGGTCACCTTGATGGTGTCGTGGCTCAGCACCGACGCCTGAACGCCCACCGGCGGCATCATGGGGAGAGGGTCTGGTACTGGGGTGTATGGAGCATGTAAGAGGTCGTACAGGTCAACATCGGGGTCTACAGGGTCAGGACATCAGGCCATAAAACCCAACATGCATGCGCACAAAAATTAAAATGAGCAAATTAAAACGGAATGTGAAGCGTGGTGGATCAGACAGTGGAGCCAAAACAGGACGTGGGGAGGGACGCAGAGGAAGAAATAAGGTTAATGCGTTAAAAATGCAGGACGATGGTGAGGGAGGAGGGGGAGGTGGATGGTTAAGTGCAACAGGGATGGGATTGGGAAGGGTGAAAAGAAGGAGAGAGAAGATTCTATTAGAAAAACAGACACTGACCTCTACAATAAGACCAATCTACAGAAGCTACAGTACAGTATGTGCTGCTCTATCAACTGTAGCACTACGGAAAGAGAGGAAGAGATACTCTATTCATTAAGAAAAGATTACAGTAAATGGAAAACCGGAGTGAAAGAAGACACCCGTAATCCCGCTGCCAAAAGTTACATATTAATGTCAACCCAGTCATTTCAAAGAAAGAGTCAAAACGCATTTACAGATGTTTACATCATGGAGCTTTTACAACATTTTAAAGCAAAGTGGATGAACAGACGGGACACTGAGTGCCCAGGAATATCTTCCCAGAGAGCTGCCGAGAAGGCGCATTATGTTCTTGAAAACTGAAGAAGGAAAACTGAGGATTTAAGGAAGAAGCCTGGAGGCACAGAAGAGGGGAGAGACACTAACAAATGGTCCTGCGGTTGAGGGCTTGTGTCATATTGCTGCTTTTGTTGTGCGGCTCAAAGGTGGAAAGCTTGCTGCGAGAGGGCGAGGTTGGTTGCTCCCTACTTCCAGTTGCAGTCCCTCTTAGAATCAATGCTAGACAATGACTTGTATACTCTTTTAAAAATATACAACTGAAAATATATGCGACCAAACATCTTTAAAAGTGTTAGATTCAGACAGTCAGCTTTGTGCTTAGTGCCTTTACTTAATATGGGTAATTTTATACTAGGATATACACTCACCAGCCACTTCAATAGGTACACCTGCTCAACTGCTAATGCAAATATCTAAACAGGCAATCACATGACAGCAACTCAATGCTTTTAGGCATGTAAACAAGATAAAGAGCCCCCACCCCAAAAAAAAAACAAAAAAAACAAAACAAAAAAAAAAACGTGATGCTCATCCTGAGTATTTCAGAAACTGCTGAGTTTACAGAGATCAGAGGAGAGTGAGCCGATTGCCCAGAGCTGATAGAAAGGCAGCAGTAACAGTACTCCTAGCACTGATTACAACCAGGGTGTGTAGAAGAGCATCTCTGAACACACAACGTATTGAAGCAGATGGGCTACAGCGGTGAGGACCACACACTTCTCCCACTAAGAACAGGAAACTGAGGCCATGGTTCTCACAGCCTCACCAAATTTGGACAGTAGGACACTGGAAAAAACGTTATGAGGTTTATGAGCCTCGGCGGCTGATGCGACATTCAGACGGATGGGTCAGAATTTGTCATAAAGGTGGGGGAACAGCAGATTGGCTGTGTGATGAAGTCATCTTAACAGCATACAGGACTATGGTCGTTCCGGCACCTTTCCAAATGCGTGTCAACAGAATTAGAGCAGTTTTGAAGGGAAAGAGGGTCTAACCATTACAAGTGTGATGTACCAAATGAGTGTCCGGTGAGTGTATGTGTGGTGCATTTTGGAGAAATGCATAGATAATTCAGTAAAAAAACACAAATACTTGAATACTAACAATATCATAATACTACTGTCTCTCCAGTTTGCACAATTCTCAGCAGTACTCAACCAGAGGTAATTAAGTAAAAGCTTCCATAGTGTAATATTAATATCTTTTTAAATGTTGAGTGGGGTTCAAACTAAGGGTCCAACAGGCAGCTGCTGGCCATCATGCTGAATGATAAACACTTTAAGATGACCTCGTGGCCGGTGAATTCACTGCTCACAGCTCTGTCCTTGGTTTAGCTGTGACTGGAGAAAAGCTCTGGTCCGTCACCCGTGATGACACTCCTCCTCAGCCTACTTGTTGGCCCTCTACTCTCTGCCTCGCTCCATTTGATGCCTCTGTACATAGCTGCCCTCATTATACGCCCAAGACTGAGTCACAGAGTTTGTGTGTGCGTGATGAAGCGCCAAGCATTCATGCGGCTGTGGAGAGGCACTGAGGTTTTGGAGTGGCATGCAAGCTACATTTCTTTACCCAGGCTGGAAGAATACAGCGTTCAATATTGTGAAGGAGAAAAGGCTGACTTGCCCTTGTGGAAAAAAACACCTTTTTGAAATAGAGGTGAAATATTTCATTTCCTGCTTTTCAGTTAAGCGTCGTATTATAAAGTATTCAGCCTAGCACTTTCTCAACCAAAGTTCACCAAGTTTTCCTCAGTTTTTTTCAAAAGTAAAAGTACTATGTAGGTCAGCTTGTCTTTTTAATCCCGACTTGAACAAACTGGCAGGAAGGGAACGCGCCCCTGAGGATTCAGCAGCAGACGATGGTGGTGGGCTTTGGTTCTGCTTTGAGAGGAAACGTTTGGATCTGACGAAGGGTTGCCAAAGCCACCACAGGGGGTCTGCGTGTGCACAGCTCTGTATGTGAGTGTGTATGTGAGAGGATGTGAGGAAGCGTCATAGAGAGAAGGGTACAGTATGACAGCGTGCGAGTGTGTGCGCGCACTCCGGCTGCCACCCCCCCTCGACGCATGTTGACGTGATTCATGTCATCCAGCATCCAACCCCTCCTCAATTGGTTGGTGCAATAGTGCTGCAGCAGAGACAAACTGAGAGTGATCAAGGCTGAGCGGAGAGGTGGGAGGCTGGATGGGAAAAAGAGGCGGGTGCAGCCCACATTCTGGGACACCCCAGAGTGCATGGGCTGGCTGTCTTCTGACACTGTCACATAATCTGTGTGAACTCCACGAACATGCAGTCTAACTGGCAGTGCCTCACGCTTTAAGATCATTTGTCAAGCACCCAGGATTGGGACTTAAGTCCTACTTTTAATTGTGTGGCTGGCAGCCTAACAGGACTGTCCATATTCTGCGGCTGTTTTTAGTCTGCAGCACAGAGAAAACTGCGTCTCAGAGTTCGACTGATGCTGGATATTTCAGGTCAGTGCTGATGTCTGCCAAAATCCCATTACGCTAACATTGCATAATGAACATTTGTGATGAGGCTCTTTTGAAGTCGGTTATGAAAGACTTCATACAAACTTGTCGCTGCATAAAATATTCTTCTTTTGCCTGATGAAGGTTTTTTTCCTTCTTTACTTAAAAAAAAAACCTCAAGTAAAGCTTCTGCCGTTCATCCTGGTTAAAATATCCATAATCACTCTCACATCAGGACTGATAGTCTGGGATAAAAAAATTAAGGGGTTTGCTCACTTGATTAAAAAGAGACTCAAGTATTCCGGGGGCCATGATGAAGAGAGTTAATTAGAGCAGTGAGACTCCCCGATGACCCATTATCTGTCTGGTAATTTGAAGTCGAGACACATTTTTTCTGATAATGACGGCGGATTAGAGAGAGCGAATAACTGTAACTCAGAATTTTTTTTTTTTTACAGCCACACGGTGCAAGGAGCACTGCTCACATTACATGTGATCTGAAGAACAACAAGATGAAGAGACTAAATGTGACCACTTCAAATGTTGCGTCTGAGCGCTTCAAGGTGTAAGAAATCCACTATCGCTTCAAATAAGAAAAGCCATTCGACATGTGGATGTGTCTGGTTCCTACCCGACTGTGCTCTGGTGACGGCGCTCTCGTACACGGGAATGCCTTCACCCACGTTATTGAAGGCTTTTAGTGTGATCACGTAGTGGGAGCTGGGGTCTGTGAGAGAAAGAGAAGGATGGGGGGAATAAATTGATGCAGCCACCTCATCAACCAAAACTCTTGAGACGCTCAGCTTGAGATTGCAATATTAGCAGAGCGAGTATTTCAATACAATCAGTCCTATTACAGCCATTATAATAGAGACCTCAATTATGCACATATACAGTACTGTGTAAAAGTCTTGAGCCAACCCTCATCTCTTTACATGTTTCTTCTTCTATCAGATGGATCAGCTGAAAGGCCAGGTGTATGTTTGGTGGGTCTTTGGCGGATTTGATCTCTTAAAACATGATTCAGATGCAGTTCATCTGCTGAAGTCTAAGAAAAGCGTCTGGACTTTTCGCCTCTCATCGAGGTGAAAAGTCTTGAAGACACTTTTCTTTCCAAGCTCCTTAGACTGCGTCTGCCGCTTCTTTTGACCCAACTAGTCCAGTTTTTTTCAAATGTTTTCTGTTTTAGGGACACACTTCACACCAGCTAATATTCAGCTAATAGCCCTTTGGGATTCACATTGTTGGGTCAACAATACCATTTCAAGTATGTCAAACTGTGTTATCTTTGGCATTTTTCACAGATTCTACTAAAGAAACAGGAACAAATTCTGTGTTTTTGTGACAGGCTGCTAAGTAGCAAAGTGCCTAAAGATACAATGTAAAATTTGTTCTTCACCAAGTCATCTGCTATGTGTAGACACAACGCTGATCCATTCCTTTAGTTAGGTGTCTTTTGTATGCTTGAATGATTCATAAGTCAGTGTTAAGTGGCTAAAGAGACGAAACTCTGAAAATGGTCAGGTTCAAGGGATTGGACTAAAAATGACTGAAAATAAATTGATGTCCAAATAAAAACTGTGAAAGGCCTTCAGAAAGCCTCATTGGAAGAAAAATATGAAGAAATGGTTGAAAAATTCCTCCCTGTGTCTCTTTTTTCTATCCATCTTCTAGGCCCCCTTACTACAGCATTTAGACAGTGATCAGCTGTGGCAGTAGAGTGTGATGATAGAGTGTGATGCGCATTATATACTTAGAAGAACAAAAAAAAATCAAATGTTTCTTGAACGGTGGTTCTATCAGAGCAGAGCTTCCTGAGGTTTAAAAGGAATTAACTTTAATTTCATCATGTAGGTTTTAGAGTCAAATACAGTTTGTGTGAGCTTCCCAAAGGCTGCATTGATCACATGCGGAGAAATGGCCCTCATGCAAAAGAAGAAGCAGAACATTTTAATGAGGTAAAACTGGTTTGATGACAGCGAGTGCTAAAACCACCAAATATTTTATTCAAATATCATGACCTTTAATTATTGTGTGCCCATTAGGCCAATCTGTATAATTAGCAGCTCAGGCGTGTGGTGGAGAGGATCTTATTAATTCTCTAAACACTCACTGTGGGGTACAGATGAATTAATTCAGTGCTTGTGCGTCTGCCTGTGTGTTTGCTTATAATACACAAACCATTAATTAAACTTAGCGTATAAAGTATCACATCAAATAGATCACATTAACATTTTGTCTGATAATGATTTGACACGTGGATCATTAGTATTTGATCCTTATGTGTAACTATTTTGGGGACAAGAATGTGCACACATCGATACAAAAAGCTGAAAGAAACACATGTGAAGAACAAAAAGGGAGCGACCGTTCTTACCGAGGTTCTCGATAGTGAAGTAGCGCTGCTTGTAGTCCACTTTGATGGTCTGCGCGTGTGGACTGCCGATGCCGTAGCCAATCGCGTAACCGCGCACCATAATGTCCTGGTTCTCCGGCGGCGTCCAGCTCACCACGATGCTGTTGACCAGCGGCCGGACGTGCAGCGAGCTAGGCTGGTCCGGAACACGGGACTCTGATGGGGGAGAAGCAGGAAAAACTTCAGATGAGGAGGAAAAATAAATGCTAAAATAAATAATTGCTCAAAACCAAGTGACAGCTTCCGGTTTAGTAAAACAGCTGACGTTACCATCCAAGTCGCTCTCAAACGTCTCTGCCGTCATCCACTCGGTGGCCGGTCCCGTGCCATTTACCGTCATGGCTGACACTCGGAAGGAGTACTCCGTTCCATGCTCGAGACCTGGACGGGCAACACCAACACATCAGCCTGAGATTCAAAACTGGAGTATTTAAATAGAGCTTTGGCCAAAATGATCCGCCAAGTCAACTCCTCCATTAAAACCTCTCTCAGTCCTGGTTTTACTACTGGTGCGCTCTGATTGGCTGGGTCAGTTGGGCTTTCAATAACACAAATATTTTAAAGCAGATACCTGATACGTCTCTCCACGGCTTAAGGAGAAAATCCATAACTCGCCTAATCTATATTAAAGTTGATTACATTTTATTTTCACATCTGATGAGTACGATTCAATGGGATTTAAAGAAAAACACAACACTAGCCTTTAAAACAAGTTAAAAAGAGAGTGTCTGATAAAAAGTAGCACAAAAGGAGAGACACTAAGAGCAGAAGTTTAAAAAAAATGGTAGTCTGGATTAATTCATATTTTAAAGCTATATCTCCCTTAGAGTGAGCTGCAACACCGCTGGGTGCCAGCTTTGGTATTCAGAGAAGAGGGGAACGCCTGCTGACAAATGATGTGTTGCTGTATTAATTTGCTACAAAATTTTTCATCATCGCCGTATTGTCCCATTTGCACGCTACATGCTAATCCTGTACTCTCTTCGCTCTGTACCCACTATTCTGGGCCGCCCTTGGGGGTAGCTTCTGAAGACTGCCTAACCATCCGTGCCTCCGAGGCTACAACATCTTCTTCTAAACGCTTCTGAACCAACAAACACCCCTGTGTCCCCCCCCCCCCCCCCACAGAATGTTCTACAAAAATCAACTTTTAAGTGTATATTCTCTTTGATGCAGCACACAGCGTGAAGCCGGGCCACTTGAAAGTTGCTGAGACGACATCTAATATTAATCACCGCTGCCGTGCCTCTCTTGCGATATTGTGCATATTTTGCTGATAGCGGTGGGTAATGTTAGGGTACAATAGGACATGTAACTCAATTGCAATGGGTTTAGAAACTGATGTGTGGATGTTGAGTAAATAAACAGGCCCGCAGTTAGTCTGACTAATCCCATGAATCATCCGATACGCATCTTCAGGCTCAAGATAAGAGATTTATAAAAAAATTTTTTTAAAGAAAATCCTGCACCCCATCAGACACAGCTCACACTTTCCAAGACGCATCAGATAAAGATACTAAAATATAGAGATGACATGGAGTCTGATAGCATAAAAGTTTGAGCTTAGGGCTCAGTGAAAACGTCAAAAAGGGGAATTCTTTGTGGATCCATCATTTTAAAATCTGATTCGATATGTAAATCTATGCATCTGTATCACTTTTGGGCTTTTAGACGAGGGCATAAAACCATCACAGTGATGTCATTGTTTTTGTGTACAGCTCTAAAAACACCCTGCAGACGTGCACAGGGATGCATGTGTCCATAACTGTACAGCAAAGTCTTTTGCTCACAGCACTGCCTGTTAAGAAAACTGTTCATGTCTCCTCTCCAACTTGTCTTTGCACTTTTTTATCTGGTGATGGGATGACTTTTCGTAGCTGCAGGGCGTGTATAGCTCTAAATGATCCGTCTTTCAAACCCGGTTCTGAACCTGCGTATCCAGGGTGGTTTGGAGACTTTGTTTTCAAACTGGGTTAAAAGGCCAAGCACATACAAGAAACATTTTACTAGCAGATGTGAACTATGGTGGCTCTCTTCCCACACCTGAACACCCACTGAATGTAACTGGAGGTAAATTTTATAGCTAAACTCTTCCTGTACACATGGTAATAAATGCAATACATTCATAAGCACTTCCACTGGTCTGAGGGAAGAGGACGGATTTATTCAAAAAGTCATTAGTCACAATTTTTTTTATTCATTACCATCCATGAGCTTGTAAAGCTGGGTGCCTTCAGTGGTTTCAGATTCGCTCCTGCGGGATCCTTTCCGGTATCGTATCTTGTAGCCGGTGATCTTCCCGTTCTGGCCGCTCAGGGGCGGAGGCTGCCACCGAAGCATGATGCTCTGAGACGGGGAAAGGTGTAAATGAAACAGAATGTCATGTTTAGCAAGTACTTTTGGGGCCTGTAGCTGTAAAGGTGACCTCACAGTTTAGCAGGCGGCATCGCACCTTCCCACGCACCTTGGCGTGGACCTTTGTGTTAACAGTGTCACCGCGGTCCAAACAAGAGGGAGACCCACATCGAGCAAACACCCCCGTGAGCGCGAGAGATGCAGCGCAAACAGATGCATTAGGAAGAGATGACTATGAATAATAAAAGTTGCGATGATAAGCGAGGTGTGTGGTCAGGTTAAACCTGCAGAGACACCGAGGCAGAGAGATGAAGGCAAGACGCTCTGCTGGCGGGCCCACGCTGCACTCTTTTGGGATGCGCGCTGCTGAGTTTTTGTGTGCCCATGTGTGTTTAAAGAGATAGGTGGGGGGTGGCTCAGCGTGGGAGAAGAGTTAATTAACGCTTCCCCACTGTCACACTGATGCACAAAAGCCCGAGTACACGCACAGGGCACGCGTGCGCTCCTCCCCAGCAGAGTCGAGGGAATTGCACAAATTAAATTTGTGTGAAGTGTGTTCAATTATTTCCATTTTTCTTATTACACTATCGGCCCCGGCTCGTCATGTCTGTTGCGTTTCTACCTTCCTGGCGCTAATCACAAAAAACAGTTTAATTGACTTTTGTAAACTCACAGGGGAAGGTGAAGAGGCTGATGCCAAAAGCAAAAAAATACAACAACAACAAAAAACCCAGAGAAGTAAGAAAACACGATGATCAGGTTGCCTTGTAGGTGAAAGATGCACCTTTCTGCTTGACAGGACCCAAAGAGGAGACCACACATGAAATGAATGTTAATTAGCTCTTTTCCACTTTGGTTGGGTGTACCGAACTAATTGCATAAATGGTTTGTATCTAAATAATTGTACTGTAATTATTCTTTTAATGGCTTGTTTACGCTCAAAGTGAAAGACAACGACAACAAAAAGAGAAAATGAGATGAATTACTGAATGACACTTAAAGGGGGAAAAAAAGAAGAAATCTGTCAGATGTTTGTTTCACAGCTTTAAACCGCTTGGTCCGGGCCAAAGTGAGGAGGGACAGCTGGCCTCACGCACACTATCCTCTCAGAAAACTATTCATGTCCCTTCCACAGACTGAGCCCGCTTCATTTTACTCTTAAAATTAGCATGAGAGCATTTTCTCTCTACAAATCTCAGCAGAGGATCCCTCAGCATGGGTGGCTAGCTCTAACTCAGGCTGGGAGTGTGTGATAGGATTGTCTGTCAGTGTTTTCCCTCACTTGTGCTAAGCATCGACCCGCAAAGGGCCAAAAGTGCTGGTTGCCGTTTTTGTAGTCAGTGCACACACCCCGAGGTTTTCCCTATCTCTTCTTTTTTTCTTTTTGCAATTGCTGTCTCACATGTCATGAGTGAGAAACATCTTTTGTAAAAATTAATCCCTCACTCGGGTGGGAAAGTACAATAAACAGGCCTACAGCTCTCTGTTTGAAGATCAAATGGCTGAGATGATGGGCAGCCGAGGCCCGTTTCCTGTTTTAATCAGGGGCGTGTTGTGCAGCCAGCAGCCACCTCAGCAGCCTTATCAAATAAAGCGCGTCACGCGAGAACTGCGGCATGTCTCGGCTGAAATAAACAGGATTTAACAATGAAACTTAAAAAGACTGAGAGGATGCCAGGACTTGTTGGCTGAGCTGTGGGGGAAAAAAAAGAAATTGATCCAGTTATCTCTGCTCCAAAGAGAAAATTGAATCCAGATAAAATGAGATCTCACTTTTAAACAAGTAAATCTTTTTATCACGTTGCCTATAAGCCTGCTAACAAAAAAAAACAAAAGGTGAGTGAGAAAGTGAGATCTCTGTTACAGAGGGTGAATTGGAAACTGGTAAGTCATCACACTTCTAACCGTTTGCACTTAATGAACCGATATTGGTTGAAAAGTTAACTTTTCCAACTTACATTCATTATGAGTTGTGTTATGTTGGGTTTCAACTAGATGTCTAACTTCATTCGACCTATAAATTCTACCTGAGTATCAGTTTTAGTTAGCCCGCATCTTCCTGTATCCTGTCAGATTTGAGCTGTAGGCTCCCGTGCCAGTTTCTGTACGGATGGAGTGATACTGAGGATAAAACCTTCTGACAGGCGAGTCTCCTGCCGACGAGAAGATCGATGAGGGTTCACACGCCCTCTTAACCAGCTGGGGCTACAAGGATCTGACGCAACTAATAACACAGCAACAACGGTGCACTGGCCTGCGGGCTATGTATCTGTTCAACTGTTTGTGTGCGCGAGTAAGCGAACGAGCGGGCGGGTGAAGGCGGATTTGCTCAAGCAAACACATAAACACAATTGCTGTACAACAAACAGTCTGCAGGCAGTTTAGGTGTACCTGTAGCTTAAGTCCTCAACAAGGCAACAGAGAAACCTAAACAAGTTAAAAAGGTCCGTCGACGCTCCCTTCAGTCGAGACAAATAAACCTCACCTTTGAGTTATGGACCTCGATGGTCAGGTTTTGAGGCGGGGCACTTGGTACTGTGGAAAAATGAAAACACCAACAATTTGTTAGTGTAAAACTAAAGAAAACATAGAAATCTACATTTTGGCAGAGCTCAAACAATCAAGTTATTAATTAACTGGACAGAACAACGTTGTAAACAGAGCCCCATTAACTGAGAACCTCAAGTTTTGGACTGCTGATTGGACATGATGTGGAAGCCGGGGTTGTCTTCCTTCTTTCAGCCGCTTCCTTTTCTGCCTTCAAGTCACCTTATTGTTAGAATCCTGTTTCACATCAACCCTCCTTTGTCCTCCTTTGCTAAATCCACATTAGCTCCTTTAATACAGCAAGGAAACGGTGTGTGATGACACATTTACCTCACCAGATGTATTTTATAGTTTCAATACTCTTTATACCCCAACTTTTCAAATGCTTTTGTGGTGGCTGTAGCTCAGGAGGTAGAGCAGTGATGTTTGATTACTGGCTGCTCCAGTCTGCGTGCCAAATATCCTCGGGCAATGTACTGAACCTTGAGTTGTTCCCAAAGAGTTTGAGTGTGAATGTGTGTGAATTTAAGGCAGAAAAGTACTTAAAAACCCCCCAAAACTGTTAAGTGAGACATGTTAAGCAAAAAGCTTTGAGTGCTCAAGAAGAGCAGAAAAGCACTATATAGGAACATTTCCAGTTACCATTTCAGTGGTGTTACAATAAAAGTCAAATTAGTGTTGGTACATTAACACTTCATCAGTCCACTAACCGTCAGACAGGGTGCGAACGACAACGTCCTCAGTGGAGACGCCAGGACCGTGCCTGTTGTTGGCCACCACACGGAAACTGTACTCTGTGTTCTTCTTCAGCCCCGCCATGCTGTACGACTGGCCGTCTACGTCAATATCCTGAATGAGAAAAGGAGGGAAGGAGAGGAACTTGTCAGTGAATTGAGAATCGTGCGACTTCCCTTGCTTAAAAAGCAAACACGCCTCTACTTTCACGGCTGCTCACCGACATCTCGATGTTTACGAACAACGGGAAAAACAAAAACCGAATACGTGAAGCTTGTACGAAAAGGAAACATTTATGATTACCTGCAGAAAAAGACAAAAACACTGATAGCACTACAGTGCAGCATTTTTATAGTATTTCACAGCCAACAGCAGTCTGATAAACGCAGACATTTAGGACCGTTCCAGTAGCTTCACAATGTGACGCCAGCCTTCATCGTTTCATCACGCTAACATTTGTGTTTGTAATTCGGTGTGAAAATGTCATCTTCCGCAGAGACGCAATTTGTGCCTTCTGTGATTTTGACTTGCTTTGCTTTACAAATTGGGCACGCTGACACATGTCCAATTACTTCAAGCCTATTTGCATGCAGCTCTTTGGTTGTGACATTTGGAGAAAAAAAAGGCACTTGGAGGAAACTCTAATCTTGCTTCCAGAGCGGTCCATTCCTTGACCTCTGAACTTGGGTCAGCTGATTACCTCTGGCCACGTCACCCTTGAATTTGCATCATATGTTGTCCCCGTCTTCCCTCTGCCCTTTCAATATTTAATATCGGTTCAGCACTGTGTGTCTCTCTCTCTCAGTCCGCTTCCTTCACCTCTCCTTTACTACCACTTCATCTCTCCCCGTTTTTCACCTCATCTCTGGCTCTCTCCTCCAAGGAGCTGAGGCATCATTACTCAGTGCACCGGCTGACGTTTCATCCATTATCATATTAAAGGCTTTTTAATGCCTCACTGGCTTGCACACTGCTACTGCTGGGGTTGACTCAATATCTAAGCAGCTCGATTCCACTCTTGTGACAGAGTTAGTCCTGCAGAGAAGCACCAAGTGAATCATATCTGCTTTCTTTTAGCACAATTTCCTGCTGTTTCTGTGAGACGATGAATCATTAAGAACGCCGCCAAAAATCAGCACAAAGGGTCTTGGCAAATGATTAGGGATTCTTACCTCATCACAATTTGTATGAGAAACCAATCAGTTGTACGCATTTTATCTAATGGGCCCTGCGAAATCAGGCATCAGCTTCACACACTATGCCTCGCTCACAGGGTAAACTGTGAGCAGTGAGCACACGCTGCATCTGTTTAAAGTCTGCGCTTATTTCAGGTGATTTAAGCAATTTATCACCGATAAAAGAAAAGCAAAACACAAAGACGACGTAGCAAAGCAAGCGGTGTGACATATGTTTCAGGACAATCTTGTTTAGAATTCAATAATAAAAAAAACAATCATGCAAATCTTCAATTTTACTTTAATTTTCGACTTATTTCTCCGATTAATGTGTTTTTAATTCATTGGTTTTTAAAATCTATTGTGAAGCACTTTGTAGCTTCATTTTAAGAGATGAGCTGCAATTTAAGGCAAAAGGTTTTGGACACCTGTTTATGTCTTTGCTACCTGCAAACCTTTGAATTCAAAAAAGTCTTCGCTAGGCGCTCGAGCAGCGTGAGTTTGTCCCTGGAGTGTGGTTCACGCCCTACCTGCTCTTTGCCGACGCTCTTGTCCGTGTAGTACAACTTGTACGAGAGGATCTCTCCATTGCCAGTGAGGGGTTTGTCCCAGCTGAGAGAAACGGAGGTCGGCGTGTTGGACACCCCCTGCAGGTTAGGAGCCGGGCCGGGTACTTGGACTGGTGACGAAATATCACAGGTGGACAGAAATTAGAAAAGCAGCAAGTGTGACCATTTTGTTCTCTTATCTTGAACCGTTCTTCATTTTTATTGTGTCTCATCTGGGAGAAAGAAACTAATTTACCAATTCCTAGTTCTTACCACCTAAGACATATTCTTGGCTACCTCACAGTCACATTTCCCAGCCCTAACACTGACGCCAAATTGTCCCCCTCTGGACTGGGCTGCCAGCGTGCTGATTTTCTTCCTATTCCCAGAACAAAAGCGGAAGTTTCAACAAAAACATCAGTATGCATCTAATATCCCATCACCGCTGAGATCCTGCTACCTTTGAATGTGGTAGCCTGTTTATTGTATTGCACTTGATTAGTAAATTAAGGCAGCAGAAACAGAATGTATATTTATATGTGTCTTATCCTGGCTTCATAATATGCTGGTATACTAGATGAATATGGGATGTAGTCCACTTTTACAATTAGCGCTGAGTTATTTTTGCAGCGGGAGCTGATCTGCTACATAACTCTGGTGCAGGAGGCTATGGAGAAACAGAACTGCACTGGTTATCTGGTGCAAACGTAAATGAAAGCAGACAGGAACCTCAAACTAAATATTTCATGTAATATGCAGCGTGCTCAAAGACGCAGCTATCGTAACAAAATGTGTATCACCGTTCTAATAATCTGTGACTACACTGTGTCTACGTATATGTACATGTTACTTGTTGTGTCTGTACTGTGGCCCATCGGATTTAAAATCAAGCAGTGACTCTGAGGTTCAAGTGCCAGCTGTCAGACATGCTATATGTCTGCTCTGGATACATCTTGTAGACATTAGCTGCAGGTGTTCCTGCCAGAAGAAAGAAGCTCCCATTTGTTAGCGTGCACAGATGTTAGAAGGGTGAGAGACTGTGTGTGTGTGTGTGCAGGTGTGTAAAGCCCGTCTCTAAAGAGAAGTGATACAGAGGGAGTGTGGTTTGCACATGCTTGGCACTCGGATGCAGGTCAACAGTTTAAGCTCCAGTTCGTAGCATGTTCTTACATTAAAGGCGCGCACACGCGACAGAGACATACGGCACAGCTACAGCCCGCCCTCACTGCTATCCCCCTGGGTGGCTGTGCTCCTGCTGCCGGGCATTAAGATGTAGCGTGTGTGCTTTTGTGTGTTGATTCGTCTGCCCTCCAACCAAGGACACAAGTAGAGAAACAGCAGCTGACCTACAAAGTGACAGTGACTGAGCTGTAGCTTGGTCGAGAGGAGAGGGTTGTCCACAGTCTGACAGTGTGCTGGGAAATCCCCTTCACAGCACTTTCAAGTGATTTTGGAGCAGCAGCCACAGAGAGGTTTACACACTCAAACACAAAGAGAGAGAGGAGAGGAAGGGAACCACTTTGCTACTCCTTCCTACAGTCGGGCTTATGTGTCCTCTATTCAAAACATCCTAATAAGTTTCTCAGTAGACTGGAAGAGGAGAGTGTTGGAATCTGGAATACTAATTTCCAGCATTCCTCACTCAAGTAGGCATGTTTTGAGCCAAACACACGGAAGATTCAAGTAAATGTAAACAAAAGTAAACAAGAAGCGGCTTAAAAGAAGAAAATGCAGCGCTTCTCTGGTCTGCTCTTGGGTGGTCTGCCTTAACGAACAGCACTAAACAGCCTTCTCTGTGTGTGCCCATGTGTGCGGGGAATATGGGATGTCTCTGTTTGAATTGAGTGTATACTGCATATGAGTGAATATTTGTTTGTGCGAATGTTTATTTGCCTCTTGTGTGCTTCCTTTGAGTGCATCCTGTTTGCATCAGTGTGAGCAGTGTGAGCACGCTTCCGACAAACTGGCTAGAGTGTGGCTTTGTGTTTATGTGTCCTGTTTACCAAGCATATATAAACGTGTGTGTGTGTGTGTGTGTGGAGTAAGTGAGCAAGAGTGTTACCTTCAGCTTGGGTGGCCACTTTGAGCGCTGCAGAGCTCTCGCCCTGGCCGTTGCTATTGTGGGCCACAACCCTGAAGCGATATTTGGTGTCTGGCATGAGGTTCTGGATGGTGACCTGCATCTCCCCTGGACGACTGGTATTCACGACTCGCTCCCTGATAGGGGGGGGTGGGGGTGGGTCGCACGCAGACAGGTAACAGAACAGTTAATCATTCTGACCTTAAATTACCCAGAAGGTTTTGTTTAATGCTGGTTTGCAAGAAACAAAGTGAAGTGGCATTTAGAGCACCTAATATCTTGGTGCCAAACACATGTGCATAATAATGGCATCCAACTTTTTGAAGAAATCCTTATTGAGTTCACTCTTCCTATCAATGAGATAGGGAGTGTCCTCCAAAACTGAATGGTGTTTTTTTCTTGTATATTTTATATATTCCTGTATATTTTCTTGTTATTGAGATGCCCAGATATGTAATTTTCACATAAGTTATTTTAAATGGTAGAGATGCAAGCCACTCACTGCTTTCAAATTTGATGGGCAATACTTACTTTTTCCCCAGTTGATCCCTTAACCGCCAAAGGTGCCAAAATTAGTCAATAACGGAGAGAGTTGCTGGGATGGAGGTTTGGGGTTTTGTTATGTATAGTAAAATGTCATCAGCATAGAGCAATATAGTATTAGAGGTATATGCTGTGTCATAACCATGTATATCAGCGTGAGTGCGAATTGTCCGTGCCAGGGGTTCCAGAGCAAGAGTGAACAGTAATGGACTAAGAACACATCCCTGTCGTGTCCCTCTGCTGAGCTTAAACTGAGTGGATAATGTTTGGTTTGTAAGGATTCTTGTCCTAATTGAAATTTCTCTAAGACAGCAAAGAGATGGGGCCACTCAACATGATCAAATGCCTTTTCGGCATCTAAGCTAAGTATAAGTAGGTCCTGTTGCGCCTTAGAGGAGTAAATTATATTAAATAGACGTCTTAGATTGTTAAAGGAGCTCCTATCTGGTATAAAGCCTGTTTGATCTGAATGTACCAGTTTATCTATTACCATACCGAGTCTACTCGCTAGTATTTTAGCCAGGATTTTTTTGATCCGAATTTAATAAAGAGATAGGTCTATATGATCCCACTTCCTCCAAGACTACCGTTTTTTTGGGAGTACAGTAATAACTGCTTTATTCAATGTTGGTGGTAAGGTGCCCACATTGTATGCATGGTTGTACAGTTTAAATAGATATGGAGCAAGTTTGATCTTGAGCTGTTTGTAAAATTCATTCCCTAACCCATCTGGGCCTGGACTCTTACCATCTTTACCATTTTATAATACACAATAGATTTAGTAATTTCTTTAGTTGTAATTTTGGCATTCAGGATCTTGCGATCCACCTGATCCAACACAGGGAGGTCACATCAGTGTCTTTCTTTTAATGTGTAAAAGGCTCAATTAGATTTTATATGTATATTATCTTTTGGCTGAGACTTTAAATTTTCTTTTCCTGTATTTCTTGGAGGCACTTTGTAACATTGGCTTTGATAATGAAGTTGATTAATACAGGACTTCCTAGTCTTAAAAATAAGTGTCATTATTAGTAAGCCTCATTATTTTTTTTAATCCATTAGTTGGCATCCATTAACTTCCCAAAAAAACCCAAACCCTCCATTCTGAAAACTTTCAATTTAAATGCGTTTTCCATCAAAATAATCCTTTTTGTACCTTAGAGTGGCTGAGATGCCACTTACCCACAGCTACTCTCCCTCTGCATCTGCACGTCCCTCTTCATCACATGCTCTCTATGTGGAAGGAGTCCCAGTGGCCTTTCCACACTGCCACATCATTCTTTTGTTTAGTTTTTTATTTTTTTTTTAAGTGGGAATGGAAAATATAAAATCCGCAGTAACGGGAGCAGCTTTAAAATAAAACAAAACATCTTGATGGATTAACATTCGGAGGTATTCATTGCACTAACTTTATCTTCATGCAACTCCTTTACTCTGCTCCATATGCACGTCTGTATCACTGCTCCACACACAAAAACAGAGAGCAGAGGAGAGAAAGAAACTAGAGCAGAAACTGGCATGATTGCTAAATTAATGCTGGCACTGGTCTATAAACTAACCAGCTCACCTGTTGGCAGCAGGACCGGGAGACCTAGTTTACAACCTCGCTGAGTTATCGGTACGCTCCACGTATTTGCAGATTCTGTATATTAAAGGTTTGCTTTTGCTTACCGTCATGTTACAGAGAAGACATAAAAAAGAAGACTTGTGGAAAATCCTCTCAGCTTCTTAAATTTTATTTTCAGTCAGTAAATCCTCAGCCTGTGAAGCTGGGAGAAATTTACCACAGAACTATTTGGGGGGGGAAGCGAGCATGGTATTTGAACATTTGTTTTTGGGGTTTTTTGGGGTTTATATTTGTTTAAGAAGGAGGTTTTGCTTTAAGTGACTGAACTTCTTGAATCAGATATTTCAGTGGTCTGAGTGTGTGTACTTGAGCAATGTGCTGATGCCAGCAGTCGTGTGCGTGTATTAGTACCCCCTCCAGGAAAGTGTGCGTTCTACCTGCTCGTGCCCTCCTGGCTGTAGAAAATGGAGTAGGTCAACTCGTCCCCATGCGGCTCGGCTGGTTGACGCCAGGTCAGCTTGATGAAGCGAGTGGACACCAGCGAAGCCACGACGTCTCGGGGGGCCGAGGAGGTAGGCCCTGCTGGACTGCCTACACCTCTGGAGCCTGGTGTTACATGGTCAGTAGTGTTAGGAGTCAGTGAAGGGGGAGGGAAAGAGGGCAGGGCTACGACTTTGGGTTGGGAGGGGGTAGGGAGGGAGGGATGGTGGGATGAGAGCAAGGGAGACCGGGAGGGAGACAGCCGTAGCATGTCGGGGTCGGGTGGGAGAAATATTGTGCAGAGGTGCCCAAAAGGAGCAGGTTGAGGAGAGGAGTTGAAATGGAAATGAAAGTGGAACGAAAGAAAGGGAGGAAACAAAAAAAAGAAAAAACAAAATAACAACAACGTAACAAAAAAAAAAAAAAGACTCTTGGTGTGACAAGGAACCACAATACAACACTTCTACTACACTCACAAAGCTGACAAAGAGGGAGGGACTACACATGCAGATCTACACACACCTGTCTAATGCAAGGGCAGTGGGAGCAGAACATAGTGTCACACACTTAACGTTCACCATCAGTGGCTTTCCTGCCAATCATTGGCATTAAAATGAATGATTGGACTGCATTTCTGCAAGGAGAGACACTTTGTCGTGACAGGGACAAAGTCGTCTCGTGGCCATCTGACTTTTATTTTACAGTAAAACAGCTTCGGACTAACCCAACCCCCCCTCTCACTTTAGCTTCTCATAACTAACGATGCTGCTGAAGCACTTCTGTCGTCGCATTCCACAGCCAAGCCACAGAAATGTTTGTGATTTCATTTCGAGTGCGTGTGTGTGTTTTTCTTTTTTCCTCCTCCTTTTCGGAGGAACAATCTGCGGTCGGACCTCGTGAGATCTGCTTTCCATTTGCCTGGCAAGCAGGCGAAACAAAACCATACGGAAAGAATGTTAGTCCGTATGACATTTCCATTTGTTTGCAGGTCGGGGGGAAACGGACTGGACGGCAAGGCTGAAAATATAGGAAAGGCGCATGGCAAGTGCTGTGCTCAAACGGTGTGTTATTACCGGAGAAATTGCGATGGAATGGAAAGCGGCTGCTGGCATATTTATCTGTCACAGCATGTGGACTAACCGCTAATTTGGCTTTCAGAATTTGTTTACGTATCAAAGAGTTCACCGACTTCTGTGATCATATAAAAGCCAACATATGATATAGAAGATTCTGACCCACCCCCAAAGAAAAATGACACTGTTTGTATACACTTTCTGTATATAAACACTCAAGAAACTTTAGCTTCAACTCCGTATTTATGGGCTCTGTGTATACCGAGTAATGCTCTAAAGAACTGCTGTTGAATTTGTAGCATGCTCCAGTACTTTGGATGGGAAATAAACAGATTGTCAGGCTCAATTTTAGCTTGTTTACATCTACACTCAATAAAAAAAAAAAGAAAAAAAAAAAAAGGTACTGTTGCCCAAATTTGGATATCTGTCTATGAAATCCAAACTCTCGTTAAAGTCACAGACATCAGCACGACACCTTGTGTAGGATATGTGGAGGGCCGCTTCTTGCACATTTCAGGAATGTTTTTTTTTTTATTCATTCTCATCTGAAAAGATGGATTTAGGTCAGCTGAGTGATGAGGCCTTGCCTTACCCTACAAAAATCCAGTATTGTTTGAACTCCAGTGGCCAGCCAAAACTATTTTACACCATTTAGAAAAACACTGGCTGCCTTTTCCCTGCGATTAGGGTTCTTGTTCTAAAAGTGGTGAAGAAAACCCCCCAAAAAACAACCCAGCCGTCTCTCAATCTTCACCAAGCAAAGGTAATGACAGCCTCAAACAAGCTTAAAGCTGAAAGTCAGCACTTCAGCCTCAACGCCACGGTTTCATTTCAAATCCTGTTTGCTGGAGTAGTGCCAGCAACAATGAAAAACACATTATCATCCTAATACTTTCTGACTGCAGTGTAAATGACCAGATGCTGAATAATTATCCCCATTTATAAAGGGTCTTGCACACGCACAAGCATCAGAATTACCGCCACCTAACTCGAACCAGGTTCACCGAATCACCAAAGGCTCAGTTTCTTAATAGGGAAGCGCTTCCTGAATTCCAAAAATCTGAACGCAGTAGAGTACAACCCAGAAACACAGCGCAAGTAGGAACTCCCGGCAAATACTGTGAATGGAACGACTCATTGTTGACATATTTCAAAAAGTTTTAACCTCAGAATATTCTATGAACAAGATACAATTCAGCTGGAAGATGAGATAAAGACAACATCCACAGGAAATTAGTAATTCTGCTTCCAGATTCAGGTTGTATAAAAGTAAAGTCCTGCAGGCAATAATCTATGAGTCCCTTGAGTCTGTAGAATTAATTTATTGAGATGAATACAATGGAATTAACAATTTAGAGATTTTAATGTGCATACTAATTTTGCCATATCTTCAGGAAAGAAGGATTAAAAGCTTGGAAAGCAAAAGATATGCTACTCTTTCATAGTAACCAGAAGGGCCCTGCTTGATAACCTCACGCTGTGCTCCAGCTCACATATTAAATATGAAATATTACTATTATTCCAACACACATATGGTTATATAGCAATGAAATATGCCTTTAAAGGCCTTCTCCTTTCCCTCAAATGATAACTGTTTGAAAGAACTTCAAAAGCAAAGTCGGATAGCAACATTTGCTTCACATTAGTCAGTTTTGCTTTGAACCCTGTTGAGCCACAACTTCTTGATTAAAACAGAAGAATAAGTCACAAGAGAATATGAGTTCAGCTTTAAGAAATGCATATCTGGACCTTGTTTTATTTCTTTTCCTTTTTTTTTTTTTAACTCAACTTTATTAACCTTAACTAGTTGTTGGCTGGTTGTTGATGTCTGCAGAAAATGAGGAAAACGGGCTTTTAATAGGTCTAAGATTGTCTCCTAAGATGACACAGGAAACAGGTCACTGCCTTTGCACTCTGCTCAACGCCATAATTCTTTTAGCGAGCGAATTTGTCCATCAGTACTCTTGCCCAGTGTGGACTTCGAGGTTATCTCAGTTTGAAGCACAAACAGAATCAAGACCACCTCACAGATCAGACAAGGGCGAGGAAATAAAATCATTACGAGCGGCTTCCATCTTCATACACCGTGTCCGCCGTAGGTAATTGACATGCTGGGCAGTTTTCGGTGTCCTTCTGACAATCTCTCTTGTACATGTGTGCCTGGGATTGTTACAGTAAGAAGGTGTCAGCCTCCCACTGCTATTGCCGAGCTCTATTCATAGCTGATTAATAGTGTCATTAGTCTCCGTGCCAGAGGTAATGAATTACTGGCATTAAGGCTTAACGAGGAAGGTTACTTTAGATCTGCATAATAATCTGGGTAACCCAGGCAAAAAAACCCAACTGGGACAAAGACATGCTTAACGGGTCGTCTTAGCGTTCAATGGAAGCAAAACACGTTTCAGAAATAAAGAAATGGAGCGGTGTGAAAGTTCTGACTAAAGGCTCATAACTTTTATCTTGTGCTGCCAACATCATAATCCCTGTGAGCGTCGCTGGGCAAAGCTGCATTTCCATCAAACTGGTCCGAGTTCACCGATAAGAGAGCCAGCCTAACTCACCGGCTCAGCCTTACACACCTCTACCGAGAGAACGGAAACCTAATGAATGTCTGCAGGAAGCACACACAGCACTGTAACTACAGATAGCCTTTTCAGAAGGAATTCAGCAAGCCACACCAGGCTCTTGCAAAATGGATTTTCTCAGGCCTGGTTTCCATGTCTAATGTAGTTCGGTAATGACGACGGCGTAAGACACTGATGTAGCACAGTGCTAATGGTCCATTACTGAGTCACTACTTTCATCTGGCCAAGAAAAGAAGAAGAACAATGTACTCAAAAAGCATAGTCGAGAGTCTTCAGAACAGCATCACAAAGAAGACAGTCAATTAAAACTGCCAGTCATCAGTTCCACATCACCCTCCACCCCCCTTCTCTCTCTCTCTCTCCCTTCATGTCCCGTCCCTATCTACACTACACTGCCATTTTCAATAAAGAAATGAAAGCCAAAGTAAATAAAAATGACAGCCTTTGTCATGTTTTATGCAAACACGGAGTAGTCGCATTATGATAAAACCGAACAGCCTATCTGTAGGCCCGAAGGTTATTACAAAGAACTAGAAGAAATTTCCGCTGAACAAAGACAAAAACAATCCGTGGAGACATTAATTCTCTGAAATGTAAAAGGAACTGTAAGTAAGAACAGAGCAACTGCAAACTGGATCACTCTTATTGGTTCTCTAGTAAATGTAGCCACAAAAAAAAAGAAGAAGAAGAATCGTTTTTCTTTCCTGGTGACAACTGTGGCTGTTTTTTGTTTTAAATAAATTCTGCTCTCCCTTCACTCTCTTTAAAGAAAAGACAGGAAAGATGAGCAAGCCTGACAGCTCATGACATTTGAGCAGCTCCTTAACGCACCGACAAAGGAAAGAGTCAGAAGGAGAAGACAAATGTTTCAAGAGAGACGTGAGAGGGGAGGAGGGAAATGAGCGAGAGCGAGGAAAAGTCTGACCAAGCATTCTTTTTTTTGGAGTCCCCTCGGTTCCTTTCAATTACCCTGTCGACAACAATAACAAACTCCATTTTTAAAAAAGATTTTCTTGCTTTACAAGCAATACAGCAATAAATGAAAACCAATGACACAAACAATAAAAATACGAGACACTCATCAGCGAAGAAAAGAATAAAAGAGAGAAAATAATAACAAGCCAGCCTGCCCACTACAGGGACACCCGTAGTTAGGAATATAATCTTTGTCTTGGGACCTTTCTTGCACTTGTATCCTGACACCTTATCACTAGCCAAGGGGGACGTGACAGAGATTCAGTATTGGATTGCTGAAGGGTGGAGTGTATTGGTAACTGCACGCATTCCCTCTAATCAGAAACAGTCGAGATTAAAGCGTAGCTCGAATCTCAGGAAAAAGACTGACTCACTGACATAATTCAGAAAGGAAAAAGTCTCAAACTTATTCTGTTAAAAAAAAAATCTCAAACAGCATCGCCTCCACATTCCTCTCCCTTTTCCTCCACCGCTTTCTAGGGCATGTTCACTCCCATCCAGCACTTTTCCCAGGAAATAAAGAAGTCTCACCAATTAAAAGACACATATACCAATCTCAAAAAACATATGCACATGTGTACAGAGGGGACACATCAAAGTCAGGCAAATAAGAAAGCCATGACGCTAACAGAGAGAAGTTCGAGGCCCAAAATTATGAACCCCCCCCCTTAAAAAATAGCCTCGATAAGTGGAGAGAACACAGACCATGAGTGCTGTTTTGAAGCATTTGCAGTGGGTCGCAGATGTATTTACGTCTCTGCTCTCTTCCCAAACGCTCCTGTGGTGCAGGAGACAGAGTGGGATGCGACAGGACCCATCTGACAGATCCATGGGACACCTGGATGCCCTGTGGTGATGTACTAAATGCTTTAATAGGACAGAGGCGTTCGGTCTCTTTATCAGGCGGCTGAAATCTTGGAAGGGCCTCTGTGTGTTTCCAGTTTATCCACTGGAAAATCTGCCTCTTTGAATCCCTGCAGAGATTTCCTTTTTAAATGGCAACGTTTGTTCAATTTTGCATTTATCTCACTTTTCTCGTCCCGAGTCAACATTGTGCAGAGTCCCTGCAGGTTTTTCGCAAACATGTAGGAGATATCCTATGAGGCACGCTTTTGGATGGTATGCCTGTGTTTGCATCCCCTCTTGGCCTTCTGGTGCACTAACAATTTAGATTTTAAACAAAGTAGAGTGACAATCCCCGCTCGAGAGTGTGGAAGGCTAAATACTCTCCACCCTACAGAGACAGACACACCCAGAGGGTCCTACAACGTCAAAGAAAGCAAACGCCGCTATTTGGAAATGATGGCTGTAATTGACTGGGGGCAGGTATATCGATGAGTAGTCACTCGCTGTGTGCATGCAACACACGTTCATTGAGTCACTGGTGAGTTAATCTGGGTGTGATTGCTTTGTTCCCCTGAACACCTCGCTTTAGCACACACTCACAGAAACACGAAGGAACATGAGGCTAAAATCTGCTCGCCCAGACTCCGCATGCAAATGAAGACGTGCAGCTATGGTATACAGCACAACACTCCACCTTCCACGCTTCAAATCTGCGTCACATGTATCGCGTGCGCCACATGCTGGATGAGAGCGGGGACGAGAGGTCTCCTGGGCTCGCCTTTCAAGCAGATCAAAAACAGCCAGGGATGCTGCCGCGGATCTCCAGAGCATTTTACCACCGATGCCCACGACGGGAAACGGGCTTTCTTTCTGCACTGCGCGCCTTTGTTTTTTATTACCTCTGAGGTACACAAACACAATACAACCTCTCCGAGGGAACAGAGAGAGCCCTGGAATAAAGTAATTGATTTCCAGGAAAGCTCTACGTTATGGCTCGTTTGTGTGTGTGTATACACAGCAGCAGCAGCATTTCATGTATAAAGCGAGTAGAGCTGAACAACCAAAGAAAGGCCTGAAAAGGTCAAATGGGATGTTGGGAGAAGTGAGAGCAGCTGCACCCCCCTGTCTTTGGAGATTCACTAACAAACAGGCCCGCTAATTAGACTCCCACCAATAAAGACGCCTCCCTCGGACAGGCCCAGCAAGAAGCAGCTATGCACTTACGCTAGTGAGCAGTGGGGTGTCCATAACCCACTGTGACGTTACTCACTATTCTACTTTTAGCTTATGGAAACTGGGAGGCTCAGCTGAGTGAGGAGGTTGGGGGGGCTGTGGAGGCTAACAGGAAAAATACGAGCTCCGGCTTTGGTGGCGCCGCTCACAGAGGTCAGCCGCCTGCCGCTAAAGGAAGGGTGTGAAGGGAAAGTGATGTTTTCGTCTCATTCGGTACTTTCAATTACTGCACCCAGAGGACTGTCCACGTCCAAAAACATCAGATCGACATCCTGGATGAGTGTGTGTGTTGGAGGTGGACGGTGTTATATCGTAGATAAGGGCAGGTGTTGGTGAAAACCAGCCCTCACGCGGGCAGTCGAGCCTCAAGCTGGCTTCGATAACAAGACTGACCTTCAAAAAAACCCCAAACAAAACCTGAGCTGACGCAAGTACACGAAAGCTATTTTAATCCCTTTTTTTTACTTTCTCGTGCAAAACAAGAGGAAAATAGGCACCCATAACATTCTGCAGTTAGCACTGAGGCGTCAGAGCATTTATAAATGAGGCAAAGCTTTCACCACGCTTGAGTAAATACAACCCATAGAAAAGTTCAGCCTGTGCTGAGAGCGCCCCAGCCTGTAAATACACACACACACGTGCCAAACGCCATCCCTGAGAGACACAACCACAACACAAACACTTACTTTGCCATCAGCACCCGCACAAACAGCAATTTGGTGGAGGCTGATTTCAGCTCTTCACAATCAATTTAGGTAACAATCCCTCTGATCAGCTTCCTACAGCATCCGGTGGGGAAACGCATTCACTAATCACTATCACTAACGTGGTGTGCGTCTGTGTGTGCCAAAACAGATTTTGTGCGCTCGTGTATGTGTGTGTTTATCTGCGTGTTTTTCAGTTTAGGACACTGTGTGCACATTTAAAGACTTTATCCCCAAATTTGAATTTCAATGCACCTCGCTATGAGGCAGAATTTAGAAATTTACATAATATTAATATTCTCTGTCCCTTAATTTGTTTTGAGATTGCTTTTCTATAATCGCAAGAATTTATAAATAAAACTACAACACCGTTAATAAAACAACAATATTATCATATTTGCTTAATCGACCAGTAACACTGTGTGTAACGATAAGGTAGTTCTAAAGCACATGCAGCGTCTAAGCAGCAGCTACGTGTGCTGCATGTGAAATTCGGCTGGTGGAAAACAGGTAAATTTGGTGTTTACTGATGTTTTCATGTGGGAAAAGAACTAGTTTTCTTTCCCCTCCCCCCTCTTTTCCCTAGGCAATTTCATCCTCCAGATACACTTTATTAGCTTATGCTTTGTGGCAACAACAGTCCAAATTTCATAAAGCGCCAACAAACGAAGTCGCTTGTGCGTCTTGTAGGAACAAAAGGAAGTCGAGGAAAAGCAAGTTGGAGTAGTGATCAGAGGCTAGGTTTAACAAACTGCTATGAAGGAGTCTATGTTGATCAGTCGGTGAAACATATTTAGTTTGCGCCTGTGGCCATACGGTGAGGCCGGGGCCGACCGTTTGTGTACATGCATGTACATCCCGGCATTACATGATATGCTCAGCAGTCACACTTTCACACCGGTGCCTGGTGTTCAGGCTGCACTTACGATGCAGGCCGTGCCAACTGAAAACACAGCGCATCGCTCTGCGCCGAGCTGACACATTCACATGCTCACAGTGTTGCACGTTCGCTCCTGCTGGCCTGGCCGTGACCCTGCTAGCAGATGATGGAGCACACCGTATTCCCTGAAGTAGGCCCGAGCTTTTATTCAGTGCTGCTGGAGTCTGGCTGGAGGGAAGGGTCTTTTAGCAGCCTATTCTCATTCCTTGATTTGAACAGGGAATAAGGGTGGTGCTCCGGTGCCGATGTAGTGGAAGGATCGTCCGCCTGTGGCTTCGGTGTTACAAATGTGTTTAAGGGGAGGGTTTTTTCCCCTCCCCTGCTGTGCCTCCTCAAACTCGACATTTGTAGTGTAATCATAATATGTTTACGTTCTATATCACATTAGTTTTCTTCCTTTGCTACTAGCGCGAGCTGTTACTGCAGTGCACTACACTGCCAGCAGTATTGGTACATTAGGGACCTCCTTTTTTTTTTTTATGTATTGCTTGTCATCTTTCTCTCTGCCTTTAATTCAATATAAATTCAAGTACCTCTCGATTTGTATTAAACAACAATGCAGCTTCAGCATCAAGAGATTTGTGCATAAAACCCTTCCTGTGTGCACATCTGTACAACAACGGATCTAGGCTGCTGTGTTCCTCTCCATCTCTCATGTGCATCAGTGCTCTGTGAGGAAACAATGACTCCTTATGCTAAAGCGGTACAGCCTCAATAACACGAGAGTCTGCTTGTGTTACAAACTGCTGTAAAAATCAACTTCTCTCAGAGCTCTTTAGAACATGAGGTGGAAGAATTTGGGGCATTCTCTGCTTTGTGTTGTTCGCACAGTAAACAGCATTGCCTCTGGCTACTAAGTCTGTCCTAAACAGCTTTCTTGGACTATTCTGTGCTTAGTATACACTCAGCAGAGTCTAACAACTTTGCTTTATGGATAGTTTTTTTTGTGCTGCAGTTGTTTAATGTCAACGATGTTCTTATTAACATTAAAACAATTAAAGTTTGATTTATGGTTTGTTTTGTTTTCCAAAGGGAGAAGGTGTTGGAGGCATTTTCTGTTCTCCACTCTTACACATTCAGTTCATCGCTGTATAAAATTGGGGAGAGATGGGTAAACATCTCCCGTGGAGTCTACAGATGCATCCTGGGGTGGCGGATGAGCTGAAACAGCTGGGAGCTGTGCACATCTGGCGCAGTAGCGCTGACATGTCAGAGGGAGATTTTGGAAATTCTGCACCTTTAATTCAGACTGCATTTTCGGTATTTGACATGAGGAGAGTGAGGCATGGCGCGAGCCTCCATGACGCCATAGTGCAGCTCCAGCTCCCTGCCTGAGCTAGCCTGCAGGTTTAGTTAGACAGAAAGTCTCACGTTAGTCCCAATTTGTTCAGAAGCAGCGTTAAACTTCCACTTCCTTCCAAATGATGCAAACTGACTTTTTTTTTAAAGGACTAAGCATCCTTGCCTCATTAAAAAAGGATGAGACTCACCAACAGCTCTACAAATGTCTCTTTACTGTGAACCCTCCTCCCTAACTGATATTTACTAATGAAGCTGCAGTGAGAATGACTCTATATCTGCTCAGGTATCTCATTGGGCCCTTCATGTAGCCATCATCACTGCAACTTAGGGGACACCCCCACATGTCAGCGTAGCATGACAACAAGTCTGTTGCCTGCACTCATAAGTACAGAGTGATGGAGGGAGAGGAAGCTCAGGGGACACAGCGAGCACTCAGGCATCGATGACGCATCGCCATCTCTCAATGGGGGTCTGCTACCCCTGATCAGAGGGGAGGCAGGACTCTTCTGTTGGCTGCCACAGGTCTACGGCAGGGGGAGGGGAGACTAATGGCTGCAGTGTCAGATAAAGGATGAAGGTGAAGGAAACGCTGAAAGGAACCAAGGCCTGTTTAAGCTCTGAATTTAACAAAAGCTTGAATAAACACATTTGCATCAGGAATAGAGTGTCATCCTCCTTTCATCATAACACGACCTGAAACACGGCTAGGAGTGCTAGCCTACAGGAGAAAGGATGTAAAATTCATGGAGCCGTCTTGCACAGCACTGCACAGCGACTGATGTTTTTAAACTGTGTAACCTGAAGTGTGTGACTGTGTAACCCCCTCCTCCCCCATTCATTTGTATGAAATTCACTTGTAACAGTTGCACCTCAAACAAGATGAGCTCTCAGAGCTTGGTGCATCCAAACAAGCTTTCAGGCTCTCCAGTGAAGTACTTGATTTGGTCACTAGGAGGCAAAATGTCAAAACATTATTCATGTGAGCTGAGGGGAACAGAGAAGAGACAGAGGGACAGAGAAAAGTCATGAAAGAGTATTTCGAGATTGAAGCCGGCAGGGCATGTGGAAGGATCAAATGTGAGTATTCGCATGCAAATGGGGGCGCAGCTCGAATTTATGCAAACTTCAAAACAAGCTAAAGATATGAACTGAAGGGCAAACAGCAGAGGAGAACATCTACTTCTTTTGTTTGCTAGCGCTGAGTGTAGATCTCTCTGCATTTTACACATGAAGTTGCAATTTTTGACAAGTGGGGATCTACTTAGACAAGCTAAAGATCCCAATCTGCAAAAAGCAAACAAACAAAAAACCCTAAATGTCTCTTTCATCCACAAATCTAATTCAAAACTTGAAAATAAAATATACGGTCCTCCCTGCATCGGCGAAAACTACACAAAAAGCAACTACATTGTGAAACTTGGACTAGTTTAAACTTCAATCACAGTCTTTTTGTATGGTACGCGCAAAGATGGCAATCGCATAAACAACTGCTTTGTCTAGGAATTCTACTTCAAAGTTAAAAACAGCAAAAAAACATGAGCCATTTCCCCTCCCAGCTCTAAGTGCCACCCACTGCAGTTATCGCACATCAACACTCAACTCATAAACTAATAATGTGTTTGAAAAGGGCTGGAAACTGTCAATAGATGGTTTGAGATGATAATTCCTCAAAGGGCACATCCTCTGCAGCGGACCAGTCGCTCCCCATGCGACAGTAAGATATAATTGTGGACGGCAAATATCAAAAATGCCAGGATAGAGTCATCACGCAATCATTAGTGGATGTATTTTTATAATTTGTGAGGAAAGCACGGGCCAGTCTGCCGGGAATTTGATAAAACCCTCAGCACTTGTTGACTCACACACTTAGTGAGAACATTTTGTGATTAGATCAGTCATTTCTTATCTAGTTACTGTACTGTGATCTGGATTTAATGTAATAAACCTCAGGAAACTTACAATTAGGAGGGGGTGGGAGAAAACAAACAACACTGGTACACATATGCAGACTTGTTAATTATTTTGTGAGGATGTAGTTTGTGAGGAGGCAAACAATTTCGCCGTAGCTTTATTTTCGCTGACAGTGCGTAATGACTCTGACGAGCACAGCTACTTAGAGCTTCCAGCGCCTCCAGAAAACAACAAGTCTGAATGTGGCAGCTTTACAAGGGACATTAAGAGCCACTTACTCAGACTGCATTACTCCGTGCAATTAGGTCCCCTCGAGTTCCATTTTTGGTATTTCAGCTCCAGTTGAACCACATCTGTTTGCAACTAGTTGACCTATATTGCACACGACTGTGGAATGTGCACAAAATTGGTTTAGGACTGCAGGCTGAGGTCCCGATTTTTGACCAAACCTCTGCAACTTTCAAAGCTTTTACCTAGCAAGGTGAAAATCTGTTTAAAAAGCTTCTCTTTGTTTATGCAGCATGCACACAAACCCGCTCGCTGTAAACTACTAGAGCCAGCTGTATCGATGTGGAGGACGAATCACTATAAATAACTGCCAAAATGCTATACATATGCTAACAGCTGACATTTTTCCATTCCAAACACCCACGAGTGGCAGCCATCAGTGGAGCTAGATTTAACTGCAGCTGGCAGTGTCAAGACGCAAAGATTATGGCCACTAATGAATATTAGCCAACTTGCAGCCGCTGGGTATTTAGATGCAGTTCACCCCATTGATTTCCCTGTTGGGTGAAGACAACTTTATCCCTGTGGCAAGTCCCTGGCTTATCTCGCCGACTGCAAGGCAGCCGGCAGACGGGGTGTTTTCCTGGCCGCGTTTCAGGATGATTCAAGCCTGGCAGGTGCGAGCGGGAATACCTGACTGCGGTAAACACAAAGGGGCAGCACGGAGCAGAAGGAGATGTCCAGCTGTGAAGGGGCAGCCATATAAGGGGACTATATTGAGTACAGCACAATTACCACAAAGCTCACTGTGTTGGATTATCACAGAGAGCAGGTGGCTGTGAAAGACAGTGAGAGGAAGGCCTCGAGAAAAAGGTGACAGATGGGTGTGGAAGAGTAGGCCTGCACACGCCGCAGCTCAGGAGGAGAGAGAGGAGACACCGAGGAGAAAGATACGACTTTACTAGAGTCTACTGAGATTCATTCATCAGAGCCGTCACCGCGAAACACAAATAGGTGCAGAAAATGAGATGATTTTAAACACGTTGCCATTGATTAACCATTTGCAGGCACAGATTGCACCTTTGAGAGGGGAAATTACTTTGATACAGTGTTTGTGGATGCGTCTATACATGCGCAAAATGTCAACGATTTGCAGAATAAAAATGAACAGTACCATGGAGACTCTGTTATTTCCTACATACATCAGATGAGAGTCGGGATAATAACCTGATGAATAATCAGGGAGCTGGAAAGCTTTCTTGGGGTAAGTGTGTCTGGATTAGCATTACTGTGACCAAGACAGATGTACGCAATCAGAACGGTAACAAAAGGAAAAGACTCCCTGTGATATTTATGGATTAAACAGAGATTAATTTCTTCAAAGCCGTGCTCAGGGCGGACCTCATGTACAAGGCCAGCTGCCTCTGTAATTCATCCCATTTATCTTCAAGTCAAAGAAAAGAAAGAAAAGATAAAAAGACTTGAGGCCATGTAAAGTAGGCAGACCCTTATCAATGGTGTCAAACACAAATACACAATGAGCTGCAGGTCATCATTATTTCTGACTTAATGTCCTCCAGTCGGCGGGGATGACACAGCTGGAGGTGCCACCGGTTGGACACTGCTATGCTAATTCATTAGCCACCTGCTTCGAGTAAGTGGGGGGGGGGGTTCACGCTTGATTAAATTTTCGCCATCTTCCTCGAGAGAAAGGGACGCTACGAGTCAGCAGTAAAGCAACGATTACAATGTAAAGGCTACGCGAACAACTTCTGATCTCTGCTGTATTAGGGTTTGTTTTCGCCTTCACTGCCCCCGTCGCTTTATTGTCTCTCATTTTCCACCTCGTTTTATTTAGATTACGCCGCTCAGAGAAAATGCGCCTCGTTTATGGTCTTGAAGTTGTCGTTGTTTTCGAGGACTGTGGCGAGGTTTTCACTAGCCCCGTGGGTTAGACTATGATTATTATGACCGTGCAAATGACGGCAAATTTAAGCTGTATTACATTTTCTCTAAAGATCAGAGGTAATGAAACAAAACTACCTCAAGAACTGGGATGTTAACGTTTTTTCCCTCTGCATTAGCTTCTATTTTGTACTTTTCAGCAACTGTAGCCACTGTCCTTAAGTGTCTGCTTTAGTTGCTGCCTTGCACTCTAAAGCTCACGGGACTTCATGTTTGAAGCTCGTCTTTGGCTATGTTGCAGCTTCTCACTTTATACAGCATGTGGAGCTTATGTTTACCTAAAGCACCTTACATGTCCAAAGACAAAATATCCACAGCCTTGTAAAGGGCTCGGGTCAAGCAGCGAGGCATTTCTGTGACGCTAGATGTGGAATGGACTTTGTGCAAAGCAACCGTCAGATATACTTCTGTTCCCTTTGAGCCACCTCTGGTATAACAAGTTCCCAGTGGTATTATTTCTGTTTCCGTCACTCTTCACACTTTCACAGATGTGCACAGCTGTGAGAATTCAGACGTTCGCAAACAGGGAAAACTGTACAGACAACAGAAAACCCCAACTTTACAGCTCACGTTTTTCAAGCCTTTGCTGAAAGAGTGTTTTTGAAGAGATTATTTCTTTCATTGCTCTCTCTAAAAAAAAAATAAAAAATCCAGACATGAGACTGGAACTTTAATAAACTGCATGTACCTACTGCTGTACTTCATTAGGGATACTAAAGCAGTTTCAGGGAAAACAAGTCCAGCTCCAGCGGCTATGATTCATATGGAGGTTTAGCTGTTAAAGGCTAAGAAATAAACACAAGAATCACTGTGTCCGAATGCCACTGATGTTTCCAAATCTAGCCTGCCAGAGCAAAACCGATCAGACACGGTGAATTTCATTGCTTTGAGTCATTGCTGCCTTTGATTGTTTTGTTGTTAAAAAAATCTCATCAATTCACAGCTTTTGTGTTTATTTCCTCAAGTACCAATTGATTTTATCTGCTTGAGGAAAATATCTTATTTGCACACTAGCAGCAGGTCTGGCATACCTGGATCCAGGATGATAAGCTGGGCGCTGGACTGGATGTTGCCCGCATCGTTTTCTGCCAGACACTGGTAGAAGCCCTCGTCTGACTTGACCAGACCCAAAATCTGCAGGTTGTGGTCCTCCTACAAAGCAGGAAGGGAAAAAAAAAGAAAAAAAAGAGTGAATTGGAATAACAAACATACACAGGTATCAATGCAAGCAGCAGTTCTAATCAATTTCCTACTCTTTCTCGTGACGCTCCGATGATGTAAACTCTCGCAATGACTTCTGGTGAAGGAAAGGTTGGAAGAAAAAAATAAAAAAGGCAGCACATCAGCACTGAATGAACTTACAATTATTTTGAAGTAATCGCTGGGAATGACAGCGTCTCCATTCTTGACCCATTTGACCGTGGGAGCCGGTGACCCCGACACGTCGCACTCAAAGATGATGTCCATGGACTCGTGGGCATAAATGTTGGCCGGCCGCTTCACGAACTGCGGGGAAACTGTGGAGTCCACACGAAAAAAGGAAAACTTAAATTTAATGATTGAACCTTTTCTTTGTGAAATCTGTCAAAAGTAACAAGGAACGTTAAACGTCGCTGAAAATGGCCTTTGCTGGAAAAGGAACAAGATGAAATTATTTCATGCTTCCCCTTAAACTCTCAGCCAAGAGAGAGTAGAAACAGTAAACAGTGTCATCCAGCAACAAGCTAATTATTTTCTGCACGGTTCACACAATTTTACCAGATGGCAACACTTAAGAGTTGTTGTTTTTTTTCTAATTTATTCAGGAATGGTTGAAAGGCAGCTACTTTGGTACTAGCGCAGTACTGTCAGCACACTACACCGGCTAAGCCGAACTCCCCTAGTCCTGCTAATGAGGGCCAGAGAGGAGTTATTTGATCTGCTGGGGCGATACAGTGCCTCATCAATCTGTCCTGGAACAAGGTCACCAGGAGCGCAGGGCCCGGGCCCCGTCCCCTCTCTATAATTGGACTGTACGTGTTGTGAGAAGAGGGCAAGACGGACTATGTGTGCACATGCGTATACGCTGCAGCTACACCCGTGCGTCCTCTGATAAGCATCGACCTCGTTGACCACAATTTAAATGACTGTATTGTTATTGTGTGGCTGCGTGTCATGATTTGCCATCAGCCTCCTGGGCGCGGTGATGGCTGGTTATTAGCATCTACTTTGCGACTATTCACAGGAGCTGATTGGATATTAGTTGCAGTGGGCGGATAAGGTCCTTTCTTTTTGTTCTTCTTTTTGGACTTTAGTCAGCAGCAGGCTGTGAGGTCAAATCTTCATCTGCTTGATGTAACACGGGCTAATTTACTGTAACACACAAGTTAACAGATTAGCCTTCATACTGCTGGGGAAAGCATTTAGCGCTAGAAAGGCGTTCAAGACTCTTTGTAATTAAAACCAGAAAGGAAAAAAGAAAAAGAAAACCACACATTTCTTTAACAATAACGGCCTTATTGGAGCGCTGGAGCTACGGGACACATTGGGTTCTGTGTCGACTTTGTATTTCCCTGACCTTGAAATGCACTTTGCCCATCTGTTTGCTATTTCCATGCTCTACACACAGCACATGGAGCAAAGGCGGGGAGAGACACAACTCGACAGAAGCTGCACACAAAGCCACGGCTATCTAAAAACACAGAGCCAAAAGACGCGCAGGTCCGCCTTTCCTGCCTCCTTACCTTGTCTGGTACAATGCTGCAACTACAACTACATAAACTGATGCGGAATTATTACATCTGCCAAACATTTGAAGTTTCATTGATTTTCTTTTTTTTCAAACACATTTCCGCATCCCTCTCATTTATGTAAGGAGCGTATACTTCTAAGGTCAAAACAAAAATCGAGCTAAATGCTACTTTGGTAACAAACTCTGTTCAATGCTCGCATCACGTGGCCTTTAAAATGCTCATGGCCTCAAACGGTTTTTCAACTGCAACAAGTTCACGCGTGACACTTGGAGAATAAACCCTCCAGTTTAAGATGTGCAGTATTATCTCAAGTTCACCAATAAAGCACGGTGTGGAGTTTCTTTTCCAGGTTGATGCTGAAAATTATTTTAAAAGCAAACACAAAAAAAGTGCTCTGCTGTAGTCTGGTGCAGTATGAGCTCGGGTCAAACACAAAACAGGCACACAGAGCCACAGAATACTGAAACCTTCCTTCTGCTTTCTTAATGAGCATCTCGGTTTTCCGCAGGCCTCTGAGGTTATTATTGACGACTGACACGAGAATAGAAATGAGGACGGTGATGCTTCTAGACTCGATCAGTTTTTGACTGGCAAGACAGCCACATCATCCCGATCTGTGTGTGTCTGCGTGTGCACAAGAGTGTATCCACCTGTGTGTGTGTGTGTGTTTGCGTGTGTTCCCTGCAGGGAGGCGTGTGAGCTGTGAATAATGTGCTTCACAGTGTGGTGTCCCCTGGATATTTGCCTCTAGTATGCGCGCAGCACAGTCAGGTGGAATCCTTGGTTTGCTTTGGTGTGTCGGGGACACACGAGGCTGAGACACCACCGAGTCAGTGTGAGTCTGTGTTTGCGTGGAAGGCTGAATAATGTTTGGATAGGAATTTTTAAACATGCCAGGATACTTGTTTTGTCTCCTTATTACTTCTGCTATATGCTGTACATAACTGGGTTTGTGTCCTCCCCCGCTGGCGATGTGTGAGTGGGTCGATTTTGCTTTCTTTCTTGTGTGGGTGTGGGTGTGTGTGTCTAAGCACTTGCTTATGCATGCAAACATATGTTTCTGTACATCCAACGCTGTCTCAGCCTGTGCACACTCCCCACATTCATATGGGTGTTTGGTTCATATTGGAATGTCTGTATCAGTGTGTGTAGCAGAGCCTCCTATAAAGATTTGCTGGTGAGACAGGTTTTGATGGTGGCTGGTGCCCTGCAGCTCTCTTTATCTCTCCCTCTCTCTCTGTTACACTTTGTCTCCAATTGTTTCCTGATTCTTAATCTTCCTTCCCTATCTCTCCATCTTTACCCCCCAACTCCCCTCCATCTGAGCAGACATGCACCATTTTCTCTAAATGGTGTTCTGACATTTGGAACCTTTTGGACTGAGGAAAGACTATAAATGTCTAAATACACCAATATAGCTAAGGGCTGGGTAAGGGAAATGTGTGTCAGTCCAACAGCAGGCCTGATGACCTTTAATTGGCAGCCTGTTTTTACAGTGGTACAATGTCTATATGGAAAATTCCCCGCGGTGCCTGTGTGGAGCAAAGGGTGTGTGTTTTGGGTGCGTTTTCTTTGTTTAACAGGTGGCTGTGCAACGATTTTGCAGCTCACCCATTTCTCATAAATGACACTCTCAACCAAAGCTGGATTTTTTGGTTAGAGGAGCTGACAAAAGATCCATGCGATCGGTCCAAATCCAGAGTGGTTCATAAACACGTTTTCCCGCAGTCTATGGCTCACAGACACACGCATATACAAACACACACAAATGCTAAATTCCACCAGCTGGAATATCTCTAAACAGGCTGCCCTGTTTTGGAGCATAAATACCACTCTGTAATGAAAGAGAAACCCAACAGAAACAGAAAAAACAACTAAAGGGAATGCAGACACTGGAAACAAATGGGAGAGGAAATAAACAGCTAGACAAATGTAAAAGGAGGGAAACCAGCCAGAGGAAGTGCGATACGAGCTCTTCGGGGCTGGTATTATCTCTCGAGCCGGTAGCTTAGTAAAAGAAGCTTTAATGCAGACTTGCACCAACTCCAGTGAACTACTAAAAGAGGGCCACAAAAAGGTCATGTGCGTGTCTTGCTATGAGCTTGTTAAAACAAAACCCCACAGGATTCCTGAAGGGATTCTGGGGAGATAGCTTTACTTAAAGCTTCAGTAAACTGAACTGAGTCATAGAGAGGGAGAAAAACCTATTTGTACTGATACATATATCAAACACAAAGAACTAAAGAAAGTACTGTAGCTGCTTCCCGAGATGACGCAAAAGGTGAAATAAATCACTTTTCAGCATATATCCCATAAAATGTAAGCCACAGCAGTAAATATATTATGTCTTAAAGCGAAAGGATACAAAAATTCAAGACACTTTACCACTCTGATACCTTGGCCAGAGTCCAGTTAGCTTCCTGAAGTGAAAAAACAGTGTTGGGCAGTCTGGGTTTACTCTGAGGGCAAGTCAAGCTTGGACTGCACTAATTACCCCTCTTGCTCTTCCAAAGATAACAGCTTTACTCTTAATCCTGGCCAAAACAAACAGCTTCAGCAATAAGGCTGAAAGAGGGATGCTTGGTGCTTGCATTCCAAGTCAGCGAGCAGATAATAATGTCTTGTTAGAGGAAGAGTCATAGAGTAGGACTTCAATCTGTGGATTTTTCTGATATAACAACAACTGAGCGAAAGCGCAGGTACGAGTGCGTCAATGAAATGCTAAAGCGGGGCTTGCAAACGTGGTGCATAGAGGAAGGAGTCTGCTCTGCCTTCATTTCAGAGCAATTCTCAGTAGAGCTCAAACAGATTGCTGTTGCTACTCAACCTTCAATTGGAAGTGCTCCGAGCGCATGGAAAACAAAATAGAGAACTAATTTGATGATTTACTCGCAATGCATATGCACGCTTTGCTTTAAACTGGGCTATTGTTGTCAGCTGTTACAGGAGAATCTCTGGCAATTGGGTGCATCAACCTTGGTCTGCTATGTTTTATGTAAATTTCATTACTGTCATGGCAATGATCTCAGTAGAAGAGCAAAAGGAAACAAATTTATTACGGAAAATATTTGTGTCGAGCTCATTTCTCAATGAAGGGAGGTCAATATGACTACATTTTTGGTTGGGACGACTTGAATAGATGCATTTTTTTAAGCTGGTTAATACATTTCTATTTTAAGAGCCAAATAAGCAACAAGTTAGACTACAAAAGCCACACCTAGCTATGGCTATGCTTCCTCCATACGCCCTCCAAGGGTCAGAGAAGTGGCTCCTGTATCCACACATGAGAAGCTAACACAATGGTTAAACTGGAAGGCGTACAATGGAGTCAGAAAGAGGATAAGATAACAGCTGCTATGAAAAAAAGAAAAAAGGAAAACGCGTTTGTGTTAGGGGTGTTTCCCTTTATTAGATTAGCATTCTTTAAATAGCTAAATGGAAAGTTTCTGTTTTATTTTGGACGAGTTGTAACTGCAAGTGGCTGCAGGGGCAGCAGGATGACTGTGTGCCAAAGCACCCAGCAGATTTGATCACATTTATAACGTTCAATGCATCATTTAGAGAAAGCTATTCCTTGAAAAAAAAAAAAAATACTTTGAGCATACGTTGCCTTTGCTGGTGGGGAGTAGAAGGGCTCAATGGAACTGTGTTTTCTGCCGAGCATTTACAGTTGTGACATACAGTCATATGAACATTAAAGTTTTCATAACCAAGTCCACTCCATGATTCACTATGTCCCCTAACGGTTTCTGTACGTATGACTTTATCAGACTTTCACATCATCGTGGAGGAATTTTGGCTCGCTCACCGTTACAAGGCTGCTTCAGCTCATTGAGGGTTGAGGTAATTTGTTTATGCACAGATTGCATCACAGCATGCTGAACTCTGGGCCATTGCAACATCTCCACTCTTTCTTTTTCAGCAATTCTGTCGCAGATTTACTGCTGTGTTTGGGATCATCGTGCTTTTGCATGACCCGATTTGGGTGGAAGTTTTACAGCTGGCCTCACGTTTGAATACTTTGGTATACAGAGGTCATGGTTGACTCATTGACTGCAAGGTACCCAGGCCCTGTTGCTGCAAAAGAAGCCCAAATCATCACCCCTCCCCCACCGTGCTGACGGTTTATAGGAGGCATTTGTGCCGAGATGAACACGGCACTGTGCATAACATCTTCACTTTGGTCTCATCTGTTCAAAAAACATTATTACAGAAGTCTTGTGGTTTGTTCACATGTAACTATACTCTTTTTGGAGAGAAAAGGCTTTCTGCTAACAACTCTAACAGTAGTCTCAGGAAATTTAATATTTAACATTCTAACTGAGGCCTGTAGAGTCTGAGATGGAGCTGTCTCTCTTTCACTCTCTTGCTCTCTTTTTTTTCCTGCACAGTCTTACCTTGGGGTGAATTTCCTGGGACATCCAGTTCTGGGAAGATTGTGGCACTGTGTAAACACACCTGAATGATCCAACCTGCCCAGACTTCTGCTTTTATAAAGGTGCTCACAACTGCAGACAATGAATTAATCACATGTATTTGATTAGCAGATCTGGCTGCTACAAACCTCTTTATTTAGCCCTGCCCATAAAAATTAAGTCTTGTGAAGCTTTTTTCACATTACCTTCAGTGACTTACTTAAAAAAAAAAAAAATTCCTTTTTATAATAAAAGGAGTAAATTGAGCACGTCTGTATGTTCGTTGCTATTTTTATCCATTTCTGTAACATGGTAAAAACATTCCAGAGTGCTCAGCCTTTGGGAAAGAGTCTTTTACAGGCCAGACCAATTAACTTGATAGCATGATGATACCATAAATAAGGGCCACTGACAAGAAGCCTCATAAAACTGGTAACATATACTGTACGTTTGTGGGGAAACTATTTTTGTCCTGCACAAAACACACACCCATATAGAAAGTCCAGGTCTGGGTGGTGCCCCCTGCAATGCAAGACCATAATGAAAAGCTACTGCCTCCTTTGGCTTCATTTATCCTCTTGCCAGTTCTAACAGAGGCTGAGATGTCAAACAAAATCATACTGAGCAGAGCACACACTCAAACAAACTCGCAGTTATCCCACAAACACATACAAGGGTGCTGACACTTGTTTCTGTGAAGGGTCCAATGATGTGATTCAAGTGGAAAGCTGAGCTAAACGTTACTGTAAACACTTGTTTAGAGGCTCGCATTTTTTAAAACTTCCTGTCTTGCTGGGAGTTGTACTGCTGTAAAAGTTCTCTAACTCGAATCCCCTTTAACTCACTGACACTTTGATTATATTTCATAAAAAGACAGATAGGGAGCACACTGCTCTCAGACAGCCATTGCTTATGTGTGACGGCTGCTGACAGTATCGCTTTGAAAGCTTCTTTTTGTATGTGGTGACAAATTGAAAAGACATATATTTGTTTATTTCCTTGCTTTGTCCACAGCTGTAAGATTTGCAGGATATGCAATAGATAGTGTTTTTTTTTTTTACAGTTTTCTTAGTATAGAGTACCGTCTGTTGAATCATAAATGGACTACTGCTTGGTACAAGCTGGTGAAATTTTGTCTCAAGAAGCAAACAGCGCACAGTGCAATGTACACTTTTTACATTTGTTGGACCTCTACTGTAAAAGTATCGCAGGTAGAGGCTACTATTTCTCAGTGTAATCCCATGCTGAGACGTACACATACATGTATTAGAAACAAAACACTACATGAAAACACTTTTTTCACACACTCCTTTGGTACACTGATGAGCTTTACCCGCAGCAGGATGGAGTGAAATACAGTGTAAAATTACAGTGAAACCCAGATATCATCCAGCCACCGATGTCTCTCAGTTACATGGTGTTAACAGTGAACATTGGAGCTTTATGGCACAGAGGTATAAGCTATTACAGGCTTTGGCTACACAGACAGTACTTGGATTAACTAGAAACAGAATGAGGCCAGACGAGGCAGCATGTAAATACAATATCATTTCTGCGTAATGGCATGCTCAAACCAAGTAAGTGTTTATGGGCCTTTTTGCAACCCATATATTCTTCACTAACAACCGATGGGAAAACCATATCTTTCCAAAGTGCAATCAAAACCTAAAAATCAATTAACACTAACAACATAAAGTCTTCTCCAGCACTCAAAGATTCTCAGTGGGGACACGGTTTGGATTCTGTGGTGGCCAGTACACGTGCTCCCTTAACTGCTCTTTCACAGTCTGAGCCCAGTGAATCCTGGCATTATGGTGTTGGAATATAGCCATCAGGGAGGAAAAAGAATCCATTGACAGAAAAACTATTGAGTTTATTCAGGTAGTCAGCTGACTTCATTTTTTGGGCACTTACTCTTGCAGAAAGTAAACCTGCAGCAACTCCAGATTATAACACTGCCCCTACAGGCTTGTACAGTAGATATGAGGCATGATGGCTGCATCAGTCCATCCACCTTTCTTCTTACCTGATACGCCCACCACTCTGAAACAGGGGAACTGTGGAGTCATCACATCACATGACCAGATTATCCTTCCATTGCAAAGTCCAATCTGTCTGCTCCTTTCTTTCCCAGATTACCTCACTGATAAGGCTACATAGGCTACACTCATCTTCACATTGCAAGTATGTAAATAGTCTCACTTTTATTGTTATAACATAGCTCTGAGTTCTGCTATAGATTTTGTATGATTTGTTTCCAGCATACTTAAGTGCTATCCAATCAAATGTTTTTTTTAGAATCACATTTCTTCCTCAGAAATGACGGCTGACCACCATCCACTGTTCCAGGTCTTAGTAATGCATTAGACAGTTCTTCACCTAATTTTAGCAGCTTCAGCATTCTTCTTAGTTGCTCTGTTTGCTTGATGTAGGCAGAGAATTTGGTGAAATGGCATCTTTTCCATGAACACTGGATGTGTCTTCCAATGTGGTTGTTTAGAAAAAAATGAAAAGCTACTCACTGCATCAGCAAAGATTAAATAACCAGTTACCAGCCAAAACATATTAACCACTGCAGTAATTGCTTATTTAAATCCACGCAGTGACTTTCATTTGCAGTATATTTTACCAGCAGATCCCACAGTTTTGCTTAGTTTTTTTTAACCTCATGCTCCTTTTAATTGTCATATAAAGCTGAATTTAAATTGTGCCATTTCTGTTTCCTCCAAACTACGAAATAAAGCTTGTGCCCCATTTCAAATTGCATCCACTGTGTATAGGAGAGTCTCACATGAAAGCATATTCATATGGCCCAGTGAATTAGTGTTAACGATAACCTCGCTGAACACTGCAGAAAATAAACATCTAAGGACTAAAAATACTGGATGGGCAATCACATTCAAAGAGGGTTAAATTAAATTTAACAGTCCCCGACTCTCAAATAATTTCTGAACCTGCTATGCATTAGCTAGACAATGCACACAGGTGTGTGGAGCAAGTGCATACCTAATCTTTTCTTTGGCACCACTATGCAAAAAAATGTTGTGCATGAATCTGTATGCATCTCTAGTTTCACAGATGAGTGCCAGCTGCACTGCAAACCCTGAAGCATTCTGCAGGCGAAACCCAACAGTCCTTTACCATATCAAATCCCCGTCTGGCTGTCTGGATCCCCTCTCCAGCACAAACTGTCCAGTGTTTATGAAAAGCCACTGGCCGCGTAAACACACAATTTCCTCTTGTTACTGCAGCTGAAGAGGCCCTAAGGTAATTTAGAAGGAGTCAGTCATAGGAAAAATTGTTTTGTTGTTAGTATAGATTCATAGCACATTGATCCGAGTGTCTTTTACAAGCGCGACTACTTATTGAGGGAAACAATTGACCTTTCCGGGGTCACTTCTGTTGTCAAGGAAGCAAATCAATGCCACAATCTGGTTTCTTTATGAATCTGGACGAAGCAAACGCAATTAGCCCCGTGAGTCAACAGCACTGGAACTAATCCAACTGCTTTATTCTATTATAGTGACGCATGTTTTTCAACAATATTTCAAGCCGGCTGATCAATCTTCTCCAGTCCTGTCACCGTGGAAGTGGAGGCCAGCGGTGGGGGGGGGCGGGAGTTGAGCTGAAAACATGAAGGATTTCAGAGGGAATTCGCTGGACAGACTTGAGGACAGAAAAACGAGTGAAGTCAGATGTCCTCCTGTGACCTGATCCGATTTTCCATTACTGTCTCCTTTAATCACAGTAAGCGACGGGAAGTGATGAAAGAGTGGTGGATGGTGGGGGTGATGAAGAGATGAAGGGATTTGGGGAAGAAAGGGTTGGGAGTCGTGGCACGATTGGGGCTGTGTGTGAAATGCAATGAACCTTCAGAACGAGCCTCGGGCTGTTTCCCCCATTTTAAAGTTATTTCACACCAAATCCTGTTGACTCGCCTCGTCGGGGAAAAGCATACAAATACACATGGGCTATGTGGGATTCACGTGCATTATTCTAACCAACATAAACTCTGATTACAGAGCGGATTCTCGGGTAGTTTCAACAACGGATGCGATCCTCTGAAAAATAATAACATAAAGACACAGATAAAGATAAATTGTATTACATACTGCTTCTGTGTTCTATTCCAGCTAGTCCTTCCTAATTCTAGTGTCTGGTACGCACCTCAAATACTTCTGTTATTCCTCTGACGAGATGAATGACATGAGGAGAAAGAAAAAAACACAGCAGATATCGACGGATACGAACGCTTCCGTGGCAAATATTCACTGCCAACACTGCCTATGTGTGTCTGCAAGAGCATATCCTTTTTCAACAGGACTGAGCCACGTGCTTGGGAAACCGCTACCTCTGCATAGCTTGCATGCAAGAAATCCACTTTGTTTCATTTCATTTCATCCTGAGCTCTCAGTGGCTTTGTTTCGCTTCTGGGATATGAGTCCGAAGAGCTTTTAATAAGCTCATTCCCAAACATAATCAGATGAGATGAGGCTGTTTTCGGTGATGAAGGATGGTCTGAGAGTTCAGTCGAAGCTGGAGAGGCTCAGCTTCTCTCCACTGCACTCTCCTTAGTAACTAAAGCAACCTCGCGTGCTGCTGCTTCACACTAATTTCTAATCTGTGAATTAATTTAGCTTGTGTTGCCGCTTTGACTTGTAACCACACTAGGATGTTTTAATCCTTGTAGTGACATTCAGAATAAATGGGTCATTTGTGATATTCCCGTATGGTTTGATATCCAGTTCGGACCTTTGGTTTTAAACCAGGAAGCGGACAATACAGGCTGATAAAGGTACCTTGTACTGTGAGTTGGGCCTGGGCTTCAATGGTGGTGTTGGAATTGTCTGCAACACAGGTGTAGAGCCCAGCGTCTGCCTCCGTGAGGTTGGAAATTTGTAGACTGCCCCCTCCCAGCACCTCCACCCGACCATCACTGAGGAGAGAAAGTAGGAAGGTTGTGGAAAAGCAAAAAAGAAAATTAGCTCCACCTAAACATGTAAGCAGTATTTTCTTTTATCATAGCCATACATTAATGACCTTTACTTGGGCCCTTGCTACATGTAACACAGTCGGCGTCACACTCGGGAGCCATCAGGCTGCTGACCCTCTAAACAGCATGTGGACACAGCTGAACATCAGCAGCGACATCTTTTTTTAAAACAGACTTGTAAAATATGTAGAAAGTCATGGCAGCCCATTTACATGAAATGTATTCGCTGAACGGTAATGGATGCATCCTCCGGAGCCCCGAGCTCCTCTGCTGACCTGGGTTTGACTCCACATCTCATCCTCGTTTCTTTTTGCTCTGTCACCTCATATCAACTCTCTGAATAAATAAAAGATGCTAAAAGCAGAGTCAACCGCCCCAAGAAAGAAAAGCAATTTGCATTTCTTCCCAACAGTTTACTGGATTTGGAAACCTGGAACTATAACTAGAGTGGGATAGAAACAGGATTCTCGATGTAAAAATACTAGGATGGAAAAAAGACTGGTGTATTCACCATAATCTCCTGCCAAAAAAAAAGAAAGAAAAAAAATCACTGATAAACCAGCTTGAACAAATGTCACTGATATACACAGTCCTCTGTACAGCTGAAACCAGCACCAAACAGTGACTAAAAGCTACAAATTGCAGGCACACCTTTGAGTCAAAGCACGGGGCAAAGTTGTAGCGCAAATGATCAGAAAGCAGGAGGATCAGCAATTAAACTCCAAGTTGAGTTTTCAGCAATTCTCCCGTCTCCGATTCTTCGCTCAGCAACCTAACAGCATAATTGCGCCTGTGTGAGCAAGTCAGTCTAACTTAGCAGGCTTGCTGTGGGAAGCGAGCCTCTCCTGGTGTGACAGCGAAGAAAAGCTGAAAGCCATAAAGTGCGTAGATAAGCTGAGCCTGCAGAGTAGTAGTACTAAAGGCGCAATAAACAATAAGTGTGACTGTAATAATGTGTTTGTAATATTATCATATGTTATTGTCCTATAATATATATAGGATTTTTTTCAGTTTTAATTATTATGGAGATTGTCAATAGCAGTATATCAGGACACCCCTGGCCTCTAGCAATGCCTTGAGATTAGTCCAGCTTTTACCAGAGCAGCTGGGATTTACAGTTTGCACAGCCACGCTACTGCAGCCCTTTCTCCACCTTAACAAACGTTTTCCTTTTCTTTCATTAGCCGTTAATTAACTGGAGTGCTGTGAAGCGGGCCCGACTAGCAGACTGAAAACCTGTTTCATTCAGCTGCTTATTATCCTAAAGAATCTATGCCTAACCCAAAGATCCAAACACAAGTATTTGTACAGCCTCGTTTTGAACCAGTGACCCCTCTCCGTTTTAAACAGTCCCAACTTTGATTTCCCCAACAAGCCCACGGGGGATGCAGTCTGTGGCCAAGCTCCGGCTTGATTCAACAAGCACTGGAGCATGAGAGGAGGAGGATGCTGAGAGGAAAGAAAAATGGTAATCAATAGCTCGCAGAGAGAACTCTGCATTCAGACAGCGAGAGAGAGAGAGAGAAAATGGGATGCAGGGAGAAAAGCGGGATCAGCGGGTCGGCAGAAGAAGATAAAAATCCAAAAGACAGCCACAGCAAGCGAGATGCAACTGAGGAACAGTAGATCAGCGCATAATGGTTTCTGCACAGTGGATATCTGCAGAAAAGAGGAGGATACTGAAGAAAACAACTATATGCTGAAAGCTGGTTTTGTTTTAAACCAACTGCTGAGTGGCAAAGATACTCCACGTAAGCTCCCGCACCTCCTTTCTCGACTGCACCTGGGTTCAGCAGTGCTGGCCGTTGAGGCCATCTGTCTGTGCTGGAGAGAAGCATTCAAGTGGCACTCAACCTGCTGTCACCAAAAAGACTTTGCCGTTTCATTTCTACTTCATCAAGCCTCATCCAGAGAAAAAAAAATAGTTTGATCTCATCATTTTGTAGTTGACAGCTGGTCGAGAAAATGGACTTTCGAAGCTCATGTGTAAATCAGTGTTATCCTTTACTTCCAATGGAATTCCTCAAAGGTTCTTAAACCCTAAAGCATTTCAGTGAGTTTAACTTGCATCTACCCACTTGGCCTGTCATTGCTACAAATCTCTGAATTCGACAAATAGCCTCTACATTTACTCCTCTGTAGATTGTTAGCTTAAACTCTTTCCCCCTTGTACGCCTGCAAGGGTAACCCTGGTTTCTCTTTTTTGAACAGAGCAGTCATATTTGAGGTGCATCAGCAATTGATCTCTACCTGTACAGAGTTCACTAAACCATGGTGACCCAAGTAGCTACTAATGGAAAAGGGGCATAAGGTTACTCTTGCCAAAACCCAGAGCATATTCTAATGGTCATCAACCTTTATTGATATATCGTGAGGTGTCAGAAGTCATCATTAAGGGTACAGGGAAGGTTGTCAAATGTCATGTTTATGTCAAGAGCTAACTTTAAGCAGTTTCATCAGCCATAGTTTCCTACACAGCTATCCTATCACAGAGTTGGCAACACTAGCTGACATATTCTAGGAAAAAATTCTAGAGGAATCACATTAACAGTTCCTGTAACCAACCTCTCATTAGATATGTGAGCAGTGTAAGGCTTGCTCTTTAATCCAATCCAGGAGCAGGTATATGTACTCAGGTCAAAAGAGCCATACTGAAACTCAAGAGTGCTGCAATCGGAGAAGAACAAACAACACACGGGGCCAGATTGTATAAAAAAGAAACAGGTGCAAAAATAGTACACTCAGCAGAAGGCTTGACAGAGGATGGCCTCAGTGTTCAAGGTGGGAAAGTGGGGGAAACACAAAGAAGGCGGCTGCCTCTCCTTTTAGTCCCGAGACTGCAGTAAGGAAAACAGAAAATGCCAAACGTCCTGCTGTACATTGATTACCTCTCTGCGCGTGAGGGCGAATGTGGCTGGTTGTGCTCCGAGTCTCACCAGGACAGCTTTTCAGACTCTTGGCCTTTAATGCCGCATGCTCCGTAAAAGGCATTGAAAGCTTCCTCTTGTAGTTGAAAGAGGAACATACAGTACACGTCAAACCACCGCGCAATTTCTCATTCCGTTTAGAGCGAGTCAATCTCGGCTCTAACTGCAGTGGCTAAAGTGCTCCGCTGAACAAGGAATGCATTACTGAGACCATGAGGGAGGGAGACAAAGTAAATTGGCTTGAGCTGAATGAGCCGGAGACACCTCAAACTGTTGTGAGGGAGCTCGCTCCACTTGTGGTCGTTTAAATTAAGACGCGGTGCCTGCTGGAAGAATGTGAAGGATGTCTCGTGCAGTAAGCTGAAGGTCCTCGGCGGTAAGTGAGACTCTAATTAAAACTGGATTTACCTACAAAGAGATGTTAAACTGGCTCGCTGTTTTCCCACCGTCACTTTTCTTCTTGTTACAAAAACGGCAGATGCACGCATGCATACAATCCAAGCAAAGCGAAGGCTACAGGGCGGTGTTCTGAACGGCGATGCTAATTAGGCTTGCTGTCTTCTCAGATTTCGTGCCAGCGTTCATGCTACAGTAGCTCCCCTTCTGACAACTACAACTTTCCACATTGTTTGTCCCAGCAGAAACAACACCATATACAAAGACATCATATATGGCTAAAATTTGTGCAACACGTGAGTGCTTTCTATCTAACAATCATATGCCGAAGGATGCACTGGAGAGCAACTTGGGGTTAATATCTTGGAATATTTGGCATGCACACTGGAGGAGACTGTGATCGAATCACCAACGTTCCAATTAGTAGATGACCTGCTCGACCTCCTGAGTAACCACAACCCCAAGACCCTATTTCAGTTTCAAACTACTGGAAAGCACAACAACCCTTTCGTCCCTCAGCTCCTTTCCAACAGTTCCAACATCCAGAAAACTTGTTGAGTACGTCCGTCAATGCGTATGGGCCTCTAACATAAACTTGTCCCCCGTTCTGCTATTCAGCTTTGACGGCAGCGACAGCCACAGAGGCTTCAGAGAAGGACGTGGACACATTTGGTATGTGTGACTGGTGGCTCAGCCTTCCGTATCACACACCGGCAGCAAGGTCAGTACACCTGGGTGAGGGGAAGCTGCACATCACTGAAGAGCTGTGCAGGTGGAGGCAGAGCAGTACCGCTGTCACAGAGCAATCAGTGGTGTTGTGACAGTAGTTGGGCACGGGTCATGCTATCTGCAGCATGAGGGGAAAACGGGTGGAATCTTGTCACAACTGTCACAACAACAACAAAGAATAGAAAAAAAGGGGGGATTCATTATTAATGGATAGAGTGGAAACTCCTAAGTTTTTCTCAGTTTGATCTCATGTTCTTTTCACTCTCTGGCTCTCTGCACTGTGGTGCACTATGAATCCAAACCACTCTGCTCTTCTAGGCTTTGTGGTTCAAAGTGAACGCAAATTGAACTTCTCCCATTTTGACCAGAACAAAATCATAACAGTTCCATGAATTTGAATCATGTTCTAGGTGTGCCAAAAACAGATCTCGTCTTAGAGAAAAGGGCAGGCAGCGGGTTGGAATGGTTTCTCCCTCCACCGCCCTGTTTTTTTAATGTATACCTGCTCCAATATGAGACATGACGCTAAAGAAACTACCAGGAGAGACAAACAAGATAAAGAAGGAAGCCCGACCGGCCTTAGAAACAAACTGAAGGAGAAATAACTAAAAATTAATGTGCAAGATTAATGAGAAACAACCTAGTGCCAGCAGCACAGGCTCAAGTTTCTCAACTGACTCAGTCATGAAAACATTTTTGTTTTCCTCTGGTTCATAACGGAAAGCTGCGGGACCCTCGAGAGGAAAAAATAAAAAACTCCCACATTCCTTACCTTATTTGCTTTCCCCCCCTACAAAAGGTCCCCAAGAATAAACTGATGGTTTGATTAGTGCATACTGCAATGAAGCCTCGCATAATAGACTTTTGGATGGCTGGTGTGCCTCCAGGTGCTCAAGGCCACCTGAACTCTGTGTGGTCCTTGCTGTGTCACATTTACAAAGCCACAGTACTGCCTCAGGGGGACATATATCCACATAACACCTGGTGAAGAGGCAAAGCAAATGAGAGGAAGTGAGCTGTTTCCACTATCAGTGAATAAATCCCCATATTCTCAGTCCTACATTGACTAATGAGGTAAATTACACAGTGCGCAAAAAAAGCAGATTCCTTTTAGGACTAAAAACGCAGCCGATTGTGGATCCTGCCCCTGCCCAACAACTGACGGATCTTTACTTGGCAAGAAAAACAACATTGTGATGAGGATGCAAAGAAAAAAATGAATGCTATGACAGGAAGCATGCTTTTAGGAGAGCTACAGACACTGATGTGCTGGAGACAGAGAGAGACAGCCTAAAGAGAGACTTCTCTTGCTCCACTCAGAGAAAGCCTGTGTTGTTTGTCTTGTTTTCTCAGCCTGCACATGCCAGCAAAATCCCTCCATTACCTTAACCCCACTCTCCGCTGCTGCCATCTATCATTTTACCAATGCTGGAGAAATCTGAGTTCCTATGCAGAATTCTAAGCACACGGACCCTCCTGCCTCTCTGGGAGTACGTGGTGTGCTGGATATCCACCGTGCATGCCAACCTCTCTGAATGAGGGAAAACATGTGGAGCAGAACACTTTCCATTCACACTCACACTGATCTTAATTCCTTAATGTGTTTTGTTTTCTGACTAAGAGAAAACCCAGAAGAATCTTGAATGCTGCTTTAATGTATGCACTTTATCAGGTACATATTTGCTGTATTGCATTGCTGTACTGTAGCTAGCAGTGATGTTTTGCAACTACATTTACATTTATATTCGAGGGGGATGAAAACAACAGAAACGTTTACCTATGACCTCGGTAATGAACACAGTAAAAGCCCTTTTATGAAGACGGTTTTGTGGTGGAGGGGCTGTACAGAGTTACGTATGATTAGATTACTCACATTCTGACACTCGGATGACAACAGAGGTTTCTCCATTTTTCCTCCTTAGGCTGCAGAAACTGTGTTCTGTGGTCTGTGTAATCATATCTGTCAGCCAGATGCACACGAAACATCACTGACACCTCTATCATTCGCTGCAAGAGGAGGACCTCAGTGCTAGGTGGACGACACGCTAATTGCCGGTGTGACGAAAGAAACAAGTGAAAATCAGGCTAGGCTAATTTTTTGGTTCAGTTTCACTGCCTGTGTTTTTTATTTTAATGTCTTTTCTCTTTAATGTTTGAAAACCTGCAAAGCTCATGATGGCACATGGAAAATTGGTGTGGGAATTCACAAAAAAACCCCAAAACAACGACAATGGTTGAATGTGTGAGTTTTAACGCTGCAAACACATTAAAAAAAGATGTGATGAACAAAGAAGGTTCAAATTTTGAGTTTCACTATGACTTCACTTTAAAAAAAAAGGAAAAAAAGAGGCAATTATCTATGATTGCATCTGAAAGAGTGGGGATTTAAATGGCAGTGGCATTTGCTCGGTCATGCCGTCTTTTCAAGAGCCGTGGAATCAATTCTTTGGTGTGAATCTTCAAATTATTATTAAGGTACTAGTGGTTTGGATTCCACATCGCTACAAGTCATTCTGCTGAAAAGCGGGCACAACAGTGACACGGTGTCTTACGCGACAGCTATAAATACATGAAACGATATGATAGCTAACAAATATGCTGAGCTAAATTCCCGTCTTCATGCACAACTAAACGCAATACACAGAGTAATATTTAAGCAAACACAGGAGCACAAGGAGGCGAGGAGACAGATGACTTTGAGGCTTTGGAAAGGGGGGCGGTGATTTACATATTCAGTCAATTCCCTGTTGCTGGCCGACATGCATAATTCATCCATTTTATTGACTGCTGAGGAATTCTGTTAGGTGACAGAGATACTCCCGAGAACAAAAGATGACTGTCCTTTTCATAAGTGTCATCAGGACCAGTATGTCTGAGAGATCCAAAGGCCTGTTTCTCTGTATAACGGATGACACAAGGCATATTTACAAAGACTGCATTTTCAGTGTGTTGAAGGAACAGCTTAAAGTGCTACATATGCTGTCGCAGTGTTGCTGATATTAATCAAAATAAATGTTGAGCCCGGTGTCCTTGGCAATAGAATTGCTCAGAGCCTAAATTGAATTGAGGCAACATTCAGGACGCCGGCGAATACACACACACAGCGCGTTACAGCAGAATAATCCATCGTATGATCGATACTGAGTGCATTGGAAAACGTAGCATCGGAACAGATAGGCCCTGCTTTTCTACAGACAACTACACTTGCGGTCACTTTGTTATGTACACCTGTTCAGCATCTTGAAAGTGCACATTTCTGATCATCTAATCGGCACCTTAATGCATTTAGTCGTGCTGAAGTTCAAGATGAGCATCAGAATGGGAAAGAAAGATCATTTAAGTGATTTTGAACATGGCAAGGTTGTTGGTGCTAGATGGGCTCGCCTGAGTATTTGAGAAACTGCTGAACTACTGGGGCTCTCCTACACAACTGTCTCTAGCGGTCAGAGGGAAACGGCCAGAATGCTTACAAATTGACAGGAAGACAATAGTAACTGAAATAACTTCTCGTTATGACCAAGGTATGCAGAAGAACCATGCACAGTGCATCTTGAAGCAGATGGGCTATAGCAGTTTAGAAGATCACATGGTGAGCCACTACTGTCAGCTGAAAACAAAGTACGATTAATATTAGCTCACCAAAACTGAACAACAGAAGATTGGAAACATTGGCTGGTCCGCTGAGTCTCGATTTCTGCTGCCACATTCAGATGGTTGGGTCAGAATTTGGTGTGAACAACATGAAAGTTTGGATCCATCCTTGCAGCCCTGTATTAAGAATTCAGGCTGCTGCTGGTGTAATGATGTTGGGCCCATTAGCACAAACTGAGCACTGTTTAAAGCCCCGAGCACTACCTCAATATTGTTGCTCACCATGACCACAGTGTACCATTTCCTGCTTCCAGTAAGATAACTCATCATTGTTACAACGCTCACATAATATCAAACATGACAGAGACTTCCCTGTACTTAAGTCACCAGATCTCCATCCAAAAGAATACTTTAAGATGGTAGGGTCAGAATTTGCCGTACACTATGTGACTCTGTGTTTATACACCTCTCTGTGTAAAATTATTAGTTATTATTAATCTCTGGCTCTCATCCACAGCATGTCTTTGTCCCGTCTTCCTCTGAGGAGTGTTTCCAGCTCTTTGTTGAATCTGTGCCATGAAGAATTAAGATAGCTCTGAGGATCAAAGGGAGTACAAGCAAGACATACCTAATCAAGTGTCCAGTAAGTGTATGTTTATATATAACAAAGGAGATATTATCCAAAAATTACTTTGCAAGTAGAGAAAAATATGTCTACCAATAAAAGTTGGTGGGTTGCAAAAAACAACATAAATCATTTAATGAGTTGATCAAACAAACAAGAGCTTCACACGTAAAAACGGATCATTTTGTCCTGTGTGAAGTGAGGCAGCATCTCACCGCATGATTCTTTATAATCACACTCAGACACATGCAGGAGAGGACAAGTTTCTGTCCCAGGTGAGCCACAATCAACAGGTCCAGGACTTAATTTTCACTCATGACAAAAGGGTGGTGGTGGTGTCGGTAGTTAGGTTAGGTCATTCTCTTCTATCGCTTACAGATTTGTAAAAGACTGCAGACTGTGACTGACCGAGATCCAACACGCTTTTTCTTGGTCACAAGAAGAATCTATGAATATTATTCCCAGATCTGACACAGTGGCCCCGTGAGCCGGACACAACAAAGAGAAATCAGCTACTGATCGACTGAGAGTGGGGCAACCACCTGTTTAGTTTCAGCCCTCTGCTCTGTCCTTGTCTGTCAACATAGAGACATTTTTAAACAGCCAGTAAGGCCTACATGCCAATACGGGCAAGTGATCCCAATGAAATGTCTCCTGACAGGTTATGAATAACATGCTAATGAGACTCTTCAAAGACCTAAGGCAGAAATCCTTTATGCAGCACATTGTGAAAAGACTTTTGAAGATTTCCTCTGCGTCTTTCAAAGTATCTTAAAGAACTTCAGTGAAGTCGGGCAGAAAGTGGAAGGACTAGCAAAGAATTACAGGGAAGAATTAGAAATTCAAGAGTCTGCATTGTCCAAAGCCTCTTTCATCTTGCACTCTTATCGCGTTATCTTTGTTATTTGTTGCTCGGGATAATAGTGGCTGTAAGCCATTGTGAATTCAGACGTAGAGAAAAAGAAAACAAGAGATGTGACCGAGCTGAAGGATCGGCAGCGATACTCCCCACCATCGCTGAGCTGCTCCGCTTTCGATTGGTAGCTTTGACACGTCTTCATCAACTCTCATCTCATGTCTACAGCTCCAGCGTCGCTGCTTTCAAGGCCCTGTTTGTGTTGCGCACCAAAGACCAATTAGATACAGATTCCCCTTACTCTCTCCCTTACACTACATGCCACACCAATTTTTAATTGACAGGAGCTCCTCTATCTTTCATGTAATGCCTGGAAGGAACAAGAGACTCTCAACAGGAAAAAAGGGGAAAATTCCACTGCTATTCTTTTTAATTGTCAATGTCGTCGTTAATGAAAAGAAAAAAAAATCAAAGGAACAACCTTGGAGATGTATTCACCGCTCAATTTTTTTTTGCGCTGAAGGCAGGAGCATCGGGGTCTTCTTCTATATGACCCAGACATCCCTGCTTTTTCACTATGCTTGCTAATTACCAACGGAGACACCCTAGGGGGGTGGCTATGCGAGCTGGATATTGTCTTGTATTTAATAGAAGGTAGATTAATAAGTACCTTTTTACCCAGCTCCCTTTGGAGGTCAGAACATTCAGACAATTCCACAGGCATTAAAAACTTGAGGTGTGGAGCTATGCTTGGAACCAGAGGTTGGAAGGTCTAATGATATTCTCGTTCACACCGCACCGGGGCCTCGCGATTACCAATGTGACGACCTTACATTTAATTTCACTGAACGCCCAAATCCATTCTGAGCTAGATTTAGATGAATGAGCCACATTTTAGCCACGTTGAGTTGAAGAGTTATTATTCCACAGGAGCAGCACACAGGGGTTAGGTAAACAAAGTGCTTTCTTAATTGGTGAGAACCAAACTTCACATGTCCAATGCAATTCTCTCTGAGGGATTTGAGCTGCACTGCCTGAGCTAATGAGAGCCAGAGAAGTGAGAGCACAGGCACTGTGACACTCTGTCTTGGCTCTTAATTTGTGAACTTCCCCTCAGCTGGCAACCCCACAGCCTGCTCTCCCAGATGAAGTGGCTCCGTTGGCACGTCCAGGTCTCCCCCCGGGGCTCTCTGGGTAGCTGTGGCAGAACGGCATTAACACCTTGGGGAGCAGGCGCCAGGACTAACAGTTTAGCTTCTGGAGGCCAGAGGCACCGGGTACAAAGGAGCAGTACATTACAGTACTCTGCTGCTTTTATAAACCTAGGAATGTGCGAGAGCCCAGGGAAGCTGAGCACAACTGCTTGTGGCTTTACTGTAACTATCGCCAATTACTGGCAACTTTCAGGTGATAATCCAAACCTGTTGTTTTTTCTTTTTTGTTTAACAATCTCTGCTTTTTCGATCAGAATAGATAAATGCATCAAACAATAGATCACAGAGCTGCCCTACACGTACCTCTCTTCCAGCAGCTTGTCTCCAAACATCCAGCTGATGCGTGGTGCAGGGTAACCCGTGGCCACACAGGGCAGCAGCACGCTGGCATCAGTCGTCTTGGTCACAGACACAGGCTGCACCAGGAATTCCAGCTTCCTCTCCTCGCCAGTTTCTTAGATGTGAAGGGGGAAAAAAAGGGGGTCAGGGTTAAGACTGAGGTTAAGCAAAGAATTTCTGGGAAGAATTAAAAACTCAAGAGTGGGTATTGTCTTTATTTTCCAAAGCCGCTTTCATCTTGAACTCTTATCAAGTGTATTATTTGTTTTATTGATCAGAAAAAAAGGACAAACAAACAGTAAATTGCAGCCTGCAACAGGAATTCCAGCTTCCCCTGCAGTTTCTTAATTGACCGGGAGGGGGGTGACCGTTAAGGCTGAGGTTGAGTAAGCTAACCTCCATGTCCATCCATCTTACACTTAAGACTGACTGACAGCCTGACACTCAAGCCACAAAGAGTCAGACTGAATAATGATAATGATATCTAGCACAGATAAAGCTGTGTATGAGTTCAAACTGCTGTGTATGATTCCAGCTGCAACTTAATGCTGGAATAGCATCGAGTAATAACCACGAGGGTCATGGTCAGCCAGACTTCTTATTTTTTTAATAATGAACTGCTGCGAGTTCACAGGAATGTGTGAAACTCCCACTCAGCAATTCACGGCGAAAATACCAGAGCTGTATTTGGTTGTGCCTTCACAAGAAAACAAAAAAAAGACACAACTACACATGATAATAACTACACCTAATACATTTATTCATGTCCCTCCAATATCTGATGGTGTCCACGCAAAAATGTATTTCCATTTCGTCACAAAGCTTTAAAATCTTCCCCTTTGTGTGGCTCCAACTTCCTGCCACTCTACCACACATCTGTAAAGGAGGCAAACAGAGATGAAGACCCCCACTGGGGCCTTGTTGAAGTCTGATTTACAGCCTCTAATATCTTCCCTGTGCTGGCAGGAGCCTGGTGCTTAACAACTTAGTAAATAAAACTTCCAGGGGGGTGAGACAAGACCCTGCCACAATGGAATTCGGGTTCCTTTTGAGCTGCAGCTGAGTTACTGTTGCGTCACTGATAACCCCAGTGGGAATTTTACCGCTCCTGCTAGCATTCAAAAATCTCTCACCACAGGTAGCCGGGTCTCTTCACACTAAAGGTAATGAGCAACCGAGAGAGAACTCAATGTACTGCTGTAATTAAATGATGCACTGGACTATATACAAATTTCAATTTACCTCACAAGAGGACCTATGAGGGTCTAAAAGCTCTAAAGATGTGGTGACGTTTTAACAGGTGACAACTGATGACAAGCAGGGTAAAATATTTTAATATTAGAAAACAATACTAGTGTATTCATTATATTGCATAACTGAGTTTACAGCGAGAAGTTCCTATAGTAACAGATGTAGATTCATAATGGACAACATTTCACCTGGTGTTCTCTCAAATTACCTGGTACAGTTTGGAGCTCGGCCTCATCACTCAACTTGGAAGAGCCAACGTTTTCCACAAGGCAGCGGTACGTGCCAGCGTCCGTCTCCGAGGCATTGCTTATAACCAGGGCTCCACTCGGTAGCTGGATCAACCTGGTACTCAGCTCCAGGGGCTGTCGGTCTTTCTCCCACCGGATGAAGGCCACCAGATCCGAGTTGACCTCACATGCCATCACCTGACTGTCCCCAAGTCGCGCAGTGGCTGGCAACGGTTGGTTGGCAAACCTGGGCATCCCTGCAAGACAGCGATAAGGCAGATGAGGAACACTCATAGCAAAATTTTATGGTAGCAGTTTAAGGGGTTTATGAAACCTGAATGAAAAAAGCAGGGCTTCAGGTTTTTAGTAAACTTGAAAGCAAAGGCATGCTGACAAATTTGACTGTTTCATTTCATTAAATTTAACTTTAAGCTGCAATTGGATGTAAATTTTTGCTAAGGCAGATTGGAAAGGCAAATTGATTACCACAGCAGCTAATGAAGCTATAAAAAAGAATGTGGTATATCGGTTTTGAACTTTGACTTTGAAGCTGCATATTTCGTCTCATCTTTAGAACTGAAAAATATTGGAAGCGTTCTCTTGCACATCCATCCAATTTCTGGTTATATTCTTAGGAGCGAAACAGGCCAAAATCTTCAGCACCCACCTGTCCCGACCTCTTGCAAACAGACAAACAAAACACCACCCTTCTCCTGCACACCCGTGTCGTACAATCGTTTATCCTTGATGGTGGATGTTAATTTGCCACGCAGAGCAGGAGACACACGGCACTAATTAAAAAAAAAAAAAAGCTGGATCCACAGGCTGTTTGCGCTGCTGTAGCCCGACTTTCATCTTGATGCAAAATAATTATTTCCTGGGTTTGTAGTCATTGATCTGAAACCAACACTCCCGGGCCGCTTCCGAAACAATCGCGCACAATGACTTCAATTAAAAAGAACTTACAATGTGTAAACTGCAAATGTTATTCTTGGGTTTATTAGTGAGGCAGAGGGAAGAGTTTGTTGTTTTCCAAAGTAAGAAGGCCACTCCATCTCCAATGAAAAGTGCAACATGCTGTGTTATTATCATGGAGGGCCTCTCGAGGTTTTGGGCCAACTGTGATCGTCTCCTTGGAAATTTGTGCAGATGAAACAAAGAGTCTTGTTTGAGTGTCTGTTTTTCTGTTTATGAGAGCAAGTTTAGCTGCTGTAACTCCGCTGAAGACTTGCTAAGCGATGACTTGGCGTCCGCCCCGTCCTCACCTACAGACATCTCTTCAAATCCCCTGCCAGGAATGGCTCCAGGGTAAATCACACTTTAAGATAAGGGCCCAACAGTGACAGACTCCCCTCCCGGCCTGGGCCAACGTGCACAGCTTCTCTGAGTATATCTCAGCACAGTTCGGTTAATATTGGCTTAGCTGATATTTTTGTAACTGAGCTGCCAATCACTTAATATATAATCATGGCAGGGTAGGAAAAAAATAATGAGCTGACTTATTGAGGGATTAAAAGATACTTTCGCCCCTCCCTACAAGCTCAGACTTACTCACTGCTTGGTGCTGCTCAAGACAAGCCACAACTGAAAGAGCGCCTTCAATCATCAGATATCTATCTAGAGGTCAAAAATGACCCCTCAGTCGGGGCCTAACGATGTCTCCTCTAGGGCTGCCACAAACGATTATTTTGATAGTCGACTAGTCACCGATTATTTTTGCGATTAGTCGACTAATCAGATCATCATCCATTGGAGGTACAGCGTACAGCTTATTGCACCAGCAGCATCTGGTCTTATATAACTATCATTAGCTTACAGCTTGAAGTGTTTGTGCTAACTAAAAATAAAGACAAGATGGTAGTTTATTAATTTTTAATGAAATTTGCAGATTGTTTCGGTGAAGTTTAATAAACTCCTTGCTTTCTAAAATATAACAGGACACCGGAGTATATTCTCCAGCTTCTGATAATCAGCTGTCTGCTTGACAGTTTTAGCTGTGCAAAAACTATAACTTTAATCTCAGCCAAACCGATTTACTCAGGAACAAATAAAATACTAAAGAAAGCCAAACAATAACATTTTTAAGTTATCTAAGTGACTTATATATATATATGTTTAACCTGACTAGCGAAAGACGGCGGTGGGTTTGAAAACGATTTGCCGGGAGTCCGGTGTTCTCACGGCTCTAGTTAGCCTTGCCCCCGCCTAGCTAACGAGCTAGTGGGTAACAGACGTCTCCGAAAACGTCGGAGCGCTTTTGAAAATACGTGGTGTCTTGATAAACTGAGCAGATATTTGAGGTTTACACAGCTACATTCTCGCCTGAAAATATGTTAAAGGTTTATTTTGTGACCCAGAAAGAATAATAAGAGTAAAGTTAAAACTAACTAGCTGCCGCCATTGTTGACAGCTGCGCTATGAATTCTGGGACACAGCTTCTTCTTCTTCGGGGTTTAATGGCAGCTGGCATCCTTGTACATGCAGTGCTGCCATCTTCTGTTTCAGTCCGTTATTACACTCTTAAATGCTACTACTCATTCCTGCGTCCTTTGTGATCTTACAAAGCTTCAAACGATGCGTCGACTATTAAATTAGTCGTCGACGATTTTAATAATCGACATAATCGTGACTAGTCGACTAATCGTGGCAGCCCTAGTCTCCTCCACATTTTTTTTGTTGTTCTTTCAAAAAAAATGTTAAGTAGAGGTAAACAGAAACTAAAATGTATTAAGAGGGAAAAAATAAGCTCATTAACTGCATGATGATTGATAATCATGGGTTACACTCATTGAAAAACAAAACAAAACACTGGACTGATAGATTAAAGGGATAAAAATTATATATAATAGTGAGGAGAAAAGCAATGGTTTATGAGTTAGTGTGTGTCTTAAAATATATTTAAGACACATTTACACCCCTAATAATTCTAATCTTACTTTCTGCAAATGGACATGTGCACAATGACATCAGGCCAAACCGTGTGCTGTGGCCTCAATGTGCTTATCTGATAAAGACCAAAAAATTTATTAATTAATAGAAATACCAGACAGCCTTTAACTTTATACAGTGCTCTCCAGATAGTAAGTAAATCCTTTAGCCCATGACATTTCTAAAGATGAAAATGACCCTCACTTAATGCATCTGAGGTCTAAAAAGTGACTAGAGACTTAGTGGAAAAGCTTAAGCCTTTACACTGTGGGCCAAGGAAGACACGGCAGAGGGCTCCACAAGTCATCTGCAGACATGCAGGGCAGGGGGAGAACATTGTGTCTGTACAACTTCAGTTCAGACTGTAGTGAGCACTTTCTGACTCGGTCTGCAGTTAGTCAGTCTCCAGCTCTCAATCGACTAATCCTTTGTTCCTCTTGCCTCATCACATCTCCGCAGGCTGTTCATCAGCTTGCCGTGTCTTCAGGGAGTGCGTTTCTGGGTGTGTGTTCGTGTGAGAGTGGGTGTATGTGGGGAGCCTAACTCACAAGAGCATGACAGCCGTTGTGTAACAGCCAGTTATAATGAAGTGGACTGCTTACGATGACATGAATATGTATGCGCGTGCTTATGCTTGCGTGTTAGGTGCTAAAGTGTACATAAGCACATTAAGTGTGGGTCAAGGCAAGGGGCATTGTAGATGGGAAGCGGTGAGTGTCGATGCTAACACTATCGATTCTAATTAATCACAATTCTCCATTTAAATCAACTTGGTGGACGCTTCATTTTCCAGAGCCTTGCTCAGCACCATCTATTGAACTGAAGTGCTGGGCTGCCAATCTGCACTTATTATTGGAGTGTGATGGAGCCAAATGAGTCCAGGAGAGCAATGGTATTTCAGCGGCCAAAATCCAAAGACTGGAGGGTTTATTCTAACAGAAAGCGGTTTCATTCTTCATTTTAAACGGAGCAAAATGTGCCTCGTCTGATCTCATTGATCCTCCCAAAAACATTTTCATACACCCAGCACTTGCACCAAATGCCTCCTTTGTGGAAGGTGGTTAGCTAGATTCATCAAACCCTGCATTATCTGCTCGGCTCTACCAGTAGAGCTGATAATAATCAGAATGCTAATGAAAGAACACGTCCCTCACTGGATGGAGATTAGCCGAAAACTAGTGCGCCACAACAAATGAGCATAACGACTGCCTGCCCCACCTCAGAGAAAAACCAAGCGCAATTATGTACACGCATACACAGGCGTACCCTTAAATCACACTGTTGGGTTCTCACTATTCTTAATTAAAATAAGGTATAGAATAATAATGAGCAGCTTAATAGAATTCACAGAAGGCTTTAAGGATCTCCCTTGAGATTCAAGCGAATTAGTGACTGACTGCAGAATGGCTGTCTTTCACCTTGGATCAAAAACACAACTGTGTTTGATGTTACATATTTTCAAGCAGTGTCAGTTACAGTAATTGGCGAAAACTGAAACTGGCTTACATTTTGTGCCAGGGCCCGGGGGGAAATGTCTCCCTATGCGTCGTGGCCAGATGCTGAGTTTGGATTGCTAACATGAAATACCTAATTTTCCATGGAGAAAATATGGAATGTAAAAAAATCAAGTCACATGGTTTATGCTTTGGAGGGAGCTCATATTTTTAAGCCCACAGAAACACCAAAGGTTACCGAAAAGACAGGATCTAGCATAATTACATAGTCTAAACGGGTAACTAGCAGAGGGATTTTTCACAGTGCAACCTTTACTTCTTCACTTTCAATTAGCATAATAATGATGTCATTAGACTAATGACAGGGCAATAAAACAACAATATATTCTAACACGATGTAATTTATTGATACATATAACAACAATTTCTCCACTTGCTACGGCTAAACATAAGACCAGGACAGTAAGACTCAGGACACAAACACAAAGATATGATAGCTACGCCAGACAAGTTACGCTTACAAGCTTAACTAGCTTCATGTTGCAATCAGCTCAACTCTGAGACACCAGTGTGGGGTGGGCATAATACTAGAATTTCAAACTTTCAAATCCAGGAAAATACTCCATTTTTTATATGAATGATACCAGCACAGCCAAAAAATAAAACAAGAAAATTAAGATTAGAATAGTAGTATGATATTGTCTGCTACCTAACTCTAAAATTTATGTTATTGGTCCACTAGCCATATCCCCAATAAGACCCTAACAGATGGCTAATATCAGATACTCACTAATAATTAAATCAGAGACGATCTGAAAGGTTGACATAACTTCCAGGATAGAAATATGAAGACCATGCTAAAAGCCACATTCTATCAGAAGGCCACTGGATGTCGATAGCTGTGGTTGCTAAAAGACTTCCAGTCCCATAGAAATCTATAAGAAAACTGTTTTCATACTTGACCTCTTTAAACACTTTCCTGTTAAGTTTATGGGCTCTGTGACTCATTCCAGATCATACTGAATTTTGCAAATCTTGGTCATATTATGAACAAGATTTGCAAAGTAGGACGTATGTTTCAAAACAGAGGAATATCAGTGCTATGCTCATTGGCTAACAACTCGTGAATGACAAGTTGTCAAACCAATGGGTGACGTCCCGGCAGCTCTGTCCAGCTTTTATGCTGTCTATGAGTAAAACAGGTAACATTAATGTGTATGGCTTTAATGTTGTTTAAAAGGGAGCTTTGCTGGCCTCTCAAAATTACCTACAAAGAGTTGTTCAATAATGTTAACATCATGTTCATGTGTTAGTGATGGGAGAGGCTATGTGCTGTGTGAAGTTGTGTCAGATGGAGTGTGCAAAGAAGGCACGTTGGTATTGATACTGTAGCAGATGATGATCTAATCCAATAGCAATTTTTAGCACTGATTAGTGTCAGAGTAGGATTTTTAATGACAATCCTACACTGGATCAAGCTCACTAGCCAAGAGCATGCAGTTTTTGAAATATAACCTAATATAAATTCTACGCTGTTGTTTAATGTTTCGGATAGTACTATTATTGACAGCAGCCAGAGGTAATATTAAATGTACACATCCATGAGCTAAACCTTTAAAAAGTTTAAAAGCAAAGAGGAAATTCTCTAAATGTAGCAACCACGAACAGGAGGAAGAAATATATAACAAAAGAGACACAACTCATCTTCTCATCACAGCAAAGAGTAGACTACGGCATCATTCCACTACTTCTTTCTCCCTTTCTGAATTCAACAAGTTCACTGCCATTCGTTGGAGACTGCTGAAAGTCATTCTGGGAAATGTGGAGAAATCAATACGTGAAACTGAGGCCCACAAGTCAGGCTTTAGGAAAGTGGATACACTAGAGACGTAAATTAAAACCCGTTGTGTCAGAATAATTCCTAGAATGCACCGACTGTTACAAATGTGCGTGAGTGTGTCTGACCATGCAAAGGGCGCAATAATAACATCCTTTTTGTCCTCCATTATCAACATGTCTCTTTCGGTTTTGCAACCCAAGTACACAAACAACCGCAATTTCTATTCTTGGTGTTTTTTTATGAAATTCAAAAGATGAGACGGGCCCAAATCAAATTTGCAGAGCCTAAAAAAAAATAAAAACAAAAACAAAACCCCCACCGCTTTCAGTGAAGCGACAGATCTGACGCCAGCTGAAGAGTAAATTAGACAGAATGTGAAGACATCCAATTAATGGAAACGTAAATCGAAGATGTCAGGTGAATGCAGGAGTGGCAGGGTAATCAAGTAGTCCAAAAAACACAGTCATTTCTGCTGCGAGTGACTGTGAGGAGAAGGTCTGAATGTAATTCCTTGGTATTAAATCTCCATGAACAATATCAGGTTTGCTTTGTTCAGTTCAGCGTCTCTTTCTGCTCATGCTCCCTTTAAAGCTGCAGCGTAAGTGATAATTAATTTTTCTAATTAAAGGTTTCCAAGCTTCAGGCAAGAATATTTTACTAAGGGCTTCCTCCATTACATCAAATCAAGCCATTTAGCCCACATACAGTCTTAAGAGCAGAATTAATTCACACTGTGCACTATATATATATATATCTGTCAAACACAAAGTCAAACTCAATATATATTCAGAGGATTTGTAAATCACTGGTTTATCATGCAGACCTGAGCTCTTTAGTGCAATTCTGTGCAAAGGTCTTGAACGCCCCCACATTTCTTTATCTTTTTCTAGGAGAGTGGGAAACATTTGCAGCACATAGATGGAAATGCAGTATATGATGCAAAAGTAGAGTCTGAACAATTCCAGCAAGCTTAAAAGCCACTATTTGGCATGTTCACCTTTATAGTTCAACACAGCCTGAACTCTCTTACTCAGCTTTCTTGTAATTTCTCTAAACAGCCTTCAGGAATAGTTCTCCAGGATTTTTGAAGGACGTTCAGAGCTCTTCTTTTGCAACCTTGACCATTTTTTACAGATGGCTGCAGACACTCACTTTTGTACTTCTCTGCTGACCTCCTCTGTACATTTTGATGCCAATTTAAATCAAAAACTTCAAATTTGGATTGTTCACGCCATAAGAACTATAGCCACTGACTTTCAGTCTTGTTCTTTGTTTACTTTGGCATTCCTCCATTTTTTCTCCCCGTTTCCTTTCCTTAAGAATAGCTTCTTAACAACCAACCTTCAAATGAGAAATGATCTCAGTGGAAAGGTATCCACTAAGACCGAGTGTTCAGTAGCTCAACGGGATCAACTGAAGAGGCAGAGGCATTTCTCAGGTCAGGTCTTTGCTGGATTTTTCCCCCCCCCCCATTTCTTAAGAACATGACTTTCAGATATTGTTCATTTGTTGTAGATGCTATTTTAATCAAGACTGTCTCGTATGCTACTAAAACTCTAAAAACCTTAAAAACTAGACTTATTTTTTTAGCAGCCACGAGTCCCATTATAATATTCTACATCCGATCAAAGTGTCATGCATCTAATTTTAGGGTTTATATTTAACCTACCAGTGGACCAACTCCTTCTGGGTTTCTTAAAAACAGAAAAGAAAAAAAACCCTGAACAAACAAAATAAGAAGTAAAAAAAACAACACTTTCCCCAAGATTCTCCACAGGATCTAGCACACAAAATCCTTCCACCCCCTAATAATAGTGCATTAATACATTAATGTATTCTGTATATGAATAAGCTCAGACAGCACCATGGACGCCCATAAGCAAACAATAACAAGGATAACTGCTCTTAGAGAGAGGCGTTTATATTTCTTCTTTGCTCTATCTGTTATCAAACTTTAATTGGATTGTATTGCAGAACCCACTCAAACACTCAAAGACATTCCCTCCAAACAATAAAACCACAACGCTACCCCCACCACCCTCTCCCGCCCACCCACCATCACTCTTCATAAAGGCACTTCAGCATTTATTGTACAAGAAAAATATTTCTTTCTCGCACTAATGCAGCCTAGATTGTGATGAAATTAAACGTTGAGGGGTGGTGCTTTGCCTGTGTCCTTAAGTGGCTCTGCATGCATGAAAAGCACAACATGAATTCTTTATAATGCCGTGCCAAGAGGGAGTTAGTTTGGGCTTTTTTAGATTTAATATCAGAAGTGGTCAAGAATCAAGCTGGTTTTTCAAAGAAAACCTTGATGTTTAATTACAAAGTTTGCATGGCCCACATAGGGGAAGATATTACGGCTGCACAGCCACTGCGGTTGTCCTTCTTAAAAATGCATGCAAACTTGTACATTTAAGCAAATAGACGTTTTGGAATCACAAATTCTGGGAGATGTTTGCTCGCGCTCTTTACCCGCTAGGCAGTAAAAGGTAACAACAACTTTCATCCCATCAGGGGGTGAGAGGTGGGAGGCCTCGGCGAGATTGACAAGAATGCAAACAGAATTAATTAACGAACGTGTACTGGAAGCTAACACAAAAGTTACTGGGATTATCCATCGCGTATAAAGCCAGACACGAGCATGGCATGCTGAGGAAATGATGAAACGTGAACGTCTGGCTGTGTCATCGCAACATGCTCATCTTTTTCATCAACAGGGTGGAGTGACAATGATGTGATACAGTGCAATAAATAGACTGGCTTTTTTATTTTTTTAATCTTTGTTAAATTTTCATCCAAACAGCTACCAGTTAGAACACATGGCTAATGATGACATTGGTTAACAACTGAACTAAAACAAAAATTCAAACTGCTTACTCCAATGAGACAGTTGGAAACATGTAACAAACAATGAGCTCATCAGTGGAAAAAACCTAACAATAAATCAGTACTTCTACACTACATAATGTGTGCAGTACAATGGTAACCGCAAGTGCATACACAGAGAAAAGCTTGTGTTGTGTACACACATCAGAGGAGCAGACAGAAGACGGGTGTGTGGGTGGTGTGCCACAAAAGTCAGCCTCAGACTGGGGTCCTTATTTTATCTTTTGAGCTGTGTAAAGATGACAGAACAAGCATTTCCTGACCTTGCATCCAGCCACAGCTTGAACAGAGTAGTACAGTGAAAACATTAGGCAGGTGGTACCCAGGAAAGACGCATCAGCCTGTTGTTATATTTGAAATATGGCACAGCAGAAGGCAGTCGCGAAATAGATGCATAGTTTTATTGTTGCGAACAAGAATGAAAACAGACGCCTATATGTGTAGTGCTGGTGTATTCGGGACACTGATCCTCCCAACTTCCTTATGTATGTTAAGCTAACTCAGCAAGGCTAAACAGCTCTTAGCTAGGGGAGGGGCATTTGGAACTGGTACCGCGCTGGATGAAGACCAGATTTTGAGTAAAGAACAGCTTTCTAAACATTTATGACAAGCAGCAGATTGGCCCCGCGGCGCAGCTGCAGAACCTAGTTGTGACAACTCTCACTCGTAACGGGGACTATTTCTTTTCTTTCTTTTTTTTTACTACTACGCTCTTGGTAACACACAATATAGCATGCACTTTAGAGGACAGTCGCTGCAAAATAAATGTCAGTAACCCGTCTCTCTGTCTCGATCAGGATGCTTGCTACCACTGTGACAAGTTTGATTTCCGGCTTTCATTTCTACTTGCGCATGCTTGTGAAAGACAGAGGGAGGAAAAAAAACATAAAAGACCTGCCTACAATGAAAATACACACACTCAATTGTGTCTACATGAATAATGACACATCGGGATGAGGCTGCTGGTACAGTTGGCACTCTGACAGCTTCTGATAGCCTGATGTGGGGAAGAGACAGCGGGGCTACGAGGAGCCTCCCTGATGGTGATGGATGGAGACGGCATGACAGGGCTAGGTCAGTTGCCATAGGAACAATACATTAGTTAGAGGGATGAGATGTACTTGAAGAAAAAAAAAAGTAGAGTTAAATTCAAGACTGTTGCTTTAAAATTAAACCCATTTGTATGTGCATGTATGTCAAATCTCGCAAAGCAGTTAGTTTTATCAGTGCTGTTTACATAATGTAACAGCATAACACATACTGAAATATCTACCCAATCCCCTGTTTTCAAAAGGACGTGTTCACAGTATAAGCCTCTGAGTGAACGAGGGTTGTCACAATAAAAAGAGAAACAAGAAAAAGACTAAATACTTATTTGCAGCAGTATCAATACTAACTGTGCCATTCTGTCCTCCTCCAGTTGACTCACAGCTTCCCACAGCACCTGCAGACGGGCAGGCACACAACCCTCCCCTCACTGGCAGCTGGAGTGGCTGATGTTTAGGTGGAACACTTCAGGAGGAATTTCGAGAGGTGGGTAAAGCTCCCGTTTCAACAACCTTGAAATATTAAACAGCTAAACACATAAATGTTAACCCGGCTGGCTTCATCATACCTCTAATGTGAGCCTCTCCACTCTTCACAGGAGCCATTCAACCATTAACTGCACCCCAGCCAGCAGGGGTCATTTGTCAGTTTTTGTTGCAGGTCTGCAAAACACCGTCTCATCTACAAAAAGGTTGTTTTTTTTGTTTGTTTTTTTAAAGTTAATGAGTAACTATAACCCAGTGCAGTGACTAATGATTATTTTCATTACTGATTAATCTGCAGAATAACTCTAAATTCAGAGACATTTTTCCTTTGTTCAGTACATTGTTATTAAATTGCTTATTGTGTCTGACCAACAGTGAAACCCTCTTATGATCTGTTTTCTGTGACACGGGCAATCAAAAGCAGCAAATTACACCACGTAAGATAATGGGACCGGGTTCACGCTTGTATTTTTTGGATTGAGAATGGCTGACTCATGCAAATGCCTGCTGATTATAATTTGAAAGATCATATTTAACACTATTTTCTGTGCTGCTGGATGAGTTGTACGTGTGTGTGAACGGTCACCTTCCTGTGCGCAATTTCCTCGTGTTCAGGTATGGTCTCTCAAGCGTGGCTCGTCTGATGACTTACCCTCTGGGGACAATGGTTGGGGCTTTCAGGGGGATGCCACTATCTGCTATCTGGTAGGGCACAAACTCCCCCTAGCCAACTACAGAAACATGTGGGGGAGGGGGTTTCTTAAACAGAGCTTCTGAATGTTGTTTCTAGTGGAAAAGCTCTCTTTCATTAAAGATAATTGAGTTGTAGCCAAAACAATACAGATTGCATTAGGCCCTTTAATCATGTTAAGGTGTCTTGCTTTTTTACTGGGAGTTTAGCTCATTGTCAGCCCATTTTGGGGTTGACCTTCTGCAGAGGTCGTTGCCATAGGAGCGGATGCTCCCATTACCCAAGCACAGATAAATGTGTTGGCACTACAACCATAAATCCCTTTGCGCTTCCCGTCTAACCTCCCTGCTTTCCCCTGGCTTCCTTATCAGGGGAAAGCGGGTGGAGGGGGGTGGCAGGTAAGACAGGCTGCAGAGAGAAGCTCCACAGAGCGGCCTCCAATGTCAGAGGAGTCACCTGTGGGATTATAAAGGAGTTGTCAATCAAGCCCAACACGTGAGGAACAAAGAGCGGCTACCGCTGGCCTGCCCTCACATCTTTCTTCAAGTGCTTATTTCCTTAAGGCCTCGAGCAACGCCCAACCCCTCCACTGGAATGAAGAGCCCCTCCACCCTCCCGTAGCTTGACAGGCCATCCAGATAAACCGAGTAAACACACCCTTGTCCGGCTCTCGATGGGCACACGGAGAGCTTCTCCACATTCAGCTCTCTCCTTCAGACTCTTCTCTGCCACTGCGCTGTCTCTTTCCCACTCCCTCCATTACACTCAGATTCACCTCCACCCACTCCTATCACCCCTCCTCTTTTTCCTCTCCATTCTCCTACCACACATTTCAGTAGGAGCTCTATTGTTTGCTAGAGAGGGGGCATGCTGCTGCTGGTTCTTATCTGGGGATGTTGCCGGCACATCTGCAGATGCTATCAGCAGCCCTGTTGCTCTGTTTATGCTCCAGCTCTGCAAGTGCAGCTAGCAGGGAAATGAGATGGATGGAGGATGGGGTCGGGTGAAAATTGAGCGTCTTGCTCAGTAGAAATGATGGAGTGTGTGTGTGTGTTTGTTTTGGGGGGCAATGGAGCAAAGGAAGGCCATTGTAAACACAAGAAAAACTAGGACTTTAGTAGTGCAGTAGTCATTTTTGTGCAATCAAGCATCACTACAGTTACTAATGACATGGCTTTTTGTTAGCTTGTAGTTTATGTTCAAGAAATGATGACAATTTTCTACAAAGCTCTCATCATTTCCACTGATCTGAGGGAAGTAAATGTAAATGTGCCAACCACCACATACAAGCACACAGCTAACTTATTCTTCAGCATGATTTAGTACTCATTTAAAAATCCATGTGTGGGTGTCTGCTTCAAATTATACCCCAATGAAGCTAAGGTAGAACAAAAAATGTTTCCTGCATAACTAGGATTAGAAGTGAGTTGCTATTACAGCACGAAACGTGCTGCAGACAGCTTCACTCCTTAACTTAAAGGGAATTGCCTTTCAAAGTGTAGGGTACACAGACAGACAGAGTGGCCGCTGACAATTTTTGAAGCGCCACTTGTTTAGTTTTTATCACTGGAAGAAACAGTAGTGGCTATGCATGCATTTGTGTGACTATATGCCTGCGAGTATGGGGCTGGCACTGTTTAAGCAGCAGATGTTTGCAAACACACAGATGCAGGCTCGCACGGATGCAAGGTGATGATGTCGCTGCACATGACCAGGAGCATTCATCATCCTTTACTTGGTCAAGAGGTGTGATGCAGTGGCAAATTGTCAATTATCATTCTTAAGGTGTTTGCACACCTGCGCTGTTTAGTCCATTTAAGTGAAATCTGGCTCTTTTCCCCCTTGGTGCAAGTGTGAATACAATGACCTCACTCGGTCGGTGTGGACCAAAACAACCGCGCCAAGACCTTTTGGAAGAGGTGGTCATAGTGTGGCTCCAAATGAGTCCCAGAGCGGTTTGTTTATGGTTGATCCGAACAAACTACCAGGTGTACGTTGCAAGTTTGAGCAAACCTTCCCATAGCCACGTATGCTTTATATTGTGAGGATGTGGCAAGGTACTATAGATATACATGCCATACACCATTTTCTTTTCTTTCTTTCTTTTTTAAGTACCATAAGTACAGGGACACTACAGATCTTCTACAGCTGAAGAGGGGGCCCTCACCCAGCTGCTCCCACACGCAGCAAAAACTACAAATGGAAGACGATGACTTGGTGACTAGAGCAGCTGCCGCGACAGCGCTAACCTAAGTTGTTCATAACAAAGACAGTTAAGTAAGCTCTGGAAGTACTTTAGACAGCCAAGGGGTGATGAGTGAGCCACAAAAGGTAATATGCAAGTAGTACCATCGTGGTTTGTAAGACCAGTGGAGGAAATACCTCCTGTTTAGTGAAGCACCTCAAAAGACTCAAAAGTGAGTGAGTTTCAAATCATGTTCCCTTCTTGTATCATCCTTAAATACACATTGCCATTTAGTTTGGGACGCATTACTATTTCGCTTGAGCTGCCGTTGCCAATGGGAAATCAACTATTTATCATAGGCTAAAATGGCTAATAAATGAATGATTGAGCTAATGTAATGTAAATAACATTACAAAAGTACTACTTTGTACGCAAAACTACTAACACAAACTCATAGTACTGTATTCTTTTCTGTATTGTTGTATAAGAGACAGAACATCATCACCTCCACCCGATCACACTTCCTGAGCTAGCTCTGGACTGATATCTGATCCAAATACTGGATCCATCCTATAAATAACTCTAGCATCATTTTGAATTTCAAATCAGAACATTGCGTTACTTTATGTTCGGATAAAAAAGGGTTTTAGTGCAAATTTTCAACACCTCTCATTGCCAAGTGACAGGCCATTAGAGATTGTCTAAATCTCAAGTCTTAAGCAAAATTTATTCAACTAGTAACTATATTAGTTTGGGATTTTCCAGTCAAAGTTTACAGCCATGAATTTATTATTAGTGAAAGGAGCCGGCTGCTTGTGCCTGTCAAGTGCTGAGAGATCAGAAAACAGTTATGATTGTTTTTCCTCTCTTTTCCGCATTCATGTAAACATCTTTCCGAAATGCTCCAGTGAGCGTCAATAACAGCCCGAGCACAGCCGCTCATATTTCGACAAGGAATCTGACAAACGGAGAAGACCAATCTCTCCATGTAGACATGCATAAAACACAACACACTTTCAAAGTTCATTAGCCACGTCTGGTGAGCTGCAGATGCCACGCGTAAGCGCCGACTAAACAAACTAACGCAAACACAGACATCAAACATTGCAAAAGCATAATGCACATATTGAAAAGGCTGCAGGAGGACAAGATTAGTATTTGAATGAGGATCACAGAGTGTGAAGCATCCATAGCCCCAGAGTACGTCTCTTCACTCGCCGGCTTTATTATTGTTAATTAAATGTGGAAATATGAAACGGATATATTATTTACTGAGGGCAAATGTGCAGCTGTGCCTTTTCATACATAGAAGAAAACAATGCACTCTGATTGAAAAAAATAATCATATCAGGAATAATGCAAAGCAACATGAAGGCAGTCTAATCAGTCGCTGATGCCTAATGGAAAAGGACGCAACAGATCTGTAGAACACCTGGTCGGCCTGACAGTTTGGCATTAATAGCAATTACTTTAGTCCATCTGTAGCGCATTGCCTTCAAACGCAGCAGATGCTGTGCCGATCAGTGTTAACTATATAGATTTGACGATTTGTTTGCCGGCACATTGTGTTGTCCAGCAAACTAAATGTCACATTACAATGATACAAGCTGAAAGCATTACTGTCCTTTAACCACACGACCGCACGTATCCACAGCAATGAAAGCCATGTGCTCATATGAAACCGCTACATGCAGGCTAGTTTTCCGTTACCTGGCTGTAAATGTAAAAGGTATTGATAGGTAAGCATTAAACGCGCAAGACATCTAAAAGGTGAGATGGATAGACGTGTAGAATGGAAGGCGTGCTGTTGTGGTGCTGTTTTGCCTCATCTGACCTGTCAACGTGTGAGAGAAAGAAAGCAAAAAGACGTGATATTGACCTTGGAGCACAAGATATTCCACAATCTTCAAGAAAGCACGCAAACAGTTGTATGACACAATCCCGTAACAACACAGTTCAACACTAACAGCAGGAAGCCTCTACTTTTATTTTTTTTAAAAATCATCAATCAAGTCTCATCAGACTCAACTCAGCGAGTCAAACGCCTCCATGCTGCCCTGCAATCATGCTCGGGTGCACACACACACACACACACACACACACACACACACACACACACACACACACACACACACACACACACACCTTCCTTAATTCAACACCTCCACAGTTCACCATCCACTAATCAAAAAGTCATGAAGTGACAGCATGGTGTGGGGACGGTGGGGAAAGCCTGAACACCCTCCCCTGGGCCCTCACACACAGAGTTCAGGGCAACTCGGTGAAAGGAGGATCTACACATACGCACTCAAACACTTTCCGTCACGTAGCCGAAGCGCTCAACGAAACAGCTCATCACTCCCTTGCTTTCCATCTCCCCTTGTTTATCGCACTCTCCTTTTTCACACGTCGCTCTCGCTCACACAGCTCTTGCCTGCATCCCACATGCCATGCCCCTGTGCATTAAGACAGACTCCAGTGTTCAAGCAGGTCTGAACAGGCTCCAAAGGCTCCCCAAACAGTCCTTATTCTAGATGAAGAGCACGTACGGTTTGTCATTCAGCCCTTTATGTTTGTCACCGTCGCTCTGTAGAACACATGAGAATACGTGATGAGTACCACCCATCCAGCCTGCTACCTTCAAAACGCCCTTCTTCCCCCATCCCTTGTGTTAGCTCTGAGTGACACCAAGAGAGGAATGTGTGCGTTTTGCGTAAAAGCAACTAAATAAATGCAAATGAAGTTTCCATTAAGGGTCGTCAAGCAGAATGTGGCCATTTTGGGGAGAGACAAAGCCTCTTTGTCACTGAAGGGAAAAAAAATATCAATGAATGTACCTTAAGTGAGGCAGGAGAACCGAGGACTAAAAAGGCATTTTTGGAGAAGATTAAATCCAGTCAGCTGGAAGGGAAAGCGTGGGATGTGAACTGAGCGGAAGTGGAGAGAAATACGTTTTCAAGGCGTCACCTCTCACACCTTAAACGTAGCACTCTCCATGCAAGCCCCACCTCTCCTACTGCCGTCGTAATATCCATAAGTGCTCATGGAAACCCATAAATAATGTTGATCTCTGAAGCACAGAAAGCAGAGATGCTCTGGGTACTTCACACTTTAGTTTCTTCACTATATTCCATCTATGCCCAAAGCGAGGAGGTTTTCAGTTTAAAATAAGCAATGAAACACAACTGCGCACGCACGCACGCACGCACGCACGCACACGCACACACACACACACACACACACACACACACACACACACACACACACACACACACACAGGCTTTTTTCTTTTTCTTTTTGCATCTTCAGCATAAGCCGGGTTAAAATATGCATTTCAACCATATTTTATTTACATCTAGAGCAACAAAATCAAATCCCATCTCCGTCACCCTGGAACTGCACATTTACTCACAATAGACCATCATACATAAGCTGTCCTATAAAAGATAAAAGATATATGCTGTCATTATTTAGTCCGATTTCTGCCAAGACAGGAGTGACTGAGTGAAGAGGCTCATAAAAGCATTGATATTGGGATGAGTTTTTATGAAACTACTCCCTATAAACTAAATGAACAGCTGTCAAAACAAGTGACCTTGAATATGAAAACTCCAGGCTGGCTGGTCCCCATCAACGTGGCATAAAAACTTCTCCCCCCCAATCTCACTTTTGCTGTCCACCGCAGCTGCCTGATGAATGCCGAGGTGTATTTCAAAAGACTTCCTAGAGGCGTGGGGAGCCATCAAAAAAAAAAAAACTGAGAGTGAACTCTCTTTCAGGGTTCAAAAGCCTTATGAAGACCAATTTGGCTTTGAAACATGGGGACGCTTTAGTATGAAAACCCAAAACTGCCTCATGTATGCTCACTTGGACGGGGATTGCGAGATGAAAGGGAAACGTGGATGAGCACACTGGTCCCTAACAGCGTACGTGTCTCTATCTGAAGAACCACAAGGTAGGAGACATAACCAGTGAATGTCAATGAGGGAGGGAAGGATAAACAAAATGCTCTCAAGTGTAGCCAGGTGTCTTCTTCTTTTTTTTAATGTGGATTCAGAGAAGCTTTAAATAACGCTCTCCTCGGGCAACCTTTTCTTTTTTAGATTTAGGAGTGAACCCTGCTGTGCAGTCACCTGAGGAGGTCTACGTGTCCCTTCATACTGTGAGACCTGTCAACGCGACCATTCCATCATCCTGCCAAACCACAGTTAAAAGTCAAATTTGTCATTTGAAGTCATTTGTAAGTAACTTGGTTGGTAAGATCTGCCTCCTACCACAGACGTCACTCTCCATTAACTCTGAGCTTCGTATTTTAACACAGTTCCACTCAGAACACAATATTTGTAATGGCAACGACATCATTTTTGTAATTATGCTTATGTACACCTTCACAGTGGTTTTGAAAAGACACAATGAAGATGTGAGTGCAGACTTTCATCAATTACAGCCTTTTTTTTTACACAGTCTACCATTTTCAAAGGTTCAAAAGTAACTACACAAACTAACAATTTTAGATTGAAGTTGTCTTTTTAAATACTTGATGAAAGATTCTTTGCAGTCGGTTTTGCTCAACAAGAATCCAGGTAGGTGAGAGAAGTGAAGAATTTATTCTAAATCAGTCTCTAACCTCTATACACAACTACACCGATCAGGCATAACACTATGAGCACTGACAGGTGAAGTGAATAACAGCGATTATCTCTTCATCATGGTACCTGTTACAGGGTGGGATGTGTTAGGCCCAAAGTGAACACTTTGCCCTCGAAGCTGACGTGTTAGCAGCAGGAAAAACAGGCAAGTGTAAAGATCTGGGCGAGTCTGACGAGGGCTATGTTGTGATGGTTGGACGACAGAGTCAGAGCGTCTCCAAAACTGCAGCTCTTGTGCGGTGTTCCCTGTCTGCAATGATCGGTGTCTATTAACTGTGGCCCAAGGAAGGAACAGTGGTAAACCAGCGACAGGCCAAGGCTCACTGATGCACATGGAAGGCTGACCCGTGTGGTCTGATGCAATAGACAAGCTGCTGTAGATCAAATAGCCCAAAAATGTAATGCTATTTCTGAAAGAAAGGTGTCAGAATATACAATGCATCGTAGTTTGTGGTGTATGTGCCTGCATAGCTGCAGACTAGTTAGAGTGTCCATGCTGACCCCTGTCCACTGCTAAAAACACCCACAATGCACACGTGAGCATCAGAACTGGACCACGGATCAACGAAAGTGGCCTGGTCTGTTGAGTTACCTGCACCCTTTTATGGAAACATTGACACAAAGCAATAGGATTCAGGTGCAAAACGAGTTTGAGGTGTTGACCTGGCCTCTGGATTCCCCAGATCTCAATACAATCCAGCATCTGTGAGATCCACAGAGGTCCCACCTCACAACTTACAGGGATTTTAGGATCTGCTGTTAACATTTTGGTGCCAGACACCACAGCTCAATTTTGATATTTTAAATTCACTTATCTCCCCAACATCTTGCAGCATTAATGTTAATTTCTGGTTGTTTATCCAATATGCTTTTTGGTGTAAAAGCATATCCTGTGATGTTCCTTTTAATGTGACAAATTCAGATTTTGAATAGTCTTATTTAGTGTATCGCTTTAGTGAAATGTGGTAAATGTGTTAAATTCATCCTACGAGGGTGTTAACACATTTCAAGGAAATCCCACATACAACTATAGCCGCTGATGCCCAATTCAAAATTGCATGAGATCCTGAAATGATGCTGTTCAAGTACTAGTAGATATATTAGGGCAGATGGTAGCAAGATGTCTATAAAAGACAAAAACACTCAAGCTGATTAACATGATGTGCAACCAGCCAAATTGTAACCAATGCTGGGATTTTATCCTTTGGGTCCAAAGACAAAATGAGAACATTTAAGGGAAATCTCTAAGGTTGTGTGGAAAGCCTTGAGCAGTGAAGTTTCTTCACTGATGTGCAGATGCCTCCCACATACTGGGAGATGCACTATGTACAGTTGTGAATTGAAGTTCAGCTGGCAGGGGAGTCGAGGTGCACGGTGGGGAGCAGAGGCCCCGAAAAACACAGAGGAGAAGAGAGCGAGTTTGGGAAGTCATTAAGAGTTTATCTTCACCCGCTGACGGCAGCAGTCAATTATCACTGTCATTAGAACATCGTAATTGTACCAGCGTAGTGTAGAAACAGGCTGGAAATGTTCTCAGCTCAATTGGACACTTCACTTTAATTTGAAATTCTAACTGCGGCTTCATTGTAGCGAAGAAAATGTCCCCAGGTATTTTGTTTTTTCAAACACTCTCCGTGTAGTAGGGTATAATCTGGCACAGACACCGAAATTATCTCTGAGGGTATGTTTGTGCTACTTTTAGCACTGTTGTGGAATTTATTTCACAGAGGAGTTGGTGTGTTTTCTCTATATATCCATGTACCCACAAGTAAGTCTGCAGCGCCAGGTCTTATATGGGGTTTAGAAAGAAAAAAAGTCAACCAGTAACTAGTATAAATGGTCATATTTGAGCTCTAACTCATACTTAAACATTTAATTTTTATGGTCTAGTGCTCACCCTACAGTCACAGTACACAGGAATGATCCTGGGTTCAAGACGGGGAGGAGTCACAGACCACAGCCTCAGGCAGGTGCAAGCTAGTCTCCTCCCAGTGCTGGTCCCAAGCCCAGATAAATGGACAGGGTTACATGAGAAATAGAATCCGAAGTAAAAACAGTGCCAGTAATTTTTAATTGCCCAGTTGCTGGTTGTGCACATCCAGCGAACACTGAGTATTTGTGGTGTTTAAGGTGATGAACTCAAAAGGAAATAAAGATAATGGGACAGGATCATAGCACATCATCGTTTCATGTAGAAAGGGAGATTATAAAATCTCTCAGAAATCACAGTCCATTCGTCTTATATAACATAACTCCTGAGTCCATCCTCTGTTTGAATCAATCTGTTTTAGAGTTCCCTCCTTTAAGGCCACGCTTCTTTGAGTTTTCTTTTGATTGGCTGCCCCTCTGTAACAGGAGGTTGGAAGTGCAGGTGGGCGGGCTTACATGCTCACAGAGAGAGCTGTGTGCCTGAGGATACAAAAATGTGGGAAAGCGAACATTGTGAAGCCTGAGCTTCTGACTTACAGCTATTACCTTTACAATTACAATTTTATGCCATATTTAATCTAACATTTGAGCAGCATATGTGACTGAGAAGACGATCCTCTTCAAAGAAACAAACACAAAAAACTCTTTATACAAAAAACTTGATTTAGCAGTGACTTGTGTGATGAGGACTTTTTTGGGAGACAATTTATAGGAGCAAGATTAAGTCGTTGCAAAAACAGAAAAAGCTTGAAACAAGCCTGTGTTGAAGCAGCTAACGTGTGTAGCAACAAACTTCTGTTGCACCGGTGTTCAACTGGAAAAATTCTGAAAGCATAAAGACAATTAAGTGCGTAGGTGTAAATTTCTATGCACACACACAAAACCACACACTAGACACTGCGGTGTCTGGAGAGTAGAGATAGGGCTGTCTCCATCAGCCTCTCCACCTACCCAGAGGACCTAATCAGTCAGTGAATACACGTAAAATGGAGGCTGTCATCTACCTCCAGCCCAACAGACTCCCCGCCGACACTTTTCTCCCACTGCCAGCCTCTAGAGAGCAAAAAAAAAGATGGATCTTTCCCAAAAGCTCCATCCTCAACCAAGATATCCTACATCATGCATCATATTTTCTCAGCTGCCGAGTTTCTCCGTCCTCTTTCTCTTTGTCCTGTTTAGTCTCATCTTTACAGTTAGATCCAACTACTCATATACCAATTTCTGTTTTGTTTTTTATTGTCTTTGTATTTCCAAATTTCATGACTTTTGTCCCAAAGATAGCTACATGTTTTCAATTTCATCTTAACATATGATGAAAGCGCCTAAGTGTCTCTTTCTTCGCCTTTATCTCGAGCTGACTTCACTCCTTCCTGACATGTGCCAGAGAGAGATGAAAATCAGGGTAATGGAATCCACTGTGATCCTGACACTGCTTCCGGGACAGAACAATTCATCACTGCAACAACCCTCAACTCAGCAGGAAAGAGGCACATAATTGGGTATCAGTGGGAAACGCCTTTTTGCATTGGGAGCAACCAGAATCTATGCTTGGATTTTTGGATTCTTCTGTCCATCCAAAAGAAGAACAAAATTCCATCAATCAAATTTACAACTCGACAGACTGGCGACCCACCCAGGGCGTACCCTGCCTCTCACACAGAGGTTGCTGGGATAGTCTCCAGCCCAATGGCAACCCTGAATTGGATAAGCGAATGAAGATGGGTGTCTGGATGGTCATCCAACTTTATCGGCTTACACTGGAATGCCAAAATTATAAAGGAAAGCCAAGTCGATCTTATCCCGCTTTCCACAGTCACGCAAACTGTGCATTACAGTTGTTTCGCTTGTCATGCATCTGAAAACGTGTGGGGTAATGATTCATTCATCTGAGGACAGGGACTTGTTAGCCTGCTTATGGTTCTTGCAGTGAGCAAGCTCATGCCTGTGAAGACATCTGTCAGCATGCAGATCAAAGGTAACTGTAATGCCTGACAAGCTATATAGAAATTTAAAATACACTACTGCATATTTGAGGTAATATTATTCCTACGCAGCACTTAACTGCGTTTGAAGAGACATGAATTTTTAAAAACAGTCGCTCCAAATCACAACAAATTGACTGCAGGGTGCAGATTAAAGCCTGGATCCATCTGCAACTGTTGTAGGTGTCAAGTGTAAACAGGACATGAGTAAAAATCACCACCCTGGGGTTGCACGTCTCTGTCAACCAGTCAAGTTTTGATTCATATCAGTCCACAATCATTTAATATATGCAATACGTAGAGACTGCAGGAATTTAATTGGTGGGACCGAACCAACTGCTTTCAGGCATTGGTGTCTTTGAATTCCAACTCAGTATTTTTTAAAAAAATTCATTTTAGTGTTGACATACTCAAGATTTGCAATGTAGACACTCTCAAAAACAATAAAAAATTCATGAGGAAAAACAGATGTGGATGGTTTGTTTCTTTTTTGGAGCTCCTCTGAGATTTTTTGTTTTGGAGATTTATTATTCTATATTTTAGATGGAGCTATGTAACTGCCGTGGCCACTGTGGGCCTGCAAAATGGGTGAGTGCTAGAGCCTGTGAATACCGGTGAGTGTGTAGAAGCAGTTGAAAGGTGGAGGACTGAAAGGATAATAAAGAGAAAATGGAAGACTGTGAGGGGTAGTAAAGGGAGTAAAAAGAAAGGACGGGAGGGTGATTTAGTGACTCAGAGAACTGACAAAGAAAGCAAGACAAAGGTGAGAGAGGTAAAGGAAAGAAAGGGAAGTAGAGGATGAATGAATGAAGTGAACACATAACCCTCAGCGAACAGCTGAGAAGCTCGTGGGCGTGAGTGGTTAGACGTGAGCTGATTGGGCTGTATCGGCGCACATAGCAGGGAAAAGACCGGTGTTTGTTTGTCCTTGATTTTATTTGCTTTGTGTGTTTATTATAAACAGGGTGAGGTTTATATATTGATCCTAAAAAGGGGAGAAAACAAAGTTCAGAATATCTAAGGAGGACTCGCATGCTCTCCAGTGACCTAATTAGACTTTAGCCAACAGAGACACACAATTGGTAAGAAAATATCTTTTTTAATTCTCACATTAAGTATAATTAATGTTTCACAGAATGAACACAATTATAGCGTAGTGGTTTATACATTCACCTAACAAGCAGAGAGCACAAGTAAGTCTGATCCCCCGGAGGAAAGACAAATCCCTTTGTGGTTGAGTCCCAGAGGCAGCCGGAGTTACCTAAAGAAATCTGCTAAATCAAACATGCAGAGCCACTCACTGTGGTGACCAACTTGTGAATAAGGGACCAGCCAAAAGTAGCTTTCACAGCAAAATAAAACACATAGAAAGTAGAAATCATTTATACAGTGTTCCAGAAATCAGGTGAGTGCAGATGGGTATGTATCCAAGCTGCATGTAAACCTAAAAATGGTCATTCTTAAGCTTTAAGAGGCCAATAAAACCATCCTGATACATGTATTTCTAGGTACTCTTGCCTTAAAGCAGCCACGTCCATCTCTGACGAACATTTTATAAATACAATCCGTGTTGAGTTTAATATTTCAACAGAAACTTGAACTGCAGCGGTCCCTGTCATGGCTGGAGGAAAGGCTTTATGTGATGAGCTGAATGCACCAAGGTAGTTTTAACAAAGATTAAACCGAGCTGCCAAAGCATATTACTCGAGCCACCTGGTGAATGTGCGAGTTTGTCAAAACTTGACGCAATCGCGCCTTAAAAGGCTAAAAAAAAAATGTCTGCCTGTCCTTAAGTGAAAAGTAATGATATGCCGCTTATAAAAAAACAGAAACAAAACAAAATCACTCAACTCAGATAAAATCCTTTTCAAAGCGGGCATATAAAACCATGTATCCATTCATTCCCTTGCAACCTTTTACCATTTTATTTACCCGAGCCACTGAACGAAGAAAATGTACTACACACAAAAGAGTCATTCAAAGGAAATCTTGCGAACCATGGCAACCTCAGTGCCCTATTATGTTTCATCCCAATTGAACGTCTTGATCCGTGTTTGGCTGACATCCATTTTATGTTGTGAAAACACAGCTGACTTGTGATTATTCACAATATGTAAAGATGTCAACTTAACTGCAAGTACAACAAAGTGCCTCCGACAACAGCACAAAGCGCTCCCCCTGCAACGGTGATGCAATCATCCTTTTCCACATTTTCAAGCCGTCATTTCTCCGGGGGTGTGACGCACCCCCTCCCCTACCCCCCTCGTCAAAAAACAGATTAAAATACATCAAAAAAAGGGGATTAAAGAATCTGCCGACACTCCTAAATCCTTCAAAAGGCGTCCGACTCTATCAAAGGATGAGTACTATTAAATATGAGGCGACACATGTGACACGTGAAGGGTGCCGGTGTTCAGTTTATAATTTCTGCCACTGTGGGGAGGGGAAAAATGAGATTTCAGTGAAGCATGATATCAAAGCAAAGCAATAAGTGGCTTTTGCCATCTTTATATGCCGGAGTAACCTATAGGTGACAGAAAGAGAGAGAGTGCACAGCAGAACAGAGGTGAAGCACTTGATTTGGCTGCCTCATGTACATACACAGACGTCAGATAGGAAAAACAAACCAAATAGGCTCCAAGACAGTGAGAGGGCAAAATAAATTCTCCATTTTCTCATTTGGGGGTTTCCCTGTTAAGCGGCAGTGAGGTGGGGCTCACCTCAAGCGATTCTTAAAGAGGGCTGAGTTCAAAGCGTGCCGGTGGGAGGAGAGACGGCTGCGTGGGAGAACAGCAGACAGTTAAGATGGGATTTCTCATTACGCGCGTCTCGCTCTGTGTCCTGGCTAACACTGCTGTATACCGCTCACTCCTTCTCTGCCCTATAATTTCTCTCACTCCCCCCCCCCTCCTTTTCTCTCTCGCATAGACTCAAACTGAATGCATAAGATTGCGCCCCACTAGGCCACATTCCCCTTCTCTTTCATCTGAGCCCTGCTTGTGTTTCCACACTATCTGACTGTGCACACACAGAGGCTAAAACACACACAGACAGACTGGATGACAAAGCGAGAGCAAAGAGGGAACACAAGGCAGAGAGATCTTACCGTGTGTACATGAATGAGAGCTCAGAGCTAGGCTATGAAAAATAACAAATGTTGAAACTGAAAAAAATCCTTTAAACATCTCTCTATATAAATATATGAAACAGGACTTTTAATTGTTTTATTTCTTTACATACAGTCATTTTTAAATAATTCCCACGTCAGCTGAATGATACGAAACAGTCTGAATTACTTCACTGCATTTTAAACAGTGATTTCCTTCAGATTGGTTACATTCCCGTGTGTTCTTCTAACCGTGTTTTGTCTTTCACTGAATCTAAATACTGTTTCCACCTTCACTTTGTGCATATAAACAAACAGAACTGAAAAAAGTCAGGTAGCGGAGCCCATCAGGGCAAAGAGGTAAAGCGGGAGAGCGCGGCGCTGTCGTGATTGCGTCGCTGTGTGGAAGTAGACGCGTTTGCTCGAGAAGAATGAGCAGCACGTCCCCTTGCAATCAATCCCAGATATTACCCCGGTATTTGTCAGATATGCTCCCTGCCACGCCAGCCATCCGTGACTCATTCCGTCATTACATCGGAGACGTCACGCCCACTCCACCCCTGCCTGCGCCATCGTTCCAGGGTCTGATGGCGGCCTAATGGCCTGCTCTCTCTACACTGCAATTAACCTTTTTATTGGCCACCTGCCAGACAGCTGGAGATACAGCAGTGTGCGCGCGCGTATGGGCTTATGTAAGCGCGACCATAAATGCGTCTGTGTTTATATGCACATGCACAGTGGCTGAAGCTTTTAAGTCTATAAATTACCATGTGAGCAGCGAGCCCCAGAGCACGCATGTGCACGTGGGCCTATAAAAGCTGACAGATTTCACCTGCTACTCTCGTCAAATAGAAATTGATTGAATCTAACATCCCATCATGTTTGACCCAGACAGATCCCACTGGCTGTGATGCTGTCTCAAAGCGGAAACACATCTTGGAACAAGAACTAAACACGTCCCTTTTGCATTATAGGCGAGCGCAGGGGGAGATATTATTTGTACTCCAGGAGCACCTGTCTCCCACCCCTGTCGCTGCTGGAGTAGAAGTAAATGGCAGCTGTAAAAATGATTCCAATTAAAATGACATTTCTGTAAATATGTCATCTTCCAAAGTTTCATCAAATCTGTGCCACTGATGCCAAACATTGCATAGTTAAAGCTACCCCGTGGAGTTTTTGACTTATAGTAGCACAAATCCCTGTTTTCAAAACACAAAGACGGGCGTGCATGCAACAGGGACGGGTGATAATTCGCGTGGAAACACTGTAATGTGCCAGCAAAGACTGTATCCTAGTAAATGTGCACACAGTGTAGATGAAATTGGAGGACAAAGTGCATTCAGCACATTTGTCTTCATGAAAATAAATATAGATCTAATTTGTCTGTTCACAAGGAAACTCCACAGAATCATTTTAATGCTGATATCTTTTATTTGACCATCCGATGTTTTATTTTAAACCCTGCTGCACTCTAATAGTATTATATCCTTTTCCCAAGGGAAGTCGTATCTGCGAGATCTCGTCTCACACACAGTTAGACCGCGAGCTTTTTGAGTGAAGGAGAAAAAAAATCTTTTCGATCTCTGCAATGCTAACATACTGCTTCATTACTTTGCAATTCAAAAACCAATGAAAAGTAACAGAACGGCAGGCGGACAGTAACTTTACACAGGCGCTCGCTGTCTGAGAGGCTCGCTATACCATTGTCAACAAGAGGTCTCTGTCGAGTGTCTTTAAAATGTGGCGGACCACGGCTGAGCAGAAAGCACACAGTAAATGCATTCTGTGGCTCCTGCAGCTGCAAATTGAATTTTGGGGCATGACTTGACTCAAAACACCTAATAATCCCACGTCACTTGCTGTTCCCGAGCTGAACAAGGTCACACTGTACAGCGAGTAATGAAAAAAAGACCCTTTTTACAAGCATTTATCCAAATGCATTCAGGCTCCGGCGAGGTGAAGAAATTTAAAGAAAAGAAAGCACAAATGGCCGAGCACCTGAAGGACAAAAAACCCCCAACAGAATAAGAAAAATAAACCACAAAACCCTTTCATGTATACGGACGCCACATGTCTGTGCACATATAGCATGCAGTGGTGAAGGGGGGAGCATAGCAAAGACTGACAGGTTTTAAGTCACTGCACAAACAGCTTTTGTTTCTTATGACGTCTCATTAGCCCTGACAAAAAGTTAAAGCTGGGATTATCTAAACCTTATCGCCTCATTTGTCAATCAGCTTTTGAATGTGCACACTCACTCTGATGTGACAGCCAGCACAAGTGCAAACACGTGTTGGGAGTTCAGCAGGTCTATAAAGCACTTGCTGGTAAACACGTAGTCTAGTCAATGCTTTTCGGCTCCATCCATAATCTCACAGTGGCTTTTGAGTGATCAACAGCTCAACAGTAACTACAACACATTTGAAAGCATAAACCAGAGTTGAGTTTGGACTGTATCACATGCTGGCTATGCTGATTAATCTCGCAGTCCTTACCTGCTACAGAGAGGCGTGCCGTGCGGCTGGAAATGGATCCCAGGTTCTCAATGGTGGCAACACACTGATAGGTTCCTTCGTCTGGCTTGTTATGTTTAGAGTGGACCACATGGCTGAAGAACAGCGTGCCGTCGGGCAGTATTTTTCTCCTCTCGTCTGAAACCAGGCTCATGAAGGTGCCGTCTTTCTTCCATTCGATGTGTGCCGGCGTGGCTGCGTCGCTGTGTGCAGAACAGTTGAGGAAAGCGGAGTTCCCCCGGATGGCCAGCGTGTCCTGGGGCTCCACGGTGAACCAGAAGGGGCTGAAGGGCTGCACTGCTGAAGCTGAGGAGCAACAGAGGGGAGAAGTGAGATGTCAACACAGAAAGTTACGTCAGGTCCACTTTTCTCTGAGCGCTAATGAAAATTAGCGAAATTCTTGCTGTTCTCCAGCAGCTTATCAGTGGGCGATGTGGCTTGAAGATCACACCACAATTATGGGGGCAGATTCATTATCAAGGATGCATTGCTCAAGTTTCCCCAGATGATCATTCTCTATCATTCTAAACACCTGATTAGCTGTGTATACAGTGGATTAAAAAGTCTGACAATTTGAGTTAGTGCTCTATTTCTCGTTTTTACATTGATTTTATTCTGAAAGTTCCTGCAGGAAGTGGTAATATATAACACTGATATAACACTGATGCTTCTTCTGGCTGGTTGCCAGGTCGCCTCCATTCTTTATCCACCAAACTACGCCACAGCTATTCACACTTCTTGTTAGTTGAAATGTGAACAGTGCTGATATTTCTATACAAGTTACTCTAAGAATTTTATTCTGAAAGTCCAGTCTCTTCAAAATAAAGCACCTGTATGTAGCAGGTGGTAAAAACCAATCACAATTTAACACGGTCAGATCATACCAGTGTATCCGTTTTGATTTCACTGATTCCAGCATGGATCTTCTTTCCGTAAGCTTCAGCTTCTTTATCGGATTACTAATCAGTAATCGAGTGTAACTACTATCAAAGATCAGTAAAGAAACATGCTTGCGGTTAGGCTGCAGCAGAGGGTTGATGAAAGGTGCGAAATGCTTGCAATCACTCTAAATTGCACAACACTACTATCTGCTTTTTCAGTTCGGTCACAGCATATCCTAAGAAGTCGCTGACATCAATGGCGTGTTTCAATGCTCACTCTAAAAATGACAGAACACTGCAGGACTCCAAGTGCCCCAAACACTGAATGAAGTGTTCCCGAACCAAAACATCTTTTTGTTCATTCTATCTTTCAGCCAAAGTGCCTCGGCCTTATTCCAGAGCCTCAAAGAGGCTTTTTATTATGAAACCACAAGCCTCGCTGGAATTGGGCAAGAGGAACTGACAAATTTAACCAAGTCTAGCCTCCCTGGCAAGTTAATATCACGTCTTGCGTTATCATAAGTACAGCGTGCGGGGAAGGAGTAAACACGCAGGAACGCGGCTGCCATTTCCTTTCCTCGAGCAGAAATGGTAACATCACATTGACATGAACAGTGCCAAAGTGAGAGTAAGTAAAATTGCTTTGCATTCACCTCATCCATTATTCAAGCACTCCCACTGTAAGAGTCACACTGTGGTATTGTTTAGATAAATAACACCAATTATCAGTTCTGCAGGGATGGGGCAGAGCTTGAAAAATAATTACAGGGGTATGAAGGTATTTTAATAATTCAACGAATGGAGTGAAATAAGTGGCTGAGTGTTAAATGCAGTTTAAAATATGCCTGCTCTCTTCCAAGGAAATGGCATGTCTCCGGGGGAGAGGGGAGAGCAGAATGCGATAAAAAGAGATGAAGACAGAAAATGAGAGAGTAGTGTGAGAGCGAACGAGGGATCCTGTGCCAATAGTTCAGCTATTTAACTACTAGAAGATAATTTCTCTACCTTGTGGCGCCCTAGCGAGAGATCCAAGATTGAAGTAATATAATGCATGGTCCATTATGGTGGCAATATGAATGCTTGCCCTCTGTGCACTTAGTTGTCTTGAAAGCACAAACAATTACAGAGAAAATACTGTTGGAAAGTGACTGAACTAAATAGAAACAGATGCAAATAAATGTAAGCCGTTTTCCCACTAAACTGAGCAGTCAGACCCCACACTAATTCACTGATGAGTGGACCAGAATACTGAAGAGGAAGTGTGCCTGCATTCTGTCTCAGTGTACAGCAGGGACCTTGAACAACTGAATTGAGGCCTGATATACGAGCACAGTCCCTTTAGAAAGATCTGTGTTAGCAGTTACTTTACAGATATCCTCCTATGACTGCTCTGGCGCCATTTCACTGCAGTTGCGGAGTAAATTCAAGCAAAGAAAACTTTATTAGGCTGGGTAATGCACAGAGTGCGCAAGAGCTCAAAACATTTTGAAAATCCCTCCAGGCAGAAGTGGAAGTGAAATTCAAGTGAATAAACAGCAGTAATGAATAAAATATACAATGTTCTAAACTAGCCCAAAACATTTCTAACTGCAGCTCTTAGGAGGCAAGTGAGTGGCTTCTAATTAGACTGAAGCAAGTAGCTAATTTCAGGAAATCAATAAATTCACAGCGAGCCTGCTTACATATTGGGCAGAATGTGACAACACTAGCAAATGTGTTTGACTCATGGTGTATAGGACAGATGGAGAGAGACTTGAGGGAGGAATTCGTCACTCCAGCGGACCAAAAGCACCATGACATGCTTAATCATCTCTGCATTACACTGCTGGAACAGTTGGGTGTGTGGGGCTGGGCAGCTCGTCTGTGCCCAGGTTTGGCTCCCCTCCAGTCAAAAGACCATCTTCAGCTGCTCTCTATCTGAGGGAAAAAACTGAATGGGCTTGAAGGTCCTACAAGCATCCTATCAGAGTCAAAGCAGCTGGCTTTAGCAGCTTTTCATCCCAATCGCAGAAACAGTAGGGGAGGGCTTAGCTTCGGCTCTACTTTTGAGAAAATGGCAAACCATCTGCATTCAGCTGCAGACACAACAACCAACGTCTGTGCACTGGGATGAACCAGGGGTGTAAGGAGTTTGATGGCAGGCAATCGGCTTTTTGGCAGCATCTAACTAATCTTCTGTTAGAATCTTCGACTCATTAACACCATTTCTGCTACTAATCTCAATTTCTCCCTCACATTACCTTCAACCGCTCCTGGCAGATGGCTGCCCCTCCCTGAGCCTGGTTCTACTGAAGGTTTCTTCCTGTTTGAAGCGAGTAGTTCCTTATCTATCGCCAAGTGCTTGCTCATTTGAAGTCGTCTGATTGTTGGGGTTTCATTCTATTATTGTAGTGTCTTTACCTAATAATACAAAGCACCTTGAGGCAACTATTTTTGTCATTTGGTGCTATATAAACAAAACTAAATCCAATAAAACTGCAAACAGATTCCAAAACAAGGATGCCAACGTTAGTGGCCAAAGTTCAAACGCGTGCGTTTCACGTAAAGGTGGGATTGTGTAAATCAATGCCGAACACCCTGGACTCATCTGCAGACTGAACAAATATTTTGACAAAAGGCGAAAGCAGCATTCCAAACCGATGACTATATTTCATGTTTCCGTCTTTGTAGCATGTAGAGAAACACAATCATAAAAGAAGTTTCACATAAAGCGCAGTGTAGCCAGCGTATAATTTCTCTCCTCTAGAAAGCAACTAAAAATAACCAACTCAAGGCAAATTTATCTCTTTCAAACTCCCTCAGATTATTTATAGAAAATGAGGGAAAATGTATGAAAGCACACAGAGCAAAATCCATATTTCACCAATTTAATGGGTCCCTTAGGAATAACAACAAAGTCCCCGTATCAATAAACAGGCTTCTGAACGCTAACCTAAAGCAATTCCAGTGACGTAAGGAGAAGCTGGAAAAACCACACCCGTGACCGATATTTAAAGGTTCACTAGCCTGAATTGTCGCTCCTTGTTAAAAAGAGAGGACAAGCAGCCAGCACCTCAGCAGGAAGCAAGGATCTCTATCTGCAACATGTGATTAAAAAAAACAGAAGAAAATGCACAAACATCAGTATCTTAGAGTAAAGACAAGCTTCAACCTTTATGCCAGAGCTGAGGGAAAAAAGTTTACTTTTGGCAGCTAACAAGGTTCCGAGTTATAAGCCTGGAAAAAAAAATTGTAATGAACACAAATAGAACGAGCAGTGGCGTGCCGATGCACTGTGAAGTGCTCGCTGACAGAAAACTCAACAGAACTCATGTTCTCATACATCAAAGTGCAGAAAAACCAAAACCTGCTGAAACAGAACATAATGAGAAGAAGGGAGATCAGTTAAATTTGCAATGACAGGAATTTCTGTCTCTTGTATACATTTGTTTTTTGTCTTTCGCTCACACAGCCAGATGATGGCTATATGTTTCCCAGAGAAATGCAAAGTGCACCTTTAAATGTTTCTTACAATAGCACTGAAACACAGCGGGCTTTTAACAGCACAGCTGTAGAGTTAGAGGAGGAGAGAGGGGTCAGAAACCACATTACAGTGTGAGGAGTCTAATCTATTCGGGCCCCCATCCGTTTGTGTTTGATAAATAGAAACCTCCACACCAGGCAACCAGTGAGAATAAGTCGAGCGGAGAGCAAGGGGCTAGAAAATGGGCTTGTCTGCTTGATAAGCATGGGCTGTTACCTCTGTCCCAAATCCACTTTTCTCCGCAGTTATAAAAGGTTTGGGAGCCCAGCTTAAGGTGGTGCTGCGATATGCTGCAGTGCTCCCCCCCACTCGGATATGAGGAAGACAGAATGGAGATGTGGGGCTAGTGATGGATTTCCCCCACGTCCTGACAATGTTAAAAGCACGATTTCAGACATTACGGAGATTACTATCTAGGTGAGGGGTGTGTGTGTGTGTGATAACTAGTAAGCCACAACTTCTAGCTCTCTTCCCGTGAGAGTTTAGAAAAGTAGAAAAAGGTGTCTGCATCAACTGTGCGAGGTCATCTGCACTGACCCCAGATACTGGTTAACAATTTCGGCAACATTGGGTGTGTTAAAAAAAAGAAATCCCACTGAAGGCAGTAAAGAGTGGGTTGGCGAGGGTCTGCTCTCTGCACAAAGACCCCCTGTTCTCTCCTATTCTGCACTTGGCCCAGCAGGAAGCCTCCTCCCTCATTGACCCACCGCCTGACAGCAGTCATAGTGACTGCCTTCCTTATTGAGCCACTCTTGAGACAGAACAGAGCACTCTGGAAGCCAGTCGCGTTTTCAACAACCGAGGCTCTTCTGTGGCCTGATCTTTATAATATGTCACTGGATCTCTGAGCTGTAAGCCCTTTGTAAGAAAACAAGCCAGGAAAATCGTTAGTAGCGCATCGGAGATAAATGGAGGCCTTCAGTGCAGGTAAAGATAGATACAGGATGAGGGCCTTTTGTAATTTACCTGAGCACTTCAGGCTCCTGTCTCTGTGCTATTTCCATATCTTCACCGTTTGTTCTTCCAGGCAGAACATCAGGCTGCTTAAATGACACTAATGGAAATGGTTGTCTCTTCTTCCCTCCCACACTCTCCTGTGCTTTTCCTTCATTTTTGCACCCTGAGTCCGTGTCTCTTTCTGTGCAGTCTTTCATCCAGCCTTCTCCCAAAACTTTGCTCTAAAGCCCATCTGTCACCGTCGAGGACCTCTGGGAAATAACCATGAACCTAAGATCGAGCGTGGTGGGACTAGGTGTCTGCAATGTAGAAATGGAGAAAAAGCTTATTTGAGGCATGTATCTATTTAGTGGAAAAGGTGTCCTTTTCAAATTAAGAAAACACAGCCTCCCGCTCGAATTAATGTGCTGGGCTTTACTTATATTAAATTAAAGAAATTAAGATTTATGTAGAGACTCTGTGTTCGTGCTTTCTAGAGATTAGCCCAAATAATCTGACTATATGACTTTTACCATCTTCTACTATCTTTTACAATGTCAAGCTAAAGGAAAAGAGAGTTGGTGTTACAACCCAAGCACTCAACAATGCCTGATGAGCCTGATCACGGATACCACAACCCACTGATTCTGGTATTCAAAGCATTCCCCGCAGCACTTCATGAAATGAGGAGTTAAGGCCAAGCCATACAGGGATGGACAAAATGACTGGGGTGCCTAGCTCACACACTGGCTGTCCTGCGCTGGCACCAACTCAACTGGCAGATTAAAAGAGAAAAGGATCCAATTTCTTCAGCTCAGAGTTCTCCATCATCCTGTATACTGGCTGCCATGGTAAAGCTCCAGAGGCCCGGAGGCAACATGACAGGGTCACCAGTGAAGGAGGGTCACCGCAACGGCATCAGCTCTGGTTGCGCTGCAAACTGCCAGAAAATGGTATTCTAAAAAAAAACGTCAGTCTCTTTTTTAATCAGGTGGAGAGAAAAAAAAGATCTTAGTGAAATGATTCACTGCTTAATAGGATTAGCAAATAGTCTGAGTGCAAGACGCCGGCAAAACTTCAAATGTGGACCGCCACGGCCAACGTGAAGACATTAAGTGAAGGATTTTTATTCAGACCTTTTTACTCTTTACAGTACTGAATGTAATGGTGTCAGGGTATAGTATACCAGTGATTAATGACTACCTAATCCCACACAGGCACAACTGACCCCAACTTCCTGCTTAGTAGCAAAGGAGCTCAGTCCAAGACCACCTTGGAGCCTTATTTCAATGCACTGCCTAATGAGAGGCCTTAAAACCAGGCTCAACACCAAGTGTTAGCAAGAAACTGGATAATGTACAAGCTACGAGGAGGCCATATCGAGCGACGCTTAGACCAACATTTACCATTCTGAAAGTCAGTGGTAAACATTACTCTTTGGTTCACAGATTATATGGACTGAGTGATTTAAAGAATTAGAACATTTGAAACTGATTTTTCATCATTTAATAAAGCATTTTAAGAGCAGCTGTTTGCAGGAGCATTTGATTTAAAGTAAGCGCCAACATCTGAAGCCTAAACGTCTTAGTATCCATGCAGTGGCCTATAAAAAAAAAAAAAGAGAGAAAAAAAAGTGTGTTTGTGTATTTTCCAAACATCAAAAGAGAATGCTGGAAATTAGGTTTTGAGGCAGTATCTGGCTTTTTTTCTTTTCTCATTAGTCCTACAAATACACACCTTTTATGTCACAGTTCAATGAAAATGCCAAGTGGTGATCAGGAGAAATAGTCTGCAGGGGAAAATCTCTTAAATGCACACTAATTCATGTTTTGCACTCATTAGTGTAGCATACATTTTTCATAGATGTTTACAACAATTACATTTGGAACCTGTGTTTCCAAAATATGCATATTTATATCCCTGTGGCATGCCTGTAAACAAAATATGTTCTTGACTGTGCATTCGGCTACATTACATACATAATTTTATATTAAACTTACTGGTTATTGAATTATATATCCACCGCTGTAGACTGTATTATGAACTCTGGTACAAATAAATGGTTTAAACAATTAATAAAACTCTTCTTTGGCAAAATGATAGAGGCAGGTATATTTCTTTCAGTAAAACTGGACACAAATACTGAAAATAGGAGGGGAAAAAAGACATTTAAATGAAATGCTGGACAGAGCTTTCAACAGCCGAGTGTGATGAGGGAGACCCAGGAGGGATTGGTTGGATGGGGAACCCCCTCACCTCATCTGGTAGCGATAATTAACCAGTACTGATTGAGGCTCAAATTCCCTCGCTTATCAACCTCCCCCGTGGGCTCACAATGAAGGATTGGCCCACAGAGACGAGAGCAGCCCAGACAGGCATTCTTTGAGAGCTGGTCTTGAGATAGTGCAAGACAATGATGAAAAAACCCACTTTGCCTCACGCAAAGTAATTGGAACGCAAAATGGCAAGAACGAGCATGTTTCTCAGGCTAGATGGACACCCACAGAGCAGTTGGACTAAAGGTTACAACCATCACTTAATGTTTGCGTTTGAGAATTGGACTAACCTTTTCTAGCTGCTGAAAAAAAAGTGCTTTGAGAGAAAAAAAAAAAAAGAAAAAAAAAAACTCACCATGGCAGCAGATGCCATTATCTGCTATTTTTTAAGTAAAATGCCCTTTAAATTGCACTCTCAAACAAACTAACAACTGCAGAGACAAACGACGCGCTTAAAATACCACCAGAAATCAGCACATAGTACCAATCAGTATGAACCGTTGAACTGTAGTCAGAAAAGACGAACAGGAGGGGAAATCCATATCGTCTTTTGACCCATAAAACATCGCGATGTCATTCAAATAATCTGGTAGCATGAGACAAGTGACTCAAAATCTGACAACATTGTCGAGTGCTGCTGTGAGCGCGACAAAGAAAGAATTGTGAAGATCTCATGTGAGATAGCATTGTACAGTAATAAAGCTGGAGTAACAATAATACATAGGGGGGGGAAGAAAGAAAAAAAGTGGAAATGTCTTCCAGATGCCTTGTGGCGATAAGTTATCTGATGAGGCTGTAAAACCAGCAAGCACTGGGCAAAACGTAGCCAGGAAGTAGTCGACACACCAGGCAGATTGGGGCCAAGTTCTGAGCAGCAACACATGAGATAGTCATCTGAGACAGGAAAGCACATTCATTTTGCCACCAGCTAGCTCCACCCTGTCCCCACCAACCCCCATACTGAAGAAAATCATGTGGCCGTAATGAGATATCCTAGAGATTTTTTAATGAAACACAATATTATATTCTCTTGTGCCTGTTTTTTCTCTTTCCTCAGCTATCACACTCACTCACACAAACATATACACACAGAGAAGAAAATCGATATAATCCTCTATGCCTTGCACAGTCAAACACCCGGCAATTTATCAGCATTGGATTTCAAAGTCTGGGTCTTTGCCTATTTCGTCCTTGACTCCTGTCATTTATTTGCTCTTATTTTTTCTTGAGCACAACAGGAAGAAGTAGAGAAGGAGACGGGGTGTGTAGGGGTGTGGGGGGGTGTTTGGGAGGTGTAGGGGGGGGGGCTTGCTTACAGTACAATTTCCACACACTCTACAGTTAAGTAGAGCGGTTGGTACAAAGAGCTAGAGATAAAAGTGCAGGGCACACTGAACAACTCTGCCAGAGGTCACATCCAGCAATTCACTTGATCACAGTGTTTGGATCTGGCTCCTTTGAGTGGTCAAGTGTGGCTAATCTTCCTCTGATAAGTCAGATGCCAATTACCAGCCCAGACACAAAAACATTTCAAACTACCCCAGTTTCTCCTCTTGTCGAGATAAGCATCAGCATGCAAATTCTGCTAATTACAACGGAGCTGAGTCATAGTCCCCCCCACTTTCAAAGCTCCCTTTGAGACTTATTACACTGGCCTATTGCTGTCACATATAGATAAAAGATAAGAATTATTTTCCCATAAGAAAGGGGGGGGGGGGGGACACTAGCATTAACATGGTTGTCAGTTTCTTCTCACAAAAGAACTTGAAGTTTTTCTTCTATGCAATAATCCCACAGCTCTGCCTTTAACATAGAACAAGATCCTTACAACTAAAAACATGCATTTATGAGGAGTGTGCATATATGCGGGACGACTCTTTTTTTTGTTCTTTTCAGACTGGCTTCAAAGTAGTTGACAGAGAGGTGCAGTTAGTGGGCTGTTGATAAAAGGGAAGCCAGTCGCTGCGTGTTCACAGCGATTTGGAGGAAACCATTTAACACTGGAGTACGGGAAAGATCAAAGCCTTCGAGCCAACACTGGGAGGGAGACTCAATTACTATTTTACTTGAAACCGGATGCTACCCCTCTGGAAGAGACCCTTAAAATAACTCTGGAAAAAAATATCCATGGCAGCTCGGAGAAGTGGGGACTCGGGAGGGAATGCTATCTGAAGACAGTGCTGTAATAACGTTGGAGTTAAGTGCGGTTACAGGGGTTAAGTGTTTGCACCAGGGGCATAGTTAGATTACAAAATGAAGATGCTGCGTGAGGCATGAAGGTCTCCTAGATATTATTACTGTCGTGTACGAGATAGCAAAGCTGCCTTTTAAATGATGAAAGCACCTTTTTCCCCCTTTTGGGAGAGTAGCAATTTTTTTTCACCTTACACTTCTGGCCTGCAATCATAAACCATTTTCACACATGAACTCCAGACAACAGCCTGAGATATTGTTCGAAGTTGCCCTGAAAGACGTGCAGCAGACGACAGGAGATTTTCTGTCAGATGTGCTGGGCTTTATTCAAACCGATGAAGCCGGTCTAACGTCCTGCCTGACCGATTCAGACATCTGCCTTCTCACATGCAGTTCATGTGTCAAATACAGATATATTTAGGACAACTCCCCAGTCACTGCAGATATCATCCTATAGCCAATCTGAACCACGACACACATTACTGATCTGACCCTTATTTACTGGGATTAACATGCTGCCTTTCAGGGGACATAGAATAAAGGGATGGGATGTGCTTTACTCACATTTACTTACTAAATCTATCATCAGCAGCTATGAGTCTTTTTCAGTGGAATTTCTACTTTACAGGTGACTAGTGTAAATGGGCCAGAACTTATTATAGTGCTTTACACCCATTCATACAGCAGTGTATTCTGTGCTGCTTTCTATTACACATGCAATCACAATCTAGTGGATTGGGGTTCAATATTTTGCCCAAAGAAACTGGGAACTGAACCACCGACCACAGTAACTACTGAGCCAGACAATGCCAGTGGGCCAAGGATTGAGATGAAAGATAACTAGAAATATAATCTGTCCAGCATGTCCTGGACCTACCGCAGGGTCTACTCCTGGTAGAATACCTCCCCTAGGAGACCCCCAGGAGGCATCCTATTCAGAAGTCCAAACCACCATAATATGGTGGAGTAGTAGTGGCTCTACTCTAAGTCCCTCCCAAATAACCAAACTCCTCATCCTATGAATAAGAAAAAGTCCAGCCACCCTTCAGAGGAGACTTTTCACCACTCGTATCCCTGATCTCATTCTTTGGGTCACTACCCAGAGCTTGATGCCGTGGTTGAAGGTAGGATAAATCAGCCGCTCCAACCCATCAGTCACTCTCCCCTCACTCATGAACAAAGTCCACGCCCACCCCTGACATATAAAACTCCTCCACTTCAGGTTTAATCCTCGCAAAATGGGTTTTCTGCTCATAGTTCTTGTCAATGTCCACAGCAAAATAGATATTAGAATTCAATATATATTCTAATCACTGCATCAAGAGCAATAATAGCAGCATGTTCAGAAAGAAACTTTTGAAAGTGAATCGTTTTATTCCATGCTCTTTAGCAGACAGGCAAATCGGAGGAGACTGGTGCTTGGTAAGTGTGTAAAAGTCAGGCTTAGTGGGCGGAATGAAGCTATCTGTTGATCCTCTCATTCCTTAGGGACCACCTGCTGTTTCTTTCAGTCGGCAGGACTGGCTTTTCATGCATTCATTTCCATACAACTTGCCCACTTCTGTTCAACCATTACACTTTATTGTTTGCACCTTTGTTCCACTGTAACCAGCTTTCCTCTCCTTTATGCTCTGCCGCCGAGTGTGAAGCCCGTGCCAGTCTCTAAGGATGTAAGTACAACAAAAGCAGTTGGAGGATGTGGCACCAGTGGCACGAATGGGAGGTGAAGTATAGCATGAATATCATAAACAAGGCATCGCATCACCACACATGCTGACAAAAAAAACTGCATTCCTGGTCACGGAGACTGAGTTTCTCAATAACACATGCATGTGACCTGCATTGCTGCCCATTCCATACCGCAGCTCTGAAGGGCCCTTCTTTCTTTCTCCTGCCCACCGGAGGCTGATCGCTCATTACCGAGTGAGCTTATCTCTGCTCTCAGTCCTGTCGGCTCAGACAGCGGGAGCTTCCCAGGCTTGATGTGGATGCTAATGTGGATCATATTGCAGGTGAGGAAGAGGCAAACTGATGTGACAACAAGACAGAGTAATGGGTCTTTTTGTTGGGGAGTCAAGACTTCAAGGGAGGGGAAAAAAATAAAATAAAAACGGGAGGACACAGCAAGGTGAATGTCACTCATGGCGCATTTGTGCGAACATCTCAGACAGAAAAGGCGAGGGGAGGGGGGTAGGGCGCACTCATTTGTTTACAAAAAGAATTATGGCTACATGGCCTCAATCGGTCTGGTTTAGATAAGAGCTGAATGAGAAAGGTGCTCGTGTCCCAGCAGCCACAAAAAGGACTGTGATTCAATCTCAGTGGCTATCATTCCTCACTATCCAATCCCTTCCACGACAGTATCACGGTGCAAACTATGTGGTTTATTCCTGAAACACGAATGCTTGCGTTACCATGATATGAAAAGATGAAACAGTAGCTGAATTTAGACGGGAAAATGTCACTCGGTTGGCTTGATCTAACAAAAGCTGACTGTGTATCTTAGTAAAGGCCAAACAGATTTACTAGCAGTTTTTGTTTCCCTGTGCAAAAATATCCACGGGCATGGTGTGCATAGCAGTTTTGCCACAGTTAAACCAAAAGGAACCCGGCTTCACCAAACCACACGTAACAGATGTCGATGCGTGTTTGAATACTTCTGATTGAAAACAACAAAAAGACGGAACTCGTTTCCGTAGCGATGGCTCGTTTGTCTGTGCCAATTACGCCATCTAATTCCCAAATCAACTACGGCACCGCTCGAGCCGTAAAAGAGTCCTATCTGTGCAGCTGCTGGTGCGTCTCCGTCATCAGGTTAGATAAATGAATCCCATTTCCTGCACACTGACGGACTGCATCTCGCCTCTATTGTGTGACGTGATAACGTGAGTGCACGATTGTACTGCCTACAAAGCAACACATTTAACCCATCAAAGAGAGACCCCTCCCACCGCCCACCCACCTTTCTTTCTGCATCTATCAGGTAGCTCTCACAATAAAAAAAAAACACAGGAAGTGGAGACCGTGAACACTTGACACAGGCTTGTCCTGTTGCAGATCTGATCAGAGTACAGCTGAAATTCCCTCTTATCTGTCAGTAACGGTGTGTAAACAGTCAGCCACCGAGCATAACCAGCTTGTGCCCAACTGTTTACACTATATCATAAGCAGACGTAATCTCTCCCTGAGCAATCTGGGTTTGAGTTACCGCCCACCTCCACCACCAGTCCTCATTAAAGAAGCAAAAAAGGAAAAAAACAAAACAAAAACATTCCCAATAAGGCTTGGGTGAAGTTTCCTCACTACTGGCTCAAATGTGGCAGTCAAAACTGCTTGCACCTTAAGCTCTCTTATCAATCTTACCAGGGAGGCTGGTATCAAAGGACCATCAATAAAAGATGAGAGGATTATGTATTTAATATGCTACATATAGCTTACGTGGTATTGCAGCCATAAATAATTCACTGTCTAGATAGTGTCCTGTATATCGCTGAAGCAACACTTTTCCTCATGTTGAGGCTCAGTTGACGGCCTTCTGTCAAACGCGACCTGCACACAACATCAACTGTGAAATTCTTATTGGGAACGGACTTTAAAGTTATGATGAATTGAGTGCATCGAGCTTTAAAGGTATTGACCCACTCTGTGCTCACAAACTGCATCGTGCTGCATTGCTACCCAAACAACAGCGTTTCTCAATGATTTCATCCTTAAGATCCCGGCGCATAACGAGCCACTACGCTCCGGCGAGCGCTGAGGTCTGGCTGCATATCCATGTCTCTGTTAAGCAAAGCTGCTGAGTAAATAAGTGGCTGAGTGGCAGTAACTGATGAGCAGTAATGATTTGTGTGCAGTGCAATCTTTCCCCCGGAGGGCTTCATGCACACCACCCCCAGCAAACCCACCCAAACACCACACTGAAGCAGGAGCTGCAACCAGATGGGGCAATCTCTGGCCCTGAACCCATCTAATCCTCAACACAAGACTAGGGCCCCTATGAGAGTGTGTGTGGGCGTGTGAGAGCGTGTGTTTTTTCAAGAAGCGCATAGCAGCACCCCATGAATTTATAAATATACAAGTAGTTGCTGTAGCCGATCAGCTCTGCGTATGTGTGCACGAGTATATGGAAGGCAGGCTGACTGAGGTTAGGACAACACATCTGCTGGGAAAGAGTTGTTTCAGCCATGCAGATTGGCCATTAGTAACAAATGGGCCGAACGCAGTCACGTCCAACGTAACCATTCCTCATCAAACAATTTACCTCGATCGTCAGCTGGGACGACGCACGAGACTCTAAGCGCTAAGAAAACAAAGACACTATTAGCCAGCACAAATAGTTTTCATATTTAATAGCTTCCCTCGACCAGAGTGCTTCTCGACACGTTCCCTTGTCTGCTCTATCATGCCTGGGTGTTTGCTTAAATTATTAATGCTGGCCTTACAGGCTGCAGGTTAGCAAGAAAGAAAGAAAAAAAATAGGTAGGGCGGTAGGATGTAGTGCGCCGGGGCCACTTCAGACCTCGTTTACATGCTTGTGGGGATTGTGATTGAGTGTTCACCTGCTAATCGCCCAGTGATGCCAGCTGTGCTGACACGGTGGCTGTGGATTTACTTGTGTACCCAGGGCATTTAATATACATGCGTGTCCTGTAATGTGGACACAATAGAGGTGTAAATCCACACGCGGAGGATGTGAAATTTAAGGCACAGGTTCTGTGATGAAAAACGAGCACAGCGGGAAAGCTGGAAGTGCACATGCCGAGAGTGGCTGTGGTCAAGCGATACGAGGAGCTGGTCTGCCCCTTGGTATTAGCTCACAACATAGACCCTAATTATCTTCCTGCACATGTAACAGGCTCTGCTTTGTGCTGCTGGTTACTCAGACCAAAATTTAAAAAGCTGTCAAAGAGCTTTGTTAACATCTAGGTTCTGATGACGACACTCAGAAGAACCTTTACCTTTAGCTTCTCTTGTTATTCTTTTCTTGCTGAATTCCCATAAAAGGTGACGCGCATATGAAAGCAAAAAGAGTAACTGACTTCACAAAATTACTGTGGAGAAATGAAAAGCTTAGAAATATCTGTGTTCCAGTGAAGGCAAAGGCACACAATTTTTACAAAGAAAAACAAGGTTATAGCTATGTGTCACCTTCTGTGTGAAGCCAAGAGCTCCATGTTCATAAAGAAGTGAACACTGGGCCACTAGGGGGGAAAAAAAGAGGATTTTAATGACTTTATTTAACTCCTGACAGCACTCTGGGCCGACTCCAGCTCCACTTTTGATGGGTGGTACGGATGCAGGGGGCACCTTTGTTCAAGCTCGTAGGCTCTGGCACTTTAGAGAAAAGTGAAACTATGAGAGTAATTTAGCAGAGCAGCGTGTGTGTTGTGTGCAAGTGTTATAAGCTGGGAAGGGTTGAGGCACGGGGACTACTTTTATCCATATCCATTTGATTTCCTGTCATGACCACAGACAGCACAAAGGGGTAATGGAAGACCCGTCCTGACGGGGGATTATGGTAATGGGCACCAAAGCAAAACGAAGCAAAGCTGTCGTCCCTGTTGCACTGAACGCACAACTTGTTACGAAAATATGCACAAATAATTAAAAACTTGCTAAAAAAACCCCCTACAAATATTCACAAACACCTGAAGGCATGAAAAGCTTGTTTTCAGTTCCTCACTCTTTAACTGCCTTAGAACACATTTTCTGTCACATGAACCTGTTTGTACATGCCTCTGGGAGCGGGATAATAGGCTTTGACGCTCAATCTATTTTAGGGTCTAGCCAAAGCACTGGCAACTGTGCACCATCACAGCCTAACACTGTACATGAAAGGCCTGAATGAATGATGAATCCATCCATTAGCGTGAGGCTTCTGGAGTGTTACAAGAGCCCGGGTTCTGTTTTCTCCTTTCCTTTCTGCAATTGCGGGAAGAGAGCAGGAGGGCTGTCATGCTGAAAGGCAGGGGTGATAATTGGTCTTGGCTCTTTTGATGTGAAGACAACGCCATAATCCGTCTTAATCATATTAAGGGGACCCTGCTTAGCCAGCAAGGGCCATCTAGCTATAGCTAAGATATAGGTAATGTCTTTTGCCGTTAATCTGAACACGCAGTAAAAAGCAACATGCTGTCCTTTCAAATAGCGGTGATTAAGAAAATTACTCTCTATTCTAGCTCTTGTTTACTTTTAATATCTAAATTACCCACAGGTGTCCCTATATTCATGCATGACATCATCTCAGCGTCACCTTTCCAGCATTTGTCTTTGTACTCAAACACGAAAAGCCCATCAAAGGTGAAAGCCTTGATGAAAAGGCTTAAACGAGTTCTTAGAGCATACAGCTTGTCATGTCAGCAGGGGGACGAAGGACAGAGACGAGAGAATGAGACAGCCTGGGACCATGTGTCCACACCCTGGGGGCTTAGCCAATGATCTCACTGGCCTGGGAGGCCAATATGGCATTTCCTGCCGGCACCCTGGTGCTAAGCACTGGGCACACCATAGGACGTGTTATGGGCATATGGCAGCAGCGCTCTCTCTTTAGCATGCTAAGGATTTTCCTATTGATTTTCACAGCAGCATTTTTCTTTTCAAATTAGTGGTTCATCCCATTTTCCAAGACCAAATTACCACTTGCAATTATGTTTCATCAGCTCACAAGAGAGCCAAACATCGAAAAGAATTGATTCAAGTAGTTAGCAGACATGTCACGTGAATACATTTGAACACCTGGTAGGGATTTAGACATTGCAAACAATGCTTTGTCAGCCATTTAGAGACGGAGCTATTTAGAAACATAACCAAATACCTGTGAAGAAACGAAAATGCTGAAAAAAAAAACAGGATGCATAAACTGTTGTGTGCATGTATATGAGGAATACTACTGTAGAGGTCTCAGGTCCAGCAGTATTAATCCCTCAGCGTCCCAGCATGCCCCCCCAACAGCAAAGGATGTAAATTATAACTACACACCGACATAAACTACCACACAATGCACTCTTACAGTGAAGAGTTATTGCTCCAAACCACATAAACATGCTGTCCAAGACCATCAAGCAACAGACTCTGCTTTTCCTCAATGTTCTTTACTGTGAGACACATTACAGCCTTCCTAAAAGTACAGACTTCTTGCCCTGACATCTTTCTCCAAGCTGCACTATACACCAATAAACATTTATATTGTCAGCTGAATCACTGTCAGAGTCTGGTGTAATAGACCCAAGAGCTTACTCTCTCCGTCTCTCTCCCTCTCTCAGATCCCATGTAGGCTAATATGTTACTATGTTTTCTTACTGTTCAAGGGGTTGGTGTAGAAACAAGAATCTAGCTTTACACTCCAATCAGCATCAGAGCAGAGCTGCTAAAAATATCCCTTCTGTTCTATCTGAAACGACCAAGATTTAATATTACTAGGAGACAGGAGTATTTATCTACCACAACTACAGAGCAGATTTAATTATTTATGACATTATTATTTAGTCGGTTGCCCATAAACTCATTGTAAGCTTTATTTTATGGCTCTAATTTAGCTAAAAACGTGCCTGGGGATTTGCCCCATTGCTATGCAATAAAACTGACAAGTACAAAATACTGGGAGCGTACCAGCTATGGTCAGCTTCTGTTAGATGTCAGATGTCACATTTACATGTGTTGTAAATGTAACACTGCAAAAAAGATTCTTGTTCACCATAGTCACCCTCTCGTCTGAGAGATCAGACTTGTCCCAGTCTGGTCTCAGTTACTTGTGGCTCATTAAGTTTCATTCGGTGACAAAAATAAATAAATAAATGAATACATTTTTAAAAACTGTCAGTGCACTTCTGATTACCAAACTTCTTTCTGGAACAGCCAGTATTCAGTCAGGCTGAGATCTGTCTGGGTTGTTTTGTTGCTAATGTTATCAGATTATTTCCAATGTGATATTCCAGATTTGGAACAATGCTAATTATTAGATTTAAATTAATTTGCAGGCAGCAATTTATTTTCAAAAGAACCAGCTTTTAATCCGCGTGGGCATTGTCAGCCCCCAAAGTGGCGACTGTGTCATGATCCCCGACATAATCGTCCAATCACACAGGGCTCGTGTGCAAGTGTGTGTGTGCGCGCAAGTGTGTGTGTTCAGTGTAGCTCAGGAGATGAGGAGGAGGATGGGGAGGGAAGTGGTGCTCTGGCATTGTTGTAGGAATCAAATAGCGTTGCCATGGCAACCCTCTGGCAGTGGCAGCCTCTTTGCTGTAACCAGAGAGTAGAGACCCCTAGGGAACCCCTCACCGCCCTCCCCTCCTTCCCCTCAACCTTCTAGCCCCAGGCACGTTTGTGGAGGGGTTGCAGGGATCCGATTGGGGGTGTCTGGCACGGATGAAGGGGGTAACCGTTGAGCAAAAGCGACCAACGGTTCCTCTGCCCACTTATATGTTCTCGTCATCTCAAAACCCACTTTTGATTTTCATCTCCGAGTTTGCTTTCAAACGTCAGCGTCCAACACAATGAGCCAAAATCAGAGCTGGAGCCTGTTGATAGACATTTGGAGAGCTACAGAACAGAAAGGGAGGAGGAGCACCACTCTGTTTGAAAGAGAGAAAAAAACCTTGCCGTCTGTGTGTGTGTGTGTGTCTGTGTGTGTGTACATTGACTCTCACACTCTCCCCACCAACCCCCTCCCCTTCCTAACACAGGTGGGTATTGTCTGCAGCATGGGGCGCTCCTGGCAGCTGGCCAGATCAGCTCAGGCGCTGGGCTAGTCCTGCTTCAGTCGACTGGCTCTGCAGGTCCACCATGGCAAACTAAATGCTCACTCCATAAGCAGCTTTTAACCATTTCATATCCATCAGTGCTTCGCAGGAAACCACCTTAAAGCTCAACTTGAATACCTGCACCCAGGTCAGAGTTAGGAAAGGAAAAACAAGTCCATGTTGGAAAGAAACAGTGTCTTCTACGCATTTCTTAAAGTAATGACAAATCTAAATCTAAATAAATTCTGCAACTGGTTTTCTTTGTCCCCTCCTCTGCCCAAAACTGTGCTCCCAACGGTTTCCTGGGCAGCCCTTCATGCTTCCAAAGGAGTTCTACCGACTGTAGAAAGAACTCTGTGAAAAGTATATTCAGTGCCCTTTGTTCCTTTGTGGCAATGTCAGTCAGTGTAAAAAAAACAACAACAAAAATGCCAACGGGGGTGCAGGGGTGTTAATAAAAAAAGGTCACTAATTAACCCATTACCATGTGCCAGCTAGCTACTGTTTCAAATATACGATACAAGGCGCTTTTGAAATAGAAAAAGAAAGAAAACATACGACTGATTGACCCATTTCGATAAATAGCGGAGCACAATTTTTGCAAACAGCATGCGGGATAAGAATAAGAGAGGATTGTATAAGATAACATTAGCATAGCAGAGGCACAGCAAATGATGCAGACCTTCATGTGATCGTATGGGTTCACCGAGGACATGGCTACTTTGGTTTCCACAGCAACTATGGCTTGCACCAAGACAGCCCACCACACGGCACATAAGGATTACTTTGAGCTGTGAATCATGCAAAGCTACTCTAACAGCTAGAAAAGAGCCCTATGAATGCTTTTTAAGATTCAAGATTTGAACTAAAAGTTCAAATCTGAAATCAGTTTTTAGCAAAAACATCTATTATTGTTAAAGTCAAAAAGACATTTAATATTTCATTGAATAGTTTTGATAAACTTTTACTACATACATACTGTATTTATACCTTATGCAGAATCTAATTTTTAAAAGTGCAAATGCGGAATTTGAAAGTGTGCACAAATGCTTGTTGACATCAATCACGGATAATAAATAAACTAAAAAAAAAAAAAATTTTTGATAAATATAAATGGGCGTCTAAGGAATTTATCATTGATTTAGTCTTGAACCCAAAGACCTGTGAGCTGTAGCTGTAGCCTCTGGGTTTTTATACAGAATCTAATTGACTAGCTGTCAAATTTAAACGTAAAAGGCACTTGGACTATATTTTCAAAGTAATCAACAAGGTCAGCGTCGGTCCGTAATGTGTAATGGTATGCGGCCAACACAGTAGGTCATAAAATTGCAATGTAAGAATGTGCAATGTTTAAGGCTGCAGTTGGTAATGCAGTCAAATAGTAAAATTGTCTTTTGGTAAACAACATGTCACCAACAAGTAATAACTTTTCAAGCTCATTGTGATATATTATGCACTGACAATGGTCCCTGGAGGTAAAGTTTCGAGTTGTAAGAGTTACAGCGGGAGAGAAAGATTTCAATACGATGATGGAAAAGCTTTTTCTTCCCTTAAGTCTTCAAAAAAAAACTAGAAGGAAAAAAAAAACTCTGTAGGGCATTTGGACATGGCTTTTTTTCTCAACTTTAATTACAGGCCTCTTGTCAGACAGATCTCCCTCCAAGAGCTATAAATTGGAGGGAGGTGGTTGGAATGGAGACTGAGCAACTCTTTTCCCAGTCTTCGAGTCTCTTTCACTTTTCACCTCACAAACATGCAACAAGCCAAAGCATGCAGACATACACGGTGGCTTGAAACACGGTGACTCGTAAATGCAAAGAACACACGGAACGTAACAGGATATGGCAGAATGCGAACATGAGAGCTGCACTGGCTACAAAACCAGTATGCATCGTCCACTGCTTACTTCAAGCCTTCGCCCACCCACACGACTACATGTACCCATCATCATCATTAATTAAAGCGCAAACTCTTGTAGTAGCAAAAACACAACATCCAACTGAGAGTCAAGACAAATGTCCAGACCCCTGTGTAACATTTTCCTCACGTGTCCCTGTGTGCTCTGCCCTTCATCAAATAAGGCTGCAAAATGAATAACAATAGCCATATGGTGCAGGGTTTATGTTTCGACAACTGATGGTTGCGCAATAAAGTGACACTGAAGATTTCCAATTTCCTTGGACTCCCCGGTGTGGTTTAACAATTTCCTCTATTACACGTGTCCCGTGACATCTTCTGCGCATAAATCGGGCTGATATTAAGGTCAATATGGAAAAGCGGTTTTAATAGGAAAGGAGAACATGAATTTCATGAGGCTTGTGTGAGAAGGGGACTGAATGATAAACTGACCCAACTTTACAGAACTCCTTTGGGGTTAGTACCTGAAGCACATTTGCTTAATTTCCAAATTGCTGTGCAATACTATAAAAATAATGTGCACCGAAATCATCATCCAAATAGCAAAAGAAATCCAGTTTTATCATTTTTATATTATTAAGCGTTTCTTCTGAGGGTGTAAGTGTAAACTGTTAGTGAGCAAAGTATGAAAAAAAATCAGCAGCCTTTTTAATCAGATCCTCTGATACTGTAGTCAAGATATCAGACAAGCTGTTCACTGGTTTGGATGCAAAATTATGGCGCATATCTGCTGAGCTGGTGGGGGGTATTTTGGAGTCCTTTACAGGATTATGGTAGAAACAGCATGCCACAGTCCATCCCTTGAATGCACCGTCTGCCACTGCAGTTGGTCCCAAAGCACCAAGATGCCAGTTTCTACGCATGCAGGAAGATGGGTGACACTGAAAGAAGGGAGGCCCTGTCACACCATTTACAGCTACTGTCTGGGAGATTAGTTAACTTTTGAATCCACACAACTGACACTGTCACATTGTATAAACTGGGGGGGGGGGGACCCAGAAAAAGACAACAACAACAAAGAGGGCTTTCTACATGTCAGCGCTCAGGCCTTTGTCACAGTGACTGCTGAAACAGAAGACTACACATGTGAAGGAAGAAGTAGAGGAGCTATTAAAACAAATGTATGAAATGATAAAAGGAACTTCACTGGTTTGGTTTGAAACCTTTCCACTGTGATGGAGTCATGTTGGTTTTCACTCCCTCAGGAGGGATGAAAATCCTCCCTGGCTTAGACTGTTATCCGTGTTTGCATGAATATGCTACACATGCAAATACAAGGTCTACACATTCAAAACTGCATTTGTGGGAATCAGTACTCAAACACTTTACATCCGCAACTGGCATTTTGATATTCTGTGGGTTTCCCCCCACCTCGCAGCCCTTTTCGCTCTTGTCATCCATCACTCATGTCTTAATATGAGGAAACTGGCACAGAAACAACTCATTATCCTATCTGAAGCAGCCTGTTAGCTTTCAGTTACTGTCTTAAAAGCAAAGAAGCTGACAAGGCCAGTGCACTACCACCAAAGAAAGCAGGACCCCAGCTATCCCCAGTCCAATACCGGGAGGTGTCGGAAGTACCGTGCCATGCCTCCCCATTTTTCCAGCAGCAGGCCGGTGTGATATCCCATTTTAGCATGACACCTTTGACACCTCATGTGACTCCCTGCCGTGAAATCAGTTTGTGCGCTGGGTTTACTGGCTAAGAATACCCCACCGCCAAAACACATGTGTTGCAGCCCCTCCCTCTCTGCCCTCTCCTGAGGTCCCCAATTCCCCATGCATGATGATTTGCATCTCATTACCAAGGGTAAAACAAACAGTGTGTATGGTGCGCACGCCTAATTTCTGTGTCCAAAGGTGTTACGTCTGAGACAAATTGCATATAGCAATGTGTGTACAGGCGTCACTACCTGTGTCAATGAGGGCCGAGACACCTGCTGCGCCATTGATTACAATGGCCAACTGCAGCTCAGCATGGCGCAATCACGGCGTTGGGAGGACGGGTATGCCGGTGGTCGCCGCTTGCTTTTAGCCAAAAGCCCTCCTTCATTTTGAAATCTGCCTTTTATCTGAGTGTTCTTTGTCTCTGCACAGCTGGAACGCACTCTTTGAAAACTGTAGGTCCGATTGAGAGAGAGCCCTACGCATACAAACGCAGACACGCAGACAATCAGACACAATAAACGGCGTGTGCTGAATTCAAAACACGGGCAGCTACAGACGCGCATCATGGAGTAATGAGAGCTGGATATAAAAGGGGGCTCGAAAACTCGGAACATATGTTCAATGGTTTAACATCACTGACAGCACTCCCAACAAGGTCATCTTATGAAACACTCACAGTGACATACACCGCTTGCTATTCTCCCTCCTCACCCAGAGTTTAATCAAGAAAATGGTGCTGGACACTGTCCAGAGGGTCAGTGGACAAGGATGCCAGTGAATCTGTGTAGAACTCGGCTGTCTGTGCAAAAATACCCCATGAATTATTCTGTTTTGCCAAAGTGAGTTTTACCAAAGCATGGCAGGCACCGGGCCTTGTGTATTCCACAAGGGAGCCATCCTGGCATCGGCATGCTGCATGCCCGTTACACGCCAGACAATGAGAAAAGGCAGAATGGCGTGTGGGGGAGATAATCCACCCTACACACAAATAACGCCGGCCCTCTGGCTTCCGGGGCCTTCCTTTTGTTGACAGGGGCCATAGTGTCGCTCAATATTCGACCTGACAAGCACGGCAAATCACCGCGACGAAGCTGGGTGTTGAGAGGAAATGGGATTGTTTGCTTATTGAACTTGAGCAAGCAAGGTGGGAGGAAACGTGTGAACGGGAGCAAGAAGAAGGAAAGCATGGGGGGAGGGGGGGGGGGAATTTAAAAAAACAAACAAAAAAACCCAAAAAACAAGAAACGGGGCAGTAGCCGAGGAGTATCACATCTTAAGTGAATAAATGTAGTAACTGACAAACAAAGAACAAAGAGGATTTGGGAGAGTCCAGGGAGGGGTGCTTTGCAACTCAGAGGCTAGCTTGAGATCCAGACAATCGAGAGAGTAATAAAATCTCCACTGTGAGGTGTTGATGATCTGAAGAGGAGCTGTGAGGAGGCGGCAGCTCCTGGAGAGCCCTGCCAGTACCAAGGGAGATGCCTCAGACAGTGTTTGTACAAGCTGTCTGTGCATGAGTGGGCGTCCATGTGCTTAAGAACAGGGACCATGGATTTCTTTGTCATTGCGCAGTCGGAAGCTCTACATTTCATTTCCTGTGAAATGAAAGCTGCAATCTCTTTAAATACTCTTCTAGTCTCACCTGAAAGAAGGGGAACAAGGGTGTAGCTACAAAACGGAAGAGCCCGCTAGGTAATGCTGCCTGTAAATTTCTTTTTGGGGGGGGGGGGGGGGGGGTCTTTGTCTCCAGCCATCACACAAGACTGTCAGTTCAAGTCCCAAGAGGGAGAAGGGGGTCTGCAATCCCCAGCGGGACCCTTCTACATTCTCAGGGAAGAGGCTAATCACTTTACAAGAGTGTCAAGACACCCAACAGCCTCTGATGGAGCAGTAATAATTGCCATGATCACAGTAATAATACTTTTCTGCTTACAATAATTTCAAAGGTGTCATGACTTCAAGACCAAAATCAATACGGGCAGAGTGACGCAACCACAGATGAGCTGGCTGGATTCTGCAGGCTGCTGCTGCTGCTGCTCTTAACTGTCTGACTGTTACGGCAGCCCCTTACACAGTCAATTAACCAGATTCATTAGCCAGCCACTATGTCTCGTTCAGAATCAATTTAGCCCTCATCTCTCTGTGCCTGTTTCAAGCCAAGTAAACCAGCATGTAAAAAAAGGAAAGAAAAAAAAAGCTGACACTAATCACACATAAATAAATTGCACACATAGCCATTCAGTTTCCCATTTTCCAGTCGGCCTTCTCGGCCTCAAGTCTGCAAGCCAACTTTAGGCAAGAAGCTGTAGTTGTCACTGGCAGGTGACGGTAATTAGTTCTGTCAGAAAAAGCCTGATGGTGAAACAAAAGTTTTACATATAAGACAGTAGTTAAGTTAGGTAGTTAAGGTAAAAAAAAAAAATCACAACACTCACAAGAACAAGCCTGCACAGACCCTGAATGTCCCAGTTATCGGTTTTTCTGTGATTTCAGAGAATTTTCCAAAAGTATTTATAACAATATTACTGCTGTCACAGGCCGTTTAAACCAGGAGGCTGGTCACATGTTATTGCACTTAAATCACACACAGGGTTTACTGAGAAACTCAAAGGTAACACAATTCATTACTTCAAGGTAAAGGACAGTCTACCTCCTAATACCACCCTCCAGCCTCCACTCCATCCTCTGTGACCACTTGGCAGCTACGGCTGCGATGATGGAGCCTCTCCAGGCAGTAATGTGATGGTGGGAGACAATTCCAATTTGATGAGCATTTATCATCTCTCCGATACTCTCAGCTCCTTCTCATCGCATTCACTGAATGGCACGGGACACGTAGCATGATTAAAAAACAACGGCAGATAATAATTTCCTATGAATTAAAAGTAAACAAGTAAATTCGTCTGAACAGCATAGCGCAATCTGTAAACCTGCGAAGGTTACGGTATAACGTGCTAATGCGACAGCACCCAGATTTGTAGCGTCACATTACAGTAACTCTGATTGTGCACCGGTGCAATCTGTTTAGCCCATATTACCTCGTCAAGGCTTAGAGCAATCCTGTTTGGAGATTAAGTCAATGCCTGTGGAATAGCATTAATCTGGTCAACGGGAGCAGGGCTACACACAGCCGAGGGACCGAGCGGGTCAGAGAGAAACAACACTTGATGAAAATACAAGGGACAAACACATGCTTTTCCTTCATTCCACACTTGCGCCTGTTGGCTGACCCAGACTTTAGGTTATGCTGCAATCGGGATGAGAAAAAAAAACTGCACGGCAGGCAGAACTTTGACACTACATATGGTCAGTCTTTGTGCACCACAGAAGCACAACTGGCCTACATGCAAGCCAGAAGAGCAAGTCTACGGGGCCAAAGTACTCAGGGTTCTTGTTTCCCTTTGAATAGTAACAGGGTCACCTCGATAGGCCCACACCACCAGCATCCTATATTTAACCTACTGCTCGCCGGTGGCCAATAACATATTAATATAACTCTGTTGAAAGCCAATTTGCTTAGGTGTTAAAGTGATCCTCTGAGGGGCTGCTCATTCGGAGTGACATTAAGGTTGGATACTGATGTTCAGGGTGGTTGGAAGAGGGTTAAATAAAAACAGTTAAACATGAACTGTGTGTAAGAACCTTAGCGCATTTCTCTCAGGCCGCCCAGTGAAACCAACTAATGTCCACCGCTCATAACTCAGAATCGATGCAACTGCCTGCTTGTGCTTAAATATCAAAAGCTAAGCTGAAAGGCTTCCTTAAAGAGCATATTTAACTATGTAAGAGGCTCTTCGGCTCGGGATTGACAGTGATTTTAGCCCCACTGGTGCTGAAATGTGTTCTTGGATAAGGGATAAGAGCAGGCTGATTTGTAGATGCAAAGCACTAAGATTAAAAGTTTCCCCGAGCATTTTTAGATGCAAGTATTTTAACAAACTTGCTTAGCTTAGGGATGAAAGGGGGAACAGCTCCAGCAGTCTATTAAAGCTGAAGATGTATGGTTTCTTTAAATAAACCCTTGGGGTTGACAAAAAGCACATTTGCCATGTAAATTAAATACAGAGAAAACACACTTGTGTTTTAAACAGTTGTTCCATTATGGTCCGGGGGACTGCCACGACTACTACAGATGATACAGCGGCATAGGGCAGGCACAGCAGCAGCACACGGGGCATTATTTCTCCACTTTGCCAAGACAGTCTTCACATAATGAATGTTTAACAATGGTACTGCCTGCCATTACCATAGCCGTAAACATCCAACCTACATCCTACTAGCAATGGCAACATCCCGCCCATTATGCTCTCCGATGACAGAGACAATAGTGTAAGGCAGGGGAGCAAAGGATCGAGCATCCTGCTTTCTGGCAGCCCATTTCAAGGGACCGTTTGGAGCTTGATGATGAATAAATCATTTCAATATGGAAGAGCTTTGGTGGAAGGGGCAATTAGACGCTCCAGCTTGAGGCTAATCAAATCCCAGCCTCTCTCTCCTTCCTTGGCATCCATTAGAACGGGTGGAGGGTTGGAGGGTGAGGAGGAGACAAACAATAGTGCCCTCTGCCCTCCTCCAGCCACTGTGCTCGTCACTTCTTCTTGTTGCCACGTTTATTAGGAGCTCGAGTGGGCCAGTAAAGTGTGTGTTTATGTGTTATTGGAGTAGCGTTCATTCAAGCTTCTGACAAACAAGAAAACACTGTTGTTAGCGCAAAGAGCTACACCAGAGAGTGGCGAAGAGCTTGAGCAAACGGGGGCTGCTGAAACACACTAATAAGACTCAGATTATGTACAGTAGTTACAAAAAACAAAAAATCTATCTAGGTGGAAGTACCAGCAACCGAGCTTACCTGCAGTTCAGTCGATAAAGACGCACAGATCTCAAGACAGACACGACTCGGAAATATTTGAAAAGACTTGAACTGAACCAAAGCCTTTTAAGTTCAAAGCGAATGGGCTGTGGACAAGAACGTACTAACTCTCATGCCAGCTCAGTAAGCAAAGAGCAGGCTACTGGCATTAATAATCCTGAGCATCATCAATAAATCAGTGCGCTAGTACTAAAAGAGGGCAGGTCTAGATCAACCTAATTCAGCATGCTGTGAACCACAGAGGAAGAAAAAAGTGTGCTGGCCTGATGCTGGTTAGAAAAAAATACCACATGTATAGGAAACATCGGCATTTCAATGAGGCAAGACATTTTGGTGTGCTTGACCAGCAGTCAGTGAGAGAAGATCAATGTGAAGGACTAATGTAGTCTGCACCCTATGCTAAATCATCTGAATCCTTTATATAGCTCTGTGTTAGTATGTAGCATACGTTGACCCGGTATAGCTGTGTGTACTATCACCACCAACACAAGCCCTTCCACCCTAATGTACACACGCTCATGCTTAATTCCTAAGCAGGGGGAGTCTGCCTGCGCTGCACCGAGGGAGTGAATTATTTATCGTAGGCCCTTTGCAGCGTGTCAGCGGCTCCACAGGATGAAATGATATTTATGGAGCCCCCTGGGCAAGGGTGGGGAGGACAGAGAGACACAGAATTAGGGGTCAGGGTAGGGGAAGGAGGGGTGAAGGTACTAAAAAACACACATGTATATATACAGCGTGTACTACATAGCGTACGTGACTGAGGAGAACAGAGGCAATGGGATGGTACGATAGAGTGGGATATGATATTAGCAGGATGGATTAGAGATTTGTGTGTTTTCCCAACTTTGTCAGATTGAGCAGAGTGCTACATATTTAGGAGGTTTTTCCACAGTTAAAGCAGCTGCTGACGTTTGCTTTTGTTGCCGGGAACTCTGTTTTTAGAGCAAGGCTAAAGCGACGTAGATCAGCTGTGTCCAAAATGAAGTTAACATCGACTGGTCAAACACTTGAATACAGAATCAGCACCTGGTACAGCAGAAGCATGCCAACATGTCTTAATGTTAGCCAGTAAAAGGGAGGAAATTGAACTCAATATTGACTCATGAGAGCGACATATGCACATCTCTCGCTAGCTGTTCTGGTTTTTTTGCTGTTAAGCAGGAAACCCGTCGCTAAGCAATGTAGAAAATCAAGAAGTTGAAGTAGGATTACAGGAAAACAAAAGAGAATATAAAGAGGTGACATTGCATTACCACTGGCTTCCTATTACATCACTTTAGAGTTTCTATTATCAGTGGGAAAACAAAAGGCTTGGAAGCTATACGGTTCCCAGGGATCCTCCTCAGGGGGTACTTACCCCCAGGTAGTCCCCACAACTGTTTGGTCTGAAGGCAGCTTTTATCTGCAATGCTTCCTTAAAAGCTTTATTCAGTTTTGTTTTGTTTTTTTAAATATAAATATTCATTCTTGTTGTAATACAAACATCAAAACACCAATTTCACTATAATTACACATGTCTAAAAGCCAACATCCTGGGTTGGATTCAATCACCAGAGGTCTCAGAAAAATATGGACACAGCTGAGCCAAATGCACCATCAGGGCACCCTGGCTTTGTACTATTTCCAGTGTGATGCGGGGATGATCTACTGCGCAGTGTAAGCTCTGAACCAGACTCGAACCCGTAAGCTACGAGTACACAGCAACGCACGCAGCTCACTGAAAACCGCAGAGTGCTTTGCAAGCAGGTTTATCTGCAAATACAGAAAAGAAATTTTTATACCAGATGGGTGGGAAAAAAAGCCAAACAGAAAGGCACAGAAGATAAATTAGTAACTCAGAAACAATAACAAAATCAGCAGTATTTGAAATTCAAACCCAGGAAGTTTAAATTCCCTCTGAAAGCGACTCCGTCCCTCTCTGCCCTGCAGCCAAGATCACTTTCTCCGCGAGTCAGAAAGTCAAAACAAGAGCACTTGGGTTTCAAAATGGAGTCGAGTTACTCTGCACCACAGCCTGCTGTGGCAGAGAACATTGTGGTGAGATGGGGAGAGAGCTGCAGACACAGGCAAGGGTGAACGGCAGGAGAGAAATCGGTATCAGGCATGTGAGGGGCTGGGCTACAAGCGATTCCCTCAAAAGGAAATGAGCCGTTGAGTCTAGTAAACAGCTTCACCACTGGTCCCTGTGTAGCCCAGGGGCCACAGTAACACATCAGATTGTGAGCGGGTCAAAAAAAGAAAAGTAGAAATGTGGGTAGAATCCCAATTCTCCGTTTCTTTCACGTCATCTCTGCGGTATGCACTCTCTTATCACTTAATAACCCCGTTGCTTTCCTTTTCTTATTGCTCACCTGTACTTCACCGCCGTTCCCTGTCTGCATCCCTATCCATCACACCTCTGCTCTCATATTTGGTGGCAGATGGGGCTGTGCAGAGCTGTACATGCTCAGTGACTCGCAAGGAAGGGCGACAGGTCACATGACCGCACTGGGATTTGCTTCCATCATTAGGATGTAAATGGATGTCAGTTGGAAAAGACAGAACTGGCATCGGTGTGTAAGGCAGAGCATAATACATGTGTGTTGGCAGCGTCTTCCACCAGTGAGGGTGAGACGTCATGGCTGTGTAATAGCAGTGGGAGTAATGGGATTCGGTTAATGGCAAAATTAATTGAGGGTCTGAAGCCAGTGGGTGCTGATAAGGCTTCTCTCTTTTTCCTCTGTATATACTTTATTTCCATTTCTGTGCCTTTGCGCGTGTGTGGTTTGGACTGCATTAGCCCAGCGACAGAGAGGATGGTTCGAGGTGATAATACTCTCCACCGCCTTTGATAGCAAAGAAGGCGGAGAAGAGAGGAGTGAGGACAGGGAAGGTAAAGCAAAGGCAGAGCAAGGGAGATAAACAGGAATTGCAGGCAGAAGAGGAGGAGGGGGAGAGAGAGAGAGCGAGGGGAGAAAGAAGGATTAGGAGAGTGGGACGCAGTGTGTACATGCATGCCTGTGAGAGGCTGAGCACTGATAGCGCCCCTGGGATGAGTCGGTGGGTGACAGACATGCTAGAATTCGCTGCCATGGCACAGACGAGGATGCAGCATCCCTTAGAAGGAATGTCTAGAATAACAACAACCAAAGCTTGTGACATTAACTGGACTTCCTGTATGAGGCCATAAGGAACTGCAAGACAGCGTGGAATCAGTGAATTACACCAGGATACTGTCCACAGTTGCCCTTCCTTATATGGAGTCAGTGCACACACACGAAACAGGAGGCAGTTTCCTTCACACACACTTACAGCTAAAAATACGCTTTAATTTTATTTATTTATTTAATTTTTTTTTGGGGGGGGGGGGGGGGGGGTCATTGGTTACCCGCACAACTTTTACATGGGTGCAATTAAACATCGCATGAACTTTATACTGAGGAACAGGCAGGGTAAAGACCGTTTAATGCATGTCAGACAACTGCATTTTCACATGCAGTTCCACTTGGGGAAGGCAATAATTGTTAGGCTTCACTCACAAAGGCCCAAAGACAAGTCGGCAACCCCATGGCAACCGCCAGCTCCCAACAGATGGCAATTGGTTGCTACAGGCTGCTGATCGTTGCTATGTTGGTCGCAAAAACATACATGGCAGCTGCCCCAAAAAACCTCCGTGTGTCTACTTTGGTCACCCATCATTTGCATGGAACACACGGACATGTCTGCAAACATCAAGCATGTGTGAGAACACAGTTGGCATGTGAGCAGGCCAGCTCACAAGCCCCACACTAAATGCACCACAAAGCTGTCAGAACTTTTTTTTTTCCCTTCTCGTCCTTAAAACTTGTAAGAGAAGGATAAACCTGTCACCTTAAGTTGCTGAATGCTTGTCTTGTAAGAATCAGTGTACTTCAGAAACACCAGGAAATTATGCACTGATGCAATCACACTCCTGCCTTCGACCTGCATATGAATCTGGCACAACGTCTTTTAATCCGCCCAGTGTGTCTGTGTGATAAAGGTGTAGTGTCAGCGTGGGTTATGTGCCCAGACTTTCTGAGCACACACACATCACGCTTGTCAGGGAGAGCAGCACTGGCCCGTGAATGTGGCGCCGGTGTTTGCTTGCGTGCCACCAATTGTTCTGTTGTGTGCGCTGTGTGTTAAGCGTGCTCCCCCATGTTCTTGTCCACTTCCAGCAGCATCGTCAAACATGGGCATCTGTGTGGCATTTGTTTTGCATTTCCAGTCGCCCACAGAATTGCTTTTGTGTCTGAGTATATGCGAATTCAGTTGTGGAGAGGGGCTATTTACTCGAGGAAAGGACGAGGGGGAGATGGGTAGTTTTGGTCTGCCGGCACTTCAAAGCCGCTGCGCCTGGTTGATTGGCTACCTTGCTTGTCTGCTGACTGAGAATCCCCTAAGGGCAAGCAGACCTCAGATTTGATTAGAAAACCAATAACGTGGGCTTCATATTTGCAATGTTAACAGTGCTCATAATTCGATTAGACAAGTGATTATTTTAGCAGAAGGGGATAGACACCAGTCAAATGTGTCAAGTAAGTGAAAGAGTGGAAACGGCAATCTTCTTGTTAATTCTTCTGTTCTTGTGAAATGGGATGTTTTGAAGGATGCTTATGTAAAACCGAATGATTATATCTTTCCACAGCCACGCCCCCCCCCCCCCCCCCCGACCCACCCAACCATCTAACATATAAGTCACTTACACATCCATTACTTTTCCATTCCACTTGTGCAGTCATCATCATGTCACCATTTTCCATCAATTTATTTTAAAAAGAGAGAAAAAAAAAACCCTCGGCTGCCCTCTCCAGTCCACTGACACAGTTCTTTCCACTGTGACATTTGCTCTCAGAGAGCAGACTTGTCTGTTTTTCTGCAGGCCCTGATTTGGAGCCAGTGGGATGATCATTAATTACCATAGAATGGGCTGCTAATGGTCGTCTGCGGTGCTCTCCAACCCAGCAACCCCCACCCCACACTCCACTCCCCGTCCTGGGTCTCCATGGCGACCTGTAGCTGAGCAGCTAAGGGCCTTTTACTAGGAAGTGGATGAGGTATAATGATTGGAAGGCGGGCCTGACCCTTGCGCTTCTTGTGCCACTTGACTAGGCATAGTGCTTATTAATGGACAATTTCTCTGGCACCTCACAATGGCCATGATTTACTAACAAGTTCAGGAGGGGGATGAATAAAGAAATGTTGCCAGGCCGTCCCAGGTTGAAGGAAAAAAGCTTTGCTGTAAATTACTGAGCAGAAGTCTCTTGATTGTGCCAGCGCTGCCTGGCAAGTGTTTTGGACATGGCCTCCAAGGGCATTTTATTGTGTATCAAAAACAATCATTTTCACTTCTGGTTTACAGTGAACACATGCAGAGATTTTCAAACAAGCCTGGATCGAGCCAGAGGAACACTGCAAAAGCTCCAGCTGCTCGTTTGACATGGGATCCAAGCAAACTGTCCATTCCTTCTCCACAGACTACAATCTTTTGCATGTTGGCATGATATTATATTGAAGGATACCTGTTGGCAGCCCGCATGTGTCAAGCAGAAATGTAATAGTGCACAATGTTAACATTTTAATTCTAGCCAACATTTACCCATTGCTTGAGGGGAGACTTTTCCTCTCCTTATCTCATCACTTTAAACAAATACAAATGAATGTGCTCAGCTGCCTCCGAAAAGGAAATGATCAGTCTGGCTTGTATCCCATGACAACGTCAGGGAGCATATGGCACACAACAAATTCAATATGAATGTAAATGAAGTGCAAATTAAAATAAAATGACGGACGGGGGAGAAAAAAAGAAAAGAAAAACCACATGCAGCATCTTGAGTGGATTTGAAATATGTTCAATTTTCAGCCAGCTCAACAAATCAAAATGCACCTGAAACTGCTTCCCGATCCCCGTTTTCTAAACAAATTACAGAGGGAGAGTGTATGCAGCTAGATACAGAGCTGACATTCACTGGAGTGATTCTGAGCAGACTTGAGCTCAGCAAGGCCACCTGATGCTAAAAGATTAAAATCCCTTGTTTCTGCGAACCCTTTGCTTCAAAAGGGTTTTGTCATCCATGCTCACAAGGTCAAAAATCTCCAGCACACCTGCGTGGCTGGCTGTGCTGACATGATATTGCAGTTTTATTTACACCGTGCCTAAGTGCAGGGCTTTTCGTAAAAGCCTTCCCTGGGAGGCAGACATTTTTGCAAGAGGAGAGATGGAAGGTAGTCTGGCTCAAAGAATATAATTCTTTGCTAGATGAATCATTTCTTCCATTTCACTCATGCACCTTCTCAATGTCAAACAGAAGCTACTAGCCCCACATCTCAGGCTCGGTGGCCTTTTCCCCATATTAATGAGGATTGGAGGGGATCAATAAGATGACAGGAAGACAGATCACCTCGGGTGGGAAGTGGAAGATGCTCCCATGAGGAAAAGGAAAGCAAATTCCAACAGACAACACTCCCAGCTTCTAGACCAAAACCCTCAACGGCCGTCTTTATGGCATCCTCTCGCTTCAGCACAAAGGCACATACACAACTGTGTTAATCTGACAGACACACACAGATTGGTCTCCACAGTGTGCTGCTGTGAACCTCAGTAGAGAAAAAGGTCACCAATTATTCAGCGGCAATTGAGAAGCTGTTTCTTCGTAGAAGGCTCGACTGACAGCGTTTCTCACAGACACAGTGAGGGTTGATCATATGGTTAGCAGAGTGTGAGACCTCTGAGTAAACCTAAACCAATAAGGCCATAAGTCACCACTTCAGTGGGAACTCTTACTATCCTACTCAGCAACATAACAGCCTACAGTGCTTAAACTACACAAATGGCTTCCCAAATACAGTAGAAGACATACAGAGTTAAAGAAGAAGAGGATAATCCCAGAGAAGTGGGAAGGGAAGAGGATTCCTGCCATGTGAGGATTGTAAACCTGCCCTTAATCTGTCAAGTGGGTGTAACGCCACCCTCCGCTCAACTTTTTCATTGATTTTTTTTATTATTGTATTGTGGTTTGACCGTGACAATCCATGACAATAGGATCCAAACAAGCCCAGTTTATGGTGTTGTGTTTGGTTACATCTTTGAAAGGAAATATAGCACCTGTCAACAGAGACACTCAATACACATCATGTCTGAGTGACAATTTCAGAAACCCATAAATGCAGCCACTAAATGCGGGGATGCTGCTGTCACAGTACGCTAAATAGCAGACCATTCACCAGTCATCGCAAGGATAGAGCCCATCAGAGCATGCGTAAACCAAGGAAACACCAATACCACGTTATCCGTTTACTGTTGGGCCATAACAATAAAATTTTAAGCTAAAAGAGATTTACATTCCTTGCGCAGCATCATCTCTTCTCATGCCTCTTTTAGCTTAGGTATGGACAGGTTTATCCTCTTCAATATGCCAAACAAATTGAGATAACCACTAGAGAAGAGTTTTTGGGAGGCCAGTACTGCCTCCACAGGAATTAATGTTACGACATAAAGCTACTGCACTAAACACACAAGTCCCATTTTCTTATTTTTTCACGGTGGGAGGATTTGTTTTTGCATTAGTGCCTTTTAAATGCAAAAATGCATTGAATGCATGTTATTATCCCCTATCATCCCATGAAAGCAATTACATGAGGAGTTATGTGCATGAGAGATCTATGCAATGTGGCAGCCATGCACATCACACACTGAATTAAATGCATTGACAAGTCTTAGGGTTCATATGCGCCATCAGCTCATGCTAAAAAACTAAGATTCAGCCAGATTAGCTTGCACAAAACTCTAGTGTGTAATGAGCGGCGTTTCTAGCAGAAGCAATACACACCCTACCCGCTCTCAACCCACTCTGCACATACATCGGTTAAGCTGGTATACACTTTGCCCTTAAGTTTAATTATTGTCCATTTATTAGAGGGAATGCAGCCAAAATGAAAGCTGCAGTTGTACAGCAGCATCTAATCTCACTGTGCCATAAACATTTTACCAATTCAACACAAGGTAGTTAGCAACATTGGTTCTTCTAGTTTAGTTTTTTTTTTTTTTTTTTTAATGGTGGTTCGCAAACTGTGAAAAGTTGAATTACACACACAAATACTCCTGTAGCTAACAATTTATTTATTATTTAACCCATAAATCTTAACCATCCCCTACCGTGGCTCTGTTTTTTAAAAAAACAACCATTAAAAAAAAAAAAAAAAAGAAAAAAAAAAAAAAAAAGAACTTGCTGACTCTATAGTCTAAATTTAAAAAACAAATCCCATCAGAATAAAATGTAGTATGCATAATAAATGTTTTAGAAAAGCTTCTGTAATACCTGGTAAAATGGGGAAACACAATGAATGATTATTTGGTGAGATGTCAGTTTTGGCCTAACAATGAAGAGGACAAATAAATGAGCTGATTGACACACTATTAAACATACCTGACAATGAAGCAGATCCTGATTCACTCCAGGCTGCTGACTGCTGATCATCTACTGATTGTGTATTACGGTTTGGGCTATTGTGTGCTGTTTTTTCCTTTTTTTTTCCTCTTTTGTGCGACTCCTACAATTCTAGATTCAGATAAAACTGATGATAAGCATCAGGCTTGTGTTTTAGAGGCTGTTATCTTGGATCGGATGATAAGTGCGATGCGAAAAGTGACAATCAAACAGCAAATAATATTAATAAAACACGCCTTTTACCACTGTGCTTGCAGATGAGTGTTAACAATAGCTTGTATGTGCCGTTTCATCCTCAGTGTCTTTGCAGAATTTGTGTGATATTCATTTGTCACCGTCTGTGGGCTTCTGTCAGGAGAAACAAAACCAGGCTAATGTCCTCATCTAAACCCCAATAACATGAACCGCTACAAAAAGGGGAAAGCAAAGACACGCAACTATTCAACAGTGGTCTTTCTCAAGCAGGTGGGTGTGCCTGTCTGATTATGACTGTTTGGGTGCTGCAGGCTGTGTGGCCAGCACCATGTAAGATGTGTGCACACCTGCCGTGGCTCCTGGGTAGCGGGCTTGCAGCCGAAACGGTGGGGGGACAGGGGGGAAGGGGAGAGTAGGACAGGATGGAGGTAGGGAAAGAGGGGTAGACGCCTTAAGGGCCAATACTGGGGGGAGGGGAAGAAGAAAGCAAAAAGAACTAGAAAGATGTATCCATTATTAATGGTAGTTTGGTGTACGGAGAAAGAGATCTAATGTGGCTGTCAAGGTTGTAGCGCGTGCATAATCGACAAGGACGGATTCTCTCAGAGTGCCTCTTACGTCTTCCTCATTGCACAGTCTCCTGTGCGCACCATCTTTCCCCCTCTCGCACTACATCCTCCCACTGTTTCTCACGAAACAAATGTATTGATTAGATTTTCCTCGCACAACAGGTTGCACAGAAAAGCCTCGCAAAACGAAATTAGCCAGTGTTACATTAGGAGACGAGGATTGTTTGATGAAGCGATTTGATGAAACGAAGATGAAGATAATGAATTGGGAGCGTCACTGGTAAGGTTTCCAATAAAAAAAACCCCCATTTTTTTCAAATAAACATCTGATTCCATTGTGCGTCTACTCACGCAGCCTCCACATTAACACAGTGATCTTTACATCCGACACAAATGAAACTGCATTCCTTTCCAAACAGATATTTGGAAAGCAATGCCAGTTTTCCTCTGGGGGGGAAATAAGAACGGTTACTGTCAAATATTTTCACACTGAGCGCAGTCTTTAAGAAATAAGGTGCTAATGAAAAATCAGTGCCAGAAATGTCCAATGATACATTTTTTCCAAGCAATTTTTCACAGCCTTACTATGATGCTGGCATCTGTCTGACTGTTTATGTGTGAGACTTCTTTCTCTCCACCCCCCCCCATCAATTCCTCTCATTTCCTACAACCAATCTGCTGTGGGGTTTGATTTTTAATGCGAGATCGCTTATGCCTCACTGCCTGGTGAGAGGGAAGAAGCAGAGCGAGTTGGGAACAATGGAAATCAGAAAATGCAAAATGGTCCTTAATAAAGGACGGAACGTACCTTGGGGTACTGGGAGAACCAAGTGAACCACAACTGCAAAATGCCACATTGAAATAAAATGAGACGCCACGGATATTTTACAACTAATGCCTGGGTTGCAGGTACGTGGAATAACGCCCTCTGGCTTAATACCAGCTGGGCCAAATAACTATGCCACCATGACAAATCTAACACAATTACACACATCAAGGTGTCGGGGGGGATGACAGAGAATGATGAAGCAACATCAAACACTGTGCTGATAGATAGAAAGCAGAGAAGAGAGGTTGGAGCAGGGGGGAGGTAGGGTGCTAGAAGGAGGAGGAGGGTGAGGCCGTTATTGATTGCACCGCCTGCGTTTGTGTTGTGGAAGGAGGATGACGAGGAAGGGAGGGTGGCGCCAGTCAACTAAAGAAGTGAGGGGCAGAGTTCGCCCTACGGGCATCGGTTAAAGACGTGTGCCCCCCAGAGAACACACCGACTAGCCTCCATTGAGCTGCCCATTGGTCACGCTGAATATTTGATTGACACACACACACACAGTCAGTTACTACTACTACTGACACCCCATCCAACCCATCCCCCTCAAATAAACACAACAATGTATCCAGGGCTGATTGAAATTCAAACGCAGGCCTTGACACCACAGGCACAGACAGCGATGGGCGGAAAGGGGGGTGGCAGTTGTGGCTCACTAGGGTCCTATCAAAGACAGATGCTAAAATCACTTAACAACCCCTAAATTACTTGCTTGCAAATCTGCTGGGATAGGGGGAACCTAACAGTGTGTGGACATGGTGTGAATGAGTAACCACTACAATGGGGCTCTACTGCAACAAAAGGAAGACAGCCAGACCGGAGCATATAGCTTTACAAGGCACAATACAAAGGGGAAAAAAAGCCTGCACTCAGTAGGGCTACCCCACTTCCCATCACCTGAATGTTCAAAATCTATTTATCAGAAATGAGAGCAGGGGCACCTGCTGACAGACAATACCATGTGGGCATCTCATTTTCACTGAGGGAGGCTTTGCTGCAGGATTTATCACCTCTGATCTCATTTCCCTTTCATATGCTAGTAAATCCCAGGTAAGGCAGACGTTCGGGATGATACAGGGAGCGTGGCCAGCCTGCTCAGATTGGACTCTTGGAATTAATCGGGGAAAATCCTCAATACTAACCTGCTTAGCTGTCACTTAATCTAGGGGTAAAGCAAATATCAATTATGCCGAGCACAAAAAGTGGGCCAGAGAGCCGCACATTCTTTACCCAACAATGAAACCAAAATGGCCATTTAGAAACTGGTTTATTTGATTCTTGGTTTACAATTACCTTAGTGCATAGCCAATGTTCACGGAAAGAAAAGGCTAATGGCTAAAAGTGCGCGTGCTGACACACACACAACACAGACACACACACGCTGAATTTTGTCTCTTGAGCGGCAGGACTGGTAGGAGGCATAACCTCAATCCCTACTACATTACCAATCTCCCCTGAATACAGATCAGCCTAAATACGCTTATGGTCTACACTCAAGGACAAAACAACTTTCCCCAGGAGGGCTTCTCAGGTGACAACTTAAGTAATGCTGTCTGGGTGAGAGTCATGGCTGCCTTCCACAGAGAAAAAACAAGGATGTTGCAGCCAGATGAGCTTAGGAAATCATAAGCAAGCTGAAAGTGGGGAGTGATTGTTTTCACACAGCACATGAGGTACCAAGTGCTGACACGTCTGCTCTCTCCTATGCACTACTTTTTATTATTTTTTCTCCATTGCTCGTGTATGTGCACATGTAAGCAATACCAGGCAACATTAGGCAGTCATGGGTCCGAGCTGTGAGGTCCCATTTCACACAAACTGGGTCAGTTAGGACGTGACCACAACAGCCCAAAATGATCTAAAGATAATAAATAAATAAATGAAACTATGCTGAAATGAAATACCGCCTCATTAGCTGCTTGTTCGACCACACCTACTGTATGCTACCTTTGAGTTATTTTTGTCCAACAAAGGGGGGGGGGGGGGGGGGGGGGGGGGGGGAAGTCTGCTTTCATCACCCAACCTAGTTTGGTCAATTAGGAACACAATGAGCATCCTGCACGCTTCTGTGTGAGTACAGTTCATTTCCTGCCTTTATTGTTACAAGTGCTGGGCTCATTCAAAAGTGGATGAAATCGGGGAGGCCCAGGCACTATTTACTCAGCAGGGAGAGTCATGAGTCCCTGGCTTCCTAATGGCTTCCTGCATTTCACACAATTGTTTCCCCTCAGGAAATCTTATCAATACAGATCGCAGATGCACTGACCAGCCACAACCACAACACATGGATACTGCGCTTTAAGTACCTTTGAATGGGTAGGACGACTGTTTGGTTTCCTTTAACTACAACATGTTAAAGAATCTATATGAATTTAACTTTAAAACAGCTCTGTGAAGAGAGTAAGCATTAAAGGCATGCAAAAGCACAAGTCTTCTGTTATGTTTAAATAAATACATTTTGCAGGATGGCAACAAAAGCACAACACTCATAGCATATCCTCAATATAAAAGTATAGAAAATGGGTGTTTTAAAGCAGCGGTCCCCAACCTTTTTTGCGCCACGGACCGGTTTATGCCCGACAATATTTTCACGGACCGGCCTTTAAGGTGTCGCGGATAGATACAACAAAATAAAACTAGTACCGGTACCGAAAAAAAGAAGATTTATTCATAACACACATGAAAAGACCCAGGAAAACAGAGTTAACGATAAAAACGATAACAAAAAACCCTGAAAACCATACATTTCACACCTGAGCCTCTACTCTCGCGGCCCGGTACCAAACGACTCACGGACCGGTACCGGTCCAAGGCCCAGGGATTGGGGACCGCTGTTTTAAAGCATTATAAACACAGATGCTTATTTCTTACATGATGTTAGGAAATATGCATCTAGACCAGCAAACCCAAGTCCTGAAATAAATCCCGCACAGTCTACTAACAGGTGCCTGTTAGTAGACTCGGAAGGTGTTATATACCAAGTTGTAAGTATATATAAAGTAAGGCAGTTTTAAAAAGAAAAATCCTGAAGGAAATGATCTTTCTAGCCAAAAATATGCAATCTGTGCTGCTTAGTAAGACAAATTAGTCACGTGATAAATTGTACCATGTAGCTAATCATTTTACTTTTCAGCGAGACTAGCTGTTCCCTCCGTTTCTAGCCTCAGTGATAACCTATGGAAAATCCATCCAAGTCTTATTTCCATATTAGGTGCATACAAATGAAATTTACATCGATCTGCTAACTTGAACTCTTGATAGAAACCAATAAATGAATTTTCCAAAATGTCAGTATGTGCTTTTAAAGGCAAATTAAATACCTAGCTAATTTGATGAAACACAAGCGCAAGACGAAAACAAAAGAAGACCCAGCTGCAGATTTGTTCAAGATTTCCCAGTTATTGGGATATACAGTAGCAGAGAGGCCTTTGTAATACCATCATATAACCAGCAGCTGTATTTCAGATGTCACACATGAGAAGGGGTTAAGCTTCTACAGCATGCACATGAACCACAGGTATTTGTGGAACTAGCAGAAACACAGCCCATAAAATCTACACTCAACCTCTGTGCAGCACGCAAGGAATGTTCTCTGAGCGCTTCACTATCAGCGCTGAGCCAACAGAGACTATCCTCGCCCCTGCTTTAAAGCCGATGTGGAAGAACGGGAAAATGGGAATGGGGCAGTAACAGTGAACCAAACGACTAGATATGAGGTGAGCTACTTTTGTTCTCATTAGATATTAATTGCCAGTGTTGACAGTGGTTGGGGCCGAGAGTCACTAGGCATCCAATGCACTGCCCCATGGGGAGCACTTGAACCCCTGACCCCCCCACCATGGTTGTTTGAAATGGTAAATGGTAAATGGCCTGCATTTGTATAGCGCTTTTCTAGTCCCTAAGGACCCCAAAGCGCTTCACACTACATTCAGTCATTCACCCATTCACACACACATTCACACACTGGCGATGGCAAGCTACATTGTAGCCACAGCTGCCTTGGGGCGCACTGACAGAGGCGAGGCTGCCGGACACTGGCGCCACCGGGCCCTCTGACCACCACCAGTAGGCAAACATGGGGTTAGTATCTTGCCCAAGGATATTTGGCATGCAGCCAGTTTGGGGCCAGAAGGGGTGCGTGACATGGCCCTGGCCCGGAGACACTGCCCCGCCAGGCTGGGAATGCAGTGGCACTGTAGGGGGAACAGGAGAGGGACAAAGAAGGGAAAGAGGGCCTCCATTGATTCAGGGTTGATTGGGTTAGAGAGCTTCATTATTAAGTCCCCTGTCACTCTGCAACAAAAAGCTCCCCACAGGCTAGCAGTGGCTAATAAAACCACTACCTTTTATAACTCGAGACCACTTCTGACATCTTCTTTTGAAGAGAAATGGAAACGTGCCACTTTGTCCCCAGCTTAAAAAAAAAATAAAAAAAAATTCACATCTTCCAGCTGAATGAACTGTTGGCTTCATAGCACTGAACATACAGTGGGGCAAAAAAGTATTTAGTCAGCCACCGATTGTGCAAGTTCCCCCACTTAAAATGATGACAGAGGTCAGTAATTTGCACCAGAGGTACACTTCAACTGTGAGAGACAGAATGTGAAAAAAAAATCCATGAATTCACATGGTAGGATTTGTAAAGAATTTATTCGTAAATTAGGGTGGAAAATAAGTATTTGGTCACCTCAAACATGGAAAATCTCTGGCTCCCACAGACCTGTAACGTCTTCTGTAAGAAGCTTTTCTGTCCCCCACTCGTTACCTGTATGAATGGCACCTGTTTGAACTCATCATCTGTATAAAAGACACCTGTCCACAGCCTCAAACAGTCAGACTCCAAACTCCGCCATGGCCAAGACCAAAGAGCTTTCGAAGGACACCAGGAAAAGTATTGTAGACCTGCACCAGACTGGGAAGAGTGAATCTATAATAGGCAAGCAGCTTGGTGTGAAAAAAATCAACTGTGGGAGCAATCATCAGAAAATGGAAGACATACAAGACCACTGATAATCTCCCTCAATCTGGGGCTCCACGCAAGATCTCATCCCGTGGGGTCAAAATGATCATGAGAACGGTGAGCAAAGATCCCAGAACCACACGGGGGGACCTGGTGAATGACCTGCAGAGAGCTGGGACCAAAGTAACAAAGGTCACCATCAGTAACACACTACAACGGCAGGGAATCAAATCCCACAGTGCCAGACGTGTACCGCTGCTGAAGCCAGTGCATGTCCAGGCCCGTCTGAAGTTTGCCAGAGAGCACATGGATGATACAGCAGAGGATTGGGAGAATGTCATGTGGTCAGATGAAACCAAAGTAGAACTTTTTGGTATAAACTCAACTCGTTGTGTTTGGAGGAAGAAGAATACTGAGTTGCATGCCAAGAACACCATACCTACTGTGAAGCATGGGGGTGGAAACATCATGCTATGGGGCTGTTTTTCTGCCAAGGGGACAGGACGACTGATCCGTGTTAAGGACAGAATGAATGGGGCCATGTATCGTGAGATTTTGAGCCAAAACCTCCTTCCATCAGTGAGAACTTTGAAGATGAAACGAGGCTGGGTCTTCCAACATGACAATGATCCAAAACACACCGCCCGGGCAACAAAGGAGTGGCTCCGTAAGAAGCATTTGAAAGTCCTGGAGTGGCCTAGCCAGTCTCCAGACCTCAACCCCATAGAAAATCTGTGGCGGGAGTTGAAAGTCCGTGTTGCTCGGCGACAGCCCCAAAACATCACTGCTCTCGAGAAGATCTGCATGGAGGAATGGGCCAAAATACCAGCTACTGTGTGTGCAAACCTGGTAAAGACCTATAGTAAACATTTGACCTCTGTTATTGCCAACAAAGGTTATGTTACAAAGTATTGAGTTGTATTTTTGTTATTGACCAAATACTTATTTTCCACCCTGATTTACGAATAAATTCTTTACAAATCCTACCATGTGGATTCATGGATTTTTTTTTCACATTCTGTCTCTCACAGTTGAAGTGTACCTCTGGTGCAAATTACTGACCTCTGTCATCATTTTAAGTGGGGAAACTTGCACAATCGGTGGCTGACTAAATACTTTTTTGCCCCACTGTAGACTGGTGAGAGATGCCAAAGCCATCTTGAATTAAGCTCCTTTCACACCTGCTTAATTAGATAATCTTGGGTGAATTTTCATTTAGACTTGCTACACTTCACTACAATATTATAAGCCATATGGCAGAAACAGACTGCAGGACATATTTTAGGATCTTGCTCCGAGTGCATTTGTGTGTATGTGTGCTCTTTGAGCAAATTTGTTGAGCAGGTGTCCAGAAAGCTTGAGTGACATGCTTATGCACTCAGGACTAATTTAGACTACTCCAGGTAAATGAAGTATGCAAGCAGAAAAAGCATTTCTGCTTTCTCCCAAGCGACTAATAATCAATTCAAGCACTTGGGTTGTTGGTAGCTAGGGAAAGGTTATACAAGAACATGCTGTCCTTCACAGGAGAAATACAAACATCTCCGCCCTTAATTAAGGTTGTTACATACTTTGAATCCTTTTGTTGTGTAAAGACAATGACTAACAAAGGGAGCTTCGTGTTTTGCTGGCTGTGACTTCACTCATCAATGCAGTGCCTGTATTTGTTCATAACAGTCAAATATAATTCTCTGCATTAACACCACCTCATTACTATTAAAACTGCATCTTTATGCATCCACTCTACACCATACTGACAATTCACATTATTGCCCTAAAAGAAAAAAAAAAAAGTATCCTTTTTTTAAATTTCATCCCAATAACTGCTGCACTCTTTGTAGCCCAAAAACAGTTGAATATGGGTTGAAAGAGGGGGGGAAAAAACAATTATCATGCGCCCAAAACATGTCGGGCACCTCATCCTAGCATGATTGAAAAGGGGGGAGTAAATGAACAGACAAGTTTAACCGTAGTCATTAATGTTCATCTCCCTGTGTTCTTGATGGGAAACCTCATTAAGAATCTGTTGGTAGCATCTGGCTTGCTATCCCACCCCATTACTGCCCCACCATGCCAAAACCTCTGCCATCGGCCCTTCCGCTCATCCCCCCACTCCAACCACCTCCCTCGTGTCTCGTATGACATCTGTGTCTCGGGGTCCTGTGATGGAATGCTGCTCGCCTGCTATTCCTCTGCAGGTGCTCCCTGCTGGCTGCTCTCCACTATGCAGCCACACTGGTGCTGCGTGCTGTGACCTGCCACAGGCTGAAGAATAAAAAAAAGGGGGGGGGGGGGGGTATGGGGTGGGTTCAAAGTTCAAGGGACAGTGTTTAAGGAAAAACTGATGCAGCTGCTTTCCATCACTGCTCTTTGGGTACACTTGAAGCTGGGCAGAAATCCTCACCTCCCCGCTCGTCCTGACAAAGCTCATCCTCCTCCTTCTCCACCATTTCAGACAGAGGAAGGTCACATCTGTATTTAGACAGCTCAAGAGACTGTGTCGCCCCAGATGCTGCTCTCAGGTTCTACATGGCTTAATCCAACAGTGAATGAAGCCCTGTTGTGCTGTATGTGAGGATGAGCGGAGTCATTCTAGCATTAGGCCAAATAGAGGCTAAATGCTCTGACCATAGGAGTTAGATGTGGGCGATATAGCCTCAAAATTATACAGTGATATTTCAAGAAATTTCCCTGGAAATTTTAAATAAATGCTTAACACCATAATTTAACATTAACCAAAGTAATTTAACCTTCTAAATTAACAATGTTACGCAATAAAACTGAAAAAAATAAATAAATAAAATAAAATAAATTACAACAACAGCCGCCTCAAGGCACTTTATATGTTAAGATAAAGAACCTACAATAATATGGAGAAAACCCCAACAGTTATACAACTCCCTATGAGCAAGCATTTGGTGACGGTGAGGAGGAGAAACTCCCTTTTAACTGGAAGAAACCTGTTGCAGAACCAGGCTCAGGGAGGGGGAGCCATCTCCCATGACCGGTTGGGGTTGAGGGGAGGAAGAAAGGATGAAAGACACGCGAGTAATTTCCATCCACTATTTGGTCTTCCCGTCATATGGAGCACAACTAGCAAGTACTCCAGCAACACATGCTGCTAGCATCTCCTTTTTAGTCGGCTGGCTGTACTGAAAGGTGAGCTTTTGCTTGAAGTCATTAACCCTTTAAGACCTACTGTAGAACCAAGTCCGCCAGAGCTTATATTATATTTTTACATACTGTAGTGCCATTTCTGTGAGCATTTCAAGTTTATATACATCAATACAACCATTATAGCCCAAATTTTAATAATATGTATGCATTAAGTGCATAGTAATTACATAAATTGCAAAAAAGTGCAATAAACTACAAAAAAATTTGAAAATCATTTTGTTTTTTTAACATATATTTCTAGTTAGAGAAATTTAAGAGTTACAAACAGCTGATCGGATTGGCAAAGCGTGTTTCTGGAATATTATGTTTTTGTTGCTGCAAGTGCTTTTTATGCAGTTTTTGCAAAGCTATATGTGGAAGGAAACTGTGACCTAGGACAAGCTGATGGCATAAGATGTAAGTACAAGTCCTCCGGCGTGCCCGCTCCGACCGGCTTTAAAGGGTTAAAGACATTTGCGGTTTCCAACTTTTACTAAAATCATTATTGATTTTTATTGGAGGCTGACAGGGCTCTTCCTCTCAGACATGCCTGGGCTCGTCTCTTGAGCTCTAGAGAAGGTAAACAAATGGCGTTGCTATAGCAGTGACACAGCACCACAAGTCTGCCTCCAGTTCCTGCAGTGGAAAAAATGCTTCTGTAGAAATGTGCAGTTACTTCATTTCCTCTCAGTAAAATAACATACTCCATCTTTTATATCACAACCAGTCATTTATTTTAAAAATTCCCTTATAATTACTCAAATTTGTCTTGCTACAAAAATCACAAATAATGAATACCTTTTTAAGAGTTCCTGTTCTCTATTTTTTTTTTTAAAAGGAGCACGTCACATTTTGGGGCAGACATTTTGATCAAATGTATTCATCTCCCCTGTACTCTAAATCAAATTTCAGGATGTAATTAGCATTTTGATTGGAAAGCTCAAGCTCTGTGTTACTTAGAGCTCTGCGTTTCTAACATACAGTAGAAATGCCATCATGTTTCAAATAAGTGCCGCAGAGAGACACATTTATTCAACTGTGAAAGGCCAAAAAAGCAGAAAAGAGACAGCCAATTCCATTACATCATGGCAGCGTATTAAAAAGGCTTAAAGCAGCAATTTCACCATTTCAGCTGTCACTCTTGACCTCTGTTAGCTTCAGATGAGCTCAGAGTTGAGAAGGAACTGGCTCCAATAACATGGTGAGAAGCCACTGCAGTCGGTAGAGCTCCACGCCAAAGGGGAGCTCCCAGTGGCACAAAGGAGCCTCTATCTAATGCTGAACTGTTCAAAGAATCGTTTCAGCTCACTCTGGCAGCAGAAACATTGGTTCATACCACCAGAATTTTTTCAGGGATCACCATAGCAGCAGGTAAAAATCAAAATAAAACCAGGGAGGTTGACTGGAGGGATTTCAAGAAGAAGAGGGACACTGGTTGATACATACACGACAAGTACATAACCCTCTCCTGGATCTACCTCTAAAGCCTAAACTGTTTAAACTTAATGACTGAGACTCAACAATCCAGGAAGCTGATGTGCTTTACATGCCAAGACAGTTCCATGGAAAAGTACAGTGCAGGACAAAAGGGGAAAAAAAAAAAAAAAGGAAAAATGACACCGTCTTCTGTTCTCGCAGAAGCAGTAGCACACTAACACACCAACTCCGCTTCAAACTTAAGTGGTTTCAATAGATTTCTTAGAGAGAAAGAAGACAAACCAGTTCCCTGCTTGCAAAAAACCCACCAGGAAGGAGAAAATACAACTTCAAACAGAATTGTTCTGGCACATATTTACTATATTTGGCACAGCTCATTAACGACAGAAGAAAAACTTTCAGCGGGAGCTGTGCACCAATACTGAACTGGATTACAAGAGCTAACATAATAATAATCGACTCAATCACAATGTGACAGTAATCTGGTTTTCCAGAATAGCGCAACATTTTCAATCTTCAAAAAAAAAAAAAAAAAAAAAGACTAAAAATAAATCTTTTCCCAAACTCATTTTTAGAAATCAATGTTCTCTCACAAACCAAACCACACATCTACCAATGTCTTTACAATTCACCGCCACGAGCAAATCTGTAATTTTGTTCTAAACTAAACTTTCACAATAAAGAAAAAATAAAAAGAGTGTGGCGATCAATGCATCCGTCCATGATTATGTTTCTCGAATTAAGTGTCAATCTCACCGATCAGTGACGCCACAGTGGCAAAGTTATGTGAAAGCAGTCCCATTTATTCATTCTCTGTGAAAGTAGATGCAAATATCTGCTAGTTTTTGTCAAGCCGGGAAAGCTCTCTGAAGCTTGTTGATAAAACAGCTGTTCAACCCCAGATGGGTGGCATACGCCTATATACAAATACCCACCAAAACATACACACACATCCCACCAAGTCTAAAGCTGCCAAGAACCACGGCCGTGCACAAGACGAAGGCAGAAAGCTCCACTGAGCACAGCTCACAATCCTCTCTCTGTGACTGACTGCCCCCACACCCTTTCAACAAATGCCTTCATTCAGTCAATGTTCCTTTGACTGAATGAAGGCTGAGAGCCTCTCTGTGTACATGGGTGACTGATACCTTATAAGGGTATATGAAACCTCTCCAACATACAAGATCTGCTGAACTGGGCACCAGTGATATGAGCAGAGGAACATTGATTATGTTAAACACAACACTGTAGTTCAGCCCCAATCAAACACAATCCATTAGAGCAATCTCATGTTGGGATTAATGATTCAAATTGCATCAGCCATACTGCACGTTTATGATGAACAAAAATCATTATATTGGAGGAGCTGCATCGATTCTTGTTTGCCTGTAGTCGCTCTGAAGCACGAGCTACTTAACTACTGCACTACACCATGAACTACACCACCGAGAAGACTTTCAGGTTAATTCATCACACCCTGGATGTCCTCCAAAAGGACAGCAGAGAATAAATTCATGTCTGAGGACTGCGGGATGTTGGGACTCCAGCAGGTAGAGTGCACCCAAATGAAGGTTATTAATCCATCTTTCAAGAAAGAGTATTAGTCTCTCTTAATTTACAACCAGGACTGCTGCCAAGAATGAAACTCGACACCACACAGTTAGATTAAAAATATAAATGACACCAAATCAAATTCAAGATTCTTAGAAACAACGACTGACAGTACGAGAGTGGGTTAATCCAACCTCTGCAAGAAGGTGATGCCATCTAACATTTAACCCTATGTAGTAATAAGCACAACCCACGTGGATGTTCGAGTCTCGTCTGCTTGTTTTGCGTTCCACTTATACTTCAGATATCTGCTATTTTTCCATCCTATGTGCTTCCTTCTGAAAAGACTATTTTTTTAAATGTCCTTCACATGTAGTTGTTAAGAGATGCAACCGTGAGACTGCTTCAAGTGAAAGTCTCTGAATACAGAGACATCTTGCCATAGTTCTCGCAAACTCTTCTAACAGTGACTAGAAAAGCCTGGACAGGAACACTCAGATCTGCTTTTAAAGATTTAAACCACAACTGCTATTCCAGTTCTTTCAGCTTTATTACATTTTTCCAGTATTTACATAAAAATACAATAAATACAACCTTAAAGGATTTACAAAAGTTTTAGGGACAGGGAAATTTAAGCACTGTAAAAAAGAAAAAAAAAAGAAAAAAAAAAAGGTTTAAGAGATCTTATTTTAATAGGAAATGCCTGTAATATGCTCCCCGGGGCTGTAAAAACAGTTTTGTGTATAAGAGCCTTGCACTCATTAGCTGAGGCTCATCTGACAAGCACAGCTTGCATGTGTCATAATCCTATGCAGCTGCCACTACCGACAGGAGACACCACGACAGGAGCTCAGGGGAACCAAAATAGCAAAAGTTGGAGGAAAAATTTTTAGGTTAAAAAAGAAAACTTCTCGCTGGCCTGCTGTGCTTGTAAAAAGATTCCCCCGGAATCCTTCAAGGTTTTGCCTGAACACCAAACCAGGGGAAACTACTCCTTTGCTTGCCGTTCACTACTTAAATCTAACATCAGTACACACGTCCTTCCATTTGCTGCTGTCACGCTGCAGTTATAAAAGACGTGCACTGCATCGCAAGAGCTTGGCTCCTGTGATTTTACTGCATGCAGTGAACGACTGGACAATGCCACTCTGTCCCGAAGAACACAACCGGCTGGAACTGCAGTCGAGCAGGTCATAAATATTACAAAACATCCAAACGCAAGACTACAGCACGTTAGTGAGACAACTTTCACTTACAGGCCTAAGTGCTGCTCGGATAAACACTTCAATATATAAAAAGGGCCAAAATGATTCTTATTTGTATGCAGTTTATTTTTTGAATGAACATAAACTCTTTACACACAACAATAATATTCTAAATATCTGCAGTCAAACAAGAAAAATAAATGATCACAGGGTAAAGAAAAAAAAAGGGGGTGGTAAATTCTATCAAAAGGTTAATTTCTGCAGGATCTTCTGAAAAGACGCCTTTAAGATCGCTATGATGATTTTTCTTTGATTCTTATTTATTAGATTATTTTCAAGGTAGGCTAAACACAATCTGCAACTCTCCAAAAACAGACGTCCTGCTGAGCTGAAAACATCGTCAAGATCGTGGCCCATCGCAACAACGCAGCTCTTTCCAGCTTTTGGTCTTGAGCCAGTGATACTCGCTTGCACAAACCCCACAGCACACACAGTTGCCTTAAGTGCACTGAAGCACACTGACCAAGATGGGAAACCGGGCTCTTATTGACACATAGCCATAATTTCAGTCTCCTCTTCGTATGCTTCGCTCATACTGCTGCTATTTGAGGCAGCCTGAGGAAAATGAAAAAAAAAACAAAAACCCTCCACTCTCCCAAAGGTCATTAAGCCGGAGCATCACTCAATCACAGAGGAACGGGGAAGCCTGGAGAGCCTGGCTGCAGCACAGTGAAGTAGAAATTTTGCATTCTGTTCTATTTTTAAAATAGACGTAAAAGGAAGCATGAAAATGAGTGAGGCAAATATGTTTCCAGGAAGTCTCCAGTAAAGGATATAAATGCTGTTGATGTAATGTCCCTCAGGTTACCAAGTCTCAAAAGAGTCTTCACACAGGGCAGTATGGACAGCTTTATGGTCTCTAGACACTCGTCAGCCTCTTTAAAGTCCAAGCATTTTTTTCCCCCAGCTTTCTTTGTTTTGACATGAAAGGGTGAGCAGACACAAAGACGGCAGACGGTAGTCGAAGTGGAAAGGTGCACCGTCTGACATATTTTTAGGCACAGCAGGAGCATCTCTTGAGCTGAGAAGTTCAGCTCTAAGAAGGACGCACTTGATGTGAGCGCCTTTCTGTGAACTGACCAATCGTAATACACAATAGACTGGCTTTCAAAGAACTGAGAAACATGATGGTTGAAGACAGCACCAGAGACTTTATAAAGAAAAGGAAAATCTTCATTTTAAGCCCTTTATATATGAAACGACTCTAGAGTACAGTGACAGCATTAACATCATCATTCAACCAGCTTCTATGAACATGGGTCTCTTTAACATTCAAACAGCATGACGAATAAAGTTAACTTGAACGACAGCTGCTATGCCTCATATTGATAGAAAAATTGGCTTTTAATACCTTCAACATTGCTACACATCACTTCCCCCCCAAAATGCTAATGTTTATTTCTGCACTCCTCAAGGTAAAACCTCATTTTTATCTGCCTACTAAACTCAAAAAACAAGAAACTACATACACTACATGTAACGTAGTATAGAGGAAAACTCAGAACCCTGATACAGGCCACTGAATGTCTAGGAGTAGGAGAAACTAGTGTTTCTCTGCAACACATCAACACAAGCAGCATTTCATCTTAGCAGGGGGGCAGCTACAGCTATATGCTTGCCTATGATCTGCTCGGGGTTTTAGACCATGATGCAAGTTTGGATTCGCTTCGCTCAAAGCAGCTCTGCTTCAGCAACACAGCAACCAGCAAGTCAGTCTAGTCTATGCCCCAAACGGAGACCAACAATGCCAGAGCAACAGCTCTTATGAACAATTAACAAGGAGGGGGAAATTTTCAAATTTAATAGAGTCTTAGTCTGATGGAGAAATCTTTCAAACTCACAACTGACACCGAGTTTTATATGGCAAGAAACTGGATCAAATGTGATAAGGATGCTCTACTTATTCTACATTCTTCTGATTCTCAATCTTGTAACTTCGGTCTACGCTGTAGGCAGTGTTTAAATATGAGCAATTTATGAGCTAATTAACAAACTTGGGAACCGTATGTGATGATATAAAAGACAATAACTATTGGTTAGCCACAGAAGGCTTGAGCATGTGTATGCCTGCCTGTGGAACAACTATAGAGTATAGACAGTATAAAAGATTGTTGCAGGTTCGTGACCTGAAAAGTAAAGTGTGTATATTTGACCTGCATTAATTTCGAAGGCCAGCAGGGGGCGACAGCTTGTGTTCGTACAGAAGTTTATTTGGAAAACATCCACTTGCTTTGTGACCTCAGTACACAGGTTCATGAAAAGGGCATCAAGTTTGTCTTGTAAATAATAATTTTATAATATTTGTAATATTTAAGTAATATTTGTGATTTATAAGGCGTTAGTCAATGAGGGCTCTTTTGTTTCACGAAACACCACATTTTCAACGGAGAAAATCCTGTTATAGATGTGTTATGATGGTACTTCACTAGCTATGGTGACATTACAGTGACTACACCCATCATTTATACGGTTTGCTAGAAACGACGACTACTTTTGTTGGTATTTCAGCTTTGACTGATCCTTGTAGTTTCTCTCTAGAGAGAGAAATGAGGACTTCTGTGGTAGCCGGGTTGGGTGTTTAAAATTTAGATTGTCCTCTCCAGCTTCAACCCATTCAACCAATCGGCATTTGATTTAAACACACCCATCGCTTATGAGCGGGCACTGTTAGCTCAGAGGGCTGCGTGAAATTCTGCCTCCCTAACCCTTCCAAAACTTTTCACGTAATGCTTCTCTCTGCAAAGGAGCAAAGAAACGCAAACAAATACCAACACTGGATCATAAATCGGCCTCCGGACAGCTGAAAGGGGGTGATTACACTTAGCCCAACTACCTAAAAGAAGCAACAGCAGCTGTTAAGCCATGCATTCAGAGAATATTGATCCACCCGTTCACGCTGCCAATTACATGTGATAAACTGCTGTCGCCGTTCTTAGCAAAAATCATTTCATTAACAGCTTTTTGTTTTATTGCCCCTGCAAACCTTGAACAAAAGGAATAAGGCACAACCTGCCTGATGTTTTCAACTATGCCATAAGAGCAGCAACAAACTGAGCCCTCACATCAGTGGCAATTGCAGATCAGTAGCATAGCCTAATGGGGTGGTTTCATTAGTGAAGCAGATGAATCAAATACTTGGCCAAATGTGCAATTATCCGTATCTCTGCGGATGGAGGTCATTAGGACTTAGTATGAGCTATTGGAGCCCATAAATAAATGATCAGTAAACAGCACACTCTATGCAGCAGAGACAGCAGATGACTCTGCATCATGGCCCCTCTCAAATCATCACAATAGCATGTGGACCTGTGGAAAAGACTCAGTCCATTTTTGAGGTGAAGTTTGTGTAAATGGATAAAAGAGGACATTTTTGCACATTTTGTGAACAGATTAAAGAGCAGACGGAGGGTCATGCTTGAATTATTCTTGAAAATTCATGGATGATGATCCACCTTTAAGCCTTCCTTCTCTCCCCCCCACTCCCTAAAATGTCATTTAGGACCACCAGGGCGTTCCCAAACAACAAAACAAAGGTGGTAAATTATGTTCTTAGCAGCAGAGTCCAGAGAGAAGAACTTAAACGCGCAAAAGAAAAGAAAGGTTGTTTAGAAGGCTTGAGCAGCGTTGCAGGTAAGATGGTATGTGAGGATAAAACCCTGGAGAGAGCAATGCGAGCGCAGAGGGTTGCCAAATGTTTACACATTTCAGCAAGTTATTTGCCTTGTCCTGTGGGAGACAATCAGCACTCAGCTCCCTCCCAGCAGGATTACAGAGATAACCCCGAGATAAAGAAGAGCCTAAATGGATCTCCTCTAACTGGGACTTGTTTACCAAAAAAATCCCTTAAAACTTCTTGAGACATTTTCAAAGTTCCATCATAAGAGCTTCAGAGGAGAAAGGGCTAACAATAGCAGCAGTTTGTCTGAACCTTTACAGGTTTTTCCAACGTTACACAGCGAGTCCCGAAACCCAACGAGACAGACTCAAAACTCTTTTTTTTTTTTTAAGTTAAGACCACAACTCCGCCATCCTTGATAAAGATAAAAGTTGTGGCCACATTCAGGACCTCAAAGAAATGTGTTTTGGATAAACAGATATTTTCGGAGAAGGGGACCCCACAATTAGTAATTTGAAACTCTCCCTGCGTGTGGGTCCCAGTCCAATTCTCTGGAATCAATCAAAGCTCCCAAAGGAACTCCCTGGACCCCTTAATCTCCTGGTTTTATTACTTTCCAGACAGTCGGCCTGTTTCACCCTACCCCCATTTCTCTTTTGTACTGATCTCCAGCAAAGCCAAGGAGGGGCTTTTTTCCCCTCTCTATCTCCCCTTCCACTACTGCAGAGCTCTTTTCATGCAGGAAAGGGTCTTTCATCAGGCTCCACACGCAAGAGAGCCCAACAGCTAGCAGAGGCCCGTCTCTTCTCTCTTTCTTTGCACATTCATTCTTTTTAAGTGACAAACCACACAGCGTGCTTTCAAAAAAAAGAAAAAAACAAGGTGCACGGACCTTCTGTTTTGACACACAAAAGTATTTTTATTTGCATATCCTGAGAATTAACGGAGAAAATTGGGCCATGTTGCACAAGAGTCAGTTACTGCCACATTTTCTTTTGGTCCAGACCTCATGCTGCTGTGTTTGATAAGGTCTGCCATCTTAAATGATAAAGATATGACTTTGTCACGATGGGGTATGCGATAAGGGCTGGAGCTGTGCACTCCAATGACTGCTGGAAAAACATTTTTCCTCATGACTCTCCAATTTATCTCAGGCACCGCTGGCTCCAAGTGCCAATAACAGACTGTGTGCTGGGTTTTTCTGAACCCCCCACCCCCTTACACACACACTCACTCTCATTATTCTAAGAACAAGAAATCACGCCCAGTATCGGTGAAATTGTGTGTGTGAGACAATACTACTAGTTGAAAGAACATATATTACCGACACGCACACACTGCAGTGCAGTGGCCGCACTTCAAAACAATTAACAGAAGCAAATGAATCGGGTCTGTTTATCCATCAGCAAAACATGTATTGACGCCCAGTAATGAGATGTCTGCTGGACTGATGATGCCAGCTTATTACCTGACAGTGAACACTAATGACCCTTTGCATAGTGTAAGTGTGCGCCCCCCCCCCCCGGAAATTCCATGACCACACACACACACACACCTTGTCTCACACAGATTGATGGATAGACTCCAACACACCAAGCAGAATCTGTTGCTTGGCCTTTGCAGGTTTATTGCACATAATTCAGAGACACGCTCATGAACACAACTACACCGCATGTCTGGCAATGGCTTGAAAGACAACCGGAGAAACCTATCAGCAGTTCTGCCTCAACAGCCTCCACGCAGACAAAAGGACGGAGTGTGAAAGCGTGTTGCTTTTGCTGCTCGGAAGAGGGGCTGGTCTCGGATTAAACAGTGTGCCTGTAGTGGAAAGTAGCCGACTTTTAAAGTTATCTAAATATGGAAGTGTGTCTGACCCGAACGCCGCAGAATTAGCTACCTAACCCCCTGTCTGATTTCCCCCCTTCCCGAGACATTCCGTGCGTTTTTCCATTCCAACTCCTCTAAGACAACCCAGGCAAGTTCCTCCAACCGAGGCACGAAGAAGCAGACACACAGCACAACTATTAGTGGGTTGCGGGCATTTACCTTTGTCAACATGCTTTGCAGCGGTGGTCTCCGTGTAGAGAAAGGTGAGACAGAGGAGAGAGAGGAGCGACAGAGCTCCCCGCTCGGCCATCACTTTTCACGAATAAATCTTTGCAGGCTTTAAGAACCCCGGAGAAGCTGTTTTTGTTTTTTAAATAAATAAATATATATAAATCCTTAAAATCCCCGTCCACCTCCTGTGAATGCACAAAGAGAAGAAGGAAAAAAAAGTTCAACGTCCTAAAATGTGCAGGAACATCCGGAGCCAGGTAGGCTACTTTTAAAACTGGCCGGATGAAACATGTAGCTGGAAGGAGAGAGCCGCAGGTTACACACTGTTTTCTCAACTTGATCGAGGCAGAGGTTGGGGAAGGGAAAAAACCACTGAAATCAATCCATTGCCACGGAGGCGCAGTCTCAGAAAGATTTGCGCACGACTCGGCACAGACGCGTCCACTATACCGCTCCCGACATTTGCCGAGCGCGCAAAAGACTAGAAAGAGCTCCGTTGGAGTAAACGATAAGATCCAAGCCGAAGGAGAAATCTCTGCCGCGGCCAGCTCACTGATCGCGGACGGGACGTAAGAGGAGCAGCGTGTTGTAGGGCTGGATCTCCACGGGCTCCCCGGAAAACAGGGCGTGGAGTCTCACAGAGGTTTGGATCATGGGCCGCTTCTTTGCGCTCAGGCGAAAGCTAAAATATGGAGTGGGAGTGCAAAGCAGCGACAGCACCTCATTTCCGCTAGTGGTGTGCCATACCAAGTAAACGCAGCGCCAGTATTGACCCTTACTGATACTTTTAATCTATAAAGTTAGAAGGAGAGCAGTGTGCCATGATTTATGACACAAATCATCATCGATTTGCAAATATAATTAATGCTGAACACATTTTAAATACCATTAAATCACTGTGTTTTTACTTTCCACACTGACTAGTTAACACACCTTTCCGTTTTTCATGCATTTTAAAACTTTTGGAGACCAGGAGTGTTAAGGTTTCTGTTCCTAAAAGCACAACTTCTGTTGTTTAAATGTTTTATAGGCAATAAATAAAATAGACCTGACAGTCAACACAGAGGATCATGATGTTTTTAATGTTGGAAGTATATATTTTTCAAATGTAGGCATTTCACGAAATTCAGTGGGATACATACTGAACTTCCAGAATAGAAGCAAAGTATCAGTCCGCACTAGTACTACCGATATCTGGATCGATCCACCCTCCTCTAATATCTGCCAAAAATATTGAGCAAATTCACATCATCAATGAAGTCTTCATCTCCTTAAGATTTTAGTGATATACTTCACATCAATATTCAGTTGTGTTACTCTGTCTCACTAATTAGCACCACACACAAGCTGTTAAATATCACGACCCACTATCACATAAAGATATAATACATGAGACTCGCAGCTCATTAATCTGTGCCCCTCACAACATCCTATTTTTATCTATGAGGTTTGCACTGGTGGCTAATTAGCAACAGACTCCCATTAGACAGGCGCCATCTTGGAAAAAACTTGAAAAGCCAATAACTTCATGAAATATAAATAAAAAGGCAAACCGAAAAGCATTTTAAATAGTTTGGCCATCAGTGTTGGTCAAGTTACTTGAAAAAAGTAATCAGTAACTAATTACTGATTACCTCCCCCAAAAAGTAATCCCGTTACTTTACTGATTACTTATTTTCAAAAGTAATTAATTACTTAGTTACTTAGTTACTTTTTAAAAACACGATTTACAACCTGAAGAGGTGATAAAGCGATAGATCTTTCAGCCCAATTCTACTTTTTCTGCATAATCCATCATACAAAATGTAATCAAATGGAAAAGTCTCTTTTTAACTTGTTTTATTAGTTTTAATCTTTTAACTTTATGCATCAAGCAAAAATTTAATTATATGCAACATTCTCTGACTGGAAGAAATTAGTTTAACATTTAAACCTATTTTCTGCACATTCCACCACATAAAATAAAATATTTTGTGTGTTTACACTCAGTCTTTCAAATAGATGCAAGTAAAACACAGCAGAAAATAAATAAAGTCAAAGACTCAGCGGTCCTGTTGCTCTATTTTCACCTGTAAAGCAGGAGTTGGGTAGGCGGAGGTTTACCCTGGTGCAGGTGTGCTGCGGTCAGTGGAAGGATATGGCAGCTCTGTGAGTTTCCCATTACGTCGTAGCTACTCGGTGCTTCCTTGGAAGTTTAGGGTTTTTTTCGCTGTAAAAAGAAGTTTTCTTCCCACGCACAGCGGACACTAATGTTTTTGTCACTTTTTATGGAATCAAACTCAAAGTAAGGTCAGTACTTCCACACTTTAAACGCTGCACTCGATATGTGATCCATTGTTGATCTGCACACAGCTGTTGTCACCAACGGCGCACTCGCTTACGTCACTGTCGTGAGACATTCTCGCAAAAGATTCACGGTTTTAGTAACGCAGTAACGCAGCGTTCCTACGGGAAAGTAAAGGTAATCTAATTACCGTTTTTGCAATAGTAATCCCTTACTTTACTCGTTACTTGAAAAAAATCGGATTACAGTAACGCGTTACAAATAACGCGTTACTGCCCATCTCTGTTGGCCATACTTACGCCTCATTTTCAAATCCTCAATATACTGTTCAACAAAACTGCAAGGACAGATATGGAAGACTTCAGAATAACAGTTTTTTGTTGTTGTTGTTGTTGTTTAGCAGAGGTGGCTAGGCTAATTTCCATACAATAAGGATGGCCACCGGAAGCTGCAGATATATACACTCACTAAAGTTAATCAAACTGGTAATGAGTGTATATTGAGTAGTAGTATGTGACAAGCAAAGAGAATAATTAAACAATCCTCAACTCACTAAACTTTACAGGTTAAAATCACATTTTAGCCCATTAAACAGCTTTAGGCATATACATATATATGACTAAAGGGAGAGAGAGAGTTTTATAGAGTTTTCATGTGTGTGTGTGTGTGTGGGGGGGGGGGGGTAGATTAATCTATTCAATCAATTCAATTATTTATAAAGCGTCAAATCACAACAGCAGTCCGCTTAATATTGTAAGGTAGACCCTACAATCAAATCAAAACAGTCATATGACCTCCCATGAGCAAGCACTTTGGCGACAGTGAGAAGAAGAACACCCTAATTATAATTCACATCAGTTGTGGATTTGTTAGCCATACATTTTCCAAATCATAGGTGATATTTTGATATTTTTACCTCTTTCTTAATCCTGTACTTTCAGGTTGCAGAGAGCAAGTAGCAGTGTTATATCCATGCCTATTGAAGCTGTCTCTGTAACATTTTTTCCTGTTTGGAATAACGTCTGCTAAAATCCAAGCACTCTCAGAGCCCAACATCTGTAACCTGATACGGACAGATGATGTCACTTTGTGGCCGGGAATCAGAAGATAGGATTAAAGCCCTAAATCAAGTTGCTTAAAATAAACTCTGTGACTGTATGCATCGTTAGAGGACAAGGAAGCGGGGAAAGTGCACGTCCTTGCTTTAAAAAAAAGATGGGGAATTAAAAGAGTATTATATCAAGGTGAAAAGTCTGACATTTACACCGCTTTCCTTTTTGAGGAAGGCTCTTCTCTGCATAAAAAGTGACTGCTTGTTTGCAGTAAATGGAGCAGAATTATGAAATCAAAAACAAGTGCTGTATTCTCCTTCAGCTTGTGACTATGCTTTAGGGAGGAACAAAAAAGGAAGGGTGCCCTCTTTGGAAACCGATGGCATCCCAACACTGCTGTATCATCCAGACAGTCTTTCACTCAGACACATGGAACAGCTCCCCCCACTGGTATGAGTAATCCATGACATATTAATCATGAGCATTTCTCCCTCTGGGCACGAGAGCGCGAGAGCTTCTTTTTGTTTGGTGTCGTTTCCCTGAACATCTCATTTTAACTGTCATATATAACGTTTTCACTTTCAATTAATGACACCTTTTTTCTGGCATGGTGCGCCCCAGGGCTCACCTTTTGGGCTAATGTCATTTTCTTTATACCACTGTTTTTCATTCTTTCATTCTCTTTCATTGTTTCATCCCCTTTCATTCTCGTACAAGCTAAATAAATAATTGGATGTATTTAAACCAAATATCCCACTGGAGTTTTATATCTATTTAGCTGCCTTCAAGGACTTCACATCTGGTGTAGCTCAATTCCTTTCACCCACATCACACAAATCTGAACACATGAAATCAAGAACATACAGCCCTCTCTCTACATAGGCTGAGGAAACTGAAGAGATTCATTATTATTTTGCTGATTTTTAAAGCTATAGAAATATATTATGCTATATTATTACATGTTGTGTTATTTACACAATACCCATTAATGAATTGTTAATTATAACCTAATAATATAATGCATAGTATTGTGCCTTTGAAATGCCTTGGTGTTCCCCCAGATGTGGACGAACTGGTTGAGGAGAAAGAGGTCTGGGTTTCTCTTCTTAGGCTGGTGCCATTGTTACCTGGCCCCAGATAAGTAGAAGAAAGTGGATGGATGGATGGATGGATGGACAGTGCTGTGCAGAATTCTTTAGTCTTCCTTCATTTTTTAAATATTTGCTAGGAAAATTCGAAATAGTTTATTAGTTGAAATGTGTAGAAACATAACTGGAGATATGGTATATAAATCAAAAACAAAGCTCTTACAATTCCAGCAAGCTTGAAAGTCAATATTTGGTATGACCACCTTTATTGTCCAATACAGTCTCAAATCTCTTACTCAGCTTTCATGTCATTTCTTTAAATAGTCTTCAGGAATATTTCTCCAGGCTTCTTGAAGGACATTCAAAGCTCTTCTTTCGATGTTTCTGCCTTTTGTTCTGTTTTCTGTCAAGATGATCCCAAACTGCTTTAATGATCTGGGGTCTGGGGAGGCCAATCCATGACTGATAGTGTTACATTGTGTGTTTTTCTACCCATGCATGCTTTTGCTGTATTGGCAGTGTGTTTGGGATCATTTGCTCACTGAAAAATTAAGATGATTAGAAGATGACACTTTGTGGACGGTACTACATGCCAGAGCAAAAACTGATGGGATTTTTTTGTGTTCATATTTCCATCATCTCCTTGTTTTTCTTCCTTATTAATAGCCACACTTATACTGAGAACATATCTGATAAATTGACAGGTCAGCTGAAGGACCATAAGCATCTCTCAGGTTCTGTGTCAGGTCTTTACTGGATTTTTTCTATTTTTTAAGGACATGACTTTTAGATACTGTTTGTCTTAATTAGTTTTTTTTTAAGTTGTCATTTCTTCCTTTGCCCTCCATTTGTCCAACTTTTTTTGAGGGCTCACAGTATGTCATGGTAGTGTAATCTACAGCAAGTTTTTAGCTCTTAGTGAATCACCTTGTTGGTCCAAAAATACTATTTATGCCCGTCAAACTGTGTTATTCTTTTCATTTTTGTAACTTAAGCTAAAGGAATTGGAACAAATTATATGTTTTTGTAAGAAAGTGAGAAAACAAATAAAAACCTAATTTTGTGAAATTAAAAAAATATGGTCAGGTACATTGACTGGACTGAAAGTAAATTTAAAAAAAAAAGACAGCCAATGTTCAACAAAAGCCTCAAAGTGGTTCAAGGCCTTAACATTACAAGAAAGTCTGACTCCTTGAAAACAACCAGTGTTGGCTCAAGACTTTTGCACAGTAGTGTACTTTTGCACTCATGACGAAAAAGCCATTTTTACTACTGAATACTGAGTATATATGTTGCTAAACTTTTCATACTGTTACTTAACTAGGATTATGAGTTTTGCTTTTCTAAACAGTTTTTAATGCAGAAAGGAGATCTTGTGCAGTCCCACCTTTTAGGTAATACCATCTATATGAAGGCAGGTTTGCACATGAGCCTGAAATATTTGTCCCAAGTGTTTTCCAACCTTTATTTCTGATCCAATATTATGACTTACTGTGGACTCACTGATTTTCACTTGGTCCTCTTAGACACACTCCACAGAAAACTAAACTAAACTAACTAAAATGCTAGCAATGCCCCTGTTTTTGGGGTGTAACAGATAAGAATTAAGTTCATAATGATGTCAAAGAGCTTTAGTTTGTTGGTATACTTAAAAAGATCATCAAACTAGCTCAGAGAGGCAATGAAATCTTATCAGCAACATTGCAATGCAAATTTGCCTTTACATCACTCAGACTTAACATTATAATTTATCAAACAAATGTTGTGGACCCTGTTTAAATTGAGTCGACTGATTGATTTTTGACTGACCAAAAAGTAAATAATTAACAAACCCTCAGTGTCTGGTGGCCTTGTGCTTAAATAGCGCAGCCCCAGAGTTTTACAGCCCTGTTTTGGTTTGATGTGCCTGCATCTCCATGAGCAGCAGCCCCTCCACAAAACATACATGTGAACTGAAAAGCAAGTACGGCACGCTGAGATCAATTTAAGACGAGATTTACATAAGGTCTCATCACGGCTGCATATTAACGTAGCTTTACGGGTCCCGTTTGTCCCTGCACTGAAACAAAGCAAACACATAAAAAACAGCTGTTTCATACAGAATAAGAATAATTGCATTTTTGTATCAGGGGATCTTTTTGTTGTTAGGAAGTTTACAGGACGGCACAGATTTCACTTACTGTTCAGCATAAGCTGCATACATATGTGATATTCAGATCATGGCACCTTTAAAACATGTTTTTCCTCTGCAGGAATTTTAGGTATCCCAAAATTTATTTGTACTGCGAGAAACCCCTCCAGAGCTTTTTTACAGTGTGCTGTGTTCTTTATAATGAAGCAGTATATTCAGCAGCAGACACAGCTGTTAAATTCAGTTCACATCCACAGACCAATTATAAAATACACACACACACAGACAGCTTGTTGCTCCTTATTCTGGGAACATAATTTTTCTAGATTTAAGAACAAGGCCATACCAAATCTCATATCTCCAACATTAAAGGGATATTCTCTTCATAAATCAAATAATGGCAACCATGCATTCGGGGAAATGGCCATTAGATTACTGCACGGAGGGGATGGTGGATTAACTTGCACTTGAAGCAGCTGTTAAGTGTAATATTTTAAACCCTTCTAAATGTTTGGAAGTCATTTAAAGTAGCAGCCATATGCACAGTGACACATATTCGGGCGTCATTAAGTGAAGAAGTGATCCATACAACTTGTATTGGAACACACACACTCAATCAATGATTTTTTTCTAGATCGAGTGACGTTTTTTTAATGCCATTTTATCTAATCTTAAAAAAATCTCCCTGGTTAAATTACCACTCCTAAAATAATACCCTAATCAGCTATCTGTTCAAATGATTCGTGTGGATTATCAATGCTAGGATTTGATCCCAGCATGATCCTAATCTTATTTAGAAGCAGATTAAGGGGCACGAGGCTCATCTCATCGGAGAGCCAGCCAGATGTCTTCAACATGATCCAGATCCAAAAGTCTTTAGCGTGGCATCTGGGGCATCCTGAGGATTATTTACACTCTTAATGATGTGTCACCTCATCCGCTGACCGCTGACTGCAAAAGAGCAGTTGCAGTGTAAGCTTCAAGTTTAGTTGACTATTAATTAAATAGGACACTTGCAGTCAACTTAGTGGTTGAAGCTGTGGTCGCTTAATGTGTGTCTGAGCACTGCTGTGTAAGTGGGTGTGTAAAATTCAAATTTACCCCCCCCCCCCCCCCCCCAATAGATGGCATTTCATTGATATTTCTCCCAATCGTTCACATTTGATTTACATGCACAGGGCTATATTTGTATATATATGTGTGCAAGCTAGTTGCCCACAGATGCAAATATCTGCTGTGTACCTGGCCCAAACCTGGGGCTACAGATGGCAGAAGGCCTCATGTAGACTATACCCACCTGCTACTGCACAGCGCAAGAGGCAGCCGGTGTGCACTCAGAAAGCCTCATCATACATGTGCTTGCCTGGGCACATTTTCAGAGCCTGGCACAGCTCACCCCACACATGTCAGCACTTTCTTTCTCTGTCTTCACTCTTTTGCTGGATGCTGGTAATCATTGTTCTAATTACCTCTCAGTGTGCAGCTGAAATATCGCTGAAAGCGGTAGCTTGATTGACGTCAGCAGTTATAAAGAGGACGAATACAGAGCAGGCAGGCAATCATGGCTGCGCTCACAGTGACCAGATAATCTAGGATCTATGCCAGTCAGAAATTCTATTAGTTCAGCTAATTCAGGTAATAATAACATAAAAAAAACCACAGTGGTGACCACTGTTTAAAAATTGAATTGTAATGTACATCCTAATTTTGTGTAATCCATCAGAGGTTGAGCACTGGGACATAACGAGTGATAACAGGAACGAGAGAGAAAAACCCAAATTCATTTACAGTCAGATGGTTTTAATCAGTGGGATGACAGTCACATGTGAATGGACATCCATGAAGTTGTTGATGCTCATCAGACTGGAAAAAATAAAATTAGATAAAAACAGTATGGGCTCTATCAATCCACTGACAGACAGACTGTGTAAAAATGGAGAAAATTCAACGCCACTCTTGGACTCCCCAGGAGCGTCCAAACAACACAGATCACGCCACGAGCGAGGCATGTAATCCTCTAGGAGCTCACAAAGAAACCCTGGGGGACTTCAAAACAATTAAAGGCTTCTCTTACATCAGCCAATATTAATGTTCTTGAATCGACCATGAGGAGAGTGCTGCACAACACAAAATGCATCGTTCTCCAAAAGGTACACAGCTGCTCATCTGCAGTTTGCTAAAGATCATGTGGACACGTCAAAAGGCTGTTTGAACAGTGTTTTTGGATGAGTTTAAATGAGAAGCATTATTTTCCAAGAAAAGAACGCATCACTTTCATGAAACATGGTGGTGGTAGTGTCATGGTTTGGGCCTGGGTGAAAATGTTTTTTTTTTTAATCTTTGGTGAATATGTGAAGACACGTGTCAGGCAACTTAATACACAAAAGTGAGTCATACTGTAAGACAACAGCTCTTATGTTGCTTTCCATTTCCCCTCGGATGACAGAGCTCTTTAGTTCAGCAAATTCCAGTAGAAAAGTTGGAAAAGCAAGGAAAAACAGGATTTATCTTGCTCCTCAACAAGGAAGAGCCACTCATAGATGACTAGCAATACAGTGCAATGCTTGTTCTTTTGTCTTCTTGAAGACACCTTGATCCAACAGAAATCTTGTGGGAGGGTATGGAGTGAGCAGGTCATGTGAGGACTCTCACCAATAATATCCTATGGTTGTTGGTGAGAGTCAGGCCTGCAGAATTTCTCTAAGATAGTGTGCAGGTCTGATGAACAGTTTCCACCAGTGTTTACTTGCACTCATTACTGCACAAAGGCACCAACACCATATACACCACTATACTAACATATATAATATACAATACCTCCCACAGATGTAAAGTTTAATAATTTTTCTCAAAAAAACAAACAAACAAAAACAACAAAAATCTAATCTAATTGTCTTATTTGCTTTATCTGCTTTTTGAAATGAAAATCTGATGATACTTTGGGCCAGATGTACATAACTAAATAGCATATTCTCTCCACACCCCAGGCGACAACTTGCTTCTCCAGCAGGATGGTCAAGATGATGGGTGGTCAGAAAAAGAGGAAAAGGTAAAGGACAGAGGGACAAAACATAGAACCAACTTTGTATTTTGCTGTCTTTTAAAAAATTGCAGGCTAATTGTTTTGTGTGTCTAAAGCTATTTTCACAGATGAACTGACACACAAAGTTTTCCTGACACAGAAAATGTCAGGACAACCAGGCCGCATTGTCTGAACCTGCTGTTCCTCACATGTAGCACACAGCAGGTGATAGAGCAGATAGAAAGAGGGACACAAGAAGTTCTCTCCCTCTCTGTAAATTCACTGGACCATTACCTGCCCGATTCTCATCAGCTCAGTCAGACATCATATGAACTTTGTAGGGAGCTGCCAGGTTAAAACTTATTTATTGATTATAGTGCATCAGACATGGTGTCCAGGAAAGTTCATGACTGCTGCGAATGTGTGAGAACAGCTTGGGCTTGTATCTGAGTATGTGCAGCTGCACCCATAACCATAGCACACCATAAACTCAGTATCCAGATTGTTCTCTTGGCTTATTGACCACTCTGACATGTTTGTAATTAATCATCTGAACAGTTTTCCTCAGTTTTTATTCAAATGCAATGCGTTAAAATGCGCCGTTTTTGACATGTGCTCACTGTATGAGAGAAAAATAGAGGAAAGTATTGTAACGTTCACAAGAACCAGACGGTTGGGGTCTCAGTTTGTCCGTTTATTCGGCACATAAGCCAGCGGGTTGTTAACTCAGGGGGAAGCGCTCTCGAACTACACCTCTCTTCAGCCTGGCACACACACAGAACAACCAGGTCCCCCCACCCCTTCCTGTACACCACCCTCACTACTTCCTGCAGCCCAACCAAACATGAATCTTAAAGGAACAACAACAGTGTGCAGAGAAAACCAACATGTCACTGTCCAGTAACACTTAACCATCGTTACACTGCCCCCCCAGCAATAAGTTCCTCGTCCCCGAGGGAACGACACAGTCTCTGAGGCGGGGCGGTAGCCTACGTTCCCTCCTTGACCTCCTGAGCCCCTGAGGAGGACGCGGAGCTTCGGGGCTTTGGGGTGAAGAGTCCGAGGGGGGGGAACGCAGCCCCGGTCGGGGGCCCCTCTGAGCAGGGTCCCCTCCTTTCAGGAGGGGAGGGACTGTCCTCTGTAGGGGGCCATCCGGTCTCTGTGCAGCGCTACTATCCTCCCCCTAGGAGGCAACTGCACCCTGTAAACAACCTCCCCCACTCGCTCTAGGACGCTGCAAGGCCCCACCCAGCTGCTATCCAGTTTAGGACACCGTCCCTTCTTCCTCTTTGGGCTGTAGACCCACACCAGCTCCCCAGCACGGAAGTGCCTCCCTTTAGTGGTGATGTCGTAATTCCTCTTTTGGCGCAGGCCTGCCTTCGCCAGCTGCTCTCGGGCGTAGGAATGTGCAGAATCCAGCCGGTCCTGCAGCTTCCTTGCGTAGTCCCGGCCCGGTGGTGCCTCTGGCGCGTCCGGGGGTTTCCCAAAAGCCAACTCTGCAGGAGTTCTCAGCTCTCTCCCTAACATGAGCAGGGCAGGCGTACATTGGGTGGAGTCCTGCACTGCCGACCTGTAGGCCATGAGGGTAAGGGGAAGATGGTAATCCCAGTCCCGTTGGTGTTCTGAGGTAAGGATGGCTAGCTGCTGGGCCAGCGTCCTGTTAAACCTTTCCACCAGCCCATCGCTTTGGGGGTGAAGTGGGGTGGTGCGGGTTTTCTTAGTCCCAAGGCGTTCACACATGGCAGCAAATACCTTGGACTCAAAGTTACGCCCCTGGTCACTGTGGAGGGTCTCTGCTGTTCCAAAGCGGCTGAACATCCCCTCCACTAATACATCAGCGACCGTCTCAGCCTCCTGATCTGGGATGGCGTATGCTTCCGGCCACTTGGTAAAATAGTCCATGGCCACAAGAACATAGCGGTTTCCTCTGTCTGTGCAAGGAAATGGGCCCATGACGTCCACAGCTACTCGCTCCATTGGGGCTCCTGCTGGTTGCTGCTGAAGCTGAGCCCGGGACTGGTCTTGTGGCCCTTTGTGTGAGGAACATGCATCACAGCTGCGGCAAAAGTCCTCCACATCCCTCCGCTGTTGACCCCAGTAATAGCCCTGGCGGAGGCCGCGAAGAGTCTTGGAGACCCCAAAGTGGCCAGAGCCAGTGCTCCCATGGCAGGCTCCCAGCACAGCTGACCTCAGCGACCTTGGCACCACAACCTGCCACCTCTCCTCCCCCGTGGCAGGATCCTTCCAGGCACGCTCCAACACCCCCTCCTTCAGCCTGAGAGCTGCAAACTTGGCCCACAGCCCCCTGGTACAGATGGAAAACCCAGTGACCTCATCCCAAAGGGGTTGCTCCCCCTTCTCCAGCCACTGCAGGACCGGCAGCAGGTCTGTGTCTTGTTCCTGCCGTGCCCTCCACTCCGCTGCATCCACCACCAGAAGAACCCTGCAGGCGAGCTGTGCTGCTCCGTCTATTGTCGTGAGTTCCCGCTCTATTTCCTCTCGCTTCTCACAGTAACGGCAGCCAGCTGCAGCACATGGGCGGCGAGAGAGGGCGTCTGCGTTAGAATGGTGCGTCCCTGCTCTGTGCTCCACAGTGAAATTGAAGGCTTGGAGCTCCTCCAGCCAGCGAGCCACCTGTCCCTCTGGCTCCCTGAAAGACATCAGCCACTGAAGGGCAGCATGATCAGTTCTGACAACAAATGCTGTGCCGCACAGGTAGTATTTAAAGTGTCTCACCCCCGCCACCACAGCCAACAGCTCTCGTCGTGTGACACAGTAGCGCCGCTCGCTCCTGTTCAGGACCCGGCTGAAGTACGCCACCACCTTCTCCCCTTCCGGTCCAACCTGCGACAACACCGCTCCCAGCCCCACATTACTTGCGTCAGTGTCCAGGACAAAAGGCAGGGCGGGGTCAGGGGGGGCAAGGACTGGGGACTCTGTCAGCGATCTGCGGAGGGTGTCGAACGCCTGCTGACAGTCCTGGGTCCAGATGAAGTCACGGTCCTTCTGCAGCAGGTGGAAGAGTGGTGCAGCTATGGAGGAAAAGCCCTTCACAAACCTCCTGTAATAAGACGCCAGTCCTAGGAAGCTTTTGAGCTGTTTCTGGTCTGCTGGTGTGGGCCACTCGGTAATGGTGTGAATTTTTTCCTCCAAAGTGCTGATGCCCTCACGACCCAGCTTGTGGCCCAGAAACTCCACCTCCCTCCTCATGAAGTGGCACTTGTCGGGATGCAGCTTCAGGCCTGCAGCCGCCACCCTCTCCAACACTTGTCTCAGGGCATCCAGGGCAGCATCAAAGGAGCTCCCGTGCACTAGAAGATCATCCAGGTAAACCAGACACCGTTGCCGTGGGACGCCAGCCAGCACACTGTCCATGAGCCTCTCGAAGGTCGCAGGAGCGTTGCAAAGGCCAAAACTCAGGACTTTGAACTGCCATAGTCCCCTGTTAGTGCAGAAGGCTGTCTTCGGTCTGGATTCCGTGGACAGTGGCACCTGCCAGTAGCCACTCCGCAGGTCCAGGGTGGAAAACCAGGAGGACCCGGCTACTAAGTCGAGGGACTCATCAATCCTGGGAAGGGGGTAAGAGTCTTTCTTCGTCACTTTGTTGAGTGGTCTGTAGTCCACACAGAAACGCATCCTAGGACTTTTTTTCTTAGGCACCATCACCACCGCGGAGGCCCACGGGCTATCAGATGGTTCTATGATGCCCGCCTTCATCATTTCACACAGCTCCCTGTCTGCAGCCTCCTGATGAGCCAGGGGCAGGCGGCGGGGGCGCACTTTAATAGGCTGGGCATCCCCGGTCTCAATGACGTGCTCTACCAAGTGTGTCAAGCCAACATCACTTTCTTTCAGGGCAAAAATGTCACTAAACTCTTTTAGTACCTGCCATAGACTCTCTTGCTGCTGTGGAGTCAGCCCCTCACAGTTCTTTGACCAGATACTCCTCACTGCTGAGAGCCTCTCCTCCTCCTCCTCCTCCGCTCGCTGTTCTGCTGGCGGGTCTGCAGGGGTCTCTGCGGTGGAGGTGGACGCCGCGGCAGATGCTGTGCAGACCGGGGGAGGAATAAGCGGCACCTTCTTCCCATCAGGGAGTACGAGGAGGCCTTTGCCTAAGTCCAGTACACCACCAATGGCTCGTAAAAAATCCAGCCCAAGGATGCAGGCGTCCTGCACGTCAGCCACCCAGGCAGCATAAGACACACCGAGGTCCCCCACCTTGAACTGGAACACTCCCTTCCCTCTCATTGGGGCCAGATCACCGGTCACAGTCTTAAGTTGCACGTTAGTCGGTTGTACAGCAGCTCCGGTTGGGACAATATCGGGTCGGACCAGCGTTGCATTGGATCCCGTGTCCAGCAGGGCCGTACAGGACACCCCCGCAATCGTCACTGGAACATGGCAAAAGCCGCCAACCTGGGTCCAGCCCACAGTGATGGCCGCACCGGGTGGAGGTGGCGGTGGTGTGGGGATGTCGTTCTCCCAGGCCCGTGGGCGTTTCCCTGAACCGCTGCAAGCTTGGGGCACTGCCTGATGAGGTGTCCGACTTGTCCACATCCCCAGCAGCTCTGAGGTCGGCGGTGTGGGCCAGCCCGAGGGGAAGGCGACTGCAGCGAAGCTGTCTGCACCAAACTGCACAGGCCCGCTGGCGTCTCCATCTGTTCCACAGGTGCTGACACAGCCCTCACCACGTGTGCGTCGTCAGCGCCCCCAGAGGATCCTGCAAGCATCTCCCTCTCCAACGCTAGCTCCAGGGCTGCACTGAGTGTGGCCGGCCGAGCAAGCTGAGTTTGCATGCGGAGCTCTTTAGGGCTCAGGGCCTGCAGGAACTGGTCCCGAGCTAACTCCGCCTGCACTGATGGTGGCATGCTGTCATACGCCCTCCGGCAAAGGCACTCGACTTCATGGGCCAAAATGCGGAGGGGCTCACCTGGCAATCTGCGTCTGTTGTGGAACTCCGACCTCAGCAGCACTGGTTGGTTATACTGCCCGAAGCGCCTCTGAAGTGCTCCGACCAGAGCATTATAATCTCCCCTCTGCTCCTCGGTCAGCAGCAGCAGGCATGCAGCTGCATCCTCACACAGGCACAAAGCCAATTGGAGAGCTTTATGTTCCTCAGACCAGCCAGCTGCAACAGCTAACAGCTCGAACTGTGCGATAAACACTTCCCATGGCGTCTTGCCGCTGAACTTAGGCGTTTTTATATTCGCTGCAGCTTGCTGGGCGCCGCCATGTTTGTTTACATCACGTGACGGCGCGCCAAGCGAGGTCGACTCCTTCCCGCCGGAATCGCGGCCGCTGTGCGAACAGTCCCCGAGCCTAGTCAAACCTGGAGAAAATCCAGCCTCTGCAGACAGCCGCAGCGCCGTTTCCCTCACTCCATGGGCGGGCGAGCGCGGACGAACCTCCCTCTCCTCCGTCTCCTTCTTAATCCTGCCCGGCAACATCCTCGTCTCGTAACGGCAAGCGTCGCCGGCAACAGGGTCTCGGGCGTTCTGGGGTTCTTTTTTCTTTCTTCACTTCTGACACCAATGTAACGTTCACAAGAACCAGACGGTTGGGGTCTCAGTTTGTCCGTTTATTCGGCACATAAGCCAGCGGGTTGTTAACTCAGGGGGAAGCGCTCTCGAACTACACCTCTCTTCAGCCTGGCACACACACAGAACAACCAGGTCCCCCCACCCCTTCCTGTACACCACCCTCACTACTTCCTGCAGCCCAACCAAACATGAATCTTAAAGAAACAACAACAGTGTGCAGAGAAAACCAACATGTCACTGTCCAGTAACACTTAACCATCGTTACAGTATGTAAACACTTAAGTAATTCAGTCGCAGTGCAGCGAAGGTGGGGAGATCTTAAAACAGCTCTGGTAATTATCACTGTGATATATGTGTGTTTAAAAAGCAACATGAGCTCCAGAGAGACTACATTCTACACCTGTGGAAAGAAATGCCAAATCATTGCACCCGTAAAGGGGATCAGTCAACTTGGACAAGAGCCTGTGCGAGCACAAACTTAGAACTCACCTTCTAAGTTTGTGCACGCATAGGCGGAGATGGGTCTGTGAAGGCTTCAATTTATTTTCAAGGGAACAGCATAAGAAATGCCGTCGACAGAGGCTGAACAGAGACAAAGAGGAGAGGAGAGCAGCCAAATCATGAGCTGGAAGTACTGCTACCACCCATCTCTCTTCTGGGAGTATAAGAGGTACAGGATTGTTCAGAAAAAGGATAAGGCTGTCATGCTGCATAGCTACAACTGATAAAATGTTGATGAGGCTTTGAAGCATCCAACATACCTGGAAAGACGCTTTTCTAGTGGCATATCAAACGCCACGAATAAACTTTTTATGTCGAGTTGTGCCGACACTGAATCGAGTTTTCCTCCAGAATATGAAAAGGATGATTTGAAAAGCTTCTTTCCCCCCTTTTTCTAAAAAGAAAATTTATTCATTAGTACGTTTTGTTCATTTCTTTTTAACATAACAACTACAAAGCAGAATACAAAGAAAAAAAAAGTAACTTTTCCTTTTTCTCTGGGGCCTTTGTCTCTTCAGGAATACCTCATAACTCTTCTTTTTAAAGGTTAGTCTGTGACAATAGCTCATAGGTGTGCATGAAATGTCAGTGGATTCTAATGAAACAAGTAGAAATTCAAATCAAAGGCATTAAGCCTAACAGTTCTTTGATGCCTAAATCTGCACGCCCTGCTGCCGTTCGCAGTCACAATTCAGTGTTCGTGCCTATTTCACAGGCAGGCGTGAGTGATTCTGTCCCTGGGCCATTTGACAAATATGGACTGCACTCAAAAAGCCATGCATGTACATTTTAAGCACAATACTTGAAAGTGGGAAGACATTTACAGGGGGATATTAGTGGCAAGGAAGGTTGTAATTTGTCAAAAGTGGCATTTCAAATGAATTCGACAGTGGAAGATAATGCAGTCTCGAGAGTCAGCTGCCCATTTTCCCTTTCTTCTCCGTTAGACTCCCATCTTGTGAAGGCAGATACTTCCTTAGCATCCCAGCATGAGCCTCCTGCCTGGAGACTGCAGGCTAACAAACTGAATAGAGTAAACACACACTTCAAAACGAATACTCGATGCTGTGAGGATTTTGCCATGGTACCCTGCTTTGAGTTATAGCCATTGAAATATGCTTAAATAGGCCAACTGTGGAGGCTCTTGAATGTATTTATTTATTTTTTCTGTTTCATGAGTAAGCATTTAGGGGTCTGGTAAGAAACTTGCTAGCTGATACTTGAAATTTCAACATATGCGCCGGTAATTGTGACAACAACAAATGGAATTCACAACCCTCGAAAATGTACAGCACTGTCCAGAACCCAATCAATTCAGCTAGCCGGCGTTGACAGCACCTTGTCCTCTCTGCCGATGGGGGTTGGTTTGTTATATACTGCTTTCTTGAACAGATGATTTTCTATTGCTAGTAATGAGCACCACTGAGATGAGGTGAAGTCACTTAAGGAGCTGTCTGGGCAACACATGCAGCCTTCCCAAGATGTACGACCGCAAGCTGCCTTCCCCCAGTCCAACTCCCACCCACCCCTCCAGCCCCAGTTCTTGTGGTTAAGGGCCTTTTTCCTGCCAGAGGAGGTCGGCTGTTGTTGTTGGAATTGCCACAGCCACTTAAAGGGGCTCGCTCAATCAACAGGGGCTACGAGTCCTAAAACAGGGCTCAGGGATGCATTCCAGAATAAAAACAAATAACAAAAACAAGAAGCAACACCCAATCTTGTGTGCACCACGCTTTCCCAGTTTTGCAAAATGCATTCAATTTAGACTTACAAATAGGGCAAAGATTTCTGTAAGTGTTTCATTTTGATAGTAGGTGGCCAGTTTTACAAGCATATTTGCTGCGCTTATCACCCAGTTGCCATGCTAAGCAGGAACTTATGGTGCAGTGTAATGTTTTATCACATACCTTTACCAGAGGGGACCAGGGGGCCGGGCACCAATGTAACAGGTCTACGGTAACGCAGCACGGCACAGACTGACAATGAAATGGAGAGTGCCATATTGCAATAATGGGGAAAAAAAGAGGAGAGGGAGACGTAAAATAAAAGAGGGAGGGAGGAGAAATACACAGCTTTCCAACAGGGAAGCAAAACACTGCAATCTGTTCTGGCACAACAGACTGAAACGATTACAGTGAGGGGAATATTCAGTTTGGAGATTTTTTTTCCCACCTCATCTGTCATGAGGAGCATGGATGCTCTGACCAGAGTGAGGAAGAGATGGGATGCAGCAGTCGCTGCCAAACCACACCTTGAAGTTTGTAGCATCTTGAATCATTTTTGGTTGCATGAATTGCATCTGTGGGGGAGGCAAAGGTGGAAACTGAAATTGTTGCTTGGTATTGAGTTTTTCTGACGACATCCTGTGAACTAAGAATGGAATTCTAATCACGTGATTGTGGACCATCGCCCTGAAATCTGAGCAACCTTATACACTAAGGAAGGCCATGAGATGTGCTCAGTGCACGATATCCTGAATTAAGCAAACGGGGTAATTGTAGGTTTCAGCTGTTTCTGGTTCCTGCTGAGAATCAAAGCGCAATCTGACTTCAAGTAAAGCGTCAACAAAGGTAAAGGCACTTTTAGGGCTTACCTCATAGTTGTTGCCAACAACATTATAGGTTTATGAAAAAGAGAAAAAAAAGAAATCAAACGGCCACCAACTGTGCTGCAGTTTGTTGGAATGAGAGTAATCCCCTGCTGTTGCTGAATTTGGTGTATTAGAAGCTCTTCAGTGTTTCATTTCTAAAATTGTACATGACAATTAGATGCCACATTTGTCATGTGAGTTTTTTATGCGCTTTTAAGTGTTTGTCATTGTACCCGTCCTTTGTTTATGCATTATTATTGTGACACAAATTTCTAATAATAGACATCAGCATATGAATAATGCAGAATCGCAAGCAAGGCGAATTATGTTTGGTACTGGATCCTGATTTCTGTAGGTTTAATGAACACTCTGAGCCGGTTTTAGTAAAAACCCTTCTGGTTAAAAGTCCAATTAAAGTGCAGAATAACATCAGATTTTCTCTGACAGCTATTTAGTGTCTTTTTAGTTCATGGTCTGAGAAGTGAAGCCAGTGTTGAAGTGCTCCTGAGAGCTTTAAAAGCTTTCAACTTCTTTTGGTTTGTGATGATTATTCACCGCTCATCTAAGAGGCTTCTTCACTTCTAATAAACAAGCTGTTGAGGGTTCCAGTGGGAGTTGTCCCTTTTGGAGGTTGTTCTGCAGATCGTTGACTCATTAACTGAGTCATCACATGAACCCAGGTGTGAAAAAAGGGCGGGTCATTACCATCAGTGGGAGTCAGTTTGAAAGCCCTGTGAGACCTTTGCCCCACCCGACCATCATGTGAGCTATTAAGGTCACCTGAGGTAAGGTGTGAGAGGTGGTTAAAATGCCTGGAAAAGGATCTCAAGAGTACGTTGTAGGTGGCTGACAGCTGATGCCATAAACCGCCCCCTTCTGTTCAACGATGGTCACAGAGGACACGGATGGCCTCATTTACTCCTCTCTCAAATAATTCAATATGTGAAAACTGGCAACCTTGGAAGGATGATGTCCTTTAAATTCTTGGACAGTTGAGTCTTGTCCTGTTGAGGTGGTTCTCCTATGTTGTATCATGCACTTGTGGAGTGGCTCTCAGATGTAGAGGTCCAAGCACTCCTTGCTGCACAGCACAACTTACCGTGTTGCTTACCTTGTTTTGGGGAGTTTTGTCCACTTGGTTTGCCCTTACAAACCTGAAGAAGTCCAGGTGCCTTTTTTTTTTTCAAACTCTCAAGACTATAGTGACCTGGATGTCTCATTTTGGGTCATATTGAATAAAAATTTGGTTCATTTTGTAAATCCTGGTCATACTGTTGTTCAGAAAGAAGCATTATACAAAGTACTCCGCCTATTTTTCATCACAAACCATCGAGATGGCCATGACAAAAATATTAATGCTGAGGTTTTATAACCGGACCCCACAAAACAATCTTTGAATTCACGGTAGTTGCATCCATCTTTTGTATTGTCTGTGCCCTTGCCCCTCAGACTCTAAATCAGCAGACAAGCTGATGGATTCACATTGTTAGAATGCTAGACCGATAAAAAGTCCAGTTATAAATTGTTTTGTCATTTTCATTTTAGGTTTATATTCAGGATGTAACTTCTCTTTTGTGATAATCACAGAAAGGTCCAAAATGATAATGGTGTTCTATATTTTAAGCCAGGGTAATTATACTGGTGCCGAGTTTAGTAATTGAGAGTAAGCAACAACTACAAATCCTTAACTAGATGCAGAAAGGCATCTTTTGGAAGCTGCGAAGAGCAGAAGTAGAGGAGGCTGTGTGAAGTTTGGGGTTACACCAACAAAAGAAACTCCTAAAATACAGTGGACAGGGAAACACAGCGATCATGTGACGTGCCTGGGATGTACCCGTCTCTTATGACATGCTTCCCTGCTTTTTACCCTCCCCCCAAAATGCATAAAAGTGAAAATATTTTCAACAGTTCTAGAGCTTATCAATGTGACACTTGGGCCAGACAGCCCCAGGCGCAACCAGCCATTTAATTCTGCCATGGTATTTTTGAAGTAGATACATCTGTGGCGAGGAATCTCTGTGTGATCCCCACCTAAGGGTGTTCAAGGGCATATTTTTCTTCAAAGTTAAGATTATCCTGTCATTCAGTCATGTATTCTTTAAGAGTAATGTTACATTTTAAACTTAGGAAGTCCCCTGTTTTGTATCCTTATTGAGAAATCCAGAAATTTGCATCTACTTTCACGTGGCTGAAATGACTCTTGGCAGTGTATTCACGGCACATTTAGGGTATATAGATGCTTTTGGCAATATTTAAAAAATTAAATTATGGCAGAAGTGACTGCAAAACTGTCTGCCTATCTCACAGAAGCATGCCGCTGCAGTTAAGCATCTGTATGATTACAGCACCTCAATGTGAACTGAACATGCCACAGCAACATGTCAGGCAGAAAAATGACGCATTAATTCCCCATGGCCCATTACAATGCATTACACTAGCGTGCCTGTCTCCTCTCCAATGGTTATTTATTCCTGCCCTGTAATTAGACCTGCCTGCAAAAAAACTGTCGATTTGTTTACCCCGATGTTTCTTTCTCATTATGTCTGAAATACATCCTCCAGAGAATTACTCTGCATGTAGCCCACGGAGCACAGGGGCAGCGGGGGTTGTTTTCAGCACTGATGGATAGTTCTTGCTTTGTTCTCTTAAGGAAATAATGTTCTTTTGTTCATCAGTCATGCAACTAAGGCTTGGTTATTTGCATGTACTCTAGTTGCTTTACCTGTAGCCTGAACAGTAGAAAAAGGTTCAATTTACATAACGGAGGTAAATTACTTTTAGACTTTGTGTAGTCTGATTTTGTAATAGTATTACCATGGTACCCCGACCTGTTCTCTACAGGCCATAATTTTTAACCAGGGATCATATTTGTAAGCAACGTGGGAATTAGGGTCCTGTATGGGGCTTTATAGGGCAAACGATTCCTTCACAAGGAAGTTTTGGCACTTAACAGGCATTGTGGTAATGCTTCCCAGCAGATCTTTGGGCAGGTTTTTTTGGAAGCCCTTATCTAACTAAACAGGAAATGACTTAACCTTAATATCTATAGTCACCTGGACAAATTGCATGCATAGAATCACAGGTGTTGCTAGCTACCAGGATAGGTAGGCAACTGCTTGGGGCCAGTTGGGAGGCCTCTGGAGTGGTGACAAACTTAAAACAATAGCAGTTCTAATGTGCAACGTTTGCAGTGACAATAGGAGAGATCTGGCCTCCCAAAGCCTGCCCTGCCATGCCCACTTCAGCTTAACTCCTGCTGCAAGTTGTGTGCATGATTCGTGTGTGAACAAACCTGAAAGCCACTCTGCAAATATGATGAGGACTTTTTTTATTCTGAAAGAAAGAGGAGAAAAACTCATCACTGGTGGTGAATGGAGCAGATAAGAACGATTAAATATAATGCCAAGTAACGCAGTGCTTCTAGTTTAGCCTTACTTTGATGTTTACAATTAATTAATTAAGCTAGCAGAGCAGGCGAATGCGTCCAGTCATGCTGGCCAAGCAGCGACAGAATCAAGCACACATGGTCTGGAGTCCGACTTGGAGGTGTCCCCTGTGAATTCTTTCCAGGGGGCCTCAAGAGACTCTAAAACCGCCTCTGCATGGAACAAATGCCTAAATAGATTTGCAGACTTTGCCCAGATTCAAGTTTAAAAAGCCTTTTCTCCCTCAAGTTATGCTTGCAAAATCAAACCCCAACATAATCAGTGTCTCATCCGACGAGAGCTCTGAATAAATGCTGTCATGTTTCACATTATGAATACATTAAGGAACGAAAACATAAAGCCTTAACAGAATCTTTAATGCATCTTTACTATGATAACAAGTTGCTATGCCTGCCACCACACAAATGAAACCTCTGCTGTGTGCATTCATCAGTTCAACAATATGTTTAATGTCTTTTCTGGCTCTTTGATGGCAGGGCAAGCGTGTCTTTGTGTTACGTACAGCCTAATGTCTTTGGTTACATACAGGTTGAAGATGATGACAATAAAAGGGTCAAACCATACGTAGAATGATGATCAATAAAAAACACATGGCTTTCTCCTGCAATGACCGCATTAAGATGCGAGTAAAACGTGAAAATCTGTTATTATTTTCACACAAACACACACAAAAAAAAAGCCCAAATATAATCAGACGATTTGTCAATCCACTGGCTAAAAAAGTGAAAACAAAAAGAACATCCCCATTGCATTTTTCTCAGCTAAACACTCTATTTTCCTATTGTGTTATCTTCAGTACCAATAAAGAAGAAAGTGGTAGGCAGATCACCAAGTGTCTAACATAGACAGGCCTTGCATGAAATCACACATCTCCGAGCGGTGTTACTCGCAGCTTGTCTCAGCAGGCTCCTTGTTAACAGGATAGCGCCTCCAAATCTGCTCCTGTAACACCTCCCAACACGGGTCAATACAGCAGCAATCGTTGCCGACGCCCAATCAGATCATAACACAAAAGCGTTTCCTCCAATCAACCCGTGATGAACAGCGGGACGCGTACTCACGTATGGGCACCGAACGGGCATAAAAACAATAGCCTTAAATAACACCCAGAAGGGCTGAGAGGGAGGTGGTGGTGTGGCGAGAAGGCAAGCATCATTATCACATGGGCTGCAGATGAATAGATCTGGTGTGATACTATGAACGCACCCCAATCCATGTGTGACTGTGCAATTACAGCACATTTACTGCACCAGCTGCTGCATAAATCGAGGAGCTTGTGCACCGCGGTGTGACAAACGCTCCCAGGAGATGGAGCGGTTGCTGGCTTTGAAGGTGAAATATGACAGGAATATATTCACACTTGAAGCTGTGTTAAGAGAATATTAAGTCACTATGTATGTTTGGATGTCACAGGAATACTACATGAAGTAATATCAGCCTTCTAAATACAGATGGATAATGTGTACTAAGTGACTCCAGGGTAGGATCTAGTGAGGGCATGCATTATCAGATATGGGGGAAAAAGTTGGACTTTACACAGGAAATGAAAACTAAAGAAAAAGAACAGCTGGTTGTCTTTTTTGTGTGTGTGTTTTACTGTGATTTTATAATGCGCAGTCAAACCAAAGCCATTCAGCAACAATAAGCTCTGAAAACAGAGGGAGTGGCAGTAAAAATGGAAACATGGGGGAGGAATGTAAGACATTACAACCTTACATGAACTTCGGTCCAGTTTGCAGGTACATCTGTATCATGCAACCCTGCCCTTTGTAATATATTACACAGAGTGCAACAGCACTATTATGCACGCTGAGTCTTAATGAGCTTCTTCCAGGCGTTTTGTGTTCGTTCAACAGTTCAGCAGCAAAGAAGGTTCAACATATCCTTCAACAGGCTAACTGACGAGTCTCAAATTTCCTGAAGTGTAGATGGCAGGGTGAATGGTTGCTGTTTAAGTGTGTCATCCCTGTTGTATCCTGCTCCTTACCGGATATGTTGGAGTAGGTGCTTTCCCCCCGAATTAAGGATAATGTGATAATAGTGACAATAATTTGGTCCAGTTTGTTTCCAAATCCATCTCAGCAGAAAGTGTATCCAGTAGTAATTCCTGGGTTTTCAATAAAAATCATACAGCAGGTGCTTTTGCCCCGTTATCATAGAAGTGAAGATGTTTAAAGTTCCATTTTTTTCTCATTAGTTATAATATAATAATTAATTTTTGCCAGTACATGAAGACTAAATCATATTTCTTTATGTTACTGCTGCTTGTACTCAAGTAAGATCAAAAACCTAATATTCTCCCACCAATGAGCTACTCCATGTTCTTCCTCCAAAAGTAATTATGTGTCTGTGATGACAGGAAATAAACCCAGACTGTTCTCTGCACTCTGAGCGCCTTATAGAAACCCCCTCTTGACATTGTCACCACACTGGGGAGTTTGTTCAGTAGCCTCTCTTTCACTGCTGACATTTCATTTGACACTTGCGGCGTCTCTGCCAATTAAGTCATTCATAACCCCAAGACAGTGAACTCAGCTTATCAAAGCTCAGATGCTGCAGTCAGTCGCTGGAAAAATGCGTTTCTCCGACATATTGAGGTCTTTTAGGAACACTGATATTCCTTCTGTTCTGCATTAGTGCGATCAAAACAAAAGATCCTTTTTCTGACTGAAAAATTCATTCCACAAGCTAAAGCAGAGCTGCTATCAAGACCATATGTATTTTTAAGATTAGTTTTGCTAATTCATACTCTGGAAACGTTCAATTATTAAAGTGACTCTCATTGAGAGTCATAAACATAAGTTGCCAATAGAGAGAAAATCCTTGTTCAGTTCAGACATTACTGTGAAGCACAAAGAGAATATTTCAGCGTGCCGGTCTGCTCTTTTAAAATGTCGTGGACTTCTGTTCCAAAATGTATGACGGTGCTGAATCTGAACTGAAAGCCACTGATGTGCTGTATCATTAAAATGTGGATCGACAGCACAGTTTTTGCTCATTTCATAGTTTCAGACTCACCCAAACTAGCTACGTGACTACATTTGTAATCCTGAGGAAATATAATGTCTTCTTTGAAAATCATTCTGTGCTGAGAAACACTATGTTTCGCTCACTGTGATTTTAAGAAAGCCCATAATTTTAATAAAGCCATAAAATACTAAACAGATTATCACTGGCAAATTGTTACTTGTAAATTTCTTGGAGCTCAGTGTCTGACACTACTGTAGCATGTACGTAATAAGAAGTAATCCTTAGTGGAATAATTGTAATTCTGTAATTATCCCTATAATTATTTAAGTTATCTCAGCATTGTGGTCGAATCTCAGTGTGCAAAGAAGTTAAGCAGGGGTGGCAAATGAGTGTCTGAAGTCAGGGCAGATCATCCTTTGGTCAAGAATCATTCATTTTCACAGTCAGCTTCTGTTGGTAAGGATGTGCTCTTACTTTAGGGTTCACAGCTTATTCACAAATCAGTGTAAAAAAACAGTTTCAGACATGATTACATATACATCAGTCATTTGCAAAATGCTAGGACGCGTTTGAGGAATCCTTTCCACCAACTCAAACAAGAGGCTTAGTTGTAATCATTTTAATCTTTCTAATACGGCTACAGTGGGCAACAGGTTGCCTTTACACCTGGCTGCTGATCACAAGTCTGGCTCTTATGCACATGGATCTTTTTCAAAGCAGATATTTTGACATATTACAGCAGGAACAGCTCAGGTGTAATTGCTAATCTAAGTTATGGCTTTTTTCCATTTAGGTGAGCCAGGTTCGGTTTTGGTATTGTGCACACTGGCCTGTTTTGAGTTTGTTAGGGAAATGACAACAATGTGTTCTATGTGGGTTTGCAGTTTACTTCAAAATCCATTTTTTCCTCATTAAGATGCAAATTCCATCAATGCTCCGTGTGATAAGGGTCCTGTGTATTCTCTAAAAATAATCAGGAGCACTTTATGGGGGAAAAAAAACACTTCTGATGTAATTTAATCACAGTAGCAAGCACTCTAACAAAGGTGAGTCATACTGAGTTTGATACCAACTAAGAGCATTTGTGAGCAGCCATCTTTTGGGACCATGAGCTTTCCAGGTAACACGAGAACGCAAACAGAGCTCAAAAGTGGTAGAATAATCCGTGCCAAAATTACTGGTGAGCTGCTTAAAAACTGCAAGATAGTCAATATTTGAAGGGAATCTAGAAAATCTGGGCTATTCAAGAAAAATCACAAGTGATGGTAAATGAAGGACATATGTACATTTCTACAAAATGTAAACAAACATTAGGAGTTAAAAGATTTAATAGCATTACATCTATTGTGCTTTTTTTTTTTTTCATATAAACAGTACATCACATGCATTAATAACATATATGACCTGCTGTTAATGCATCCTGCTGCTGTTAAACATAAATGTGAGAACAGATGCATCGTAACCTGATTTATATTTTTGAGTTGTAACAAAATGCAAAAGTGCAGTTTCAAAGCTATTTCTGAACTTTTGGCCCTGCACATTCCTGCACAATCACTGAGATCTGCTGAGCAGATGCTCTTGATTGTCCCGAGATCCAGATTAAAGCACGGAAGAGATCAACCATGTGCAGTAGCTTCTAAACAATGGAACAGCCTGCTGCGTCCCATCGGGACATGCAAATATCCTGAGGTCCTGGTGTCAAGGTGATTGTTTTGATATACTTTTGATATGTGCTGCACAGCAGTGAATACCCATTGTTTTTGAAGAGCTTACAGATAAAATGATTAAACGATTACATAAAAAATTAATTTGGGTAGAAAATGTCATCGTACCTAGAGGTTAGAGCCGGGCAGAATGATCCAGAACTGTGTTTTGGCACCCTCGGTTAATGAGTAATTAAATCTGATAGGCAGGTTAATGCGTGTTACTATTGAATGAGTTCATTTGTTTATCTTCCACAGCCTGAAGTTGCTTCCTGTGACAGCATGGAGATACTTGCTCAGTAATAAGGAAATAACAAAAACGTCCTATGCACCATTTTTTCTTCTCATCCTTGTGATGCATTCAGGGTGCAGATGTAGATTTAAATGAAATTGGTTGCAGTACTTCACCAGCACTTCTACCTAGCACCACAGAAGGTAGGTAACATGTTTTTAAGTGACAGGTCATTTCAAATGCATCTTATTGTGCAGCTCAAAATATCATGGAAGAAAAAAAGGGAAGGAGAGGAAGATGAGAGATTATTATCAAAACCAAGCACTGCTCGGCATGTGAAATTTGATAAGTTTGCAGGGACTCACTAGATTAGACTGGTGCAGAGCAGGCCATTCATGGTCAATGTTAGGTTACATCAAGTGTAGCAGACAGATAGAAAGCACTTAGGTGAAGAAAAAATGGTTGCGTGAATGAGGCATGTTGTGTAAAGCGCTTTGAGTGCTCGAGTAGAAAAGCGCTGTATAAGAACCACTCCAGTATATATTTAAGATCATGATTTTGATTCACAAAATGCAGTGAATATTGAACGATAGGCACAGGTCAGCTGATCATAGTCTGCACACAAAGAAAATCTAATGGAGTGTGGTACTCATTTCTAAGTCAGTCTTTTCCCCATGCTGCACCGCTGCATACAATCTTAGTGTTCCCCTACCAACCAAATTGCTCTTTAATCCCTCACTGTACCCATGTGTTTTCTGTGATGCCACAATTGCAGTATGAATAAAGACTTACCTGTCACATTGTGGTGAATGAATGGAGGAAATCTGGGTGACATATGGAGGCCCTTGGAGGCGCACTTTAGGCTCCTTTTGAACAGGTGGGAAAACCGCCCAGCGGGCATCCTAAGATTCAAAGAATGAACAACCACAGTTATCGGAGGAGCCCCAGTTGGCGCGATCCCTTCCCTCAGTCCCACAACCAGAGGATGTGCCAGGGAGCTGGTGTGTCGCCTGCCAAGGCACAGAGCCATACCTCTGACAGCTCTGCCAGGTGGGATCGCGAGGGGAGGCAGCGGCGTGTGTGTCTGCTCTATTACAGACACATACACATGCAGGCAATTTTTACAGACACAATCACACAACAAATGCACAGGCAACTCAAACACAAACCGATCACTGTGCGTGAAAACACACACACAGACAGATAAAGGTAAATAGACTGTAGTGTAGCAAAAATACTCTAAAAATATTTTTTTCCTCTGGTCAACTTTGAGTTAAATGACCATCAGTCACCATAATTAATGGTCTCCTATCTTAGAGATGTAGCATCACGAAGCACTTTGCAGCTAAAAATATGAAACCACACAGACAAGCGTTTTGCCGTGACTGCCATTCATCAATCAGCCATCATTACTGTAGACTCAGCACTCATCGGCATGCCTCGGCAAGATGATTCATTATGAGTATTGAGAGGAAAAAGAAAGGTCATGACCGGAGAAGAATTAAGTGCAGAATCATGGCCGCTGTTCTGACATCTCAGCACCCATCAATCATGCGCCTGAGCCATTTAGCGATCACAAATCTGTCGCCTGTGTCGAACTCAATCATTCTTTTAAGTATGTCTGCAAATCGGTTTATTCAAGATGGAATCATCTCTACTGATGGAGATTTTGTGCCAATTAAAGGTATTGGTGCAGGATAGCAGTATAGCGCCCCCTATTGATATGGGTCTTGACATCTTTGCACCAATTATATTTTTACCTTCGCCAAGGAGCGTTTGCACGTATGTATGCTTCTCATTCTGTCTGCAAATAGATAGTTCAGAGAGTGCAGAATTAGGTCATGTTAACAATCCATTAAAATTTGGCTTACATTCAACAAGGTCTTCAAGGTCAACTCAATGATTTATTGATCAAAAATGGACAAAAATCCTTATAACTTGGAAACTATGATTCCTACAAGAGTGTGTGTGTTGTCAACAGTGTTGGTCAAGTTACTTGAAAAAAGTAATCAGTAACTAATTACTGATTACTTCCCCAAAAAGTAATCCTGTTACTTTACTGATTACTTATTTTCAAAAGTAATTAATTACTTAGTTACTTAGTTACTTTTTAAAAACACGATTTACAACCTGAAGCGATAGATCTTTCAGTCCAATTCTACTTTTTCTGCATAATCCATCATACAAAATGTAATCAAATGGAAAAGTCTCTTTTTTTAACTTGTTTTATCAGTTTTAATCTTTTAACTTTATGCATCAAGCAAAAATTTAATTATATGCAACATTCTCTGACTTGAATAAATTAGTTTAACATTTAAACCTATTTTCTGCACATTCCAGCACATAAAATAAAATATTTTTTGTGTTTACACTCACTCTTTCAAATAGATGCAAGTAAAACACAGCAGAAAATAAATAAAGTCAAAGACTCAGCGGTCCTGTTGCTCTATTTTCACCTGTAAAGCAGGACTGCGGTAGGCGGAGGTTTACCCTGGTGCAGGTGTGCCGCGGTCAGTGGAAGAATCCGCGAGTTTCTCTGTGAATTTCCCATTACGTCGTAGCGCACTCGGTGCTTGCTCGGAAGTTTAGGGGTTTTTTTCGCTGTAAAAAGAAGTTTTCTTCCCACGCACGATGGACGCTAATGTTTTTGTCACTTTTTATGGAATCAAACTCAAAGTAAGGTCAGTACTTCCACGCTTTAAACGCTGCACGCTCATACTCTCTCCCACAATCGATATGTGATCCATTGTTGATCAATAGTAATCCCTTACTTTACTCGTTACTTGAAAAAAGTAATCAGATTACAGTAACGCGTTACAAGTAACGCGTTACTACCCATCTCTGGTTGTCAACATATAGAAAGCACCATTTAAAGATTTAAAATATCATGTCACAATTGACCTCTGACCTCTCTTTCAAGGGCAATAGGTTAATTTAATTTTTAAAAAGTGATAAAAATGCTATATAGAGCTAATCTAAACTATGTCCATTCTTTGTATTGACAACATTTAGTAAGTAATACTAATAATGGGGATCCTAAATATCACATTATAGTTCACATCTACATATCCAGCACATGTGACCTCTGACCTCTCTTTTACATTGCACATCTGTCTTTCTTTCAAGCTGATCCTTATGTAGTGTTATATCTTTTATTATATATCTAGTATTGTCAAGAGAAAGAGAATGAGCTGCTTATATAATAAGCTCAAGGTATTCCTGTCCAAATGATTATGCATCATTCATTACCTACATAAAGCTTGTGTAATCAAGTAAACATTCATCATACTACTAACAAGTACAAAGAAAACCAAATGACTATATACAAAACTCAATATTATTACTTTACAGAGAGTGATCTGGCTCTGAGGAGGTTTGGTGGAGCGTCTTGTCTGTTGTTTATTTGATTGAGAATATTCCCTCCACTTTGCTCAGATTATTACGCCACATGATGTGTTTTGTAGATAATGGTGGAAGTAATAAAAGTAATAATAATGACTTTACTTGGCACTTTTTAAAAACTATAACAACAATCAAATTGCTTTATAAGGAACTAAAATAAAAAAATAAATGGATTTGAGAGAAAACTTAAGATTCTCAAGCACGAGAGTTCTCAAACTGATTTTACATCACGGGTCAGACCAGTTTAAGCACACATGGAATCCTGACCTCCGAGCCATATGTTTGACACCCATTATCTAAACTCTCTTGCTCTGGTGTTGAGATTACCAGATACACATGCTCTGCTTCCATCTGCCATCTGCTTCTAAATAATGTTAGAAAATGTTTGAATGTATGCATGAAATGCGTTCTCAGCTAACTCTTATAAGTGCAGTGAACAGAAACAGGAACCCCTAAATCAACATTTGGTGTGAGCAGCCCTTGGCTTTAAAACAACACCAATTCTCCTTTGTACACTTGCACACGGTTGCTGGTTTGTCGCTTCATGTAATTCCAGACTGACTCACTTATGTTGAGATCAAGGCTCTGTGGGGACCGTACCATCTGTGGGAGGACTCATTAATCATGTTCAGAAGATAGTTCTTAACAACTCTGCTGCATGTTTGGGGTCGTTGTTGCAGTGCAGGGTAAACTTGGGTAGGCGATGCCTCGCGGGACGAACTGCGATGACAATCTAAACATTTAAAAAGCCTTGAAACTTTTTCACATTTTAGGCATTTAACCTTGAGAAGCATCGTTTGTGAATCAGCTACAGCAACGCCAGGCCAACAGTTACCTACAAAATAGGACAGCATTGGCTGCATTCGCTTTTCTTACAATAAACTGTGACTCTAATCATTTGCTCTGTTTCTCTCTCTTTCTTGCTTCTCTTTTCTCTCTTTCTCTCTCTCTCTTTATATATATATTTTTTTCTTTTCTTAAAAAGCCTTTGAAAGTGTGTGTATGCTTTTTCATTAGCATGAAATATGCAGTGCGATGATGATATGGGTGGAAGGAGGCTGACATGCATTACATTCACGTATTTCAAAGGCTGTTGTTGTGGATCAAAAGGTTTACGTATAAAAATAGAAGCACTGTGATACCTCTTTAATCTATGTACCAACAATATACTGGACACCAGTAATTTATCCTGCTGCAGCAAGACATGCACATCAAGCCTAAACCCAACAGCTTGAATCCGGAGAGGCATCACTGGCGTCTTCCAAACAGCACAGAGATGCTGAGAGGACAGAGAGAGATAAAATGAGTGAGAGAGCCAGTGGAGCCGTTCATCTTCCAGACAGAAGTGGAAGAGGAAATGTGTTCCTCTCCACTAAAGACATCCCGTGATGATGAATGAGACTCTGTGAGACCAGTTAAATATCTTGTCATTGTACGTACGGAGGGTGGCACTGGGGCTATCTGGCTGTATGGCAATATGCGCTATTTTCATATGATAGTAGTCAGGAGATGAGTTAATGATTATGGGCTTGGGCTTGAATGATACAGTGTTACAAAATGAAGTCTTATTAGCTCCGCTCTGGGCTTCACCTGTTAAAAACATGCAGATGTTAAGACTATAAACTTGCGTGCTCTTTAAAATAACATTTTAACTTTTGTCCCTTTGATTCAGCCAGCATTCCTCACTCTTACAGCTGCTTAGTTGCATCATGTTCAGACATTGCCTTGCTCTATCGCAGTGTCATACTACATACATTATGCGCCACTGTAATGCTAATTGCCATTACCATAGCCTACAGTTAATCAAAGCGCAAGGACACATCTTCAGTATGTTACTACAGGCAAACCACTATAGCATGTAATATCTTGTGCACCACTATCTCCTTTTTGCACCACAAAAATCAAAGCTTTAAGAAAAGTCCTATAGTTTTCCAGCCACAATCAGCCTGAATATAAAAAATATGTGCACTTATAATTACAACTATTCCCACATGAAACAAATGTAGTTCTCAATGAAGTTGCCCAGAGGTCCATCACACTGCTCTTTCTGGTCCTGTGTTTCTTCCACTTTCATCTTGCTTCTCTTGTCTCCAGGCTACTAAGGTTTTCTTTTAAAAATCTTCCCTCAGAGGTCCACTGTGATTCTACTTAAAGTCAGGAATGTCTTTGATTTTTGTCTCTCTCTCTGTCTCTTTGCTATCCCATCTACTCTTTAAGGTCTCACTCCTTCCTTTCTCCTACCTCCTTTTTTTTGCTACACTTTTATCATCACCATCATCATCATCATCATCATCATCATCACTGTGATCATCTGATTCCCCAGACTCACTGCACCTGCTACATCCTGGAGGCTCTCTTCTGTCTTTCATGGGTCAACAGCTCAGCTATTGTTATTTTAACTCGCTTTGGAGTTAAAGCACCGGACATTGACCGATCCCTGTCGGAAGACATAACATATCAGTTTTTCTGATTCAACTAATATAAAACACTGACAAAATACAAATTAAACACACAAAAAATGTTAAGAAACCTAAAAGGAAAAACAAAAAAACCCTGAAAGACAACCACAAATTATATGAAGAACAAACTATATATACGTGAGTGAATTTTTAATTTCCTACGTCATCTGAACACTGCAAAGTCATCCAAGTAAATGTCCTGGTAAATCACACTAAAAGCAGTACAGACACCAGCAGACACGACCTTATTTTTTCAAAAGTGCTCCCAATTTTTTACATCAACAGAGGGACGTATAATCTGAAAACACCCAATTATTACTGATTTATTATAAAAGGTGGGCCCACATTCATTGGATGTTAAGATGCTGAATGTGAAACACAGTGTAACAAATTCTGATGCAACTTTTGCTCACTCACATCTGCCCTGGCTATTAAAAATGACTTTAAAAGGATTTGGCAAATAGTCAATAAAAGACCCATTTCCGCATTGTTTTTGAGCGAGCCTTGGTCTCCATCACAAAACCTGTGGAAATATTGGAGTCCAACTATGAACAACCCACTTATTATTCCACAGTTATTTATCCCCTTGCTAATTCAATCTATAAATGGATACCAATATTTAAAATTAAAACTAACTGTGACTTATAAACAGCGAAGGGTGTAACACATTGCTGTAAACACTTTACTTAATTCAGGTAATGACATTACAGTTACAATTACATGTTACAAAGTTTCTTCAGTTATCTGTATGATGGGTGGATGAGAATATGGATATCAGAAATAGCTGTTTTTCATGTGTGCTTGCAGTGCAATTAGCTGAATTGTGTGGAAAATGGTAGAGTGGTTTACAGCTGTGGAAAATGTGTGGGGGAAACTTTTGGGGGTGTAGTGAATTTTAAATTCAATCTTTCTCAAGCTCTTTGCATTTCTCAGTTCAAACTGCTCAACGAATAACAGCAAACACACAAAATGTTTGTCTGTAGTTTGTCACACAGTGTGTCTGCTAGCTAAAGATACAGCTGCAGTGCATAATACTATACTATAATAAGACTATAATTCTGCATGTCCTTTACCTTTAAATTTTTCATATTGTGAAACATCCTGCAAAATAAATTTAAGTATACTAGCTTTGCTATGCAAAAGGTTGCAAGAACATACTAGACAGTTTAGTGTAGGTTGCACTGTTTAGTTTGCACAACGTTGGACGGGTGTGGAGCAGCGGTGGTGTTCATGGTCAGTGTTAGGTCGAGTCAAGAGCAGCAGTCTATATTTAAGGCGATAATGTAATGATGCTAATTCACTGATTGAATTCTACCTTCATACTGTGTCAGTGTGGGAAACCATGATAGCTTGTGTATCATCTACTTGTATCTTTTTTAATTTACTTGTATCAATCCACAAAGAGCAGCACATTTCAGCCAAGCACAGCCTGTGAACAACATCTACTGAATTCACAATGGAAATGATTTCTAATTAATTATTTTCCACATGCTACAACTGAGTTGCCACATGTGCCAAATTTGACTTTAACCCCATGACTATACTCATTTTTCTGTTCAGGTGTGGAGGCGGTCACCCATCTACAATGAAGTCAATGTCAAACTTTTTCTTTTCCGAATTCCCTTTGTTTTACTCTGCTTTTGTTCCAGATAACATCATTTAAACCTGACTAAATTCATTAGAGTACAAGTAGAAATTAAATTAATCGTTGCAAAACAAAACAAAAAACCCCAGAAGGAATATTCTGATCCCATCCAAGCAGCCATTACAAGTTTCTATAGCAAACTTGCTCTACTGATCACTATTTCAGTGTTTGGAACTGTAACCTCCGGTTTGTATTGTTAACTGGCAATTATGTGACAAAGGCCATGTTACCAGTTACCCAAAAACTATTATATGTACTGGAAAAAATTACTTTCTCCAGGGAGTAATTAGGTAATGCAGTACATTAGTAATAGTGAGTAATTAACTTCAGCACTCATTATGACATACCTTAGTTCAAATCACATACTCCTGCTAGAACACTCAGATCTGCCACTCAACTACTTCTGACCCAACCCAGATCTCAGCTGAAGTCCCGGGGTGACCGTGCGTTTGCTCTGGCTGCCCCGGTACTGTGAAATACCCTTCCTCTCGACCTCCGCGCATCTGATTCCATTGCACTGTTTAAATCACGACTAAAAACCCACTTATTCAATCTTGCCTTTCCCTCTAGTTAATCTTTCTTTGATGATTTTATATCATGCACTTTTATGCTCATTAAATTTCTTGTTTGCTCTGTACCTGTTGCTTTCCTATGTATCAGTGACAGCTACCTGCTTGCATACTTAGTACTTGCTTTGGTCCAATTTCTATTATCCTCCTCCTATTCTCTATGTTACTTGTTAAGCACCTTGGCATACCCTTGGTTTTTAAGTGTGCTTTATAAATAAAGTTTATTATTATTATTATTAGTTAGAAATGAATTATGTTAAAAATCAGTCTCAGATGCTGTATTTTAAATACTTGTGTTTTTGAGTGCAGTCTCACAAAAAATACTGCTGAAATGCTTTACAATTAATGATGAACTTCTCACACTCTGCAAAAAGAGACAACAAAAGAATAAAAGGGAGAAAAAAAACTGTTTAGTGATACTGGATGTTAAATTGAGGGCTGGCAAAATGGAAATATTGGCAGGAGTTACTGGACAATTGTGGTCAAATGTTGCAATTGTAATTTTCAGTAAGTGCAGCTGCAGTTTCCCATGTTGGATTTAAAAGTCACAGTGTTCACAGTTGATTGTGGAAATGTATAAACAGACAGGATTTGCAAGGTGTGTATAAATAAAAAAGCAGATGCAAAGGTGCAAATTGCTGGAAAACTGCAGGTGATGACCAGGTGACTAAAAAAATCTGTGTCTGCTGAAGATTTATCTTCAAGGAAAATGCATGTGTCACTGTTTCACAAAAGTTAGTCAGCTAAGATGCTTCCTTAGACTGAGGAGTCTCCAAACTCCAATGGGAAATGGATGACAAGCATGTTGCCGCTGTGTAAGGGTGGCCGGAGTGGTTATACTGAACACGGCTTTTTGTGGAACTCTAGCTCTCCCCCTGGTTTTTGGGGTCAAATGTTTGTGGGTTGCAAAATGGTCACATAATCCCCGAACAACACAAGGTAAAAGGAACTTACGGTACATAATCCAAAGGCAACACATCCTCTTACAAGGGAGGGGCAAACAAAGCATAAAACACTCTCACAATTACATTTCTCCAAACAAAAACAGCTTTCTTTGTTAAACTAGATAGATGAGCACATCATTTGTGAGCAGCAAACAGAAAAACCAGTGGGACTTCAAACAAAAAGCATATGGAAACATTCAGGGGATGTTTAGTGATACAACACATGACCAGTGACATGTCAGTGTGCTTTTAATCACTTGGTATGTATGGTCCTGATTACTTTGCAGATGAAACCACTTCTCATGTGGTCCAGAAGGCCATCTGGAGCATGATACAGCAGAGTTTCGATGAAATAAGCCAGAACACATTTCCCTGACCTTGTGCAGTGAACTCACACAATATGGTGAATTTATGAGTATCAGCAGCAGCTGTGTTTTTTCTTTCACTTGTTCTTAAAGGGAAACATATAGGATGTCATGTGAAATGACTTTGGCCATTTTAAAATTGAAGCTGCAACCAGCCAAAAAGCTCAACCAAGCAAGAACTCGTCTCTCAGCGTCTCGTCAGCCATCTGGACGTAACTCAAGACGAGGCACAGAGCCAAATTTAAACAATCCCTCCTCTGGGCTGTTGGGCTGACTGATGAGGTGCTACGCAGCAGCCCTGACCCCGCACAGCTCTCCGCTTTTTCCAGTAACAACATACTCTCACAGTTGCATGTTCATGCTGCCAAAGAGCGTTGCCCCTGATGTAACTGTCTCCATTACACAACGTGTCACTATGGCTGTACGTGAAAGCGCATAAGGCCTTATGGCGCATTCTACAGTGAGGCCCATTAAATGGAAGCCACAGAATCCATAATAAGACCCGGTGGTTGTAAAACATGACACTCAACAGTAGCAAAGTAACCTGAGAGATTTGACTGCGGATCTCTTGAGTGACATAGCTGGAAGTGGTGGCTGTGCTCTAATGAATGCTGGTGTTTATTTTAGCTGTTTAAAGTGGTAAAACAAACGCTTAACCACCGTCCCACGTGGTTACTTTATATCTCAAACAGCTAGTCATAGCGGTGTGCAGTCTTCATTATACTGCACAAAACGGTAAAAGCAATAAACTCGGGGCTGGGAAAGCTTTTAGACTCAACAATCCATGGTGAATTTGTCATAAAGACTTCCTTTCTCAGGCTGTACTGCTGACCTGTACATCCCCTGGCACCTCTATTCATCATGACCTTGGAGACAGCTCACCTAAATCTGGCTTAAATTACCCTGTCTGACTTACTGCAAGCAACAACCCCCATCTTCATCTACTTCCAAATCCCAGTTTCTTAAAAAAAACAACAACAACAACAACCCCAAAACAACAAAAAATAGTATGATGGAAGAGCAGACAGCACCAGCTCAGACAGCCATAAAGTACCTCAGGCTTTCATGCAGTGCTAGGCAGCTATTTTCCTGGCTGAGGAGCTTCCTGTCCTTGCTTCAGTCTGAAGGACTGCCTCTTCCTATAGATCTACAGAGCAATTTCATTCATGGGAAGCAGCCTGGAGCAGGTGCTGCACTGGTCCAACAATCTCCACATCAGATGGATTACCTGCCTGTTAATGATACGATTGACACATCCAGA